>NC_139917.1:13682485-14327485 GCF_963514095.1 Eutrigla gurnardus
TAGCAGCAATGCCTCCGAGAAAAAAAAGAAGAAAAGAATGGAAATATACCGAGAGGAATGGGAAGAAGGAAACACATGGCTGGAAAAAGTGCGCGATAACATCTATAAAGCGCACTGCACTGTGTGCCGGCGGACTTTTTCCATAGCCCATGGTGGACTAACTGACCTAAAGCAACATGCTTCCAGTGGTGGGCACACAAGAAACATAAGGGACACCAAAACTAGGGGAACCCTAGACCAATTTATTGTCCACCAGGCAACGCCAGAGGCAGATATGGTATGTAAAGTATGATTTTTAACCCTCTGGTTAAGGTTAATATGGGAAGTACAATGAATGTCTGAATTGTATGGATAAATATATATATTATAATATTTTCTGTGTAATAAACATACAATTGCTAGATGAGTACATTAAATAGATAAATAATACATAAAACTAATACATAGATGAATAATAAAGAATACACAGTATACTGTATAACCTTACACATTTCTACAAGTTCAGATAGAGAGATAGTTAGATATAACATGCATCATTTGTACTGTACAGGCAGTGGATATACTACACACAAACTTCGCATTAATTGCGCACTATGTTCTGCTTTGTATTGTTGTATATTCATTTATACAGTTTTAAGTTAAGCAGGACAGATATTTATTTTATTCTGTTAATTTTGTTATTTTGTATTAAAAATAAATTGCTGATAAGTCAAATATGCATCTAATTCAATTCAGGTTTGAGTCAAATAGTTAAAAAAATCGCTTCCCACATACAAAAAAGGGCTAAAAAGATTCACTACGCCAGGAAGGGTGAAGGCAATCGGGCCGGCCGGCCCTGCCAATGAGGTGTCCCTTATTTAATTTTCAGGGAGTTGGCAACCCTAGCAAGAAGCCAAAGCAAGAATGAAAATGGCCGATACTGTTTATGTGAAACGCTTGTCATTTTAAGCCTAACCCCCCCTGGATTTGAATTCACCTGAGTATGATTTGAAAGATGACTTTTGCTAAAGCTGTTTCACTTGCTGCTCAAGCTCAACAGTGGGTTTGACTAATGCTTGTTTAAACCCCCTCGTCAGTTGCTAGGACACTGTGGGGATCAATTTGACATACATTTCTTGACATGTAATGTTATTATTTATTTATTGATGTAATGATCCAAAGTTACTGTTGAGAAGATCATTGTTACTGTAAACCAGTGGTCCTCAAACTCTTTGTCATGTCCAATGGCAAAAAATAAATAATTAAATACCGGGCCGGTAATTTATGGAGCGAAGCCTGTGAGCTAGTTCAGGCAGACAACTCGAGCTGCTCCCTCATATTCGTGACATACCTCATACTCCAATAATATTCTTCCCTCACATCCTCCCTATTTGTCGGTCTATTTAAGCTACGACACTTCCCATCTCCCCCTTTCGGCTGTCAGTGCCACCGCTGCCACGTCAGTATTGCTGTCTGCTTGCTGCTAACCCTCCACCTCCCCAGCATCCACCTGTAGGCTCCGGGGGGGTTAAGATATTCAGTCATCATCACTTCCCATCATCTCTATGTAACCACATATGGGGAGTGATGATGCCGAAGCCTAGACGCCAAACTCAAACTATGTTTTGTTGCTACAATAAACATTCTAAACGTGAGTTGTCTGACTGAAATTCTGTTTTTATCAACTGGTTACAATGCTGGGGAAAATCTAGAATAATTTCATTACGTCCTGGTGTTCAGGACAAAAATATGAATTCAATTTACTCAAGAATATTCATATTTCGGATATGATTGACAGGTTTATGGACCTCACCAGCTACACTACAAATTTTTTGTCTCTCTCCCTGTCAAGTCTATTTATCTAACTTTACATATTGTCAGCTGCATCGCCACAGCAACCTCGATAGCAGCAGAGCCCTCTTTGTTTTTCCCTTAATGAATTAATCTGATTCTAAGACCTTTCAAGCAGCAGGCGGTTTGACTCGTAGCAGGAAATGCACGTTGATGAAATAATAGCTCAGCTTAATTAAAACGACTGATTTTTTCACTAAGCCCCGCCCATCTCAGCTATTGTTGCTATCGTTTTGTCATGCTTTTTATTCTGCAGAGAAAACAATTCATAACTGGATAGTAACGCTGTGATTGGACGGTCAGTTTTTGGGGGAGTGGTTTAGTGAACAGTCGTTTTAAAGCTGTTATTATTTACACCTGTGTTGGGCATTTCAAAGCAATCTGCTGTGAAAAAGGTTTATTCACCCTTTTTTGCGGTTTCACTCTACATTTTACCCACGTACCGTAAACCCCCCCTACAATACCTCTGAGCCCCTCCGCAGGGCTCCACCCAACAGTTTGGGAACCACTGCTGTAAATTATCCAGGTCAATGGTGTGTAGTATCAACGTTTGATTGAACAGGCGGTGAAGTGAATCATAAACGAGTCACTGTAGAATTAACTGGCGAGTCCTGCCTGGAAGTTGACACAGGTTATATAACAATTATTTCTGGTTTTTTTTATGCAGTTACAATGCAACCAGATTATATTCTGGACCCCCACAGTACACATAGTGTGCGCGCCTTCGCAGGATATCGTCGCATTGGTGTCGTCGTTTTTTTTTTTATCGTGAGTTTGTATTCAATATTACTTTTCCACAGACACAGTAACTGGTGTTAGTAATATGCAGAGGGTTTTATCATGCTTGTCCATGGAGGGTATAAAAACCCTGTGTCTTCCTTTTTAAAAATGTATTGGATGTCATTCTTATATGATGCCATCGCCTACAGTACTTCAACATGTGTGTTGTATTTTGTTAAGAGTAAATGTGATGTTTTGTGTTGAAATAAAGACTTTTTCCATTAGTCTTGATATATTCACAGAAATACTATTTTGGGCATTTCTCTTCCCCTTCAACTGCCTCCAACGCTGTGGATCCAAATAGAAAAATAGACATTGAATGTGTCACGGTTCAGCTGTGGCAGTCTGGCTGTTGTGTTGTGTTTTTTCCCTGTCTGTTTTTCCCTCCTCCTTCCTCTACTTCACCTGCTCCTTCCCTGTGTGTCCGGTGGGCATGGCGGCGGCAGCAGCAGAGTGGCGTACCTGCTCCTCATCATCTCATCGTTCCTACTGCCTTTTTTTTTGCCGACACTTGTTGTTTTGGTTCACCCTCCAGAAAACCTCCAGCGCTCCTCCGCTCAGTTTCCTGCCTGCCAGCCTACCTGTTCGTCTTCCGACCTGCCTGCCTACCAGCCAACCTGCCAGTCTGTCCTCCTCGCCTGCACAAACCTTCTGAACACATCTGCTAAATAAAGCTTTTTTCCTGAAGTCCAGTCTCTAGTCTCTGTATCTGGGTCCACTGAAAACAACACCTAACAGAAAAAGGCTCAGGACTCACCTGTTCAGACTTCACCTCAACTCTTTTTAAATGACCTAAATGTAAATGTAGGTGAAAAAGGTTTTTTTTGTGTTTGTTAAAACAGTATTTCAAGATTGTGCATTTTTGTAAGATTCTGCGTTTAAGTATTCTTAATAAATGGCTTACAATAACACGTAATAGTCATAATTTCAAAATTCAAAAGTCAACTTGTAATTTTTTTTTACAAAAACACGGTGGGCCGCCAGTGGGCTGGAGATCTGAATCTGACTGCGCCTGGTCTACGAAACTAGGGCCCATTTATTCATGTCCCTGCTTTGAACATTGTCTGTTGGAGTGAAGAGCTAAGGCATTTGCATTCTCTCTCTGGGAGGTGATCAGTTATGAGCATGGTATCGACCCAACTGGTACTTACCACGGTGACAGCGACCTGCAGCTGGACCGGATCAACGTCTACTACAACGAAGCCTCAGGTGAGTTGGCGCTGGTGTGGTGATTTAAAGTCCCCCTCCACTCAAAAATGTGTTTTTCTTATTTTTCTGTCCTCTAAAATGACACTGACTATATTTTTATATTATATATATATTTTTTTATACTATGATTTTGTCACTAGAGAGGTGTTTTCACATTCCTCTCCTGAAGGAGGAGATTTCTGTGCACCTCTGTGAAATTTGAAATTCAAACGAATCCTGGCAAGCGAGATTATGTACTTCACAAATACACCCAACCAATCACTGGCAAACGCCGGCACCCCGAATGGATGCGCCGTGGGCGTTCCGCACCTTCTGGTCGGGCCTCCCGATCGGACGCATCCATCCTCGTGTCGGTTCATAGCAGGGGTGGATCGGCCATAGGGAGTACCGGGAGTTTTCCCGATGGGCCGGTCAATAATGGGCCGGCAGTGACTGCCTTTTTTTTTTTTCTTTCGCTGCAGCCCAGGGAGAGAGACATGCACCAGCCCACGGAGCTCAGCTGCAGCCCACAGACACATTTGAGGCCCAGTGGCTTGTCTGGGGAGCATACATCAGTCCGACGGCCCAAAAGTGCGACCGCCCATCTCTCCGACTACCCATTAATCCGACTTTTCTAGCCCCATTGGCCCGACTGCCCATTGCTCCGACCAAAATAATCTCTGTATTCCGACCAGGGCTAAATCCGACCATCCAGAATTCCGACTTTGGACCGAACCGGCTCTGGGTCAGTTTGGAAAGGCTCGAGGCGAAGGAGATTCACAGTCATGATTTAAATGTTTGCCTCTTTTTGACCATCACTGGCCGCGTTTCCCAGATTCGATCGTTCTTAAGGACTTAAGAAGGCTCTTAAGAAGGGTTCGGCTAAGAAGGAGCGCTAAGACACGGGTGTTTCCCAGACGCGTTCTTAACTGCCTTCTTAGGAGAACCTTAAGATCAAGCAAAAGAAGCTTCTTAAGAAGCTCTTAGTGGGAGCTGTCCACCGCGGTGGTGCTGTAACTGAATCAATGGATGCCAGGTAAATCGATCACCCACCTCTTTATCAGCGCATAAGTCACATACAGCGCCCCGTGGTCCCCCCACACAGGTGCAATTAGGCTACGCATGTATTGTGTGTGTGTGTGTGTGTGTGTTTGTACCAACAGCTGTATCCAAGTAGTAATCAAGCCCATTAGCGCATATATACCCCCGTGGATATAGGCACACACATGTGAGAATGGAATGAGGGTGCCATCCACCACACCGATCACCCGGGGGATCCCAGCCACTGCGTGGAACCCTTGGTGGACCTGGCGGACATCGTCCCGTGTGGTGGGCATCTTTATGTGGGTCCGGGCATGGCGCAGGAGAATCGGTGTCACATCTGCCACACTCCGTGACACCGATGCCTTGCTGAGGCCGGTGCTGTCCCCCACCACCTCCAGGAAGCTCCCCACTGCGTAAAAACGCAGCGCAGCCAGGAGCTGCACCTCCGGGCTGAGGGCAAAATTGCAGCGGGTTGCTCTCTGGATGTGTGGAGAAAACAGAGTGATCAGCCGTTGGATCTCCGCACGGGGCAGCCAGTACTTTGCCTGGACAGCCCGGTCTGACAGCACGTCCAGTGGGGAGAAGTGCTGATGCACGTATGCATTTATGGAAACTGTCTGGCTTCGCGCACTGTAAGGTAACCAAAACCGAACTATTCTTATTCCATGATAACACACTAAAGAAAATGCACGTTTTAAGCGTCACAGTTTGGCAAGTTGGAAAGTGATAGTGTATGTATATATATATATAAAGAAAAATGAGAAGATAAACTGAAGTACAGTTTACAGTCAACATCCAGCAGTGCTTATTTTAGAAACAATACATTTTATGAATTATAGTTACACCTGTACCGAAAGTAGGTCACATTTTTGGGGAAATTCATTTTGTTACTGCAGAGTTTAGATCATGTGCTATCTGACTAAATGAGTGAAGCGTATTCCAGCATACTTTTTGGAAATCTCTGTACCTGAATTGGGAGTCTTCTTCATGCTTTGGGTTCGCTGCTGTTCCACTTCTCTCGGTCGTCGGTCAGCTCGGCGCTTCGGTCCTCGGAGGAAACTCTGGACGTGTCAGTCTCACGCGGTTCCGCCGTCCGATGGACCGGAGTGGACTTTGTCTCCTTGCACGTCGCTGCACAGTGCATGAAGACCCCGTGTGACTGCGGGCTGAGCAGATGCACAAATGCCGTGTGATCAGCTGAGCTCGATGATGTGCACTTCGGCAGAGTGTCTCGGGACCGCACGACCAGGGTGAAATATATATGAGCGTGTAACCCACTAGTTACTATAGAGTTTGGACCAGAGACTAGGTTCGTAGAGGAGGGTTTAAAGAGGAAGTGACAGACACAATAAATAAATGGAGCCACGGCGTATATTTAAAGTAAGTTGACTGTATTGAACTGTATGAAAATAAAATAAAATAAAAATAAAATTCAATGCAATGACATCTGATTGCTCAATGTTTCACAGTCTCTCTTTAACATAAAACCAAATAAAAGTGTCCAATAGGAACCGTAACGTTCCTTTAATGTTCTTGAATGTTCTTGTTGTTGGTCAGCGCGCTTCAGTCAATTGTGTGTAAGTCAAGTCAGGGGAAAGTTCAAAGAGTCAGGTGTGTGTGTGGTGGTCCTACCACAGACACACTCAGTTAAGGTGAAGAAGGGCTGGATGTCCTTCTCGGGCTCAGGTGCTGGTTCTCTGCTCCTTTGGGCAAGGAAAATTTCACTGGCTCACCATCTCCCTGTATCAGGAGAATCCAGATCCACATCAAAAGGTTTCTCAAGGGTCTCAAAAAACCTAGCCTGTATAGAGACAGGGCTATCACTTAACACAGAATCATCAAACTTCTCTTATGGCCATATTCAATACATACTATAAATCTCAACACACTACTGGAACACAATAGTGATTAAATGAAGTATCTTTTTAACTGTACAGTTCTTTTTTTTTTTATCTCAAGGTGGGTATTTTCACACATTCTTAATCATTTTAAATCAACATGAATTATTTTAGCTATTTAACCATGAATTATGATAATTTTAGCTTCTTTACCATGAATTATGATCATTTCAACTCAGTTTTCCACATGAAATATTGTTCATTTTAATCCTTTTTAACCATTTCACACATTTTCATTGAATTATGAACTGAAAATTAGCTAAATGCACCTTTAACACACATCACAATATCAATTCAGTGCTTCAGAGTTTCTGCCTCTGTGATAAATGGACATGTTTAAGCAGTATTTAACAGACGCACCCTAAACAGTGCATCTCAGAGTGAATACACACACAGACACAGGAAAATAAATAGCACACCTCATATTTTCATCAGATTATCAGAGCAAAATATGCAGCTTTAACTCTTAAAACACACAGTAAACAGTAGCGGCAGGTCACGTTCATGAGTAAACAAGCTTTCTGCCCTCTCACAGACTGAATCACGATGTGGCTACCCCGGTTAGCATGTGCTAGCGCTAGTTAGCTCGAGCGACTCACCAAGTCTCTGCCGAAAACAATAACCCACAGGTCCTCGACCACCTCTCTGCTTCAGGTAGGTACACTCTCACGGGTTATTCTGTGTTGATAAGTGAGTTAACAACCGCCGTTTTCGTGACTTCTTATTGACTTTCTCTTCCGTGTTTCTCATCTGCTCGTACCGCACTCGCTCTGTACTCTCACTCACGCACTGTAACTCTCGCGAGAAGAGGGTGGGACTACTTTCTCTTTCCTATCATGCATATAATACGACAAATAAGGACTGAGTGTGTGCAAAAATAATATTTTTGACAGAATAATAAATTAAAGAGGGTGAAATAAATAAAAAATATATTTTAAGGGAAATAACAATATTATCGGTTTTCTACTGGGTTACAAGCGCACGGGGGGTGGTGGAGTTCGACTGACGCGCTTTTACGCACGGATCCCAATTGGAGATATTACAACATCTATCCAGTTTTGGAGTCCTCACCCAAAGAAAAGCAATCACTATTAAAAAAACACATTAGTCATTCACTGCCTTGAAATAAAATGAATGTGATGGACTCAGAGCAATATAACAGCCCTTCTCTCTCAAGTTCAATTCTTGTTATACTTCGCGTTACATAAACCCGGCCTTCATTATAATAATACATTATATTATAACATTATATTATAATACCTTCTGGATAACACTGGGTTGTTCAATGTGTATTGTGAGCTTGTAATCAAAAGTGAGCTGGCGACTGTGATTGATTGATCGCCTGATTGGCACCAAATAACGATGGAAACAGCACCAAATTCATGGCACAGCATCTGTCCTTGGTCCCCACTGTGGTACTGGAACTGTGTACTGGT
Organism: Eutrigla gurnardus; assembly: GCF_963514095.1. Taxonomy (NCBI): domain Eukaryota; kingdom Metazoa; phylum Chordata; class Actinopteri; order Perciformes; family Triglidae; genus Eutrigla; species Eutrigla gurnardus. The sequence continues at coordinate 13,690,662 of NC_139917.1, forward strand.
ACACAGACTCCCATTCTGCTCAGATACTGACAAACTAAAGTGACAGAGACGTGCTGACGCTCTCTGTGGTCGGCAGGTGCACTGACCCAAGCACCGCGCACCTTACTTTGGTGCCAATTAAACATGTGCACACCTGGGACTGAATACATCAGACAATCTCAGATATAGCACATATTCACTGACACGTTGTAGGGCTGCAGTAAAACGCCTGTCCAATCTCGCCCTCTTCTGGCTAAAAGGGAAATTACATTTCATTTCACTCTGAAGCGAGAAAGGGGGATGTTGTGCTCCAGCAATATTAGACTCGCATTCATCTGTTATAGCAGGAAAAGCTCCAGTGGAACAAAGCAACATTAATGATGGTTCCTTTCAGGGCTTCCGTTAACTGACAAACGTTCACTCCTCAGATTCACATCCACGTCTCAAAAGCAGACTCAGTAACTTAAATTAGGTTAAATAACAATCTTTACTTGGTCAAATAAAAGTCTGTAAGACGAGAGCACACTGCATTAGTGAGAGTCAACGGTTTTAAAAGATTAACTCAATGATTCAATTCAAAAAGGCTATGTTTTAGCTGATCCCCAGTTTGACTTGCTGCCACTAGGTGGCATGAAAGAGCAGCTCTTCAAAATAAATTACAAAGGGCAAAATATTTATATATATATTTTGGCCTTTGTATGGACGTAGTTTTAAAACCTCCATCCGATACCACGAGAGCTCTTTTAACAAGTTGTACTTAAGATGTTTGATGGGTTAAAAACTTAAAAAGGATGTCAACTTTAGACAAGTGTAATATTTATTACATCAGAAAAAGCCACAAAGTGTCCTTAAAGGAAACGTGCGGCACATTTAGAATGTTTCTACGGGCCGAAAGTAAATGTAAAATTTGAAACGTGCATTTTCTTTAGTGTGTTATCATGGAATAAGAATAGTTCGGTTTTGGTTACCTTACAATGAGCCATTTACATCGACCTATATGCCGGGTGGTCTTCACCATAGATGGTCTTCACGGCCGGCGGCCATGTTTCTACAGTAGCCCATAACGGACAAACCGAACACTGGCTCTGGACAGGGACATAAACGTGTCCACGTCGGCCACCGTACTTCTGCTATACATTTGGCACATGGGGAGTTTCAAATGGTTGCAATCTGCAAACTCACCGTTCTGCATCTTTTAAATTATAATTCATATAGTTTTGCCCATGTAGCCACTGACTGACTGACTGACCCTGATTACATCCAAAAATATTCCTAATGACAAGAATGTTAGTGAACCAAACCTCTGTTCTGTACTTCGCAAATGGTCAGCAGTGGTCTTTGCCAAATGTCTTCACATATATTATGGTTATATTATGGTTTTATAATTCTTGCATCTGCCTTTCCATGTTTTCTTAAAGTGGCAGTGTGTGGGATTAAGTGGCATCTAGTAGTGAGGTTGCATATTACAACCAACTGAATACGCCTCCATTTCCAAGAATGCCGGCAAACAACAGTGGTCTTCAAGAAAGAAACATCGCGGTGCAACATGGACTCAGAAGAAGACCTGCTCCCATGTTGATAGGAATACTCTTTTGAAGTTAATGAAAACACAACGCTTCTTAGTTCAGTTAATGAATGTTATATTCCATTCTGCCTATAAATCCCCCTACATGCAACATGTTGACCCCGTCCTGAGTCTACACGTGAGAAGTGATCTTGGCTGGATTAGTCCTGTCATGGATTTACATGTGACTGCTAACCATCTGAACAGATTTTGAAACTTGGTTTTAGAAACTCGACTGTAAATATTTGTTGTGAACACAGATTCTCGTTGAAAAACCTCTCATTTTACTACGGCGGCCCACCAGCTGGCCCAGCAACATGGCCTGGGCCTCCAGTTGGCTCCCAGCAGGGGCCGGTGGACCAATGAGGCGAGGCCCCTGGCCAGCATCTGGACCAGATCTGGGTCTTTGAGCTATAGGCAAGACAAGACAATATACAACACAAGATACAAGAGGACAGCAATGACAGTTATCAGTGCAGTGTGAACACATTTCTGATGTGCATCCCTGCTGGAGTCTGAGCTGAAGGACTTTCTGATCAACATGCCTGATTTCACACAGAATCAATCACTCAGTGGTGCCGAGGATAAGCGTTCAGAATAACCATATAGAAATAGCAATCTTCTTGCTGATGGTTTTGTTTATTAGGTCATATAGAGGCATCAGTATTAAACTGGTTTCATAACCAGTTCCTCACAGTAACTTCTGAGGCAGGAGTAGATCAGTGTTGTAAAGCTAATATTGTACATCTACATGGGACATTCATGGTCTGGAAGGAATAAATTCAGCAAATGAAGAGTCAAGTTTTTCAAGAATAAAATGCTTTTTATCGTTCTCACAAGGTCCTGATCAACTGGAGGGGTCGGTTCAGCAGCCTATGTTTGCGTTCACGTGTGCTGATGCGGCCTAACATGTTTTAACACCATTTGTCCAATAGATGGTATGGGATACACTTTCTGTCAGCAACATCTGAATTCTGCAACATTCATGACAGTAATCTAATTCTAATGACAATTTGTGTTGTCTTTTACTGACGGAAAACAGACAAGCTCAGCCTGACACTGGAGCAGAAATAATGATATAGGCTCATAAAGTGCAGGTCTATTACAAAAACGATACACAGCATTCTTTAGCAGAGAGAATAAAGAGGCTGGATGGAATAAAACATTAATGTGTGCAGGAATGTCTTACTTTGTTCCTCTGGATTAATGAACGGATGAGAACATTTTCAAGAAATAGAAAGAAGATAAAGAGCCCAAACGGATCTTGGCGGTGACACAAGAAAAACGTGAATCGAGCCAATGTCTCTGGAGTTGTTTACGTCCGTGTCTAAACATGTTCCCTCCATACAAAGCAGAACAACCATGTCTGATATCTTTACATGAGTGCCCAGCAAAAACAACTAGGTGGAAAAAATGAGCCACTTGGTTCAACTTTTCAATTCAAAATGTGTTTTAATACATGGAAAAGTCTGTTAATGTCAATAAAAATCTGGACAAACACACAGAATTACATTTTACACAGATTTATAAAAGAACAATATATACAAAAAAACAAAACAACAACCAGCATCTCCCCCTTTAGGTTTTGTTTAAGCACATTGATGGGCTGCTATTATTTTTTCAATTTAATGAACAAATTCAATGATTAACGCAAATAACTTCATGTCAGATACCAAAACACTTAGTGGGTGGTGATAAGGTCCGTTTGTTACATCAGGTCTCAGATCAGAAATCACATTCCCTGAGAACATGGGCGCCTATTTCTGTGTGAGCTGGCATCAGATGAAAAGTAGCATGAAACCAAAAGCCTGCCTGAGACCATGAAGATGAGGGTTGATTTGGCAATGAAGTTGTGTTTATGTACCTTTTGGCAGCAGGGAGCAACCCTGCTGCCAAAAGGTACATAAACACAATTTCATTGGAGACAGTAAGAGGAACACAAACATTTGTTTTGGCTTTTTTACCACCACACACAAGTGACCAGTGAAGATCATGTGACGTGCACAAGTGAGGACCAGCATCCGTCTAGTCAACGTTCTCAGTGGTTAAAATAAGGATATGAAATTAGCTCGGATTGAACATTCTCTGACGGGGAGGCCCAACAGTTTTCATTGTCTTGAAGCAGGAAATAACCAACATGTTCTCAAGATCCCGAACAAGGACCCTTAAAAGGGTGACATTCTTTATAGATTTTCCACAAATCACATGAAAAGACTAAAATGACCTGATCTATGAACATACAATGCAGCCAGGGCCTGATATACAGTAGAGACCTCTATTGAAGAAGGTCAGAAGTTGGTCTAAACTCTCGCATCACTTTAAATATGTACTAATTATTTTGTGTGTATCATGCGTGGATATTTTATATGATTTGTGGGACGATGTGACATGAAAGCCTATCAGCGTGGAGATTCTCCTCCTGTCATCACTAAATCAGAAATGGAGACAAACACTTGTAGCGGTCTGTGGTCTCCCAGAGGTCTACTGTAGAGCCTCACGTCAGTACAGAGACCGGACCAGACTGTGTGTTTAAACCAGAGACCTTCCGTGGACGACTGATAAAAAGGTTGTGTTGTTTTAAGTGTTGATGGAGCAGCTACAGTGTTAGCGTAGCCTTCCTCCAATCAATCTCCATTCAGAAAACAAGCATTTTTAAAGTTGCTTGCTTGTTGTCTTGCATACAGGCCTGACAAAATATGACTTGAGCCAATGACACCCAGAATGAAGAAATCCTATTCCGACCCTGGAGGAAGCAGATCAGTCATGGGAGACGAGTACAGGCCTGCTGTTTCACGTTCCCCACGAGCCAATCGGGATGGTTTCGTGCTGGAGTTTCCCTCTACAGTGGCGAGTATCTCCCTACCTTCTCTTCTCGGGGATAACTTATAGCAGCCACTTAATAAAGAGAGTAACGAGCGATACAATCAATCGTTTTAATTAGTATACGTTGCTTGGTGTTAGCAGAAACTGATCTGGGTGAATGGAGACAGAAGATTTGATAGAAAAGTAGCAAAAGCTTTGAATAATTCCAACAGTGTGTAAAACATGTGGCATATTTTAAGTCTTTTTTGAAGAGTTGCTGCTACACTGCAATGCTGGCTTATGTGTGGGAAGGAGGCGAGGTAGTATATAGAATAGTATATAGAATATTTGAACATTTGAACATGTGTGGATGGTTTTAATTCATTTGAAACATATAAGAGTTGAATGACGAAAAGAAGGCGGAAAAATAATAATAAATGGACTGTTTGGTAGAAGAACATGCGTTGTACAGTAATGATGATTTTGCATCTTCCGTAGGAACAGATGGGCCGGCAGCGAGGAGCGCAAAGTCAAAGAGAACTGAGATGGACGGGGAGATTGCTGCTTTGGTCTTTTCATGGGAATTGTTGTCAATAAGAAAAATATAGTTTAACTCTAGTCTTGTCTCTCTTAACATCTTCACAAACTGCTACTTAAGTTGTGGAATGTGAGATTTGCAACAATAACCAAAAACAAATCTGTAAAATCAGACATTTACATTTCCACTGAACAGACACACTCATACTCACTCACACACATACTCACTCATACTCACTCACACTCATACTCACTCACACTCATACTCATACTCACACACACACACACACACACACACACACACACACACACACACACACACACACACACACACACACACACACACCCTTTCAAAATAATATTAGTCAACATTTCTCCTGGAATGCTGACACATAAAATGACAAAAGAAAAAGAGGAGGGCCAAGCTGCCGGGGGCTACAGTGACTGTGTGGGTACAGGTCAAACTAAATCTTTCCACTAACAACTCAAACTTATCACAGACTCATTGGCAATCTGCATCCCCTATCAAGTTGCTATTCACTTGTTCCCGATGCGGTTGTTACAGCTTTAAGATCACTGAAGAGATCAAGATCTTGCTTTAGATTCGAGAGTGTTATCTTGGTAAGCTTGTGTGAATGAAGTGCTTACAGTTCCTCTGGTAAATCACAGTTATACAAGTCATCTCTGGCTATAGTCACCATTGTTTGCATGGGGAAAGCACAGTAATGGAGTGGAGATTATCAAATGAGGAAGTGTTGATTGCAGAGGTTGCCGGTAAGGCAGCATATGTGATGTGACTCGCAGTGTGTCCTGCAGAGAGAGAGAGAGAGAGAGAGAGAGCTTTTAGATGTGTGATGCTGTCTCGTAGACAATAAAGAAATGAAGGTGAAACTAATCTTATTCAATGTTTGCTTGGAGCATTATAATTACCTCAGGCCAGGTCCTCCTGGTGTGTTTCTTCCATCCTCCCAACATCACCTGCAAAAAGATTCTACATCAAATCCTGAATGAAATCTTACAGATTGCATTTGAAAACGGACACAGTGAGCTGAAGTACTGTAACTTAGACATACCTTCGTCCGCTTCTGATTCGCATGTACCGACGATGTGATGGTCCCCTGCAACGAGGTGAAAGATTTCTCTGTGATTTACCATATTAAGGAAGTCTGTGTCTGAAACACGAGTCCGGTCAGATTCAAAGAGGTATTAGTAGTTAAGCTTCCCACAAACCATGAAAATAATACTATAATGTATAGAGGACTGGAGGATATAGCATGTTTTCTGTTCCGGTCGATGTGAAACGACCACATGGTAAAAGCTTATTTGTGCAAATTAAATGCGTGACAAATTAAAAGTATTTTCTAATTGTATTAAGAATTGGAGTGCAAATTGCATGTAACAGTTTCAAGTGAAATCATAAAGAAAAAAATAGTGAAACTGAAATTTCGATCCCTCAAATGAGATATTCTGTCAAATTTGAGTTAGTATGTGATTGTAACTATCATTTAGACACGTTAATGTGTATTTAGATAGCTCGGGGCGATATGATTTCATCATGATACGATTCCATTGAACAAGGATAAAATGATTGTTTTGAGTCATCGCCAGCCCTCAACCTATCTCCAGTGTAGGCGACGTCACTCTACTTCCCCAGACAACTTAAATATCAGAGGAGACCCAGTGAGCAGTTTAGTTGAGTTTACTTCAGACGTGGACAGTTAGGTTCCTTGGTCAGTGATCACACAGCAGCAACCAACATGTTCCAACAGGCTTGGAATGTTATCAGAAACCTGAGAGTGGTGAGTGAGTTTGGTTTTCATAACCATAGACAGTATGGTTTACTTAAATGTAATATTTTAACAATGAAAATACAATAGACCCCCCAATCCCGTCATGGCCGCCCCTGAGGAGAGCCAAAACTGCGATTAAAAACACCAAAAGGAGGGACGTACCATTCAGGCTGCGCCTCTGGGTCTCTGTCAAGAAAAGAATGAAAAAAATCACATGACTACTTTTGCTGATACGACAATTCGTTATGAGACATTTTTGTAGCAGGCTTATGATGTTTTGGATTAACGAGAGACCAGCCTGATTGAACTTCACAATGAAAGAGTGTGTATGTTGTGATCTAGTATGATGGTAATTAAACTAAAATACATAATCGGTCTGCACTTGAGGTGTGTGCTTCTCTGTAATGTTTCACATGAGATCCGGCTGCGTGGCAAACTTTTTCCGGGGACAATAAAGTTGCCAAACAGAAGTCTGAGTCCTGTCGTGAGGGTGAAACATGTACTTCCCCAAACTAAAAGACATGGCTACTTGCCAGCGGTCTACAGGTTGTTCCACCTCCAACCATTGTGCTGTCAACTTCCACCTTTGTTGGCTCTGTATTGTTGACAGAAATCCACTGATGAAATCACACGTTTGGTATCCAAACAGATATAAGTTTCAGTACGACGTTAGACAATAGTTTGTCACAGTTTAAAGGAAGTGTGACCACGAGGGAGGATTACACCAAGCGAAGCCTCTTTCAGCGTTCATATGGCCACCTCACTATTGTCTTGCATAATGTTACACCACCTTGCACACATTCAGGGGAAGCTTTTGTCCAATGACTTACGATCAGATCATTTAAGTCCATCGGAACCAGATGTCATGAAACAATGGACATTTACATTTAGGGCATTTAGCAGACGCTTTTGTCCAAAGCGACTTACAATAAGTACATTTGTCAAAAGAAGGGGGGGGGGGGGGTTGTTAGTGAGTCATGCTATGCAGAGTCGTTGAGGTGAAGTCTGAACAGAGTCTTGAGCCTTTTCAGGAAGAAATCCACATTGTGAGTGCATTTGTTATCTGGCTGTCTATGTGTTGCCTGAAATAGCACGTGATGAAAACTTGTTTCTTAGAGGAAGAAGGAAATACTCAATTAAATACTTAATCGTCCTCGTGTCGTTGTGAAGGTACTCACGTAGAGATCGCCTTCTATAAAACAGCAGCGCCATCAGCAACCCGACGATCAGCGAGCCGATGACCACCACAGGAGCCACTATTTTGGTGGTGAGATCCAACTCTTTCTGCTTGCCCTTGTCTGCTTGTTCTGAATAGATCCAATTAAATAAATAACATTTACTGCTCTAATACTTCACATTGTGACCAAGAAAAAAGAGAGTAAAGAGTAAGTGCACTTGTTCGATGACATATAAATAATGAGGTACGCATACATGGGTGAGGAGTTCAACTGCTAACCTACGGCCTACATTCACTTTCACTTTGACTCACAGAGGGGTTTGGACATCAAACATGACCCTTTGCTGAATTTGGCCGCTGTGAGGACTCAGATAACAGCTCAGCTCATGTAGACAAGTAAACCTGCTGATGAGATTTCCTATCGATGACAATGACTGGAAGTTAAAGAAACAATGCATTCCATACCACCTGAAGCATGACCCGGACTTAGCGGCTCTTTCTTTGTGGTAAGTATCATTTTGAGAGATGTCGGCTCAGATATAAGGCAAGCTCACGCTACGACATTTGCCGGCTCAGAATCGTGGGTCTTGAAGTAGTTGTGGTTTTCACACCACTCTCACCAGGAGTGTGGTTTTGTTACACACACTGAGATTGACAGTAAATGACACAATACGATGTGCCAGACAGGATTGTTTTTGTTCCTTGAGTTGCGGTTGGCAGACGTTCACCTAATAACCTGTTTTCCTACAACTCTTTGCTATTTCTAGCCTGTTTCCTCCGGACTCCCTGACAGCCAGCACCTTTTGCATTTAAATATTTGTCTGTCTGACGTGCTATGATGGGTTTTTGAAGGATCAACAAGCTCCTTAAGATTATTTTTTTCTCTTTCGTTTTCCATCTGAAAAACCCCTCCACAATCTCCAGAAATTGGCACAAATTCCTCTTAGTTGCACAATCCCAGTGGGGAGTCTGTTTATGTAACCGTAGGGACGTGTGCTGCTTCAAATTTCAGATTAAGCATGGTCCTACATCAGCAGGGTTACAGTGGCTCAAATTCCTGTATGACATTTCATTGTGTGAAGCAAATACCTCGAAAAAACGGTGTGTCTGGTACTTCAAATTGGTTCTCTTCCTCTCTGCCTCCACCGGCGTTGAACACTCTGCAGGTGTATTTGGAGGAGGCGGAACCTTTCCCCAAAGTCAGCTGGCTGGAGAGGTGAAACAGACCACTTTCTGTCTTCCTTGGCTGCACTTGAGTGGCTGTCTGCTCCTTTTCGTGCTCATCAAACCAGCGAAGTTCACCTTGTGGGAAGCCACCGTCAGAATCACACGTCAGGGTGACATATGTCTGAGGTTTTGCCTTAGCGTCAGAGCGTATCGTTGGTTTGCTGTAATTGGCTGCAAAGAGTAAACGGAAAGCAAACATGAGCATAAAGCTGAATTATGCACCGTTATCGATCAAATGATCCCGATATGATCACAAAATGACGTTGGCCATTATATGTACTTTATAGTGCAATGTGTGGTAAAAAGGGCACATAATACACTGGCTCACAGGCATTTTGGGCTTATTTGTACCAATGATACTGAAAGCCAATAAGGAAGGGAAAAACCAATGTGATAGCCTTGGAAAGTCCCTACATTCTCAGTCTCTAAATCTCATTTCAATTCCGCTTTCTGTTTCAGCTATAATATAATCAGGTTACAGAATCAGCCTTACTCAAAGTTAAGCGAGTTGGGATTCGTTTTGAAGATAAACTGAAAATGGTCATTTCTCTGAGTCTAATAGTGCCTATTAATGCCTCTGTTCAACCACGGCTGGATGCTCTCACCTGTGACTTTAAGGCTGATGGATCCATCGCCATCACCGCTGTCTGTCATCACCATACATTCATACTTCCCCTCGTGCTTCACTGTAGTGTTGTCGATGAGCAGTGACACGTTCATGTTGGTGGCATTCCAGGAAGGATCGGCAAAAGAATAGCCTGGCTGCGCCTCAGGTTTCCCTTCATTAAAAACCAGTAAGGTACGACCATCTATCTTCCAGGTGACCACCCGTATTACTGTGTCTTCGGGGGTTTTGATGACACACTCCAGCATCAACCGCTGGCCAAACTGTCCCAGCATTTCGGCCTTGCAATCCAGATTTGAAAACACTTGTGTGGAACAGAAGATGATGAGAAGTTACATCGGCAGCAAGCAGCCTTTCATACGTGAAATATTCGGATGGTAGCAGAATTTACCTTGCTTTGCAATTCCTATGCTGCTGTAGAAGACAAGGGAAAAAACGAGGAGGATACACATTGAGGCCATTTTCATTTACCTGAAACGACAGAACAAACCATTCTTTATGAGGATGTATTTCTGAGCATTAAAGTGCAGGGTGCAAATGTATTTTCATGCAGGCGTGTTAGGGGCTGGTGAAATGAAGCTTACTTCCCAACAACAAGCTTTTATGGTTTGTGGAGTTCTAATCTCCAGCCAAACCACCATAAACGTATGAGTCACCGTGATAAAAGCAATTAAACGTGTGATGCTCCACGTAGTACTTTATACTGCAAAAACAAATCGTGTAGAGCTTTGCACAAGTTTAATTTCGTTACAAGCGGATCTAGTATGCGTAATAGGGTTTTACAACGCACGGAGATCATGACTGTGTGGCCTTAGGCTGCAGGGTTGTGACAGATGCTGGTTCACAGCGGAGAGGAAAACAACTGACTCTCGATTGACTTTGTATTGCTTGCTGGTGCCTCCTTGGCCACTTTTGGCGTGGTGGGATAGACTACCAGCACGGTAAAGAACTGAGTGATTATAAGCTGACGAACTGAAAAACGGAGCCTTTAAGAAGAAGAATGTGAAATCCTGACACTAAGCCGAACGTTACGTGTGCAGGTGTATCCTTACCTGTGCTAATACTAATTCACATAGCAGCATAACTATTATCATTATCTAAACTAGTCAGTCAACTGAGTTGCAGACCACCTTAGCTAACCATTTCCTGGTGCAATTATGAAAGCACTTATTTTCATTTGCCCACAGGCACGATATGACGTTAATATTTATTCACTACACCCCAGAAGAACATTTGTCATTTGTGATATTGGGCTAAACAAATAAAATTTAATTGAAATGAATTGCAAAATGCTTCTAAAAGAACATCTATGATTTATTGTCCGTTTGATAATCTTAACAAGGAACATGGTTTCTTTCCAGGGGCCTTTCTCAAACGAGCTGTGGTGAAAGTGGTGATTCTAGTTGTGTCACCAAGGACTGACTTTCACTTTTTAAGCATGCCAAAGACGCTCCCTCTCTGGTTTCCTTTTCCCTGCAGCAATTGGAACGTTTCTAATAATCTGATCTTCACCGGTTTCTTTTTTAAAACTTGATCATCATGCCTACGGGGTAAGAAACCATAGAGATAAACTTACTGTCTGTCCTTTTGTTCAAGGGTGCGTTACCTTCACGCCGCACACACAAAGCCCAGTAAAAAGCTTAACTTTTTTTTTTTTTTTTTTACTATAGCCTAATGACAAAACAGATTATGTTCTATGGAATCAGCAAGACACTAAGATTAAAACATTCTGCACCCCTTAAGGTTCAAAACAATTTACCTTTGCACAGCCTTTGTATTCTGCTGCATTGTGAAAGAGTGAAACAAGGGTCTCATGTTATTTCATGGAATACAGCCAATAAATGTAGACAGACAGGTTTGTCATGTCAGTTAATAAGCTGCAACTAGTTCTTACCAGAAGTGAATACATTGTTCCGTGTGTTCATTCCTGTTTATCTTTATGTTCCTTTCACAAAACAGTGCACAAACTCACGGAAATAAACAATGTAAAATAAAAGTAGTAAGTAAGCAGTAAGTATTGCCTGATCACTTCTGTAAATCTGTTCCAACTTCTATTTGAAATGACTGGCTCCGCAGCTATAATCCATGTTGGCTTGTGTTTGTACTGTGTCCATTTGATTTCTTTAGAATGTGTTTGTGTAAAATGTGTATTCACTGGCACTATGCTGTATATTATCTTAAGGAGGTTGGTGATAAGGTGCTGATCCAGACCATGATGCAAGTCAGTACAAATGCAAAAACAGCATTTATGCATTTGTCACAATATGATGATAAACATGTATCCAAATCAAATCAAATGCTTCTGTCGTTTCTGCTGTTTGTCCTCTAACTTTTAAAGGTCGTGTTTACTTGGCCTTATCCTGCACTTTACAAACAAGGCGTCATACTGAAAGAGAAAGTCTCCTCAAAATCTATTGTCAGCCAACTTCAAAGGAGATATGCAATATCCTTTTCAGTTCAAAGAGCTGAGGACCAAATACCCTTGAAGACCCTCATGCGAAGTAAAGTGTTAGACTTGTGGATTGCTGCTCTCTCTCTCTCTCTCTCTCTCTCTCACTCATCCTGCAATGAAATCTTTGGCTGTGTTTTGTCTTCCATTTCTGTCTGCATGGATGCCTGCCTGTGCCATTTTATCCATGCAACCTCTGTAACTACTGCAGACGGTGCTTGTTGCTGCACCCTGCTGCCATTTTGAAACTCTTTACTTCAATTTATTTTGGTGCCACTCACCTTTTGCCTTGAACCTTGATTCGTTAAAAGGGTCACCTCACCCATTTGCATTGAGCGGTGTACTGATTTTTTTGAAGTATCTTTGAATGGCCGTGCATCATTTCCTCATTTTCCCCAGAGATGGGAGATCACCTGTTACAGACCAGTGGTGGGACCCACTGAGACTACAGACCTGTTACAGACCATGGGACCCACTGAGACTACAGACCTGTTACAGACCATGGGACCCACTGAGACTACAGACCTGTTACAGACCAGTGGTGGGACCCACTGAGACTACAGACCTGTTACAGACCATGGGACCCACTGAGACTACAGACCTGTTACAGACCAGTGGTGGGACCCACTGAGACTACAGACCTGGTACAGACCAGTGGTGGGACCCACTGAGACTACAGACCTGTTACAGACCAGTGGTGCGACCTCACTTGCAGAAACTAAAAGCAACATCCGCCATCTTGGAAGCTCTGCTAACAGGCGCTGTGGAGAAAGCTGAGAAGTAACGAGAATGGCGGAAGGTACTCAAACTGATATGGAAGAAGGGGATTTTGAAGGTCTTGTGCTCGGATCGGATGTTCGTGTCTATCTCTACGAGCCCCAATATAGTGGGAGCGGCCTGCGGAGCTGTGCATTGTGGGAGGTGTTGTCTTCCATCCACATGCACCAAAAAGTCACTGTCTGCCTTTTCTCATTCAAGAAGACACCACATTTAAAATATATTTTACATTTCAACTACATATACGACCCACTTTAAAAACAGATTCATGTTTCCACCCATGAAGTATCCCTTTAATGGTAAAACATACATTACAGTCAAAACTGCCTCCTAGCAGCTACGGTCTGGACAATCAGTCACAAGGTGAAAGAAGAACAATGGATGCTCTCGTATTTTCCCAGCCACTGCAGCTGTGTTCTCTTGGACAGACTGGAGAAACAGCTGCACTTCCCACACAAGGATTTACTTTCATTAGTATTCAATTTCTCCTCTGATAGTCACACACATAAACACTACATCCTGCTTAAATGACTGAACTACAGGTCAATTTATCCCTGGAGTTATGGATACAATGCAATCTAGTGCAACTCAGACTGTGGAAGAAGGGGATTTGGCCATTCCAAGTCGGTATTCCACACTTACGATCTATGAACGTCCCAGTACAGACTGATGTTTGCATGGTACAACGCTTGGCAAGCATCTACTGAGGACCTACATCAGTTACCATGGTGCCGTTTGTGAACAGGATAAAAAATTAGGCGTTTTAAGAACTTTAATGTAAAGGCATTTTCAACTCAAACTTGAAGCAGATGTTGCTGTGACACCCACCTGCCACAAACATCCCCGACAGGTCCTGAAATGTACCCCACAAGGAACAAGGGGACCCCAAGAACAGCTGGAGAAGAGGTGTCCAGGCAGAAATGTCTAGGAAGATCGAGAATGAACCGCCAAGAAACCGAGTTAAAAGGAGGATATTCGTTATGCACACTAGAGGAGCAAAGGGCTTAACTAACTAACTACAATTGGTTGATATTGTATTTGTTTTTGTTTTTTTTTAAACAAAAGTAACTTCTTTGGCTTTTATTAATTACAATTACTTGCTTATCAACTAAAATCTATGACAATATGAAGCTGTGATAAACTAATGACAGTTGATTTATGGGCACAGCATACATGAATCTTGGCATCGACATAAATACAGTAGCTTGTCTTGATTTCTCCTGCTGAGGAGTATTACAGTCAGAAAATATATTTAGACAGCTATCAACATGAACGTCGGTGAGTCCTCTCCCCCCTGGGATGGTGCAAATAGAAAGGTCAAGGTCAAGGCCCCCTCATGAGTGATATCGCCCTCAAAGGTTCCTTTAATCCAACTGACACTGAACATCAATAAACAGTGGAGGACCCACGGGGGATGTGTTCATAAACACATTGCTCTGTTCTGATGCTGTCTTAATTATTGCAATAAAGTAAGAGGTATCACATTTTGTTTGGTGCTAAGGCCACCATTAAATCCGTATTATATTTGTCTAAATGTAGAGGAAACCAACATATTTGCCTGCCAACAGAAATGCAATCTGACGCAAGCCTACGACACACATTTTTTTTTGTCAGAACAAGGGTTCTCAAGTAAACTACAATGATTTGCGCAGCAAGTTTTGCATCAACCTTCTCCTGAATCATTCATTAAACAAAAACAAAACAAAAAAAACACCAGCGCTGCTATCTGTGGTTCCTTTATTATTTCAGGACAGACTTCCTGTAGCCCAATTTCTTGTTGAATTGTTTATGAATGGAGTGTTTACAATCTGGTGCAAAGGAGGCAGCCATTTGGCAAATAACACCCTGCTTATTATTTAATATGATTATTAATATTATTATCATCATTATTATCACACCGTGACACCGTATTCAACGTTTCCGTTTTACTGCTCTGTCTTCTAAAAGAAGAAGCGCTCTCCACCACTTCTAGAGAAAAACAACCCCATATCTCTGTCCTATCGATGACAAGGCAAACACAAGAAATAGAGCTTCATGGGGTCGAGGTTGAGCTCGTGAGGGCATCTGAACGGACCGAGTCATCTCCTTCGTACGGGAAACTATTAACGGATAATTCACGCCGGCGCGTCATCAACCCAAACGTCAGTCAGCGTGCAGACGCCATTCATTAAACTATGAGCAGACTGTATATAGGTCACGGTAGCTGCCGTAAGACCGCCATACGTCAGCGAGGGCAAAACTTCACGCGCACACACCGTTTGTATGTCTTGAAACGGACTCGTCCAACGTGACGCGCCACGCTGTCAACAACAACAACAACAACAACAACAACAAAGTTACGTTAAACTCACCGTACAAGGAAACGTGTCTCTGGTAGCGGAGCGATGGTCCGACTGGCGATGGGACGACGAAGCTCGCTGTGGCAGTTCTTACTTTCACTTTCACAATGAGCAAGTCCAACTGATTGGCTGCATGTACCCAGTAACAGGGCAGGACGAATAGCCTAATCGACTAATAGGATTAATAGCGACAGGAATGAGAGCGTTTAAAAAACTACACAGTCCGTTTTTTAACGAGAAAATTAATTGCAAATTGAGTCCGACGCCTTTTTAATATATATATTCGTTACGAAAATTCACAAAATAAAAATAAACGGAGTCACCCAGGCCAGCAGTGAGCGAGATGTTGTGTGTGATCGTCTTACTTCTTGAAAAAATAAAAAAGAGCGGCGCAACATATGGATCCGCATATCAGAAAGAAGACCACCGACCTCCGCCCAGCTGACCCTGAACAGCAGCTGCAGTACGGCCCCCGATCCTAAGGTGCCACAATCTGTCCCTCATCTCCGCATCTTTACGTTCTTCGGCAGTTTGTCAAACAGCGTCCTGAGCTCGCCTGTTCATATTTTGGATGTTTGTGGGCTCTACGGTGGCTCTGAGTGGTCAAAAATCTATGTCAACGCTTTTTTGACCAGATGCGAAAAACGCACGAAATCTAACCTGTTCCGAAAAGTTTTTTGACGGACGAAAGCTTTGGAGCCGGTGTGCAATCATGAATGACATATTTTAACGTGCACACACTCAGTGTGCAAAGGCCTTTTACTCTTGTTGGTGATGCTTCTCCATATTCACATTTATTTTCCACACATACTTCAAGGAGATGTTCATGAGTCTATACATTCCTAATGCATTTTCAGTGGAAATGGACACAATCCACCCCAAAGGGGTTTTCAAATATTTATGAGGCTAAACTCAAGGCCAAAACGTCCAGTTTCACCAGCATTTCCACCTCTGAGCTGCAGTGGAAATAATCAGAGCGGCTACACTTTCATCGTTTTGAGTCAGATAATACACACAGCGAATACAACCCATGGTCAAAATTTCTTTTTAATGTTCATTTCCACTTTGTGCCATTTTTCTTGATTTCAAACTTCTGCAGTGACTTCCATCCAGCAACAGGAATTGGTATAGGATGCAAACGGGCACGTCTTGCATCGTAACACGTTAAAAACAGACACCACAGGAATTACATTTCATGTACCTGAAACGTTAGGTCTTCTTGCATGACGGCTGGCTGGCGCAGCAGTCAACACACGCGACTCAACAAGACAGAAGCAGGAGGGAGTTGGAATTTTGGTTTTAAATAATGTGACAATGAAATGTAGGAGAAAAAAAAAGACTGTTCTATATTTCCAGTGAGCAGGATGATAAAGAAATGTATAAGG
This sequence comes from Eutrigla gurnardus, assembly GCF_963514095.1. Lineage (NCBI taxonomy): Eukaryota > Metazoa > Chordata > Actinopteri > Perciformes > Triglidae > Eutrigla > Eutrigla gurnardus. The sequence goes on from NC_139917.1 coordinate 13,707,313, forward strand.
GGGGTTTAAAAACATAGAAAAAAAAGGCTGAGCTGTTATAAGGTCACTTGTCAAATCTAGGATGGGTTTACCAGAAACACTTCAGGACCAACAACATTCCATTGACTCACAACGGGGGAAACTAGGTCGCGTTGATACTGGTGAAAAGCAAATAGGGAAACCCAACCTTATTTGATGTTGTAGCCTAACACACAAACAGGCACACTTTATTTTAGAGTCGATTTTACCTATAAAAAACATGGGGCACTGAAAATCCGGCACTGGGGTTACAATACTCTAAGGTCAGTGACTACAATATAAAAAAAGGCTTATTCCAATTCTGTTACCTGACGCGGGACCTACAGTACACATCTGAAGACAAATGTTTGCATCCTTCAGATCACAATGACTAATTTATGTGGCTCCTATTTGGCTCCTAAGTGGATAATCACATGATCAGTAGAAAGATTCCAGCTTCATGCAACAACAATACAACAGTTATTCCACAATAAAAACAACTAACAAACGGGTCAAATAAAAAATAATAATAATAACTTAAAAAAATGTTCACAGTTATGTTTGTTCGCACATTCATACGTTACAGACCAGACGTGCATGCAAGATGGGTCAAAACTGAACACGGTGCAAAAGTGACAGCTTTTTTTTTTTTTTTGCTTGTGTTCTGGAAACTGCTTGTATAACCGCAATAAAGTAAGGGGAAATTAATATATCGCTTTCTGATATGACAAAATTATGAACCTTGTACCCTGTGTGGCAGGTCTATGGGCAAAGGCAGACTCTGAACCGTATACATAGAAATACATAAAGTGCTTCTGTCAAAACAAACAAAACAATAAAAACGGTACAAAATATGGTTTCCAAAAGAGGTATCAAAACAATGCACTTGGGGATGTGGAGGAGACTGGTGTCTGTTGGACATCAGATAGGATTCCTGCGGTACAGACGGATGGGCCGGGGATCCTTGTCAAAAAAACAAAACTAAAACCGATGAGTTCAGAGATGAGTGGACTTGGGGGGGGGGGGGGGGGTGGCTGGCAGAGATTCAACCCAGGATCAGGCTGGACTTTCCCCCAGGTGGATTCCTGCGACCAGATGGCACTCCTGCAGCGGGGTCGTCAGCTGGAGGGGCTTCCTCCTTCGGCTCCGGAACTGCCTCCGGCTCCGGAGCGCTGTTTTCTAATCACGGGCAAGCAGGAAGTTGACAGTTATATTTTGAAACATGGTGTCACTTCATTTTGCCAGGAGAGCATGTCATGCAATGGGAAGCTTGCCAGGTTGGTCACATAATTATGGACATTGCCCTGACGGAACTCCCTTACGCCGTGATGTGTGGGAATGTCAACACCTTTTGGATTTCAGTAGCAGAAAGCCACATCAGCTAATACTGATGAATATGTTTCTTTTTCTCCTGATTTATTCTTGTTAAATGGTCACAGATTTAGATATATCCACATTGCTTTCGCAAAATTGATATCACTGCTGCCAAAAAAGGAGTTGATATTGAATTTCACTGCAATACATTTCCATCTTTTCTTCGTGGACCGTCATCAACGGGACGAGGATGCTGACTTTTTGGCCTGGGACATGCAATTCTACCCCCATGGACCCTCATGGTCTTTCTGAACAACATCATGCCTGTAGCCACCAAATGCATATTAAAGACCCTTTCACAAGATTCTTGTTTTAAAAAAGTAATCTGGAAACATGATTACCAACTTGTGGATCTTACAGTAGCTTTATTAGAATAAAAAATAATAAAAATATTTGTAAGTGGTAAATAATATTACAGTACTTTCTTAGACAAGAGTATCGTATGGTATTTTAAAAAAATGCATTTAGAGTTCCGCCAAGCACATTAATGTTGATTTTGTAATATTTTGGTTTAACCAGAAATCGCTGAATATTAACGTACTTTTATTCAAAATAAACTCAATTGTCAACATTAGGTGGGAATTATAGAAGGTATTGCAACACAAATTTGGAAGAATATTTGTGGGTCTGTGCGTGTATGCATACAGGTAAACAGAATGTATATGCACATGTGCATTTGTATCGGTGATGTTATACATGTGAGATGTATGATGATGATTCACAATTCTGTTCTTTGTAATATTGGACCACTGGTTTAAGATCTAATTACATGGGTGATGTGACCAGAAAAAAACTGGTGCTTACCATAATCGCGTACAGAATTTTCTCCATCCTAAAAAAAAAAAAGTCAGAAAAGCAGTGAGTATTTCAGCCTTCACACACTTCAAACAGGAATGTTGTGCTCATCAGTCTTGATGGAAAGAGACATGTGTACTGAATGATGAAATCTAACGAGGTACGACTTAAATGTTATGTGGTAATGTTTCAAATTGACTGGACTTCAGTTGCTTCCCTATATGTTTATCTGCCCTCAGGTTTTAGGATGTGATGCGTGATCTTACTGTGGCCGGGGCGTCTGCAGAATGGTTCACTCCTCTCCTCAGGGGGGCTGACGGCTCGCCACAAAGCACACCTGTGGGCTTCCCACCTGGAACAACAAGGAGACATAATGGCTCCATTACAAATTTCACGGTTATGTACATTGTGTTGGATCATTACAACATTGCATTTCATCTTAATTTTAAGATTTAAAATTATATTTTGTTCTACTTAACTAGAATTATCGTCTTGCAACCAGTCATGTTGCAGTTTGTCACACGGCACACTTAATCAATATTATACCAAACGCTGTGGAACAACATACCGACCACTTCATCAAAAGAAGTCTGTGATGTCTGCTGTATTATTTCAATGCTCAGCTTTCAGAAATACCTGGATGTAATATTAAGTAGGTGTATTTGTACAGTTGCGTTACACTGTGTGCAAATTAAGAGCAAATATAACACATAATGATGTATTTGGGGTTGCCCCCTCTTAATAGAGTCGTCGACTAATCAGTCGTTTTGGTCTTGGTCGATCAGATTTATTTTTTTTCATGCTTTTTCATGCGGACTGACTTATTTATGTTATTTATGTAAGAGCACATTAAACACATGATTTCAAATTGTGCTTTTTCATCCTTCTTTGCGGAGAACTTTACAGACCTGTTGATTGCTGACTGAGAATTTCTTTGGTCAAGGACAGCCCTGGATGTATTACAAGTACACAACTGACAGCAAATAGAAAATATACAACATTTATATTTAAGCTTTACCTCCATCGACATAGGGATGTTTTTGGTCATGATCACGGGAAATAAGGGTTGTTATAATTGCCTACAATCATCATAATGAGTAAACATGCAGATCCCTCCAATTTCCTCCAGCCTTGCAAAGTTCCCAGGGGGTTTGGAATTTCCAAGAACTGCAAGTGGGCGCCTCGTGTCTTATTCATAATGAAGGAAGGGGACGTAAATTGAAAGTCCCTCAGCAGAACAACAGACAATTGCGGTCCACTGGCATAATGGCATGAACTAATGACCCACATTATGCTGGACATTTCTTTTCTCTTTCCTTTTGTGATTTTCTGATTTTGATGCTTTCACTTTCATAGTAAAAGTCATTCTGACAATAACTCTGTTCACACTCTCATACAAACATGCAGTTACATCCTGTTGTGGGAGTTGTATCCCTTAAAACCATGCCTAATCAAGTGGTAAAAAAATAAAAAAGGGGCTTCAGCATTTGTCCGTCCCTCAACAAATATGTTTCTGTTGTACCAATCCGCGCATATTCAATATGGCAACTGTATTTAACCCCTGACACTGAATCTTTCCATTGTACCTATTTGGTTCACACTGAATCGCTGTATCAGATGACACACAATTAGTTAATCTTCAATCTGAGGTCGTTGTTTGTTTACATTGGAAAGGAGCCATTGGGTTTACTTGGGATGGATGCCAGCGGGTGCTGCTGGCTTATCATTGAACTTCATTTATATATTAACACTTGGTTCTTGTTTGTCTCTATCTATTACATGGTGAAAGTCTGAGTGACTACAGGGGAACGACGGTGTGTGGTATTTGTCCAAGACTATTTGTTATCCTCACAGCTGGAATTAAAGACTTTGTGGTGTGCAAGGCCTTGGTCTTAGTAGTCAACAGTGACATGAATGGAAGAGAAGCAGAGGGGGACAAATGAGTACATTTATTCAAATGCCCTTCTTAAACATCTTGTTTATTTGATTTAACTATTGGTTTAAGACTGATTTCTTTGGATGACACATAGATTAATTATTTAATGTTTTAACAGTTTTTTTTTTTTTTACTTTTAGAAGGGAGGAGTACACGCAGGAAAGGGCAGCTGGTCGGATTTGAACCCGGGGGCCTTAGTACATTTAAAGGTTGCATTACAGAGAAGTGGTGTAATTTTATGAACTCCCTGGCTGTTCTAGCTGATGTATTATTGCTTGTATTTGTTGGAAACAGAACGGATGGCCAGCTACTTTTATATCCTGCAGTATACTCACTTTTTGGCAGAGAAGTGTGAAGTCTAACAAGGTTGTGAACGAAACATGATGTTTAGTTTAAGATATGTATTTAGATAAATTAATTCCTAATTATGCTTTAATTTTAAAGTTGGACCACTGTGTATGCATGATAGAGCACAATACAGTCAATCACTGTGCCTCTTTCTGACAAAACAAGGAGAAAAGCATTCAGTGATTACAAGGAAACATTTTTAGACTAAAGGCTAATATACACTGCTCAAAAAAATAAAGGGAACACTTAAACAACACAATGTAACTCCATGTCAATCACACTTCTGTGAAGTCAAACTGTCCACTTAAGAAGCAACACTGATTGACAATCAGTTTCACATTCTGTTGTGAAATGGAATAGACAACAGGTGGAAATTTTAGGCATTAGCAAGACACCCCCAATAAAGGAGTTGTTCTGCAGGCCACAGACCACTTCTCAGTTCCTGTGCTTTCTGGCTGATGTTTTGGTCACTTTTGAATGCTGGCGGTGCTTTCACTCTAGTGGTAGCATGAGGCGGAGTCTACAACCCACACAAGTGGCTCAGGTAGTGCAGCTCACCCAGGATGGCACATCAAAGCGAGCTGTGGCAAGGAGGTTTGCTGTGTCTGTCAGCGTAGTGTCCAGAGCATGGAAGCGCTACCAGGAGACAGTACATCAGGAGACGTGGAGGAGGCCGTAGGAGGGCAACAACCCAGCAGCAGGACCGCTACCTTTGTTCACGGAGGAACAGGAGGAGCACTGCCAGAGCCCTGCAAAATGACCTCCAGCAGGCCACAAATGTGCATGTGTCTGCTCAAACGGTCAGAAACAGACTCCATGAGGGTGGTATGAGGGCCCGACGTCCACAGGTGGGGGTTGTGCTTACAGCCCAACACCATGCAGGACGTTTGGCATTTGCCAGAGAACACCAAGATTGGCAAATTCGCCACTGGCGCCCTATGACCTGTGCTCTTCACAGATGAAAGCAGGTTCACCCTGAGCACATGTGACAGACGTGACAGAGTCTGGAGACGCCGTGGAGAACATTCTGCTGCTGCAACATCCTCCAGCATGACTGGTTTGGCGGTGGGTCAGTAATGGTGTGGGGTGGCATTTCCTCCATGTGCTCGCCAGAGGTAGCCTGACTGCCATTAGGTACCGGGAGGAGATCCTCAGATCTATTGGGAGACCATATGCTGGTGCAGTGGGCCCTAGGTTTCTTCTAATGCATGACAATGCTAGGCTTCATGTGGCTGGAGTGTGTCAGCAGTTCCTGCCAGACCCGAATCCTATTGAGCACATCTGGGACATCATGTCTCGCTCCATCCACCAACGCCACGTTGCACCACAGACTGTCCAGGAGTTGGCAGATGCTTTAGTCCAGGTCTGGGAGGAGATCCCTCAGGAGACCATCCGTCGTCTCATCAGGAGCATGCCCAGGCGTTGTAGGGAGGTCATACAGGCACGTGGAGGCCACACACACTACTGAGGATCATTTTGACTTGTTTTAAGGACATTACATCAAAGTTGGATCAGCCTGTAGTGTGTATTTCCACTTTAATTTGAGTGTGTGACTCCAAATCCAGACCTCAATGGGTTAACAAATTTGATTTCCATTGATAATTTTTGTGTGATTTTGTTGTCAGCACATTCATGCACACTATGTAAAGAACAAAGGATTTCATAAGAATATTTCATTCATTCAGATCTAGGATGTGTTATTTTAGTGTTCCCTTTATTTTTTTGAGCAGTGTATATTAAGCTACTACTACTATTGTGACAAGTCATTGCAGGGTTAACACAGGTGTGATTAATAACATCCATTATGGCCCAGGTTTTGTGCATGCTGAGTCAATGAAATGGTTGTGACACACGAAAGAGAACAGGACCACACGAACAATTACACCTATGTTTTTACCTGGCGAATGACATGTCAAAATGGCTGCTGTGAAAATTACCTATTTTGTCACAGTCTGTGTCACACAATGATGGCTGCACCCTTCCAGCCTCAAAAACAAATATTGACACAACATATTCCAACATTTACTAGAAGGGGTGTGGTAATGAGGTGAGCCGTTTCTCACAGATAGATATGAGCTGGCAAGTACAAAGCGCTGTAGAATAGAAGCTACTTTGATTTTGATCTTTCGCTACTTGTCCCATACACCAAAACGCCTCATCTGCAAGGAAAAGCTATCAAAGGCAGCAAAGCCTACAATGGTGCATTTCTAAAATGAGGAAGCAACCAGACTGGGTGAAACCTAGTAGATGGCTGGACCGTGTGTGCTCAATGTGCTTAATTGCAGGTCACATGACATGGTTAAGCTACATTTGAGTAAAATCTTACAAATGCACTTACAACTCTAAAACTTTGCACTCATAACTTAAGGTTTAAAAATAAGTCTAAACTTCTCAACTTCAACATTGTTTTTATTCCAATTATTTTGTTAAACGCCACACAAAATAAAATCCATCTTTCCCACGATTGTGCTCGCAGCTTCATAAGCAACGCCGCTTGGGGATGTCTTAGGTCTACATCACTCGACTGATCAATTGCGCAACTTTCATCGCCGACTTACCCAGTCACTTACTCAGCCACAGAGCGACTTAGGGATGGCCCTCGGCGGTCCAGTCAAAATACAGAACTGACCAGAATCACTTCCTACTATGTTTTCATTTCCCTTTGGGTCACGTTACTGTTTATCATTTCGTGCTGAGCATAATGAGCAGCCAAAGCAAGGGAACAGTGTATTATGTTCCTCAGCCTTTTATTAATCCTCTTACACTTTTTACTTGAAGCAGCTAAATTCTTCATGAACATTTCAGATCTCTCAAGGCTTGAGAAGATCCTGATTAATAGATAAACACCAGTGACTGAATATCTAATGAAAGAGAAATCAAGTCATCATTTGGGCACCTGAACCTGTTATGTCAAGTAGACAGTGAATCTTATTCTTATGTATTCAGCTGCCTGGAGTTTTTGAGTAGCCTGGGGAGGCACATGATCCCTTTGCTCCAGCAGCATGAGAAACACCTTGTATCTCCAAAACACAAGAAACAATATTCGTAATCTTGTTCCTCCTCGTCACTGGTTTTGTTTTTTAGTCACACATCCATAAATCTTGTGGTAAACTGTCAAACTAAGATGGCTGTGAGACATTGAGTTAGAGGCTTTCACACTTAAGCAACAACTGTTGGGGGGAAGAGGCAGACTGTACCTGGCGGATTGTTCCTTCGATTGGCATAGGGATCCTCCGGCTCAGCGAAAACACTGGAGGCCATCTTGTTTTTTCGGACGGGAGGTTTCTCCTCATCTGCACCGAGTGTGATGTTGGAGCCGCCGCCAGGAGGGCGCAAAACCCTGGGAAGAGAGAGATGGTCAGCAATGTTAGTGAAAGTTGGATGATACTGGAGCGCCTTCCTTCCATTCTAAAATCCATCCATCCATCCATCATCTACCGCTTATCCTGTATTCAGGGTCGCGGGGGGGCTGGAGCCGATCCCAGGTGTCATTGGGCGAAGGCAGGGTACACCCTGGACAGGACGCCAGACTATCACAGGGCCGACATAGAGAGACAGACAACCATTCATGCTCACATTCACACCTACGGGCAATTTAGTCATCAATCAACCTATCCCCACCCTGCATGTCTTTGGACTGTGGGAGGAAGCCGGAGAACCCGGAGAGAACCCACGCTTACACGGGGAGAACATGCAAACATGCACACAGAAGGAACCCGGGCCGACCCGGGAATCAAACCCGGGATCCTCTTGCTGTGAGGCGACAGCGCCACCCACTACACCACCGTGCAGCCCTCCATTCTAAAATGATTTATAAAAAAAAATAATAACCTACCCAAATGCTGTAGTTCATACTAGGGATGTGCAGAATGAATTGGTGAGAAATGATCGTCATCCACTCTCATTCCATCAGCAAATTAAAGGTCAAAAACCTATTTAATTTTGCATCATTTCACAATGTGCTACCATTTGGAAAAAACATGACATGAGCTGTCGGTGATGGTTCAGTTCATTGGAGTGGTTGTGGAGCATCTTCGTGCTGTCTGGCCAGCCAGATTCAAGAGACCTGTTGGTCCCTGAACTAACTTAACAATTTGGCGTCATCTAGCGGTGAGTAACATGCGAGTGCATGCTGTTCATTATTATCTACCACCTCTATTCCATCCCTGCCTCCAACTTCTCAAGTCCACTTGGCGAGTGTTGAATACCACCTCGCAATGATGCTTTCCTGGTCGCTCTGTGCACTCGTGTCATGTGCTTGGTTGATGTAAATAAAATATCTTACTGGTGCACAGCACCTGTACACAGCAGCGGAAACCATCACAAAGAAATCGGCCAACAAACAATAGTCTGTTACCCATTTGCATTTTTGTCCCAAAAATTAAACAGTCTATAACTGATTATTTGAAAAAGCAAAATGAGGAGAGAAGGGAAGGACAAGTGGTGAGAGCGAAACAACGAGAGGCTTTGACTCACCACTGATGATGAAAGTGCCATGTCATTGATTATGAGATCTTTTATAGATCTTGATACTTCAGTAAAAGTACTAATGTCAAGTAAACAACCAATGTCAAGTAAAAGTCCTGAATTCAAAATCGAATTTAAGTAAAAGTTATATAAACAAGACAATATAGCCGACTTAAAGTATACTGAATATGCAGCTGAATATTTAGTTCTTACATTATAAAATATTATGTTAATTGTTATTACGGATGCATTCTTATGTTGTAACTGGCTGTAATTTTATTCATTTTAAACTATTGACATAAACGTGAAGTTAAACGCTCAATATTTTCCTCTGAAATGTAGTGAGATGAAAGTAGCCTCACAATTTCAATGAAATAGGTTACTTGAGTAAATGTACTTAGTTACTTTCCATCACTGATTAATACCAGGCTGTGCCCAAAATAAAGGCCAGGACCAAACCATGTGCTGGTGCACGCAACTTAAAAAGTTGTTAGCACACTTAGTCTGGTTTTAGGTGATTATACATTTAAGAAAACATACTTAATAATATCATATTCATCCCTGTGTGTCTATGTGGGCTTAATATGTAGGCTACTGTTTTTCTGCTATTTTAATACTGCGGTATTACCTGTGACAATGTTATTATTACAGGTGTTTTTTTTTTGTCAAAACCATTTATATCAACAAGGGTAGACTAAAAATGCAACTCTCTGCATAATGCAAAGCACTTGTATTTGACTGCACAAGCAAATATACAGTGTATATCATATGGCATTACTTATGATTAAATATGGTGTTTTTCTCTAATATTTACACTGTGATAATATATATATATATATATATATATATATATATATATATATATATATATATATATATATATATAGACATTTGTCTAACGTATCTCGTATCACTCACTGTCGAGCTATGATGGGATATATAGCTTAATAACCAAATAACTGACTGAAAACCCAATTCATTTTAAATATGCACCATCTCGGTTGTTGTTACATGACTGTAATATCGTGGAGGTATGGATATCTCTCATCTCTGTGATGAAAACCCCTCCATGTGCGTGTCTGTTGCGGGTTGTGGTCAGGTGTAGCTGTAACACGGCCCTCGCCTCAACGAGGCCATCCGCGGGGCAGACCAGACGTCTTACCGCACGTCAGTGATCCCCCAGATTACTGATCTCAAATTCACGGGGCCCGACACGACCGGGCCAGACCAGTATTTCAGAAGATAAACACGACGACGTAAGGAGGATGATATATGACGCGGTGTGTAAAAAGGCCCACTGCTAACAGGGACGTTGGGTGCTGTTACATGCTAGCTAAGGAGCATCTCTACAAAAGGGAGGGCACATGTGTGCTATCCTGCTAGCTAACGTTAACGAAAAATGGGAACGGTCCATCCCGACAGACAAAACGGGAAGGCGTGGTACCGAGCTTTCTCCTAGCATCGTCGCACCATCACTAGTTTCGAGCATTTCGAAGCGGTTATTCGACATTGCGGGCAGGGGTCATCGTAAAAAAATGTCTTAAATTTAGGTTAACGTAGGATGATGCTGGACTTGTTGGCATGGTGGCTAACGGTTTTCGGAACGGTCTGAAGAACGCTTTTTTTTATTTTTTATTTACCTTGAACTGCTTTTAGAGCCGGGCTCCATCCCTTGATAATTCCTGGTCGTCGTCATTTTTTTGCACCAGAAGACAAGTAAAAGATGTAGAAATCTGCCAGGATATACGCGAGATACACTTTGATTAGCAGCACTTCACCGCCTCATCATTGTCTATTCTAGCCGGTGGCTCCCAATAATCAACCTGCCTGCTTCCAGTCTGAGCGGACCAGTGTCAAAGTGACCAGAAGGAGATTCCCCACTTCCGTTCAAATTTCAAAATAAAACATGCTAACCTAACAAATTAAAAAGCTACGGCCATTCAAAGATCATATTTAAAGTTAAAACAATCAAATCATATCTAAACATTTTTAGGAACGCACTATTTACGGTTAAGGATTATTTCCTTGTGGTCCCATGGTGTACTTGTGCAGAAGTGACACATTTGAATTATAATTTGAAGGCAAAACGCTGTATTTCCGGTCTTTCTCTGCTTATTTCTGGATTTGACAGACGTGCGGGTGCGACGGACAGACCGTTGTGGAGAGGGCTTTTCTGCAGCCTGGCACCGCCCACATGTGAACGGCTACTTCTATGATTGGACCCTCAGACATTAATCAACCCTGTGATTTGGTTAAATGATTGACATCCTACATGCACATGTATTAAAGTACAATCAATCCTACATGCACAATGCTTCAGTTAGGCAGTTTGAGGTCAAACTAAATGTGTGGTGGCTTGACAGCTATCAAAAGGCCAAGCAATCTGCATTTTCATGCTATTAAAAACCAAAACAAACAACTGCCATATCGATAGAGCCAAGGTGCAAAGAAAACGTACATCAAGTACTAAACGTTCAAAGGTTGATGAGTAAACTGCAGCTTTATAAAAGTGAAACTCTCCAAAACTGATGAGCTCATCGTGACTTTTGTAGACTTGAAGAATTTTTTGTATATAGTTAAAAAAGTATAAAGTTACAGTACAAAGACAACTTTGATAGGTAATGCTCAATGGGAATTACACATCCAAACACGATGATTGAAATATTTAGGTAAAAGTATGTTACGTTTTCCTGCAGATGGTGACTTGCACACAATTAACCACACTTTGATGATTGGCAACTACCATTGTTCTGGTTTCTGCAGACAAGTATTTCCTGTCTGGCTCACAGGACAGTGATACTGAAAAGGCACAGAAGCTGTGATGGCCAAGGAAAAATAAGTGCAGAGTGGCAGGCCTACCTCAACAGAGTAAAAGTAAAGAATATAAAAACATATTCCTGCACTAACATAGCTCGTGCCACTTTTTCCAAATACAAGGCTCTCTTGGATATTTTAAGCAAAATCCAATGAAAACCCATCTCAGATTCACCCTGAAAATACATTTTAATTTATAAATCACTGGTTAAACTGTTTTAATTAGCATTTTACATGCTAGTTCTGATGACACTTGCTGGTTTAGACTACTTAAGTAGCCACAAAACAAAAGGGGACATTTGTTAAAAAAGACTCAATTTATTCCAATAATACACTTTCATAACAACAGATGTGAATTTAAAATGCAGGCTTGAATACAATAACACAATTCCATCTGAATCAAAACCTCAACGACATAAGTATAAAAACCAAAAAAAAGGACCAAGGAGTTTTCTCTAAAACACCCAGAAAAAAAATTATAATGGCAAGCTTTAATTTCTTCAGCACTTTAGAGTCACTGTAGCTTACAAGTTGTCTACACTGTTCAGTTCAAACATGTTAACATACGAATGCCAGTGTGATTGAACCGATCTACATCTCATGTGCTGCTTGCTGCCTTTGAGCATTTTGTAAAAGAACTCCACTGGATGGTATCAACACTGGTCATGAGTATTTGAAGACGGGGCATAACAAAGATGTTCAGGGATAATAATGGGGAGGTAGGGATGTCCTCAGGAAACAGTCTTTAAAGAGAAGAGCCTCCGGTTTGCTGTTGGAACACATCGATCGTATCTTCATCCTCCATTTCTAGCTGCAAGAAAAAGTTCAAAAATCAATTGATGTGATGTGAAAGCAGTGGTACGTCTTTACTGGGAAGTAATTTAGGAAGTGTCGACAATGCCTCTGGACTCTGATCTGTTTCCAGCTTCTACGTACCGTTTGTAAATTCTGTGCTTCATCTGCATAAAATAGCAGCACTGCAACACATTACAAAGTGGACGACGTTGACTTGAGAGCGTGCCCACTTGCAGGACAGTCTCACGTATAAACCTACGTAGAAGCTTCACAGTGGACTCTATTTGCAGCTCTTAGTTTTTCTACAATCGTTTCATGGCTGTCTAATGGCATGGATTTGGTTTAAATTCACAATCACATATAAAACCTGTTAACACAGTTTCTGACTGTACAAAACAAAAAAAACTATGCAAGTGTTTCCTTTGAGTTTCAGTAGTATATTTGACCTTAAACTTTTGTAAATCCTGTTGTCACAAGGATAATAAAAATGTTTAATACATTGATTGTAGTGAGTTTCCATTATCTGGACAATTGTGAATATTGTATGGGTCTCGGAAATACTGCCTAGCTTGCAAGCATGTTAGACAATTCAAACAATTGAGCATGATTTAAAAAAATGGATACAAAAAATATGTATCCTTTATAGAGGGAATCCTTATGATTAACAATCATCTTATGTACTAAAAAGGATGTTTTCTTAAAAAAAAAAAAAAAAAATCTTATCTCTGATGCAATTAAAAATACTACAACGTAACAAAATGTGAAGTGATTGCAGGGTGTCTGTGTTATTTTAAGAGTTTTAGGCATATTTTGATGATTATTGGGATAATGTTGTGAATTGCAATGACTTTGGCCATGATAATCATGACAAGAAATGTTCATATCGTCCCGGGCCTAGTTGCACCACTAGTTTTTTGTTAATTCTTTAAGAAATAGCTAACAACATAAAAACCGACAACAAAGTGTAAAATCAGTGTGATGCAATGCCCACGTTAGCAAATACTGTGAGGTTAGTAGGTTAAATAAAAAGGATGAAACCTTACCTGCGAGGGTGTGTCCGTTTCATTGATGGGCTGACCGTCAAATCGAAATCGTATTTGCCTCATTGACAGCCCCTACATGGTCAGAGAGAAATATTATGTTTAAAATATTGAAGGGGGGATGGGGGGCTCAACACTACAGGGCACCCTGGTGACCTAGGCGGTACAGGACCATAAACTTTAAGGGGGAAAAAGGGAACAGTCACACTGCACAACTATCATGTGTAAAGGGTTGTTTTAAAAGAGCCCCATTTTCATTCTTGTTACCATCAATAAGTTTATGTGATAGATAGTGCACCATTAGAAAGCTAGGTAGGATTTTGCTCAACCAAGACACTAGAGTGCCATGTACAGAATAATTTGCAACATTGTGTCGTCACTTTAATAATTGATTCAATTATATTCATTGAGACAATAGAAATGAGTGTTACAATAAACTGATCAGAATGTCATGAGGGCATGGTCTACTAATGAATGTGATGGTGCAATAATATTTCACAAGCAATAGGCCCTTTTCACTGCAGCCATTTTGACATATAGCAGGGTAAACACGTGTAATTGATAGATGAATTATGGATCCCGTTATAATCTGTGTTGCAGCCAGTCTAGTGAGCAAGCATGCACAATACCCAGAGGTTAATGGAACGGGGCCATCATCATCATCATGTTTTAATTGCAAGCGCATTTTTCCTGCATTTCAAAACAGATGATGTGTTAAGGGCCCTGATATGGTCTATTCCTCGTTACTAGAACATCCAGATTCCCTTAGCTGAGTCCCTGGTCTCCAGCGCAAGATCTGCCATTCAGCCATCCCATTCCAACCAGAGGAGTAGCAGAAGTTGTGTAGCTCGTTCTCACCTGCCGTTCACAATAAGCTTTCATCAGTTTGCTGAGAGGAGTGTGCCTTTTGATCTTGAATTGCACCACCGAGCCATCCTGCCCTGCCACTTTCAGGTTGATGTGCTCATTGTTCTCGGTCTTCACTCCCTCCTTGTAGAGAGACAAACAGAAGTTGGCAGAAAGTTGAGTTCATTGCAAAAAGTGATGTGCGGCAATACAAGAAGCTTGGTCAAATGTGGCATGTGTACTGCATTAGCCTCCTCCATCGCACCGCACACACACACCCCGACCAGCTCAGACGAAATTGAAGATTGATGTACAGAATGTACCTCAGTGATTATGGCAAAGATTATAAACAAACTATTCATATATTCATATTACGAGTGTAAATTACGTTTTTAACCACCGTTGCATTTGTTTGACATCTGCACTAGGGTGAGCAAACAGCGGAGAACTTGTAGTCACTGAGCACAGAGAAGGAGCAACATTCGTTAGCACTTAGCATTAGCATTCAGCAAGTCAGTTGATAATGGCCTAACGTTAAAACTTGTTACAATGCTAAAGGGTTGAGTCAGAATGGGAATTACAATTTGCGTGCATCAACAATCTCCCTTATCCTGAGACACTTGGGCGTGTGCCGATGGCGCGTATTATTATTTTGTATGCCATCAGTTAGCAGTTTACGGCTTGTGCTAAGACAATTATTTGGGCCCGTTGCTATTGTACACGGCTTTCTAAACGTTAATGTAACTCACTTTTCATCGGTGCTATTGCTAACCTTATCTGGACATGCAATAACTGTATCGACACATGTTAAATGCGTTTCACTAATACTGTCAGCGCTACTTAATAGGAGCTGACTGAGTGCATTTATAAGGACCGGGAATTATTATTTCTTTCATACCGCCCGGGTCTCAGGAGCATTAGCCAGCGTTAGCTCATCATGCTAACTTCGCCCGCTTGCTAACTAGCTAGCTAGCTAGCGAGCGAGCTAACGCGGTAACGATAGCTGTAGTTTAGCCTACTCGGTAATTATGCGACCATTGACAAAGTGGTCTCGCTCGCGACTTTACACAGTGTCATCGGCATAAGTATCGCACACAGATTGGGTTCACGCTGTAAATAAACCCCCCATAAAACGCGCGCTCCTCACCTTGGGTTTTTCGTCTGCCATGGCTGCTGCTGCTGCTGCGTCTGTCTGTCTGCGCCTGTTCTGCTGCGGCTGCGCTGTCTGGCGCGCCACTTTGCGTGGGCCGGCTGTAGTCGGCTGTGGTGCTGTGCGCGCACACAGCTGCGCCACATCAACTGAGCGCTCATTCCACCACTCTTCCAGTGAATGCTTTAAAATACAACATGTTAGCATTCTACTTAGAGGTTCGTGTATGTTACTTGAGTATTTCAATGTTATACTTTGTTGTATACTATTGTTCACTCAGTACATGAGTGATAGCTATAGTGGTATAGTGGCTACTTTCCAGATTCATGTTACACACAAAAACTACGATGAGTTTATTACCTACCCAACAGCAATGAAGTAATTCAAATTAGCTCCAATTTGACCAGCTACATTAATATGCTGCTTACATGTTAATACATCAACAATAACTTGTGTATTGACAGGGATCATTCTGCTGCATGAATACCTTTACTTTTGAAAATACACTTCAACAATGATGCGGTTTATAGGGTACCGCATTGATATTGGTCCTTAGACGCTGAAAAGAATGAGTCAAAAATATGTGAAAATTGTAATACAAATAGATCCATCTCGTACTTTATTTTTCCATGCACAGAAATAGATTTTCAAAAAATATGCAATGACAAGTTCATTTAACAATCTAAGACACACATTTGTTGTTTTGTTATAAGAAATATGTTGCAAATCTCTATAGCACGAACAGCCCCCGAAAGACAAAAATAAAGAAGTCTGTTTTTGATGAACACATGGCAAGTCTAATGCTTTGAATTAACCATCAAGTATTTACTATTGATTTAGAGTATTTTGTCAAGGCTTGCTCAAATAAATACTTTCCTAAATTGATATAGGAGAGTCCAACACAAGCTAAACGTTTACAGCCAACTCAGGGCAAACATACTACCCCTTCCACTTGGCTTCCACAACATTCTCTGACAGCATTGAATTCACAATATTCCTTTCTGTCTCCATGCATTAATTACCAACTGCTCAGCACTTCCCATAGCACGTTCAATGAATGTTCACTATTGATCCTTGCCCTTATTAACTCCTGTTGCACCTACCAAGTAAATGGAGCTAATGCCTCTGGCACAGGGCTGCTGTTTCATCTTGCAGGAATAACGTTTTTATGTTTTTATATGAAAATGTTATCCAAATTGCACAGCCTGATCAGAATCCAACTGTTTGCTGAATAACACATTACATATTACAAGTCGTCTATCTGACGTTTTGGTAACATAAAAGTCTCTTTGACAGCCCACTACCGAGTTGTGTCTATCTCACTGTAACACTGAAAGTGTCTTTCATTAGAAAAAGTGTATGCAGAAGGAATACAGCTGTTGAGAACTACAGGAAATCAACATATCGGACACCTTCCTCCTAAAACAGAAAATAAATTATACATTCATGTCAATAAATACTTAAAGACAACAAAGCATAACAAGAATCTGAGCTATGAGTTATTATAGAACTCAGAAGACCAAGGTATTTAGTAACCAGGAAGCATATTGAAAGAAGTCAACGGAAAGTAACACGTTCTTAATGAGCTAATCTGTAAGTGCCTTTTATTAAGCAACAAAGGGTCTGTTGTCTGCTCCAAGCGTAAAACAGTGTCATCATACGTAGTAAGCAACAAATCATGTGAAATGCAGGTTGTGGTCACATGTTCATATGACCGTGGCATCATAATCTCCTTCAACATGTGTTTTTGCTCACTAAATAGGAACATTAAAATCAGAGCAAAATAGGAAAAACCCTGATAACAACTTAGCAATATTTAACATTATCATTTATTTTCCCACATACCCATTATCCACATTCACTTCACACCATTTGTTACTGCACCACACCGACTACCCCTGTCACGGTCGGAAAGTTTACACCGTTTGTACGCTACAGGACTTAGGCTACTTAAGTGGGCCATCTCAAGCAGAAAGACTCCTTCAAAGTCCATCGGAGTTTAGATACTTTTCTTCAAACACTGTCCGTTCTCTTGACCTCTGAGCTGCATTGACAAACTAAAGTGCCTTGCGGTGTCGGCCGACAGGGCTATAGAGCCCCCCATCTGTCAGCAGGTGGAAACTCATTCACTTCCCCCACTTCTGAGTGCGGCTGCTCTCCCAATGTGAATGTCAGTTTGTATCTCATCCGAACCTTTTCCTGCAAAACACATACACATGCAAACACTCAGCTTGGCAGCTTTCACAGGCTCGCTGGAATGCACAAGCTCTAATGTATTGTTAATGTCAGTGATCATTCAATCCTCTCAGCATACTGGTTGGCATGCAAGACTGTAAGAGAGGGTTTAATACTGTGCTATTGCCAGTGCAGAGGCATAAACACATTTCTCAAGTAAGGAAGTGTTGTGTAAAAGAAAACATTACTCGATGCATTAATATGTATGAACACCAAAACAGTCCGAGGCTGAGATTTACCTTGTGGGGATTGGCAAGCAGCATGACCTGAGTGATGGCAGGGGGGGGAAGGATTGGGTTAAAAGGAGCCAACTCTGTCCCTGTGGGTGCTTGAAGTCTCACTTTCATTGTCTGGTGAAATGGCAGAACAGACATCCATGTTCATCAAACACAAGCGGCAGCCCACATACATTTTATTTTGAGTCAAACATTTGCCAAAGAGCACACGTTTAGATGCACGCTGTAGCTTCCCATGCAGTGATATCAGAGTGGCACAGCAGGTTTTACCTTGGGTACAGCAGCCTGCAGAGCAATGTTCCTGACAGGCAGCGGCGCAGTGTTGAGCATGGACGCCACCATCACCAGTACATCAGGTCTGCCTGCTGGACAGTCAGTGGCAAAATGCAGCAGAACACGGACCCCGTTTTTGTCGTAAGCTGTCACGGGACACAATTTACCTAAAACACAGCACACAAAAGGAGAAGATAATTCTCTGAGAAGTACTTTCAGACCACAATGGAAATGTTCAAAACCAAAAGTAATTGGGGGAAATATCAGTGCCTTTTCCAACTGTAGCACAGTGGCAACTTTCACCACTAAGTGGCAGTAATGTATAAAACCTCCATTCAGTCTCAAATAAGGAGGATAGTGTTATTCACCGACAACAAAACAGTTGTTTAGTAAATTATCTGTACTAGAGAGACATGACTCTTAAGTGATTATCCTCTCTACAGGTTATTCTATCAAGGCTAGAAGATCAGGCAAGATGTTCCTTTGTAGATATTGTTTAATGGTGCCCATAGTGCCCATTTCATGGAACTCACTAGGCTTGATGGCCTCCAAAGGGACAACGACATTGGCCAGGGACACCTCTTGTGCCTTGGCTGGGCTGGCCTGGCTCAGAGGGAGGATGGGTGACAGAGAGCGTAGCAGAGGGCTGTCATCTGCCTGTGTCTTGGCAGGTGGGGGAGTGGACCCTGCTTGTATCCCTCCGTGGACTAATGGCGTGGGGATGACACCAAGACTGGAAGACAGGGTGGCAGGAGCGAGAAGATCCTCACTCCTGACCGGAAAGCTGCCAAAGTCCATCACGCCAGGTGTCCTGTGTGGATAAGTAAAACCAATTAAACTTTATAGTAGTGTACACTTACACTTTTTAGGTAAGTCTTTCTTTAAGGTGAATAAAATACGTTTTTCTGCAGGCTCGGTCCACAGCAATACGTTTCTTTGCCTGACGATCATCATCATCATCATCTACTGTAGCTGATACACTGACTCGATCAGTCACAATCTTCAAAGTATGCTCATGTTTTGAAATGTAATTTAGACAGTATTCTTAAAAACATTGAGTACTGCGGATCACTCTGCCATTAGGAAACCAGTGGCTGAGGTACACTTGACATTTCAAAACACCGCTGAGCATCTCACTGGGCATATACACCGTTTATATACCCAATACTTTATGCATCATTTATTCAAAATCTAGAATCCAAAATATTATGTGTGACAGATTATTACTCACATTTTTGGACTGCCGAGATCCAGCAAGGCGAGGTCTTGCAGGTTGTGACTGAGAGAAGCTGAAGTCGTGTGGGATGCTCCAGGTGAAGCGGAGACCTGTGGAGCGATAGAGGTGGCGGCTGAAGTAGCAGGCGTGGCCATGCTGAATGACTGAGGAAGAGCAGCTGGAGCCATGGTGGTCGATGCTGAGCTGAGGGTCTGTGGGAATGTGACCGATGTTGAGACAGATGCTGCAGGAACCGGAGGCGTGGAGAAGACGGGACCAGGGAAGCCTAAGGCAGAGGCAGCTGTAGTAGACTTTGCTGGGCTAGCTGGAGCTCCTGTCACAGATAAGGCGTCTGGAAATAGTGAAGATGTCGAGAACGCCGATACCGAAGTGGTGTGAAAAAAATCAAAATCTTGACTGGAATCCTAGCATATGCGGAAAGGAAAAAAACACTACTATTACCAATGAGATAATACTTTACGTTGTGTAAATTATTGCAATTAATTAAAATACCTGTAAAGATGGCAAATGATTGTTCAGGTTTACATGCGTTGATTTACTTGGAATAGGAGCAGGTTCATTGAGGCCTGTAACAGAACACAAAACATGTCACATATGTACATGTAAACAAGATTTTTTTCTTAAATAAAATGACACAATATTATAACGCATGTTACCGAAAGATAGTAGCTCTTCGTCCAGCAGAGACAGTGCAGCTGAGGGTGCACCGGGGCCAGGGGATTGAGGGTCAGCGGCAGCAGACCCACACAGCAAATCAGCAGGAACAGACAGAGAAGATGTCGGGGGTGGCCTCGGTGGTAGAGAGACACCCTGGATGTCCAGACCCACCAGATCAATCAGAATCTCGGACTGGTTTGTGCGACCTGTGCTTGAGAATCAGTGGCAGTGTGAAAAACATGGATTACAAGGTTTTCACATCAGTTCACCAAACACACAAAAACAACATTTTCCAATCTGCCGCTAGTGGCATCCAATCATGCAGTTTTTGAGTTTTGAGATGTCTTCTGCACATCCCAATACAGTTAAGGGGAAAATCAAAGTGACATTTGACAAGCTCAAGGGCCATGTTTGTTCCTTGAAACAATGTCCCAAATTACCTAGATGGAGAACTATCTAATTTTTTCTTACAAGAAAGTTTCCCATCTCCCTTAATCAGATAAGGTTACTGCAATTTGCAATTTCCATTAAATAAACCTTACTTGATACAGCACAATTTGCTAAATAATAAGAGTTGACAGCAAGCTGTGACTTGTGTTATTACCTCGAGGTACGCTATCATTCCTGACACTTTTTGCACTCAAGCTGTACTAAATCAACATTCCGGTTTGACAAACCAGTATAATTCCAAGACACATAACTAAGAACAGTAATGTTGTTCAGATCGGACCGGATCTTTCGTTTGTAACATTAGGTGGTTGTGTTCTTTGTAGATTGGATCCATTTCCAAACGTGGTCGGTGTCTGGTTTGTCTGACCATGAGCTTTGATGATGATTACTGTACATAGTTGCCGATTGTGCATTAAAGCAGTTATTCCAAAAGACGAGGTCGGGGCAACAGGTGGGTCACAGAGGTCTTATTATACATTTGGAGAATTTCTTCCATTGTCTGTCATCTAACATTTATATCTGCAGTACAACTTTGAGCCACATGAGGGAGACTTAATGTTCAATTCAATTTTATGTAGTGTCATATCATGACAAAAGTTATCTGAACTATTAGGTCAACTTTGCGTGAATGCATTTATATGGTCTCATTTATAAAGTATGTGTGTGTGTTTCCAACAACACATGCATAAAACGAAATATATCTCTTTGAAATGGGGGGTTTACCGATTCAAGATAATATAAGGTGACATGTAAATGTCAGTAAAAATGGTCAGTTCCGCCCAAATTCTCAAAGTCTACTGATAAGGCCTATTGTGAATTGGCTCTCAATAGTTTTTAAAACATTTTAAAAGTGGATCCACAGAAAAAAAAAAGCACATTAAAAAGTTGTGATAAACACAAAATAGAAGCTTTGGCTTGAAACGATGTCAGAAACTGCAATGCCAAATGTTATTGTAATGTTGTAAACATACAGTTTTCTGCTCGAACCAGTTAAAATGTACCTTGTCTGCCTGATAATTGTGTTTCCTCAGCCTCTCCATTGATGATGTGTCCTTCCACAATCTTCTTATAGGAATTAATGACATGGGAGAGGTCATCATTGGCCTGAAGGATGTCTCCTGATGAGTGCATTTTAAAAGGTTAGACTGGGATGAGGTTTATAACATTTTAACATAAAACAAAATCATATTTCTTTCAACAGCAGTTGAGCATAATGTTTGTTGGTCTTCAGGCATCACATGTCATGACTCATACTCAAATTTAAATGAGGAGAGATAGAGCACGTCATCAGACTCAAAAGGGCCAAATGAAAGTATTTCTTACCCAAGCTGCTGTCATTGTCCTCAGTCTCAGTAGCCAGCTGAAATACAGTTTGCCTGAGCTTGTCGCAGTCCCCATACAGCTCCTGGAAAAACACATTTAAAAAAAAAAACAAATATCACTGAATATTCACACCGTCGATTGCATTCAGAAGCTGCATTATCATAGGAAATTAAAGGAAAGGTGTTTCTTATACATAATAAAATGCCACTTAAGGCTATGCAATTAAATGCTATTATTATTTATTGTTTTTTTTAAATACGATACTTTGAGCTGTCCACTACATACACTTCTATACTTTAGTATCTATAGTTTCTCTGAAAGATACTCGATGCTTCTGCTTTGTCTCAGACTCAGGCTGTTTTGCCTCATTGCCTCCTACAAAGTTTAACTCAACAAATGCCAAAGAAAGGAGTGAACTTGTTTCCAAAGGTCATTTGATCCAAAAGGAGAACAAACCCTGATGAGCTCCTTGTCTTCGTCCGTGGAGTCTTCTGGGCTGAAGTGTGTAAGCATCTCATTAAGGAGTTTAACGTTACTGTTGACGGCCTCCAGGGTGCTTTTTTGCTTTGTTGCCTTCTGTGATCTGACCTCGTCCTGGTGGGGGGAAAGAAGGGGAGTTGCAATTGTTGATACTACTCATTAAACTTGACTGTCAGTATAAACACAAGCTTTGAGATAAAATGCGTCTAGCAGAAAGACACTAAAACAGAATTAAACCGAAACAAACAAAAGATTTCATTTGACACCGACACACCTCCTGAACCATGTTCTTGATGAGCCGATTGGCCTCTTGCAGGTCTTCAGCCTTTTTGCTCTTTAGCAGCTCTGCTAATCTCTGCAGAGAGAATAAATACTCAAGCTCATTTCCCACAGATTACACATTACACAAGCAGCAAAGCCATACCCTCAGACCCTGGAAAAATAAAACTCATCCATAGATCAACTGCGGTCAACACTAAGTAAACATGGAGTCATGACCTGTTTCAGTGTGTCATAAAGAAAAAGCAAGCAAAAAATAAAAATAACAGCAGTGTCCTAAATGAACATTAAATATGGCCCTTTTTCCTGTGGGATACCACAGCTTTAAGCCAGTGATCAAACGGCGAGAAGGCAAAAGCAGAGTGAGGGATCATCTTCTGAATCGTGATAACCTCAATATACAGCATGTAGTGAGACAATCTCTGATAAAAAAATATTAAATGGTAACTTCTGTTTTTTTTAACATGGACAACATTTTCCCATGTTTTTGTTTCTAAGTGAGCAATGTGGACAACATTTTATTTCTGTATCAGTAAGTGCTGGTTTTTGCCATTATTCCTGTCTATTTTCACCAAGTTGGCAACCCAGGCCTGAATCGATCCAGAAATCTCATTTCATGATCAGCATATTTAATTTGGCCTGGATTTTTTATGCAGGATGCCAGATGCAACCATGCATATATGGGAACCAACTTTTTCCCCAACAGATTAATGTGGACAACATTTTTTTAAACTGAGCCCTCAATAATAAACCAACTTAAAAAACAATGTTGTCCCCATTAGTCAGACAGCCGTGGGAAAATAAGGTCCAGGTTGAAAGATTAAAAGAGACTCTAACAAAACAAACCTGCTTTGATGACTGAGGAGTAATCAGCCATTGATACTCACTTTGTACACTTTATGATCAGCACTAGCACCTTACATTTGTATTTTTAATTATTACTGTGCAGGTATATGTGTATATGGGTGTATGTATGCGTATGTGTATATATGTATATTTCTTTATTTATTATTATTATTATTATTCCTCCTCTGTTATTTTTACTTATTTGTTTTTTAACTATGTATGTAATTTTATTTACTTACTCGTGATATACTTTGATCGTATAAGAGGACCATGGGTGTGGGGAGGGGGGGAGGACGGGAGGGTGTTCATTTATGTTCATATACTATTGTGTATTATGTTCATATACAAAAACAAAAAAGACATGTATGTTCCTGTATGTATTTTATGTCTGTGTCTTGCACTTGATAAATAAAAGTTATATATA
This sequence comes from Eutrigla gurnardus, assembly GCF_963514095.1. Classification (NCBI taxonomy): domain Eukaryota; kingdom Metazoa; phylum Chordata; class Actinopteri; order Perciformes; family Triglidae; genus Eutrigla; species Eutrigla gurnardus. The sequence goes on from NC_139917.1 coordinate 13,731,315, forward strand.
TAAAAAAAATCTTAATCTGTAACTTTGCTAAAACATGAGGAAGAGAGAGTTACGTGCAGTGAGTGTTCAAATCCCAAAATAATTCTTCTTACCTTGCTCTTCTTCTCGTCATCAAACACAGGATTCTTGGCTCGTGGAGACGGCGATGGTATTAAAGTAGCATCAAGAGGGATTTCTGGGTCAGCTAAAACTATGCCTAAAATAAAACGTGATGACAAACAGCTACTTTACTCCTGAAATGACAGTTTCAGGGCTTCATGGCAACAAAATTAGTCAAAAGCACACCACTGTCATAAGTGTCTGCTCAGTGTTTTATTTTTGGAATGAAATCATGTTTTGCTGTGTATGGTATCTTATAAGCATTTTTATTTTTTTCAGTGAGTGCTTGGGGTCTCACCCTGTGACTTCAGCATCTCGTATGCTTCAAAGACTTTTGCTTCATCTGGTAGAGACACAGTCCAACTGTACAGCATCTCGATCACCTTCGTCTTTACTTTCTCCGATACGTTGTCTCCTAGATACTGAAAAATAATAGATGCACGGCTAAGAATGACACCAAGCATCAATAAAAAAAGACAAATCCCCATTAGAGGAACTTTTATGTTACTTACTTTGGGTGAAACAAGCTTAATTAATTCATTTAAAAACCTAAATTTCCCAACTTCATTGTGAAACCGTCGCCCGCAGTTCTTCATACAAGCCTCGAGAACCTACAAGAAGGAAGACAACACCAGATGAATGTCTTCTTCGGCTTTCTGTGGAAGGGTATCAAAAGGAAAAACACGGTGAAGTGATCCCACTACAGACCGTTAAAGCTTGCATCGCCTCCCATTCCTGAGGGGACTGAATCTTGTGAGCCAACAGTCTAACGGATATTTGTGGGCTGGAAAATATGACAGAATCAAACCAATGCAAACTCTGAAACAAAGACCATCCAGCGTGTGGGCTGTAACAGCCTTCACAATAAGCCCTGCGTGTCTGGCACAATGAGGAGGACACAGATTAGCAGCATTATATGGTGTGATTCAACGGTATGGGTGAACCATGTGACAATACCCTTCCAGTTCCTTATTGATTTGGTCACAGAATCCCATTATATACTCCCAGTCTTCCTGTCTGTTGGAGGGGTTGGTGGCTTTGTCTGGAGGGGGGAAAAGAAGGGTGTGATCGTTCATGCCCTTGTAGCACATTTAAAATCTTGCCAATCGATGTCACTGGAGAGCTAATGAATATTAATATGACGTTTTAAAGTCAAGCTTTGGGTATCCAGCTCTATCCCTCCCGAGACCAGCTCGCAGCAACACACACAGACACAGTTGTTCTCCTACGTTTTCAGTTACCTCACGTTATTAATCATCTCAGCCCCTAGACACTTCGGTCGTCCAGACCCGGTTTAACAGCAGAAAGCAAATGCATGGGCATGCTGTGGCTTTCCAACAGAATAATGTGAGCATTTCAAGATAACGTTAGTTATCGACTATGTGTCCCGAGACACGAACATAAACAAACACCAGCGCGTATTTTGGCTAGCGACGCTGTTTGCCAGCAGCTGTCTGCGTTAGCCACTTCACACAGATGAATTAGCGCGATTCTTTTCGGTTTCTGCAACGTCATTTGAGCCTGACTATTGTTTGGGACACCTACGCTTATAGACCACTCACGTGAATACATGACGCGGGAACGATAAAGACTTTCAGTATGTACTTACTGAGCCAGGACTCCAGCGATTCTCCATCGTCCGCCATATTTGCACCTTGACGTAAACAACGCGTGACTCGTGATGCCTTCCCGTGCTGTGGGAAAAATGGGTTTCTCCTCCTCCCCCTCCTCCTCTTCTTCTTCTTCTTCTTCTTCTTCTTCTTCTTCTTCTTCTTCTTCTTCTTCTTCTTCTTCTTCTTCTTCTTCTTCTTCTTCTGTTCCCAGTATCTCCCTGTAACTTATTTGCTTTGTACCTGGTGCAGTCTAACAAAAGTGTATTCAACATTTTACTGTAAAGGAATAATTTGTAACATCTAGCGGGGTCTATGCCAGAAATTGAATATAGGATTATTCAGGAGGTTTTTTTTATTGTATAACCACCTGTAAATAAGAATTGTTGCAGAGAACCACAAATCGGTATTTTCACGTGTTGACAGATGTAATTTAGTTGCCCGCCATTCGTTTTTAAGTCCTATTCAATAAAGCATGATGTCCATTTTGTAAATGATGGTCCAAATGAAAGTAAAATAGACGATGAAGCAGCTTTGTAGCTGATAGGTCGCTACCACAGCGGCCTTGCTGCCTTTCACTACGTTACCAATGTAATTAGTAACACTTAGGCTATCTGTAAAGGATTTGCATTTTGCAAGAAACAAACCTCTCAGAATCAGACTATAGTAAATTTAATATCATCACAGTTTGTTTTCTTATTACCAAAAAGTCTCATTTGTCCTTAACACTGTCATACAGACCCTGAAGGAGTTTATCATAAACATATCAATCAACAATAGCCCAGTCAAAACTGTAACGTTTATGGCCCACAGACGACCCATGCTTTTTTTCGTGATTTTATTTATTTATTTCAAGGATCCTCACCATCATTATGTGTGACCATGCTGTCAGACTTACACGGAACAGGATTAGTTCATATCACCAGATGGCACTTTTCAAAAGACCCAGCGTTTGACAGTCTCATTAAGAAACAGTGTGCATCCTTCCTAGAAACAAATTACTTTTCATCTTCTGTGGGAGACAGGAAAGGCGGTCTTAAGAGCCCCAATAACCTCATCCTCCTAAAAAAAAAGGAAACAACAGGAATAGGAAGTTAATTTGGAACAAAACTTCAACTCCAAAACACAAATGCAAATAATCGCCGATAAAATGGGAATCAGGCCCATCCATCACATCTGATGTATACCTGTTCAGACTTCACCTCGACTCTACATAGCATGACCCACTAACCCCCCCCCCCCCCCCCAAAAAAAAAAACCTTACCTGTAGCACTCTGATCGTAGCACTGTTGCTCTTGAAGTACTACTTTACTCAGATGAGGACCTAACACTTGTTCTATTTTTAGCTCTTACTTTATCGGCAATGATTCGTTGTGGTTTCTTTGGTTCCTTCTTTTGACAAATGTACTTATTGTAAGTCGCTTTGGACAAAAGCGTCTGCTAAATGACCTAAATGTAAATGTAATGTATACTTCTGGAAACAAATTTGCAAACATCACATATAGCCTATTGCACACTGGAAAAATGTACTCATTGATTCTCTATGAAAAACTTCCACCTTCATCAGAAAGGAAGAAACAGAACCCCAATTATTTTACAAACCCTTTCTCATTCTTCTCATTATCATTTATAATTCAGATTATTAATTAGGTATTACCCACTTATGGTATAGCATGTAAATATGTGTATATAATATATTATATCTTTATAATAGTTGGCTTGTTTTTCTGGGTTTTTCTTATTTTCTAACAGTCGAAGGTCACGTCCTGCGTCCACTAGGTGGCAACAAGCAATCCTCACTAATCTCGCAGCATGTCTCAGTATAAAGTACATAAAAAATACACCCCGCCATGAAAACCACCAGGCCCCACCATCCGTTTTTTTTAATGCTAAGGTCCCCAAAAAGGCAATTCGCTTGCATAATAATAATAAGAAACCACACAATTACAATAGGGCCTTCACCGGCCCAACGTTGTTGGTCGCTAGGGCCCTATAATAATAAAAAATAATAATTTGAATTACAATAGGGCCTTCACCGGCCCAACGTTGTCGGTCGCTAGGGCCCTATAATAATTAGAATAATACACATTTTAATTAAGAGAGGACCTTCGCTGGCTAGACGTTGTCGGTGCTCGGGCCCTAAATATATATATTTTTATGTTGTCACCAATCCACACAATAAACAAGAAATATTTCTGGAACTGGACACCTTATCCCTCCCTTTCATATTAAAGGAAATCTCTGTAATAATAATAATAAACAGGCCCCCTCTTTGGGGTCAGGGTTTCCTTTCTCAAGGGATCAAGCCCACAACGGGCCAGTCTCCTCCATTCAGGGTCGCGGGGGGGGGGGGGGACATTGGGGTGAAGGCAGGGTACACCTTGGACAGGTAACCAGTCTATCCCAGGGCTGACATGTAGAGACAGACAGGTAACCAGTCTATCCCAGGGCTGACATGTAGAGACAGACAGGTAACCAGTCTATCACAGGGAGACATGTAGAGACAGACAGGTAACCAGTCTATCCCAGGGTTGACATGTAGAGACAGACAGGTAACCAGTCGAAGGTTGAGGTGGAGCTTTACATTTTAATAGGATGCTGGATAGTTTAATCAATGATAATGCATCATATTCAAATTGTTATTTTTTTTGCCTAATCTGAATCTGAAAAAATAACCAGAAGTATTTCTCATATCCCAACATCCTAATAAATCTGGCTGTTTTAGTTGGAGTCACCCAGTCCTTATTGCCTCATGGTTATTGGCCTCTCACTCTCTCACTGTGATGCAACTATGTGAGCATATTTCTCAGGTCCTAAATGGAGATGCACACAGTATTCCCATGGTGCAACACACTATGCATTGCACATGTTGCTCATCCAGGCCACACAAACTAAATAGGCAAGTAGCTAACCATACAAAATGCAATTAAAATGCACTTTCAGTGCATTGTCAGTGTTTTCGTATGGCTTATTAATTGAACACTGTATCGGATCGATACTTGGTATATGGACCGATACCCAAAGAGATATTAGTATTGACTGAAAATGTCAGATTGGTGCATCCCTAAAAACAACTGAAGATACCTGAGTAAACTCTGCCCCCGGATGAAATACAACTGAAGGTGATGGTAAAAAGAAAAATCAATCAATCATGATATAAAAAATAATACTAAATGTAACCAGACTGCTATTTCTAAGGTAAAAAACACAAAACAGAGATAACTGTTACTATTTACACTTGCAGGTACTTGTGTGAATGTGTATGGAGTCAGTACTGTATGCAAAACTATATGCAAGATCTGTATAATGACGTTAAAAAAGTTCATTCTCCACCTGGGAAACAAGGTGACAAAACAACCACATCAAAAGTGTGGCCTGTAAGTGTAAGTTTGTCGCGTCTGACCTGCTGCACCAGGAATTCCTCTGTGTCCTGCAGATAGATTGTTTGGCTGCGAGAAACTGAGGCGGCTTTAATCTGAATTTAATTAGTTGAACTTCACCACCCAGAGGAAATACCTTCACAATTTTAAGACCTGAGGAGAGTGAAAATGTCCCGAACAAGGAGATTTTTTATTCTCTTTTTGCTTGTTGGTAAATCTTTCTTACGTCTGCAACTCAAGGCTAAGATCATCCCTGTAAAATATCAAAGCACCACACAGGGCATTACAGGCTTTTAACTTTAATATGCTGTTTTAAATCGAGATTGCAATCTAATTAATCAAAGATGAAAAAAAAAATTGCAGCAACGTTAAGTCAATTCAACAGATGGCAACTTTTCAAACTGCGGCTGCATGGAGGGAGATTTGGCAGGTGCTTGTGTTTCATCAAGTTGCATCATTGGTACAGTGAGACCCGGCGAGGCCAGAGTTCAAACAGACATTATTCTTCTTTACATTCTGTCATCGCACGCACACGGCGGACAAAGTGACAGCTTGCTTCGACAACATGCTAGAAGATAATTGGTGAAGCTGTCAACTTGAAGAAAGGCAGGCGAGTCGGCGAGAACAAAACTCGGTCGAGACCAAACCCTGTGGAGATCCACATTGAATGTATTGCTTTTACCTATACCTAGCTCTCAGTGTGAATTCCTGCATTGGTGATAACACACTTCTTTTAACTCCCCCTTAAACCCACAGTCCACCCATACAGGAAGACATGTTGACGTGTCACAGTAAGAGCAGCGCAGGTGTAACACGTGTGTGGGTTTTGCAGGTTGGAAATCCTCCCTGAGCAGCAGATTGTAAAAATCTCTGGTGTTCATCTAAATTAGTCTCCATCAAGGCATCAAAGGACCTGAAGGCCAGGCTGAAGCTGCACAAATGAGATTGGATTTTAAGCAGCCATTATCAACCCAAACATGTCCTAATATGTCTGGATGTTTTCCCTGGCTTACAAACAGGGAATTCAATTCAGCTCCACAACATCTTCACATATGGGGGGGTGAAGATGTTTTGGATAAAAGCTGGTGGAACGTAGACAAATGTCCAAGTTACAAGTTACACACTTTAAGTCTGAGGAAGAAAAGAAAACATCTTACAGGTTGATGACACTGGAATAATTTAATCATTTTTCTTTTTACAAGTACTCAGTTATTGATTCAGAGCCGCCTGTGGCTTTATGTGCTCAGAAAGAGACGAAATTCTTCAAAGTACACGGCTGAGGAGCCTTCAGATCCGGGAAGGGCTGAACCAGTCCTAATGAGACTCCACAAAGACCAAAATAAAGATGGAAAGTCCATTTCAACTCATTCCAAAATGCCCAAATGTGCCTGGAAGTTGCCAACAGATGGCTGACAAAGTGCTGAATAAATTTAGTTTCTCAAAATGTGAGTGTTGAGTGTCTTGATTTCTATTATTTGGAGGTTGTGTTCTTTGTCTGGTAAGATTTCACACATTTGTGGTTCTGATAGAATAGTTCAGAGTGGCACGAAGTTTCGTGAAAGTTCACAGCCAAGTATTAGTGGTGATTTTCTTCTCCAACCCATAATGGACATGTGGACAAACAGTAGAGAAAACTTCTCTACTTACCTTTACATATTTGGTTAAGCGATCAAAGAGACATAGATTACCAGATTACAGTGGGACGTTCATAATGTTTGTGCATTTCAAACCGTGTCCAGTCAGGATGATCCTTGTCCTCACAAATAGGCTCGAAAGTATAATTTCACTAATTTGAAGAAAAAAAAAAGGTTTTTATTTTAAGTCATTGATAAGGTTTGTTTTATTAATTTATTAAACTTTATGTCAATGACTTAAAGCATTATGACATACCATACCAGGCCCATTGCACTACTGTATATTATTCAGGGAGGCTCATTTTCAGAAAGCTAAGGGATTTTTCCCTGACCCACTCGACCCCTTTCTGGCCTCATGAATTCACATCTTTTTGCCTTTTTGCTAATTTTAATTTATGGGTACAATTTCTGACACTCCGGATATTATACATATCTTTTTTCAAAACAGATTATAAAGATATATGCTCCTTATCCTTTCTGTCTTTGTGGTTTTCCCTCCTTTTTTCAATGTGTTACCTGTGTTGTTATATTAATTTTGTTTCCTCCAATCGTCATTCAGCCTGCCCTCTTGTCCGCCCACCTGTGTCTTGTTCCCTGATTAGTTTCTTGTGTCCGTGTCCGGTCCTCTGCTTTGCTGTGTTTATCCTGCCGTTTCTGCAGAGGTGTCAAAAGTACAGACATTCTCTATATAAGTACAGTGTGTACCTGTGTTGAAACTCTACTTTACTGCACAGTACTGATTCACTTCTCTACTCAAGGAAAGGTGAAAAGGTACAGGCTCTGAAATGAATAACAATTATCCATACGAAAGACTTCATTTCCCCTGGCTATTTTTTTTCCAAGGCTAACTGAATCTTGGGTCTTAATATATGTATAAGTTCTTCAAAAAAGAAATACTCAAATAAAGTACAGATCCCTGAACTGTCTATTGTTAAGTAAAATAACCTATTTCATAATTCCCACCTCTGCTTTTCTGCCCCACATCCATGTTCCTCATCACTTTCTGGTTTGATTTTCTTCCTTTTGGTATTTTTATTAGGGGGGGTGGGGGGTGGGGAGGGGGTGGGGGGGAAGATGTCGTGGAATCGGGGTAGGTTTAGGTCGACGTGTGGGGGGGGCGATCGTCTGAGACACCGGAGTGTCGATATTTACTTGACCGCTAGAGGGCGCGCTATTTTGAAACGTAACATATGGTCGTAATTCGGTGCTTGACACACGACCTATGTGGTCGTTTTCTCGAGGAGGACAGTCTGTCATTTTTCCTTATTTTTTTGTTCCCTGTCAGTGTTTTGTCCACTAAGTAATTAAAGCTCACTCTTTGTTTTGTTTCACCTGCCTGCCTCCTTTTTGCAGTTGGTTCCCGGTGTTTGCAAGCGTGCAATTTCTCTTTATGTGTGTGTGTGTGTGTGTGTGTGTGTGTGTTTGTGTGTGTGTGCGTGCGTGCGTGCGTGTGCATTAGGCTGTGCTGGAAGAGAAGCCACTAATTCCTGTACGTACATTTGTATGAATATGTTTAGTCTTCTCTAGGGGTTTTCCCCTCATTGTTTTTGAAGCGGTGTCAGAGGTTTATAGATCGAGTTTAGAATTTTATTAGTTTGTATGTTATTTTATTTGATCTTTCTTCAGTCTGTGTGGAGATCCTTCAGTGAATCTACAAGGGAAGAATAAACAAACTGCAGAGAGAATTTATTGTACAAAATGTGAGGTTGGTAGCTTCGGATTGTGTGTATGACAGACAAAAAGGCGACAAAAGCAAATTTGGTCTGTTCGAAATTGATGGGTGCAAAATGAGTGCAGGGCTGAATCAAAGCAGCAGGACCTAGACGGACTAAATCACTCCTTTTGTCTGTCTTTGTCCCACTTTGGTACTAAAAGGTAAAAAAGCTGCAGCCTCTCAAATCGATGACTAAGCCAGCATCTCTCACACACAAAATGTATGAAATTACTCTCGGATTCATGATGTGCGCAATTTTGGGCATAAGGATCATTGTAAACCGACAGCCGTGTGTGCACTCTTTGCAATCAGCACAATGTCGCAGCCGCCTTTTGTCAATATCAGGAAATACGTTTGCAGAGATGACAATGTGGAAGGCAGTAAAGGCACACTTTTCCAAAGTGTTTCCCCAGGCGTGACGACGATACAATAAAGAAGCCTTTGGCTGCGAGGCGGTGAATGTTGTGTCTCCCTGAGATAAGGACTGGGGCTCAGGTGGGAAAAAAAAGAAACATCTGATATTCAAGTTTATACAAAAAAAGAATAACTTACCAGACGAAAATGAAGGAACCAGGTGGAGGAGGAGGAGGACACGGACTTGTTCACCCTGTCAGCCAAAGATGAGAGACTCATTATGCAACAAACATCCTAACACATATGCAATGTGTCAAAGAAATGAGGGTGAACATAATGACATCCAGCAAGGACGTCTAACCACGGGGGATTTATTTCATAATTTATTTATTTATTTTATTTATTTATTTATTTCGGGAATAATTGTATCAGGACTGTACCGAACAGTTCTAAGCTTCATTGATAACGTTAACATTCCATTTTCAAATAAACATTTACTAGTGTGCAGCTTTTTGTGTATTGAGTATTGATTCTGGAAATTCTGAACCCGTCAAGTGACATTGTCGAGAAAAAAGGAGGATTATTAGTGCATGGATGTGTGTGTGTGTGTGTGTGTGTGTGTGTGTTTGCATGCATGAGCCCATGAAACCAGCTGTTTAAGTCAACAGAACAAATAAAACAAACTGTAAATCCAACTTGAATCTTGATACTGTACATAATAACACAAATTAGCAGCTGCCTTTAGCTGTTCAGAAAAATACAGAATATCTTGACTGTGTTGAAAACTATTTTCTCTGTTGACTATGAAGTCCCTAAATTGAGATGCAGTGTCCTGTATGTGTGTGTTATCCCTGCAGTAGACTGCCATTCTGGGCAAAATATATCTCCAAAAAACACTGGAGGGAGGTGGATGGTTCTGATCTTGTTCTTTCCATTCAGATGACTTTTCAGGACTTGTCTTACTTTATGTAGGTATTTGGCGGTGGCTGACTTTCTTGCAGCCTCTTCATGGTTTCCATTTGCTTGCGGGACTCCAAGGTATGAAGCTGCCCTGGACATCTGCTATGGTATCTTCTGGTAATTTCCCCCCTTCAGTGGTGATCATCTTCCCTCTCTTAGATACCATCCGACCACACTTATCTAGCCCGAATGACACCCCGATGTCGTTGCTGTAGATCCTAATGAGATGTAGATCAGTGAGTCGATGTCCCGCTCATTCCTGGCATACAGCTTGATGTCATCCATCTAGAGGAGGTGGCTAATGGTTACTCCATTTTGGAGCCAGTGTCCGTAGCCACTCTTACTGATGACCTGGCTGAGAGGGTTCAGGCCTTAGAACAGCAGCAGGGAGAGAGCATCTCCTTGGTATATGCTGCACTTGATGGTAACTTGTGTACATGGCTTTGAGTCATCTTCCAAAGCCCCATTGAGTTCTTGATCAAGTCTTCTAGAGTCCTGGTGATGTTGCACAGTTCCATGTGTGTGGCACTGAATCATAGGCTTTCTTGTAATGGATCCAGGCCATGCACAAGTTGGTCTGTCTGATCTTACAGATTCGAGTGACCCCTTTGTCAACCAGTAGCTGGTGTTTGGCTCCTCTGGTGTTACCTCCAACTCTTTTCTGGGCCCTGCTCATGTATCAGTATCATGGATGAGCGACAATGATGCCTGACAGGAGCTTCCATGTTGTGCATCATTTAGGGGTCTTTCAGGACTCTCTGGCCTTAGGTTCTGGATTTCTGCCATCATGATGCTTACTGGGTCCTGTAGGAGGTTGCTGTGGTCTGCTCTCAGATCTACTAGGCACTAAACAATGGTGTGATGTGTTGCCTCCTTCTCCCATATATTGGTATATTGGACGTATGATTAGAAAACACACATACAAGCACATCCTGTCTTCTAAGAGCATGAACTGCACAGGCGCACAGCATTGATGTATTTACTTTTGTGAAGAAAGTGGTTCTACGTTGGTATAAGTGCCTTTTAACTGGCGGAAATGTTTTGTATTCGAATGTATGTTTTTGTTGTCTATTTATTTATTTATTGTATGTTTTAATAATAAAGGTTGATGATGATGATGATGATTGTAAAAGCTTTCAGAGATGCCGCCAATGCCATAGAAACACTAGCTATCCACCAAGAAGTACTATGGAAGAAATCAAGATAGGAGCTTTATCAATACAATCAGCCACTTTAAGATGATTTAATTTTATTTACTTACTTGAAAATCATAGAAGGCCATTTGCTGGGCAAGCAGTTACATTTAATCTCACTATTTAATGAACAGTTAACGGTGCTAAAGGGACAAATGGGGAAAAGTGCAGACAGAGCTAACAATGTTTACTTGACGGGGAACTGGAGGGTGGTTGCTACGCTTCCGCGACATCATCATAGTTCAGGCATTATCAGCTGCAACTATATGAGTGCACTGGCGTCCTGTCCAGGGTGTACCCTGCCTTCGCCCAATGACAGCTGGGATCGGCTCCAGCCCCCCCGTGACCCTGAATACAGGATCAGCGGTAGAAAATGGATGGATGGATGGATGGAACTATATGAGTGCAGTGCTCATACAAGTTACGTCAATAAAGCAAGGAGAAGCTCATATTACAAGACACACAGAGGGAGAGTGACTATATTCTCTGCTCAGGTAGACATTACTTTACATACCTAACACATGTCAATTGCTATATTAAGGAAGAAATTCTTTATTTGAGCTATCATGGATAGTGGGCGCAGTCACAACAGTAAAAGTTGGAATTTGGTACTAATGTGACTTTACTTTTAAAGTTGTCCATGTGGTTTGTCGAACAAACACAGCTGAAGACTCATATTAGCTTTTGTTGAATTTCAGGATGTATTTTTACAAAGAATGAGGGCTGTGGATTTTGTCAGAATCAGAATTGCGACAAGCACAGGAGGTACAAATACAGCGATTGTGTGTGTTTTTTTTTAAAGCCACTTATAGCTCCAGTCTTTTGGGTGTTGGCTTATTGTATGTGTCACAAACATATTGTGAAAGCTCCAAAGGGAGTCACGGTTTGCAGAAATACTGCTTCCAAATTCTCAAGTAGGCTACAAGGATTTGCTGCTTTTCAGTGTTTTGTATCGCTGTAGTTGGATAAACTTGGACTTAGTTAGATACAACAAGCAATGTGAAGCATGTTACCTTGGACTCTGAGCCAAAGGGAATTTGAAATATATTCTTCCATTTTATAGACGAAACAATAATTTAGAAAAGTATTTGAGAAATCAATAAATGATGAAATCAACAACATCGTCCTCGGGCAAGATACAGAACCTCAAATTGCCCCCAAATGCCTTGCCATTGAATGTGTGAACATGTTAGATCCTGAAGGGCAGGAGGCATCTTGTATGGCATCGGTATGTTTGTGTGTATGGATGGGTGACTGCTGACATGCTTTGAGTGGCTGAAAGAAAAGCGCTAGATAAATACAGGTCATGACATACTGTGGTTTAATCATGCCTTCTCTCACACTCTGCTGCACTGTAGCAATTATTTTCACCCCAAATCTGCAGAAATGAGACATTACTCCGAGTCAAGATGTTATTTTCTCTTTTGAGTGAAGCAGTTTGCTGTCAACATTCAGAGGAGTATTTTAACTGGATGTTGACACAGATTATGTATAGATTTTTTAAACAGGCACCGTTAGAACACATCCAAGCCATTCATTCTCCTTATCACTTATTTACATGTGCATTTCTTGCTCCAAAAACCAGCAAAACCTGAGGCATCAAGCTAATGTTCTCCCTTCCTTGAAAGAAATCTGCATATTCAACATCTGCCAACAACACCTTTAACATTTTTAAAAAGATGCTCCACTATGAAATGATATACAGAACATAAATATAGCTAATATGATTAATTTCAATTTCATTTATAATGTCTATCACAACAAAAGTTATCTGAGGACACTTTACACACAGTGCAGGACTAGAACACGCTCATGATTTTCATGATGCATGTTTACATCAGCTAAGACCAACCAATTTTAACCAAAGATATTGTGACATCCATCCATCAATCAATGGTTTGGCACAGAGTGAAAGAAGGTTGTGAGCTTAAATTTTCAATGATCAGATAAAATTCTTCCCAATGTTAGGTTGCCGTGTCCCGATCCTGTTTTACCGGGAGTCAGAGGTGGTGGCTGCAGGCAGGTGTTCAATCAGAGGAGGAAGAGGAGGAATTAGCAGTCAAGTAGTCAAATGTTGAGGTCGCCACACCAGAAGTCATGGTGGTAACCATCGCTGTTTCATTTAATTTAGGTTTCTTTTTAGTAAGATGCTTTAAATGCACAACAAGGTGCCACCGGCTCATTAGAGTAATAAACATTCACAAACACGCTCACAAATTGGGAGCAGTTGACCCGCCACTAAGCCCCGCTGCATCACCGTCAAGCTGACAGATCTACCATGGAGCCCAAATGGTCACTAACTGCACTCACTGAATAAACATGATCTAATGTTTGGAAAGATGAAAAAGAGATTTCGGAGAGAAGCAGCCAGAAGGGTCTACAGGGGTCTCAAACTGGCCCACATCGGGCCCATAATCCCTCTCCATCCGGATGTCGAAAATATTACGTTTTTTACATTAAATTATTTTATTATTTTAGACCTGTTTCAAATCAATTTAAACTACCCCTTGGAATAAAAAACTATTTTAATTATTTAAAAAAGTTCAATAAAAAGTATTTTATTTAGGCAATACAATGGCAAAGGTCAGAGGTCATGGTGCTGCATGTCCAGCCTTTTTTTTCCAAAGAAGCGTTTCGCTATCGCTTACTTTGTTTTGCCACAAACAGCAAACATGTCACTTTCCAAGCAGAAAAGAAAGGTGGACTGGGAACACACACTGTTTCAAGAAAGATAGAAATTGCAGTATTTTTTTAGTGTTCAGTGGAAATGCCTGATATGTGAGGAAAAAGTCGTGGTTCTAATGGAATACAATATCAAACGTCATTACTCGTCTAAACACGGAGAGCAGTATGAGAAGTATGAGAGGGAAAAAAGAGCGACGCAGAATGTTGACATGACCCTCCTGTAAGATGACAATACCATCAGCGGCCCTGAGCCAATTTGAGTTTGAGACCCCTGGTCTACAATATGTTCATTATGATTCAAATAAAGCTGAAGCCTCCAGATCTCAGTGTAGAAGTGAGCCATCACGTCACCTGACGGAGATAGAAGACAATGCACTTGTTTATTCACTGTTACAATCATTAAAACCCAGCACGTGTATATATTCAGACGCATATTGTGGTTACTTATTACAGTTTTATTAGTTATCCATTTGTAGTGCACTTTAGTTACATTCATTTGTAATTTTTTGTAATATTAGTTCTCTCATTAACTTAAAGGTGCCATAATATACTGTTTGTCCTCAATTACAGCTGTCAGAGGTCCAACAACACTGTATTTGATATGCGTTGCCCCAAACCCGTCCGTGGTCCTGAATTTCAGCTGTCTAAAATTTGCTCAAATGAGCTCTTCTGAGAACAGGCTGGTTCTGTGCCTGCACCTTTAAATGCTAATGAGCGCCGTCTGTCAACGCCTACTTGGAGAGAGACGGAGACGATGCCGCTTACTAGCAGCAGCATGCACCAATGTTTGCGTGGCTGTATCGCTATGGCTCGCCTATGTGTCTCAGGTGAAGTTGCTGGGTCCCGTATGGTTGGGACAGATCCTTTTACGAGGATCAGTGTCGGGGCAAAGTCAGCTTTGTACTGACCCTTGTTACTGAAGCAGCCCGATGTGAAGTGGTAAGCACACACATACAAGCTAACAGGTCCGTCGTTTTCCCTCGTTCACTTTAGACTAGATGGAGCCTGACTCAGCAGTTGAAAGTTACAGATTTACGATTACAATGGAATGCAGCATACGCTTCTGTGAGTAGCTCCACCTAGGCAGACCAACCGCTGCTGACTGACTAAAAAAGTCACAAATTTTTTTTTTGGCAGAAAGTTGCCACAGACAGGGAGATCCTATTTCTGTGCAAAGCAGCAAGTACAAGCACTTTCATTAGTTATTATTTAATTACAATTTAATAGATGAAAATGGTACGGACTGCCACTTTAAATTGTTTAATTTTCATGAAGTTCAGTTTCTTTGAGTTGGTGTACCAGCTCGGTCTGTGAGATAATATCACCCTGCAATTCAAGTGTCCTACTTCCAAACTAGACTCCGTGAAATTACGAATCAGTGTCTTGGAATATATTTCTGTGATAATGTGGAATCTAAATGAATGAGTGCTGAGACACTTGGGTCGGTGTTTGCATGTGTCTGGGTTCCTCTCAGGGGTTGTGTGATGGAGCATGTAATATTCTCAGAGAATACGATTTCCGACCGGTCCCTGAAGTATACATGAATGTGATTGGTACAGGTGACGTGTGGTTTTTTTTACTTCCTAGTTCTACTGCAGACAGAGATGCAGACTGCTGTATGTTCCCGAAGTGGTGAATAAAAGTATAGTTAGCAGCACGTCGTGTGTTGGCTCAATTTATGTTCCACAAGACAGAACAAGACATGGTGTCAGAGTAAAAGGAAAGAAAAGCGTTGCAACAAGATGGACGTCGCCGGAGTTCCGTCACCTCGTATGGACTGGGATGCGAGCAACCTGCCCGAAGCATGGCGGAAATTTAAGCTCCACGTGGAATTGATGTTTTCTGGTCCGTTTAAGAAGAAAGGAGAAGACGAAAAGTGCAGCTACCTTCTCATTTGGGTCGGCGAAAGAGGCCGGGACATATACAACACATGGACGCTTACAGACGACGGACGAAAGGTACTGAATACGTACTATGGGCGCTATGAAGCATACGTCATGCCAAAGTCAAACCTCTTATTTGCTCGTTATAAATTCCAAGAAAAAGTCCAAGGAGCTAACGAGCCATTTGAACAGTTTTTGACGGATTTGAGACTGCTTGTGAAGGACTGTAATTATGCAAACAACGAGGAAATGGTGAGAGACCGTGTCGTGTTTGGGATCCATTCACCTAAAGTAAGAGAAAAGCTACTGCATGTCGGTTCCGATTTGACGTTAGATAGAGCTATAGACATTGTCAGGTCTCATGATATGGCCCAAGCACAGCTCAAGACTATAGCTAGCGGCAACAGCGGCCTGCAGGAGCAGTCTGTCCATGCTATCGGTCGCCATTATTCAAGGAAGACAGCCTGGAAAACGCGCCAAGACAGGGCAACAGGAAATATGGAGAGCACCTACAGACCTGAAGGGGACAGAGAGCGTCATAAAACCTGTGGCTACTGCGGAAACAAGCCTCATGGAGAAAAAGACAGCTGTCCAGCGAAAGGTAAACAGTGCAAAATATGCAGCAAATGGAACCATTTTGCAAAAGTATGCCGCTCAAAGCAAAGTAAAGGAGTGCACATTGTAAGTGAAATTGACTCACACAGCAAGACAGACAATGAAGATTTGTTTATTGATGCAGTAACACAAGACAGTAATAACAAAAGACAAACTGAACAAGCATATGCAGATGTGTTGGTTGGACCTAGTAAAACTACAGTCAGCTTTAAGCTAGACACTGGAGCCTCAGCTAATGTCATTCCCACTAATGTTTTCCAAAGGCTTGGGATACAGGACACACTACAGCCAACAACACGCCCTCTCTATGGCTATGGGGGTGAGAAGCTATCTGTCAGAGGAAAGTGCAACATCAAATGCCAGTACAAAGACATTCATCTGACATTAAAGGTCCACATCGTTGACACACTGGCTCCTCCAGTGCTAGGATTAAAAGCATGTTTGGATTTTGGACTCATTAAACTCATACTGTCTGTGCACAGCTCACCTGAGACATCAGTTATGGATGAGTTTGCTGATGTATTCACAGGAATAGGACTGTTTCCTGGAGAGTGCACAATTCACATTAAACCCAATACAGTACCTGTAGTTCACCCACCTAGGCTCGTCCCCTTGGCCCTCCGCGACCGCCTCAAGGAGGAACTACAAAACATGGAAAAACACGCACAGGAAAACTGAGAATATGCCTTGATCCAAGGGACCTGAATAAAGTCATAAAACGCCCGCACTACCCTTTACCTACCCTTGACGACACCACATCCAAATTGGCAGGAGCCTGTTTCTTCAGTGTAATGGATGCAAGGTCGGGCTACTGGGCCATTAAGCTCTCAGATGAGTCCTCAAAGCTGACAACCTTCAACACATCGTTTTTGGACGATACAGATTCCTCCGCTTGCCTTTTGGATTGATCTCTGCCCAGGATGAGTTTCAGCATAAAGGTGATGAGACTTATGAGGGTTTGCAGGGTGTCACAGCAATAGTTGACGATATCCTCATCTATGGCAAGACTAAGGAAGAACATGATACCAACGTCCGTGCCATGCTACATCGCTCCAGGGAGCGAGGAGTCAAGCTCAACCCAGATAAGAGTACAATCTGTGCCACTGAGGTCAGCTACTTTGGACACAGAATCACCAAGGATGGAATCAAGCCGGATCCAGCTAAGATTGCAGCTGTAAAAGACATGGAGCCACCAAAAGACAAAGGTGAGCTGGAAACAATCCTTGGCATGATTAACTATTTGTCCAAATTTGCCCCTGGACTGTCTGATGTCAATGCACCCATGCGTCACCTGTTAAAAGATTCAAGCGAATTCAGATGGGATGCACAGCAGGAGGAAGCATTCAAGAAAATTAAAGAGCTGCTCACTCAGGAACCAGGTCCAGTATTAAGATACTTTGACCCAGACAAAGAACTCAGACTCCAAGTTGACGCATCAAAATATGGATTAGGTGCAGTACTGTTACAAGAAGGAAAGCCCTATAGGCTATGCATCTAAATCACTGACTGATTGTGAAGTCAATTATGCACAAATTGAGAAGGAGCTATATGCTATTCTGTTTGGATGCAAGCGCTTCCACCAGTACATCTATGGTCGCCACATCATCGTGGAAAGTGACCATAAGCCACTTGAATCCATTTTGAGAAAACCACTTGCAGCAGCGCCTCCAAGGTTACAAAGAATGATGCTTCAGCTACAGAGGTATAACTTTACCATCACTCACAGACCAGGCAAGGACATTCCTGTCGCAGACACTCTCTCCAGAAAGTCTCTGCCTGACCAGGACACCAGCCTCAGTGAAGGTATGGACATGCAGGTGCACACTGTCTACAGCAACCTACCTGTCAGTGACACCAGACTTGAAGACATCAAGACAGAGACTGAAAAAGATGCTCAACTCATCGTGCTGAGAAAGACAATTAAGTCAGGATGGCCTGAGGAGAGGAAACTATGCCCTCAGAGCATAGCAGAATATTGGAACCACCGGGACGAGCTCTCGCAAATGAACAACATCCTGTTCAAGGGGGAAAAGATCATCATACCCACCTCACTGCGCACAGAGATGTTATCCCGTATCCATGCAGGTCACATGGGTATGGAGAAGTGCAAACAGCGTGCGCGTGACATCATCTTCTGGCCTGGGATGAACAAGCAGATTGAGGAGTTAGTTGGGAAATGCCACATCTGTAATGAACATAAACCATCAAACACTAAAGAGCCAATGTTAAGTCACAAGATCCCAGACAGGCCGTGGCAAACAGTTGCTACTGACCTGTTCACCTGGAACAATGAGGACTATTTAGTCACAGTAGACTATTACAGCAGATACTTCGAGCTTGACAGATTACACAGCACCACAGCCGCTGCTGTGATACATAAACTGAAAGCTTCTTTTGCAAGACACGGGATACCAGAGACTGTTATATCAGACAATGGTCCACAGTACAGATGTAGAGAGTTTGAGGGTTTTGCAAACACATGGGGGTTCACACACATTACCTCCAGCCCGCACTATCCTCAAAGTAACGGCTTAGCCGAGAAGTCTGTTCACATTGCAAAGTCCCTCATGGAAAAGGCCAAAGCTGATCAGAAAGACCCCTACCTGAGTCTGCTTGAGTATCGCAATACCCCAGTGGACAACTTCAAATCACCAGTTCAGCTGCTCATGAGTCGTCGCACACGATCAATCCTGCCCAACACCCATCAGCAGCTGCAACCCAAGATCATCAGACACAAAGATGTTCACATCAGGAGAACCCACAGACAACAACAGCAGAAAAAATACTACGACAGATCAGCTAAGCAGATGTCACCTCTGCATGAAGGACAATACATCCGCTTTCAGGAGAAAGGCTACTGGAAACCAGCAGTTGTCATTCGCTCAGCTGATACTGAAAGATCATACCACATACTCAGAATGCTCAGCTCAGCTGGGTGATGTAATCACTCGACTATTCCAGCATCTCCTGGACTCCAGCTGTGTCCCACGGATGTGGAAGGAGTCCACGCTTATACCGGTGCCGAAGAGAGCCAACGCCAGGGAGATGAAAGACTTCAGACCGGTGGCCCTCACATCTATTCTCTCTAAGTGTATGGAGAGGGTGGTGTGTGATCACCTCACTTCTATGGTGGTGGACAAGCTTGACCCACTTCAGTTTGCCTATAAGGCAAAGCGGGGGGTGGAGGATGCCTGTTTGACTCTCCTGGACACCGTTTGCAGACAGCTGGACTCCCCACACTCCCACACACGGATTTTATTCATGGACTTTTCTTCCGCTTTTAACACAGTCAACCCGGCCACCCTCTGCAACCGCCTTCTGGATCTACAAGTCCACCCATCACTCATCCTGTGGATAAAAGACTTCCTGCAGGACCGGTCCCAGCACGTGGTGGTAAATGGCTTTAAATCCAAGAACGTGATTTTAAACACCGGTGTCCCCCAGGGTTGTGTTTTATCACCAATTTTATTTTCCATCTACACAAACAACATAACAAACAACAACAGTGACATTCCCCTTTTTAAGTATGCAGATGACATGGCTCTGGTGGCCGACATCAAGGATCACTCCTCTCTGGCTGCCTACTATCAGCAGGTCAACGCCCTGATGCAGTGGATCAAAGAGAGCTCTTTGGAGCTCAACATCTCCAAGACCAAGGAGCTGTGTTGTGGGGGGAGGCAAACATCTTCCCCCCAACCTCTCTTTGAACCTCTGAGGCTGAATGGGCAGACAGTGGAGCAGGTAGAGGCCTTTAGATACCTGGGCACAGATATGGACACCCACCTTTCCTTCTCCCAGCACACAGACTCTGTGTACAAAAAGGCACAGCAACGCCTGTTCCTGCTGAGGAAACTCAGGAGCTTTGATGTCAAACAGGATATTTTAACAGCTGTCTATAAATCACTCATAGAATCTGTACTCACGTTCAACATCACATCCTGGTTCACCCTCACCTCTGTCAAAAACAAATCAAAGCTTTCCCGGATCGTCAATCAAGGAAGCAAAATAACTGGCAAAACTCAAACTCAATTATCAGTACTCCATAGCCAGGCAGTTAAAAGGAAAGCCCACCTCATTACACAGGATCCCACCCACCCCCTGCACAAGTCCTTCCAAATTCTGCCATCAGGCCGCCGGTATAGAGTACCCCTATCTAAGAAAAACATACACAAAAACTCATTCATACCCACGGCCATAAACAGCTTAAATAAACAATGAACAATGGACAAAGGAACCCTGACGCACTGTCACTTTACACTTTACACATACCCACAGCTTTTATTTAGTTATTTTTACAGTTTTTAATATTTATACTTGTTTTAAGATCTATACACACTGTGTGTGCTCTCAGAGATCAACGTTGTTGTATGAATGCCTATCAGTACATTTTCATGTTTGTATGTCGAGCCACGTCAAAGATGATTTTCTGTTACGACAGACAATAAAGTTTTCTGAATCTGAATCTGAATCTGATACGCGCATCAGAAGGAGGACAAGAATACAGGCGAAACAGACGACACCTCATGGACACAACAGAGACACTGAACACTCAGACTGAAGAAAACACAAAAGATGACACACAACATACACTGCACACTGACACACATACCTCAAAGATGACAAGAGAGGCAGCCCCACAGGCTGTGCGGTATCAGACAAGATCTGGACGCGAGGTTAAACCCAGAGTTGTTATGGACTTATAGAAATATGCTCAATGATGTTCAGATACATATAAGTCAATGACAGTGTTATTGTGTTCTACTTAAGATATGTTATCCAGTAGGACATTTGAGCAAGCTAAGTGATAATTGAGATCTGTTTATTGAATCCTACGCTATGAAAGTCATAAATGTGCTAACTTAATTTGAGCATGTTTCAGCAAGGGTTATTGCACAGAAAAGCTATTCTTGAATGTTGTGTTTCATATTTTTCTTAAAAGAAGGGGGATGTAATATTCTCAGAGAATACGATTTCCGACCGGTCCCTGAAGTATACATGAATGTGATTGGTACAGGTGATGTGTGTTTTTTTTTACTTCCTAGTTCTACTGCAGACAGAGATGCAGACTGCTGTATGTTCCCGAAGTGGTGAATAAAAGTATAGTTAGCAGCACGTCGTGTGTTGGCTCAATTTATGTTCCACAAGACAGAACAAGACAGAGCAGAATGCTGAACACACAACAAACAATTTGACTCGAAACATATTAAAATGAGTGATGAGGCCGCATACACAGGCAATTTGTCCCCTCATTACCATTATCAGTGACAGGAAGGAGCTCTGAAAACGTAAATGAACATTCTCTCTCTTGTCAACACACACAAACACACAGCCACCACTTCACCCACACTTCAATACACACGATCTGCCAGGAATGGTGACTCAGCCAGTCAGTTTCTCATGTGGGAGCATCTAATGAGCTTAATGGAGTCTTTGAGGAGATGACAAGATGGCACTTCACAGCGTTCGAGCCGAATAATATGGCGACATCCTGCAGGGCTTTGGTTCCTGATGGCTCATATATATATTTATATAATTATATTTAAATAAATGCAACATGTACAAAGGGTCAAGCACAGGTACTGTACATGTTTTTCCAAAATTGAGCTGTATGTCTAAGTCACCAGATCCAACCTTAACTTAATAACTGTCTTGTTGCCTCAAAGATAGCACAGTTTTGAAACATGTTACCATGTTACATGTTACCAATGTCAGCTGGGCTTGAGAAAACCTCCACGTGTACAGCGGTTAAATAAAAACAAACATTTCTTACCAATTTGTGTTGACAGAGTGAAACATTGAAAGTAAACGCACACACAGAGGAGATTGAATGGAGATGTGTGGTCCAGGGATGTGGAGAATATAAATGCTCTTTGGCGCTGAGCACACTTTGTCGTGATGTCACTCTCAGAGAGAATTATAGAGCGGGCTTGAAAGCAGGCAAACTATTAGTGAAAATTCAGAATTCATGTGTCATCTGATCGACTGCCCAGCATTTATATTCAGATATATTTTGACACGTGTATATACACCATTTATGAGGTAAATGGAGGGAAATTAAACAATGGAGCACTTTCCTTTAACAATGTGTTTAAATATTCTGTGAAAACAGAAATTTACTACAACTACCTTGTTTGTCAGGCTTTGGTAGTTTTGGTGGACAGGTTGATGCATGCTTGAGTCTGTTGATGGAGATTACATTACATTAACCAGCACTCAGCTCAGTGTGAGGTCTTTTCCAAAGCGTTACGCACAAAAATGATCTATGCTGGTTAACCTGTCTTTGGGTTTATCTTTTTCTACCAATTTATTATTCATAAGATGTCCTCTCTTAGATTCTCCTACAGTGTGCTTTGTCAAATATTTTCAAAAAGAGTCCAAAAGGTCTGAATGTGATTTAACATGTACAGGTTGAGGAGGTGATTTTATTCAGAAACAATTTCTGATATATTATTTGAAATCCTCGTAACATACCGATAGCAATTAATACAATACTCTGACTCATCTGTGGCTGTGGCAGGACCGTAAAAACAACGTCCAATCAAAAAAGTCGGGCTGGAAAAAATAATTGGATGGCCTGCCTGTCTGGATATGTTTACTTCCTGATTGCACACATTCTGCGGATCATGAGCACTTGTTTGATGTTCTGGGGGAGTGGCTTTGAACAGAGGTCTGAACGAACGGGGCGGGAATTTTTCGGTCCGCCGTTGCGTTCAAAGTCAACGTTTCTATGGTTTTTCCAAATGGCTTAGTCCGCCTTTAAGCCCACAACATACACACCTACCAAGACACCACTACAAATAGTGCTTAAACAACATAAATGTCACATGAGTGTTTTGAAACACGCCCCTTTGGTTTAGCCAAATAACACTGTTTAAATATGGCTCTTAAACGTTCAACTCATGTGACATCTCTTTTTTCAAGTTAACTCTACCTAGTTCAAACTAATGAAGAGCTCTGACAGAAGAGCACAGAAAGATGTCTCTTATGTGAAAAAAGCCTGCAGCTCCCCATCCCCCTGGAGGACCCCGTCCTCCTGCAGCTCCCTGTCCCCCTGGAGGACCCCGTCCCCCTGTAGCTCCCCGTCCCCCTGCAGCTCCCCGTCCCCCTGCAGCTCCCCGTCCCCCTGGAGGACCCCATCCCCCTGCAACTCCCCGTCCCCCTGTCATCCCCCTGCAGCTCCCCGTCCCCCTGCAGCTCCCCGTCCCCCTGTCGTCCCCCTGCAGCTCCCCGTCCCCCTGCCGCTCAGGCATCCTCACATGTCATAGGGCAAACTAC
This sequence comes from Eutrigla gurnardus, assembly GCF_963514095.1. Lineage (NCBI taxonomy): Eukaryota > Metazoa > Chordata > Actinopteri > Perciformes > Triglidae > Eutrigla > Eutrigla gurnardus. Next base: position 13,754,717 of record NC_139917.1, read on the forward strand.
TTCCGCCGAAGGGAGGAGAGCTCCGCAAGACAATTTGCATTCGAGGAAAACAACCATTGACTCATTGGTCAAATATCTGGACCAGACTTTGTACGGGCATCACCACCCAGACTGTCTCTTCCCAGTGTCTGCAGGAGGTATTTTCCATGAAGGAAAACATATCCATTTCCACACCATCAAACACATGAAAGCTCTCCTTGTTATAAGTCATTGTTCTTTGCATCCTTCAATCATTCCAAGTCTACCACACTTTCCCAAAACTGTGCTTCTCAAAGACTCCTCTCTCCCTCTGCTTGATGATTCAATACACCTCTGGGTGTGCAGCAATGCTGTCCACTTTAACAAAACAAGCTATTGATTTTCCCAGAACTTAAGGGGAAGAAGAAGATACTCAATTTGTACCAAAAAGCCACTGGGCTGCTGGGCTCATCCAGCTTACAAGGAATAAACAGCAGAAATACGCATTAGAGGAACAGCTGACAGCATGTGAATTATGTTCACCGAACCACGATTTAGTACTGCTTTCACTGTTTTCATTCATGTTTTGCTCAACCCACATTCATCTCTGTGAAAGAGCCTGTTTTTGTTAATCTAATCACAATGTTACAGCACCAAGGCAAACTCCAGTGGTGTCTTCTGTGTTTTTGTATTTGACACCTTAATAGTAATAATGACTTCCCTATAATGACACTAGATGGAGGTGAGAGTAATTTCAGGACAGAAATATTTTTGTATGTTTCCCAAACCCAACCCAGAATCCATCTGGCTCTCGCAGTCATCAACAGTATTTCCAGTCAGAAATTGGCTAAATTATGGAGTTCAAGCACATTGAAAACCCCCCCCAAAAAAGTCACAATCCCCATCAAACTAACAGCTGATGATAATGTGGTCCAAGAAATGGACCTGCATTTATAAAGCGCTTTTCCAGCTAACTAGCTACTCAAGGTGCTTTACATTACATTCAGTCACTTTTACCCATTCACACATTCATACACTGATGGCAGAGGAGCCGGCTGCAGACTCTTCTACTTTTACATGTAACTTTTTGTGTTATATTCCTTGCTACACAGGGCTAAGTGTAATTTAAAATAAATTATTTATATTTGGAATATGTAGTCATTGCTCTTTAGTTCTTTGGGATGTAAGGCTGCATTTTTCTTCCTTTTCTGTAGTGAGCGGGGGGATCTGAGTGAAGCACTGAGCGATATTGAGTGGAACGACCTCGTGCAGCTTTGAGCTTTCGTGTTTGTGAAAAATACTGCATTTAAGCTTTTAATTTGCTCGCTATCATTAATGAGTACTGAATATAATCAGGGACTGTAACCTTTCGCTGAACCGCTTTTGATATTTTGCATTGTTCTGCTGATGTCTAAACAACAAACGGAGACACACTTCCACACACATCACAGAACTGTACGAATTCAGTTCAGAGTTGTCTTTCCCGTCCCGATCACATCGCACCATTGATCCCAATCAAAGGAGAATAAAAAGGGAAAGAAGGGGAGGATACTACTACTACTTCTTAAGCGACACATGAAGCTTTGCTAGCTGCCGTCTCTTCCTCAACAAAAAGCCAGAAGAAGAGATGAAGTGCAACATATTCCTCCTCTTCATGAAATGAAAGAGACATTAAAGTGCACATAATTTCTATAGGTTTAGAGGAGCAACTGAGTCATGTGGTGTAATTTAACCTGTACTTACATCAGGAGACAGTCACATTTAAAAGGCCTTCGCCGAAACGGATGCAGATTTTTAAAATATGCATCTCACACACCTACTAACCCTTGAGCCACACATTTAGTTTGGCACTTTTCTCAAGTAGGTAGCTTTAATACCTCCAAATTGTAAACTGTCTGCTGAGATTAATTCAGCTGCCAACATTTACCAACTAACAGACGCGGTGGCGGGCGTCGCAATGTTGCTTTGCTCACTGTGGGTGTCACAAGGAGCCAAAGAGAGCGGCTCAGCCAGATATGCTTGGCCATGTTGGCGTGAGCGTGTTTACAAATGTTACGCGTTACAGTCAACCATCACGGACATCATAATTGAGAGAAAAGTGGATGCTGAGGCAGTTTTGGCATATTTGTGTGAGGTAATAAAGTGTCTGGTTGGTCCTGATCAAGTGGCTGTGAATCACAACTTTCTACTGGATATTGGGACTGGGACTTTAACTGGGATGAAAAAGAAATCCAGAAGCAGTTATATATCCATATTTGGTTGGGTTTTATGTCCAGGATCTGTGATGTGAAGTTTGACTAAAACAAATGATTAATTCAAAATGTTGCACTGATTTTTGTTCAGTTAAACTTGTGAGTCAAACTACTATGACCATAGAGGAAGAAGGTCTCAGCGTCTACACTCAGACTTTGATGTGTGTTCTTGTGAAGTCCCTGAGGGTTCGGGTCTGTCACACTGTCAAATCCTCAGGTACAAGAGGGCTCACTTGCGGACCTTTTCAGCCCTTTATGCCCACTTTCCCTAAATCACCATCGATGCAGATTTTGCCTGAGGCAATTACCCACAAATCATAGCGTTGATGTTAAAAAACGCGTTACCCGGAGGAATTTGAAAAAAGTTGAACAAAGAGGACGGTGCACTTTCACAGAATCATTAACATTAAAGATTTAATATAGAACAAAAAACACTTAGAGTCATAACATAGGAGCATGAGGCTACACACCTGGTTTATTCATCAACCATTTATTTTAATTTTGCTTATTAAAGCTGTTTAAACGAAAAGAAGTAAATCGATTATTTGACAATAAGGTTGGTCTGGGATGATAAGAGCCTGGAAGACGTTCAAATCAGGCTGCAAAAAATGTTAAATAAAATCCAACAGGTTTAGATTACATGTTTGTGTGTCATCAAAGGAACATGACCTGTTTGTATTGATTATTTCAGACCCTCACAGCCTCTCACATGAAACCATTTCCTAGGTGATGTCAGTTATGTCCCTGTTAACCCCCGGTTCAGGTTTAAGGTTTTAGGGGGACATTGGAATTGGCAATTAAGTATACTGGAATTGGCAATTAAGTCTAGATACTACAACGAATACTAGTACTTCCACTCAGTGTTGCCAGTGTAGCCTCCTAGCAACCACATGGTATTTACATTCTTACCAGCTCTGACGTTACATCAAACAGGCTGTGAAATAATGACCATTTGTGACTTGCAATCTTTTTATTTTGAAATACAGTGCTGTACATTAAAAAAAAAAACAATAAAACAAAACTATCCAGTCTATTTCCAAACGTTGCCCATCTCACCCAAACAAAGAAGTGCTAATCCAAATACAAAGAGGGAATCTTGAGACAGAAGGAATCAATGTCATCAGTGTGCTTCCACCTTATTCTTTCACTTATTCATTTACAAAATAAATATATAGGTTGTATTTGTCTGTTCTGACACATATCATATGACGTTCTTTCATATGCAGTAACGTTCTGCAGTAACTGTTACTTGTGTAACAAAACTGTCACTCACAAAATGAGTCTCTGCACACATCCAATTCCTGAGAAAAATGTGCCATTATTGCCATCTGCCTATTCATCCTTCAGTGAGTGAAGCGGATCATCTCCATGAATCACAAAGCTAGGGCAGACTTCAAACGCATAATGAAAACGAGCTTCAGCCAGAACCCATTGATTTTGGAATGTGTCCACAGTGCATTTCTCCTACACTTCCAGCAGGCTGCATGATATATATAATTTTGGGGGATCCAGTTGTAGCGATACATACATGCATAAATACACATAAATTGTGGAGTAGATTAGCTAATCTATCTATATAACTTTGTAACTTTAAAGTGAAACCAAAATGGAACTTTCACAATAACAACAGAATGTTAACTGGAACATAACTACTTCCTAAACATGGCAAATTACTAAAGGATGCATATTAATAGTGCGTTGCTCTGTCCCCGGATCTCTTCTCTGTGCTGAGGATCCCACAGGGACCCCTCAGGGAACCATCCTGGTGACGCACGCATCCATTGAAACGGTTCAGATAAATATCGCAGTGGGCTCTGATGATCAACATGATTAGCAACGGTGACATTTTATTTTGGTACTGACACATGGATACACCATTTTTTATGGTGTTATTTTTCTGTTTTCTGAGCAGCATGAATTGATTTCCATTCATCCGTAGTGTGTGGCAGATATGTCAAAACCTTGGCACGGAAGAGTAAACTGGAGACCACAGATTAGTTCTCCGTACCCCTCAAAAGCAAATACGCCTCCAGTGATTTCAACATTTATGAAAAGCGTGTTGCAGACAAAAAATTGCTGCAACAGAGTTTTTTATTACTTTCTTGTACTTTTCATTACTTTATCTCACAATTGATTATGCAGGGTACAATTTCCAGTATCGCCTTTATTCAGTTACCAAAGAGGAAACAAAACACAATTTCAACGTGAACATTTGGCAGAATAGCAGGTCCTACTATTTGATGCAGTCGTCTCTGAATATGGGTTTAAACAAAGGATGAGATCAGGTAATAGTGCTGGCTGTGGTTGATAAACCTTTTTTATTTGAAATAGATTCAGCAAACAAAGACCGTTGTATTAGTATCTTCTTTAGAACTCGGAACTCCTTTGATGACTGGAGGAAAACTACAAAACACACACACACACACACACACACACACACTCTCTGAATCCGACTCACAAATAATCATGAAATGCACACATGGAATGATTGTTTATTTTCAGATTCTTGTTGCCACAGCATTCAATAACAGGACTAGTTATTAGTCCAAAAGTATACACTAGTTTAAACTGCTGGCAACACATGATTCATTATCAGCAAAGGAATGTCAGTCTGTAGGACTTGGCGTTGTCCAACCGATCGCGGAATAAGACATGTTCAGGTGACCAAAATGTTTCAGTAACATTCAAGACATGGAGAACTGCCAGACCAGACAACGTAGTGGTAGCAATCTGACACAAGGTAGCCTTAAGCATCCCCTGCTATCTATTTGTCTATTCAACTTTAAATGGGACCATCATATACTAAATGAACATCATGCTGTATTGAAGAAGACTTGAAATTAGAGATTGAGACCATAAACTCATGTTTACAATGTTTACTGAGATAGGAATCAAGAGAGACGTAGGGTCTTTAGTCGCCCCTGGTGGCCATTAGAAAGAATGCTAATTTAAGACACTTCAGCATGGGCTTCACTTTTCGGAGGTTGCCGCATGTATGTGCCATGCTGCAGCATATAGGAGTACCATGGTGGCCGTCACGAAAATGTGACGCAGCCAGTGTTCAGTGTTTGTCCATTCTGGGCTTCTGTAGAAACAGGTCAGCCTGCTCTGTGAAGGGGACTGTAGTTATGAAAACACAACCGCTGTTATTTTCAGGCGATTATGGAGTTAAGAAAACATACTCATTAGCTATTAATAATATATTCCACTTGTGCCAACAATGCAACACAATGCTCATTTGCAGAGGAGAAGTTGCACTGGAGAGAGCTACAGTTTAAGACCCTTTGTTTCGTGTTTTCACATTGGAAAACGACCTGCTTGAGGTTGTTCAAAGCCTAAAAGCTGACAGCAACTAGTAGCTAAGTAACACCTGTTGCTCACTGTCTGCTCCCCCAAAGCCCATAAACTACCATGGCTGCTGCCCTTCAAGACAGGACATGACAGGATCATTTAATGGTAAAAAGAAATGGACAAAAACGAATTAAATAATTCATAATTTGCACTCATTCCGCAATTATCCTAAATGACATAGAGAAGCACAAGTGAAGACATAAAAACACATTTGAAAAACAATTTCTAGTTTCTTTAATTGCTGCGTTAATTGGAAGCGGTCGATCTGTGAGTTATCAGGTTACATAAAATAATAGGCTGCATTTAGACGCACGCGCGCGTGCGCGCACACACGCAATCAGTCACTGGGCTCTCTATCTGATCTTAGCTTGACTGGCACCCGCATCGCCGTCGCAACTCCGCGCAAACAGACTCCGAGTGAGGGAGAGACGCGCTCAGACGCAGCAGCTGCTGACCGGGGAACGGCTTCATGATCTCTGACGGACCAGAGCGCTGCTCTGCTCATGAGAGAGAGGGAGAGAGAGTGAAAAAGAACCATGTGCTGCAAATAACTTAACTATTCCAGTTATACCTGCAATCGCTCTGTCGTTGTCAGGCTGCTGCAGATGCGTTTTACTGGTTGGGCTACTTGTTAACTTGGAATATACTTTTTAATTACCGATGGATTTTTTAAACGATTCTAATTTTTCCCTCGGAAACACCAATTCAACAACAACAGGTAAGATCAGCCAGCTCGTGATATGCGGCAGTCCAGTTAATGTCGCATACATACCTTTTATAAGCGCCATAACTGCATTCAACGTGTAAAAAACAATCAAAAAAGAAAGTGTCCACTTGTCATTTTTTCTTCTTCTTCTTCGTCCCTAAGTTACATTGTATCCTTGCAATCATACAAGCTTTCATAATCTACTCAGAAATTCAGGCTGCAGTGATTTCCCTTCACAGCCCGATATGTTTGATGTGAAATATGAAATGTGACTTCATTCATCTCACCAATTCCTGTTGATGAAAAAAAAAATGACTGCAACCTATGTCAAGGTCTAACAGGGTCTCACAAGCACATTCACAGGGCGCGTGCCCCCATCATCTTCTAGCTGGGCTTTGTGCTGTGTTGAAAGTGCCAACACACACACGCCTCATGCACTTTCACGGAAATCAATCATGTCCGCACTGAAATCATCCCTCAGTGCTCAATGCACAATAAATCTACCCTTGTAATAATCACCTGTCAAAACAACATCCTTGAATGTATTACCCTGTATAACTAACGTTAATAATAATGAATGGCCTTCATACAATGTAAGCTTTCATATCAATCTACAATACAGTATGATATTATTATAAGTATTGAACTGCTGCTCCCTCCCCTTCCTGTCTCCAGCTGTAGATGGGGCCCTTCACTCCAGCGCCATCCTCCCGGTCATCTATGGCATCATCTGCTTCCTTGGCCTCATGGGGAACTGCATTGTCATCTACACGATCATGAAGAAGACCAAGTGCCGCGCCAAGCAAACCGTTCCGGACATCTTTATCTTGAATTTGTCAATTGTTGACCTCCTGTTTCTCCTCGGGATGCCGTTCCTCATCCACCAGCTGCTTGGTAACGGCACCTGGCACTTTGGAGCCGCGATGTGTACGGTCATTACTGCGCTTGACTCCAATAGCCAGATCGTCAGTACTTACATCCTCACTGCAATGACCCTAGATCGTTACCTGGCTACGGTCCACCCCATCCGCTTCAACTACATCCGCACGCCTTGTGTGGCCGCGCTGGCCATAGCCCTGGTGTGGGGCTTGTCCTTACTCACCATCATCCCCGTGTGGATGTACGCGGGCCTGATGCCTCTAACAGACGGCCTGGTGGCCTGTGCCCTCCTCCTGCCCGACGCAATCACTGACATATACTGGTTTACGCTTTACCAGTTCTTCTTGGCGTTTGCTATACCGTTGGTCATCATCTGCCTGGTGTTCTTCAAGATCCTCCAGCACATGTCCACCAGTGTGGCCCCGCTGCCCCCGCGGAGTTTGAGGATGCGCACCAGGAAGGTGACCCGGATGGCGGTGGCCATCTGCCTGGCCTTCTTCATCTGCTGGGCCCCTTACTACATCCTTCAGCTGGCCCACCTCGGGGTGCAGAAGCCAAGCCTGGCGTTCTCCTACGCCTACAACATAGCCATCAGCATGGGATACGCTAACAGCTGCATCAACCCGTTCCTCTACATTATCCTCAGCGAGACCTTCAAGAGACAGTTCCTCAGGGCTGTGCGCCCGGTGAATAGGAAGTTCCGCGTGAACCCGAGCACCACTGACGGGGGAAGCATGAGTGTGAGAATGGTGGTACCTGAAGGGGCTCGTCAGGAGCCGGCCTCTGGGGAGATGATGCCATCCGACATGGCCCCGCAATGAAAAGGAATCAAGACAACATCAGCACAAGAACACACACACACACACACACACACACACATTTACTGTTTCTAAACAGTAATGTCTGCACATTGACTCCAATCAACCATTTAATTTAAATAATACAGTTGCTGTTTTTCAGCCAAGACCTGAATAAACGTTAAATGTTTTTCTCCCATCATTCACAATCATGCAAAGCACAATCACCACCACTGATTTACATACCAGCTTGTTACTGGGCTTGAGCACAGTTCAGTTTACTCATTTATAGCAAATTGCAAACAAATTGGTCTATTTGCTGAAAATGTCGGTTAACATTTAATTGACTTGAGGTTGTGCACATATGATACAAAAAAATCTCAATCGAACCTTGTTGTCCAGTTGAGCATATTGACGCGTCCGACAGTCCATTGATCTATCTTTTGATAAATATGTATTTTGAGAATCGGGCTACAGGCCTGGGTTTGACACCAGCAGTGTGATTTGGCTCAGTGAGTTCAGCCTGAAGGCAGATCATAAGATATTGCACCTTGTTTTCTTTCACAGCAAACTGCCAGTGAATAACATTGGAGAAGACAATCATGTGGAGTTCATGAGGTCAATCCATATGATGTTCCCCCAGGCCACTTCCTCTCTGATAGAGTCATACAGCTTGACATTATCCTTTCTAAGCATTTTCTTACAGAGCGTCTTGTTTGTCAGGTCAAAATGTTCTCATACAACACCAGCCGGTCCTGCATCTCATTATAATGAATACACTCACATCACACGTTTAGTGTAATATATAGACAGGACATTATAATTAAGAACATAATATCTGTGTGCATCCATGCAGTGTACCAATTAGATGCTTGCGGCTGTGTATGACTTGTACACAATAATGGAATAAGATGCATGAAAAGGAGTTTGTGTTTTTCTAAATTATTGAGGTATTGATCTGTTTGCATGTCTGTTGAAGGGCAGTTCAACCCCCAAACCATAAACTACTTTTTTTCTCACACCTGCAGTACAATTTAGGTGTCTAGGTTGTTTCTGTGTAATTTTCCTAGTTGTGGAGATCTGTCTGCCCTCTCTCCCATGTAAACGGACTATGTATCTCAGCTTGCGATGCTCAAAGATTTTGAACTAGAGGAAAAATATGTATTTTTGATTTGGGGGTGAACTGTCCGATTAAAGTTTAGTTGTCGCAAATATCCTGCAATCATTCCACATATAAAATTGTCATATTAGAAAAATGCTTGTGAATATGATTCAACACACTTAGAAAGTGTAAAAACAAACAAAATAAATGCAGCGAGAGACTAATTGAAATAATTTTCATTTGGAAACAATCAAAAGTTGAGCTAGGACCCTTTACCTTGAATAAGTTAAATGGCAATTTGTCAGCAGTGTGAAGTGGATTCTGACTCAGTCATGAATATAAATGAAGTGCTGTGTCCTCTTGATGACCTCATATGTCAAATCTAAAAGAGTGACATTGAGCAATGTAATGTATTTAATGTCAATGTGTAGCGTGGTGATGGTGTAATGATATGTTTGGGAAGGCTTATTAATGTCTTGCTGAATATGAAACTCAGGGTTTCTCAACCTTTTCTAGCTCGTGATCAACTTTTCAGAGTCTCACAATTGACTTGACGCCAGCAATTACAGTTGTGAAGTCGTTACTAAACCAGCCTGTTTTTGTAAAGGGAGCTGGGAATTAATGGCACACAAATTGATGATGGAGTTTATAATTTTATTATAAAATAGATATAAATCAAACAGTCAGTATTTGTCAATCTGCTAATCTACTAATCAAAGCAAACGCCATCTGCTCCCGACACTAAGGATGAGAAACTCTGGTGTAACTGTTGTTGTTGTCCATTATGAAGCAAGAGTGTGGAAAAAAAGTGAAAAAAAAGTCTCATGTCAAAAACATGAGCAGCTTTGTTTATCGGATGACAGAACAATTGGTTGTACTGTTGTGAGCACAAATCAATACGTATACTGTGAAAGAAATGTTTTATTGACACTGTTTACTATATGTACCGTGGTTGTTTTTGTGTCTGCGTTCTCTGGTAGTTAATGTAAAATACTTTCAAATTTTCATTGTCAGTCATGAATTTAATATTGTAGTTGGACTATCCAGAAGAGGTGTGTGTGTGTGTGTGTGTGTGTGTGTGTGTAAAGGGGGAGAACAAAAAAAGCATATTTTGCTGGAGCTCAGTACTCCTCCTACAGATGCCTCCTGTGGTTTGATACAGATTTTAACTCAGATCTTCCAGGTTCATCTATAAACATTTGGATTGCTTGCAAACAAGGAGACAGTCTATGCAGGAAATTAATACTTATTTTTATCAGACATTTAAGTATCAGACATTTAATCAATTGCATCTCTCCGGGGAGAGAAGAGATGGAGCAGCACTCAAGGAGAAAGCTGCCCTTAAGAGAGTGCAGATGAAAGACCAAAGCACTAAATAAAAGGCCACCAGACAGAAACGGCTGGATGACATTCACAATCACTTAGCAACATTAATATGTTGCACAATGCAATCTAATTTTCACAGAGTGACACAGGCTCATTAACTGGATTTATTGTAAGGGGAAGTGGGGTGAAGGTGGAGGTGGAGGTGGAGTGCATGAGGTGATGGCCAGCTGGAAACGTTGCGCTGCAGACGGTGAAGGAATAGTGAGTGGAAGGCGAGGTTTTGTGAGGTGGCGTCTGTATGACAGAAGTAAATGTCCATCTTGTTTGTAATCATTGGCACGAATTCCATTACAAACCTAAAACGTTGTGGCACATGGTCAGAAAGGGCAGCCGATCAAAGGTTAAATATGTCGTCACATTGTATGTTGCCCCGCCTCTCAACCAGCGAGCAGAGAGAGAGCGTGCAGCGGTGGTCGAGCGAGCTAGAGCATCAAAAGAGATAGGGAGTGCATTATTGCATTAGTGAGAACAATAAAGCGAGAATGAGAAGAATAAAACGTTATGAATGTATGGAGCTTCATCCTGCTGTGGCAGACCAGTGAGCCTTGGTACCTGATAAGTCAGCGATATGGGAATGAAGACAGGCTGCACACTCTGCTTATTGGCTCCCCCCCCACACACATTGGCTCCAAATGTTGTTTGCTGACGTCCATAAAGGTCACGAATACAGAAACATAATGAGAAAATACAGGCAGAGGATATAAACCTCGCTATCAGGGTGTAGGAGCTGTGAGACCTTAGCACAATGTCAGAATGGAACAGTAACTTTTCTCAGCAACACAGCAGTGAAGACTCAAACATTGAGTGAGCTGTCAGACTTTCCTATAAAGGAGGGTATTATTCGTTTTTATATCCAGCACAGTTAAAGACAACTCTGAGCTCATCACTGAAATCAACCAGTGGTTTTTTTTTAATGGGGTTGCAGAACAGGCGAACCCAAATGCAGACACGGACGAGGAGGCAGCACTGCCGTTAAATGATTTATTGCAGAGTTTGAGGTAAAAGGGGATATCTAGCCAGGGAAGAGCAGGTCACAGGGGATGACTTGTAGGCTTGGATAATCGGGAGGGTGAGGGGGAAGCCATGGTTGAGTTGAACAGGGAGGAGGAGCTGGACTGATGAGACAAAGAGTTGGAGACAAGGACCAGTGCAGAGCAGATGGGTTCAGACCTAGAAGGGCTTCAAACGCAGACTAACGGGAAGTACGATCCAGCAAGGTGAACCTGGCAGAGCTGAGTCTTTGTAGAAGTCCTGATTATTGGATGGGCTGCAGCTGGTGAAGCTCTGCTCTGCCTCAGTAGCACCTGACTGCACTGAAGTAATCATCCACCAGAGAGAGAGACACACAGAGAGAGGCGGGGGCACTGAGGGCATGGCAGATGTCCCCATGGGCAGATGTGACAGCTTTGCAGATTCCCATTTCTTCAAAACATATTGCTGCAAATAAGTGTTTATGTAAATGTAATTGAGACTGGTTTGGAAATGTAAGAAGCTTATATACACACACCCCAAGTCAAACGTCTGCTGTATTCTTCCCGGCTATAATCCTGTTTTTTTAAATTGACAGGAGACATGAGAGTCAGATGAGATGTGAAAAACTGGTGTGAGTCCAGATAAAATGAATTGGGGCTTATCAATATTCACACACACACACACACACACACACACACACACACACACACACACACACACACACACACACACACACACACACACACACACACACACACACACACACACACACACACACACACACACACACACACATATATATATATAAATATATATCTTTAGGTTCACCAGTACAGGGGGAAACTTGCCTTTGCTGCCACGTCTTTAAAAGTTGGATCCTAATGCACCTGAATACAACCAGTGCAACCAGAATATTCCCATCAAAAGCAGTCGATCAATTAATAATAAATACTCTAAACTCAGAAAAAAAGTAATCACACGGCCACAGCAAAGCCTTAATTAATACAATAAAACGATTTGATGAAAGCCCATGAATTCCAGCAGTTGTGTATCTGCTGCCAGACCTCTGCTGCTGGCTCCATCGTGGCTCAGTCACTGGTTTCGCTCGGCTGAGTATTTGGCTCGGTTACAACGGGCTCCCCATACGTCGACACTCCTCGTGGGCCTCCAGGCCAACACAACACATAACTAAGAAGGAAACTAAGCCTGGGAAAGGCGCCAACAGCACACCAATCATCTCTCCACCTCCCTAAGTGGAGGACAGGTGCTGCTTATTAGATAATGTAACTAATCAGGTGGCACGTTCTCGCAGGTAACATGGGGAGAGACGCAAGGTAGACGATATCAGGTTTGTGAGAAATTCATGAGAGACAACCAGACGGAGAGGGCTTCTGTTGCAGAGTTTATCACAGCAATGGATAGATTTTTCATACAACATATATACGTCCTTTAATGGACCATGCCAGTGTTACATGTCATTGTCCATCGACAACATCACCCACCACATACACCTCTCTTGGCTCTGATTGACAGCTCAGACGGCGGAACCAAATTATAAAGGAGGTCAACGGTTGGATGACATTTTAACGGCTTTTAATACAGTAATTTTAGATAAAATAAACAATGCAGTAATTTCCACAAGGTTGAATTTCCTAAACCCTGAGACCCTGAGAGATTGTTTTTATACATCGTTTCAACATGAATGAAAGCAAACGATGTTTAAAACAGGTAGTTCTCCTAAATACACTGTGGACACAAAATAGAAGGGAATCTCTGCTAATGGAGAGTCAGATTTAGATCAGTAATAAGTAGAGTGACAGGGATTATGGGATGTGGCAGCCTGGGAAGACAAATATTGACAATGATTACTTGCCAAAAGTGTTTAATGTGTTTGGGCATAACTTTCCAGGCTATTATGTATGCAGTGAAAACTCTTATTATAATCCCATTTTAATGGGATTTGCCCAGTGAATTTAATGCTGTAGAGTATCATAATGTATGAGTCGCAGGTTGGCTTTTTTTGTCATGCGGTCTAGCTCCCATTTAAATGATGGTATGGATGGTGATTAGACTGTGATATTATTGTATAATTTATTATAGAGATTTTAATCACTCCTCCAACCGAGTGGACCCACCACCTGCAGGGATATGCATCGGGTGCAACGAAAACCGGGTACCTGGGCGCGTCGATCCTACACACAATCAAACTCCCTTCCACTAAAATAGTTCAAATGTGAGATTGTTGCGTTTGGCAACAAAAAGGTGAAAAACACTTTTAATAAACAATGCCATCTCTGGCATTTTAAACCAAAGACCATGTCTGAAATCTTTACATTCTAATAGTCACATCTCACTTTTACCAGCCAGATTGGAGAAATTATTCAAACAGTCTTGTATCATTTTTAAAATATCACTAGAATCAAACCCCTCATGTCCCAAAGTGACCAACAGGAGCTCATCAGTGCTTTTATTTCTAGTGGGGTGGACTACTGTAATGCATTCTAAAGTGGTCTTCCCAAAGGAACCATTAAGCAGCTTGTTCAGATATACGCTGCTGCTGGAGTGAGAGTAGTGACTAAGAGAACAGAGCATGTTTCCAATCATTTTCATGTGCTGCAACTATGGTATAAGCAATGAAGCACTGAATGGTTTGAATACTGAATACATCTTCGATATGCTCAAAGAATAATATCCGAGTGGGGCTCTGAGATTGATGAACTCAGGGCAGTTGCACAGCCCATTATCCAAGTGAAACAAGGTGAAGCAGCATTTAGTTGCTATGCTGCATACAACAGCAACAAACTACTAGATCTTAGATGTGCATCTGTACTGTAACTGTAGTGATTTGTATATGCAAAACCGTTATCCTTTTTTTAGGTTTGTTTTTATAATGTATTCATTCTATTCTATTTCATATACTTTGTGTAATTTAATCCTACATTATATATAGATGTTTGATTAGTATTCTTATTTCTGTAAAGCACACTGAATTGCCCCTGTGTATGAAATGTTGCTATAGCTACATGGTTCAGTGTTATCGTCATTACGGTACTTTGGTTCTCAGCAATATTGTGTCCATCCAGTCTCCTACTTTGGGTTCAACCAGTGGACACTTTCAGAGATGCAGTTGCCAAAGATGTCATATTTACCAAAATATTCAATTTGAACATGTCATTACATTTTCTGTGAGCTCTGTGCCTGACAACCCATCCAGTGCATCACAAGGCGATGTATTTACATTAGTCTCTGTTCACATTTCAGCCTCCTTTCAGCGATCCTTCCTCCGAGCCTTTTCCACAGCAGTGAGAGTTGATGCCGCTGACCCCGCCTCAGCCTCATCACTAAATGGATGCAGGATCCATTTGCTGTTGTCAAACAGTACTTCTGCAGTTGAAGCTCCTCTCTGTTTGTTTTTCCTTGTAGAGCTTGCCGTATTCTGTTCAGATTGATTTGAGATATTGCGCAGTTTCACATATATAATATTCCTGCAGCTACTTGCTCTATTCAACTTGATAAAAAACTATTTGAGGGCTTTGAAAGCTCCCAAGCTTCAAGAAAGTCATCAAGGTCACAATGAAGCAGAGTTTGTTTAGGGCAACAGACATTAGCACTTTGTTGTTTTCTGTGTAGATGTACTTTTCTATTTCTCTATTTTGACGTGCATTAATGTTCCAGAAAAATAACAATTTTATGCAGAAGAATGGGTCAAGGCTATTATTAGATGGGTTAATTCAGTTAGTGAATGAAGTAAGTAAACAGTAGGTAAGCTGTAGCAAATAGAACACTCCCAGTTTATTCAGAAAAATATGAAACTATTGGGGTATTGCAATGGATCTCACTGCTATTCAGTGTGTAGGTCAACAACTCCCCATCACCACATTCTGGTGAATGAGGATGACACGGTCACACACTGGAGAATGCACAAGTAGCTGCTAAGTTGTCTTACTTTGAATATTGGGGAAACCGTGTATTTTAAGACAACAATACCTGGTTACTAATAGTGTTTGTTCATTTGTGTAAACTGCCAAAGAAAATTCTGGGTTAAATGACGACTCCATTACCAAAATAGAAAATATTACCAAAATGTAAGTTGGGACCTCTTAAAGGATTTCCAGCACCGATACATTTTGCATTACATGTCCATGATAGCTGCGTGCAGTGAGTCTGCAGCTCGATGCTGCTCAGTGTTGAAAACAGCCTCACCATTTGTACCAAAGGCTAAGAGGATGTTGCAGTCAGGGACGGTGAAGGAAATGTGGTAAATACATCACACCAAGGTTGTCAGGATGCATCTCCTGGGGACAATACGTGTACAAAATGTTGGGCTATATAGGTGGAAATTTGACTCAATATTGGAGCTTAAGGAAAGCCAGAGTGATTCTTTTCAGAAATCATGAATATCTACACATAAAACTCAAGGCAATATCTATCTCAGGGCTGCAGCCCTGGCTGAGTGGAATCAGCAGCATGGGACCAACCTGGTGGCCGTTGTGGCCCAAGCAGAGCAGAACACTTGAGCAGAAGTCCTTTATTGGCAGATCTCCTCTGACCCCACGTCTCTGTGTCTCTGCGGTTTCTTTTCCTCGTGTTTACGGCACAACATTTCAGACATTCACTCCGTAAACGCCTGACTTTACAGATTCCTCCCATCCATCTGTCTAAATCTAAATCTAATCTTATCTAAATCAATAAGCAGGGACTTGACATTGCCAGATATTTCAGTCTGGACCAAAATGAACGATAATCAAGTGACCCACAAATATTCCCATCCTGAGATCCATGCAGGAATGGCTAAAAGGTGTTTGCATAAACAAACACCTGTTAAAACACATAACAGTATTTTTACTCCTGATCCATACATCCCTCAGGAAGCTGCTCAATCGTACTAAGTGCTGCTAAAGTAATAGTTAGGGGCATCTGTCAAATCATAGCTGTTGTGGTTCCCAGAAGAGCATTTTGCATTCAATCTCTGACATCAAAGCTCTTCTGAATGAAATGGCAACGTGCACAGAACATTAAATAAACATCAATCAGACACCACTATTAAGCCGTTGTAATAATTTGCTTGCAAATACTACGTCCAGAGCTAGTTCCATGCTTTTTCTTAGCTTCATCAGTTGATGGAAATGTACTTGATATATAATAAAATGACTGAGTGCCCTTATTTATTTGCGCAAATAACCTTTAACGGTGAAAGCAGATGAGCAGGATGAGGATAAACAAGAGGACGCTGTGAGATATCTGGCTCAACAGCCGCTGCTTGCACCCCCCACCAAGACCACATGTCCAACCTCATCACCTACATTATACCTGACTATCCTCTTAGGCCTTTTGTCACTGGCTTAATTCTCCTCACAGCAGGAGGAAACCAGAATTGGATACAACGTATGAGGCCATTTTCAAGCGAATCTTGCGGTTAAAAGGAGGAGAACAAAGCAAACACAATACACAATGAACAGGTCCGTGTATCATTTGATCATTGCCTTTCAGAAACGGGTAAAAAGCAAAACCTAGTGGTTATTGGATTTTTCATTTAAAAATGCAAAAAAATACAATTGAAATACGTGGTGCTTAAATTGAAATTTAAAAAATGGTTTGATCTTCTACCAAAAAATAAAATCACCAGAATGAAAAGAAATGAAATGTTTTGTCATATTGGGACAGAAGCACGGAGTAACCCAGGTAACGGCTGTGCAGGTTGACTGTTTCTTTCAAAGGAGGCGGACCAACATGTTTTCTGGAGAGCCACATTTTCATTTTTTTAAAGGGGTAGATGTGTGGCTTAGGTGAGCTACATAGAGATGTTGTGTTCCCTCAGGGGAAACGTATTGTTTTCTGGGGTTTCAGGTATGCACAGTCCTGAGGGAGTTATAAGTGAAACGAGAAGTCTTAAGGGACTCACAATTTTCATGGAGCTGTGTGAACTATTTTCAGTGTCTCAGTCACAACACCGTTTTTCAGTAGAAACAGTGCAGAACAATATACACATCAGCTGGTTGCACATACACTATATTGCCAAAAGTATTCGCTCACCTGCTTTGATTCGCATAAGTGACATCCCATTCTTAATCCAACAGCTTCAACTCTTGCCAGATAGAGAAATGTCCTGACTGGACTCGTTGCACTGAGAGCGACCCATTCTTTCACAGATGTTTGTAGAAACAGTCTGCATGTCTAGGTGCTTGCTTTTATACACCTGTGGCCATGGAAGTGATTTGAACACCTGATTTCATTTATTTGGATGGGTGAGTGAATACTTTTGGCAATATAGTGTAAGTAAACAGCTGATCAGCCATGCGTAGTGGTTTAACATCACGCATTATTATCGCTGATTATCACTCAGCGATCTCTCTATACACGTATCTAGTGTGCACAAATTAATCAAAGTGTGGGAACAACGTATGTTGAGCACACAAATTAGTAAATTATGACTTTGATTTATCTACTTTTTCTCTGCATGGCCTCCTCCACTTTTTTTTCTTTGGCACCGTCCTCATCAGCGCTCTTGCTTTCTGACCCCATCTAGTCTCCGAATATCAAAAAGCCAAGGCTTTTTCCATTTATTTTTTATTTCTTGTTATAAAACATATAAAATGAAAATCAAATCAAAATTTCGCTCATCCCGTTTTGACCCTGAACAAATTTTTCTTTTCCGTATTTTAAAATGAAAATCAATCAGTGTTTTGTTTCTAAAAGGAAAATCTCATGTCCAAAAGCAAAAACTGCAACAGCAGTTAGATTGCAGGTCTGCTTGTGTACCAGCAGGGTGTGTACTACCCTCCTCGGGAGTCTTACGGACACAGCAGGCTTTATTTTCTACATCCTGGTTGGAAAGTGGCTCCTCGAGACTCTCTGTGGCCTAAACATCAATAGATATTTGAAACTACAGCTCCATTTAAAAAAAAAAAAAACTGGCTGTGATAAACCTCAGAGAATATCCATTTTTTATGTTCTTCTGTTTTTTTTTATATAAATAATGACTTCAGTGACACCTCATTCATTTCAGTAAATATATTTGAAAAAAAAAAATAACACATTATTGCTGAGATTTTAAGTAAAATGTATAATCAAGCATCTAAAAGGTGTTGACTATGGTCCATAGTGATAAATATTTTTTTTTTTATTATTATTGAAAAATAAAACAATATACCATCTTGTACAGAAGACAATTCAGGCAGAAACTGTTGTTTTAAAGTGAAAGCATATCGATACACCCTTATGCAAAACATGGAATACGTTGCATGTGAGTTCAGTTGGCAGCCCAGTTGCCCGGAAAAAAATGCTTCTACGCTTCTGCAAATAACAAAACAATGTCGAGCAATGACATTTTTGTAAGTGACTTTCACCCAGGAGACAGCTCTTTGTGTCCCGTATGAAGCCAAACGTAAACATTATTCTTATTACATAACTGTTACGTAATGTTATGAAAGAAAGTCTGCTAAAGGTGGATGTTATTTATTCACAGTAGTCAGGTTGTTAAATGATTAAATTATTTTAACACATTTGTTTTTGTTTCAAACCAAGTTGCAGTGTGTTTCTTCCGGCACTGAACGAGGCTGACATGAAACACATTTTTGGTTCAGAGACGTCGACATTCAACGTACCCGGGGTTTGCAGAAACTTACATTGTCAACATTTTTTTCCTGACAACTGGGTTGCAGTTGGATACCGTGGCATGTAAATCTCACATCACTTCACCCCACAGGTCGACTGTCAATGATAATACGCTAATTTATTCTCTCTCTCTCTCACACACATACACACACAGTTCTGTGTATCCACAAATATATACACAGATTTTTAATAAAATGTAGAAAAATTGCATATACAAACATTTTCAACCCATATTTCACACACAAAAAAAAATTGTGTTAACGCAGGATTGCTCAGTTTGGCAGAGTAAACAATATGTGCATGTGGCCACATGTGGATCGAGTCATGCAAAGTTACAACAGAAACAGACTTAACAATTTCTAATGCAATACAGACCGTTAGTCCACATTATAATCATGCTGCTGCCTATATATACTGCTATGTGAATGCATTTCCTTTATAACTGTGATTATCTGCTACTTGGCAGGAAAGATAATTGATCTTGTGTTACATAAAGTCTGAAGTTCCAAGAAAAATTACTGAAAAGTTGTTGATTTTCTATAATTTTGTAAAAGTGTGTTTCAATCATAACATAACACAAGGGAGGCTCATATATAAGTGGAAGAAACTATTTTTCAAGGCGTCTTGTTCAAGTGGCAAGCTAGCTAACATGCTAGCTGTCGGCGAGTTAGCTTGCTAATTCCACCATGCTTTAATGCTACACTGGTTACAGAAAATGAGGCAAACAAAGTTGTCACTCATCTGGCTATAGCAATGTGACAAGAGACATAAAAATGGCCGCCACTCTGACCATCCTGCTACATTGATATGAATGGGAAAGTCGGTTCAATTCCTATTCTTTAGTTTTAGCACAAAATGTTTTGATTTGGGGAGAGATGATCATGTTCAATAAGGTTTCTCCGACCATCTTAGACCAAAGGGAAGAACTAGGTGTAGCTCCTCTTTTGGATCGTTGTTGGACGTTTTTGTTCACTGTTGGATCCGAGAATGAAGTCAAATCAAAAGGATTTCAAACATTCACTCTGAAATAAAGAATGAACGCATCATGCTCAATAGTGTCATATTTTTAGTCTGGGTAAAGTAAAAATGACTGTCTTCTGAGTTTGTCAAAAAAATGTGTTATTTATTTAAATGTGTTATAATTGGTGTTGAATAAAATATGTAAAACTTTGTCCAAGGGTGGATTACTATTACACTTCACAGAAGACAGATGACGTAAAAAGAAATATGGGGAACGATTCAATGTCTGAGCCAAATAATGATTGAGGGACTCCGAACACTCGCACTCAGTGACTCCTGTTCTTTTCACTGCAGGTTCAATAAACACCTGCAATTTGGGGTTACATGGGGACAAGTCAATGCTTATTCAAAAACTCTCATTTCAAAGCCATCTTGTAAATGAAGTAAAGATCAATAACTAATGTTTAACCCAAACAGCAGCCTCAAAGCAGAGTGTACCCGATACATTCTTAGAAACAAAACACAATCAGTGTTCTGTGATTGTAAGCAAACGACCAGCGAGACTTCAATATGGAGTGATGGATCCCAACACCCACACTACAGCAATAAGACACGAATGCGGATAATATGCTTGTATGTGCGAATCATGTCGCGCTTCCAGTGCTAAACAGACAAACTAATTCGTCTTAAACTGCATATTAGTTGCTCAGGCACTTGTTTTAAGTCATAAAAAAGGTGAATAAAAATAGACAGGTCGCGTCATCATCAGGTCGCATCATTTGATGCTGCTCTTTACATCCCAGCATTAATGGACCCTTCGTTCGCTGTGTCTCTCAGCT
The DNA here is from genome assembly GCF_963514095.1 of Eutrigla gurnardus. NCBI lineage: Eukaryota > Metazoa > Chordata > Actinopteri > Perciformes > Triglidae > Eutrigla > Eutrigla gurnardus. Next base: position 13,775,533 of record NC_139917.1, read on the forward strand.
CCACCGAGCCACTTCAGTCTCTGGGGAGAAAAGGTCGCACCACTGTGAATTGAGGTCTATTGCTTTGATCTCAGAGACTGGACGATGTTAACTTTATGACATATAAAAGGCTTTGTGTGTGTGTGTGTGTCTGTTGAACTTGTCAGAAGCTGGACTCTGGAACTGTCCTTTTGCGTCCCAGCGAGGTCGTGCTGTAACGAGTCCTCTGCAGGGTGCCATAAGACGGTTTGTCCGCCGTCAGGCTGCGTGACGGTGCTGTCGACATCCCGTTGCGATGCAAAGATGCTGTCCTACGCATGCTCTGCTCCGTCCTGGTGGGGATGTTAGAGGAGCTCTGGGAGCGCTTGATGTCCGCCGCGGTTCGTCCCGCTTTGCCGTTTGCCAGCTCGTCGCTCAGATGGCCCGAGCCATTAGACTTGCCTCCTTCCACCACGGCTCCTCCACCAGCGGCTCCGTTGGACAACAACGGCCTCGAGGGGGTCCTTCTGCCTCCTAACTCCCCTCCTCCCTTCCCCGACTCACCCTCCTTGGACTTCCTTGCGTCCTTATCCTTCTTCAGGAAGTTCCCTTTAAAGAAGGAGAGCAATCCCTCATGGCTCTTAGGCACATCAGCTTTCTTGGTCTTGGAGTTTCCTTCATATCCACCAGGGTGTTCCCTATCAGCCTTGTCCTCTTTTTGTCTTCTAAGAGTCCCGTCCTGAAGGCTAGGAGTGCTGTAGCTGGCCTGAACTCCAGAACTGGAGCTCCTTTTCGTTTCAGCAGGAGCTTTGGAGGAGCTTTGCTTTCTGGCATCCTTCCTGCTGGTCAGGGTGTTGCTACCAGAGCCACTGCTGATGTTCGTGGTGCTGTCATCTCTTGTCTGGCTCCCCTTCCTGCGTCTCAAGCTGGCTGTCTTCTCTGATGCTCTCCTCTGACCCTCAGGGACCTTTAGAGACTCAGGCACCAGCTCGTCTCCCGCCTTGTTTATACAGCTTAAGCTCCCAACGCTGGAAGATCGGACATTGCTTGGAGCCTGGCCCTCAGCAGCTTCCTTTGTGCTGCGTGGTTCGCTCATCAAGGTTACTATTGGATCCTTTGTGCACCGGGGCCGCCGGCCAGACTCCAAGTATTGCACCAGCTCCACAGGGGCAGAATCTTGGCTAGATGGAGGCGCTGGGTCAGGTTTCCGTCTGTTCTTTGAACCAAAGGACCAGCGCAGGGGAAACACTTTGCTCAGGGAGTCCCTGGTCTTACTGGGGGCTCTCATGCTCACGCTGCGTCCCTGAAGACCCCTGATAAACGGCCTGCTCTCAAAACCCCCTGACAATTGTGTAGATAGGAAAATGTTTTAGTTTTAACATTTAAATAAGATGACTTTCCACAGCATTAATCATGAAATACACAACCAAAAAGATATGAAACTGATCAGGGTAAGCAGTGAGTGTGGCCCCTCACCTCTCTCCTCTTTTGAACCATTTTCAAGGAAGACTGGAGACTCAGGCGAGTCAGGCAAGGAAGAGGGACACGTGGTGGAGGATCGTGAGACCAGACTACCTCTCTTACTGTCCCCTGTCAGCCGGATGAGCCAGTGGTCTGACATTGATGAACTTGTGGATCCTATGAGACACATAGAGGGGAAAGAGGAGAATCAGAGGTGGAATATAAACCATGAGTACTCCACCATTAATCATTGCACTCCTGTGACATTGGTGGACTCATTTAAAACTACAATTTTGATTGCTGGATGAAGCAGAACTGGAGAAAGTCATTTGTATTTCATGCATTGTTCTTCTGGGTCAAAACCTGGCATGTATATTACCCACAATCCAAATGGACCGCCAATCGTTCTGTTGAAAATTTGGGTGCTCTACTAATAGTGCCTAATGTCCAGCTGCTAGCAGAGATGAGGAGCGGGCTACAGAGGTCTGGGAAGATCAATTCTTTCTATGTCCACACCAACAGTTTCTTTTACATGATAACTTGTCCACCCAACGGACGCTGACTCTTAGGACATCCTACCGTCGTTTGGTGAAGAAGATGTTTCTGCTGGTTAATGATAACTTTCTGTCACGGTTGTGGAACATGAAAAAGGACTCAAATGCTGAGAAGGAGCCATGCCGGTAAAATTAAAACATTCTAGGCATTGTTGTGTTGAAATTGAAATGGGAATGATGACTGATTTATTCTAATTGGATGAAACTGTTGATCCAACCTTTGTCTCTCTCTGCTCTTTCACTTGTCAGTCTGGTTGAATCATTGTCCAACATTTTTTTTTTAAACCCTTCATACAGAATAATATTTGTGAAGAGGATAAAGAGTAGTCCTCTCAGGCATTTGAGTACCAATTCAAGCTTTAGTGGCATTCTTTAGTGGGTTCTAGCTCCCCACTTATAAGAGAAGGATCTCCATCAACAAAATAGTCGAATTCTGATAGTTAAGAAATAAAGTATTTTATATATATATATATATATATATATATATATATTACACATGAATTCACTTTCACCCATGAGTTCCTGTTTGCTAACCACTTGATGCCATACCTCTGACAGAGCAACTGGCTGACCACGGAGGAATGGTGTTGCGCCGCTGGTAGAACAGGATGTAGGCTCCTCTGGTGCATACTTCTTCCTCTGGCACCAAGTCGACGCTGCTGTCATCGTAGCTGTACCACAGTCCGTCCACTGAGTTCCTACAGTAAGCTGGATTAGAACATGACAAGTAAGAACAATGGACAGAAACTGCAGTTCAGCTGCACAGAGAAAGTATCTGTATATATATATATATATATATAGGGTCACACATGAAGTTTGAATAATTTGCAAATTTCTCATCTTTTATAGCGCCAAACAAATGCATGATTTAAGGATTAATTGAGGATTGTGTCTGAAAACAAAATATTCCGTCTTTATGGGCAACAGTGTATAACAGGCTTTGGTTATACAGCAAAAATAACATAAAAAGTATAAATGAATAGCTGGTTTTCATCTGATCATGAGACTGTAAATACAAACAGTACATAAAGATAACTGAGAGACATGACTTCCCATAAAAAACAATGTAGCTATATTTCACACACATATGATACTGAGAGAAACCTCCAATAACCTCAAAGACATCCCAGGGTGAGATTTCAACCGTATCGTAAAAGACCCAGAGACAGGATGCAACTGTCAAGCAAGCTGCTTCCCCGTCCTCATCTCAAGCTCTTCCTAATAGCCTCAGTGCTGCAATTACTGAGCTGGTCCTGCCTCACTTGTACGTCAATTTTCCCATCCTGCCAGTCACTTGAACTCATCACCTACACACCAGGAACCAGGAAAGAAATGAGGAACTATTGATAGGAATGTTATGATACCAGACTGATACCAATACCAGTGAAATTCTACGATTGTCAACACCCAATTCTATACCATGGTAAAAAAGCAAAAACAAAACAAACCCCATGGACTTCAAAATACACTCCTTTATTTGCATAGTTTTTTTGGGGGCAAATTTATCATCAATCCCTCATGATCCGCCTCAAGTTTCTTGCCAAAAACTACATTTTACAAGATAAAATACAAGCTCATTGACATTTGCCCAATGTTAATTGTTTAAGAACTTGAATGCGTCGTAAATGTGTAATCTTTCCAACAGCGAAAAATGGCATCAAAATAGGAGTGGAGACGAAGTTATAAACAAGGATTTTTAAAGTATTTTGGTTGAGTGGGATATTCATTCATATACAGCCGGTGAGAAGCCGTTTAAACTTGAATTCAGAACAGCTGAGTCCCTTGTAATGGGGGGTTTCCCATTTTGAATAAAGGTGTGACTGGTCCTCAAAATGTACTGTAGTTAATTAACATCATGGTAATTTCTGTGACCTGAGAAAATGAGCTCTAAATAGAAGCTCAGCTCACGTGAGGACTTGTTATTATCAATGGGAAATAATATATGTAAGGAATAATCTACGATGGGGAAATGTAGTTTATTGGAGAATGTACTTTGACTACAATCCTCTCCAATCAACCCATTGATTTGATAACATCAACAATAATTTCATTAAACAGAAAATTGCAACTGCATGCCAGCATTAACAGATCCTCTGACTGATACATGAAATCCATTCATGTACTTTATGTACTGTAAGCTTTTGTTCAGAGCCAACCACTTAACAAAATGTACCCACATTTCTTCATCATGTTTAAGCCAGATAAAAGTATCAAACAACATGTTAAAATGTGCCAGAATACAGGAAAGTACATCTAATATGTTCAAACATTTCTGGGGAAGAACCCCCCACCCCTCTGTTAAATTGTTCCCATCACATTTATTTTTCTTCCGACACCCAAAAATATGAACTAAACATTACCAAATGATTCATTCGGACCTCTGTCTGTTATCTAGTAACTTATCATTATAGACTTTATAGTCCTCCATTAGGAGTTATTAGTTAGAAGTACTTATTAATTAACCAATAATCCTTCAGAGATCAGACAGATTCAATTTCTCCGAGGTTTACTCAGGTTTGAGCCCTCTTTACTTTGCATCTCCGCTTTGTGTCTGTCTTTTCAGTGGCAGACTTTCTCTTTCTTTCAGCCTTAGCCGGTGGGACAAGCAGAGGCCGCTTGCTACCGCCGCTCTGCTTTCCCTCCACCTGAACTGCTCTGGGCAACAAGCGTCTTGTTTGCTCATAGTTTCTGAAAATCCTCCACACACTGGAATGTTTAACAGCTGAATGGGATTGTTTAGACTGCTTGCAATTACTGCTGTTGAGGGTATTGGGAAGGACCAGTGTTCATAGAGCCATGCGTAGCCCAAATTGAACGGAAACGTTTATCCAAACGGCTACTTTGGGATTTTTCTTTGATTAAAGCCTACACCATGGTCTGGGTGAATACTTTATTCTGGTTGGCTGCACGGTGTCAATAAATTCCTCATTTCTGATGAAGGACACCTACAGATAGAAACGGAAGTCTGTGGTTAACACCCCTTGCCCTGGATTATTTGGTACAAAATGTCTACAATAGAAAGTTCATCCCGTCATTACTACTATGCTGAATTACTATGAACTGCTGGAACATTTTCCAAATCCCCTCAAGCACTCAATTGGAGATAAAAAATGGTTGATTTAACGCTATGGCTGGGATTATTAAAATGTAAGCAATTTGTGAGCTTCAAGAAGCTTCAAGAAGTATAATTTATGTGGTTACCAATTTTGAAGGTATGTCCAAATGCAAAGTAGCTTGTGTTAATGGTGAGGAAGCCCTCTTGCTGTTCCCATTACTTTATAGCTAAACAGATACAACAGAGACAGGAAAAGGGAATTGCCCCCTTATGAAGAATGAGCTACAACAATGGCTCAATTGGCTGCTTATGAGAGGGTGACTCTTCCAGGAGAATCATGCAATCGCTCCCGTGTGTGCGTGTGTCCTCGAGTGAGTGAATGTGCACCTGTGTGTCTGTCCACGGCATCATATTTTGGGTTCCCAGTCACAGCTGCATGCTCAAGGGCCTCTCAGCGACTCACACATTCGCAAAACCTCGTTTTATACAGCCACTGACTGCTGAATCATCCTCTTAACTGGATCCAGACCGAAAGTCAGACACAGCTGAGAGACACAGAGGGCGGAAACCATGGTCTCCATGACAACAGGGAAACTAATTGGTAATGTTATCCAACCTGCATGTGAAGTAATCTGGGTTTGTGGTCCCAGCGTTTGCACAACGTAACATCCTGAAAAAATTGTCTCATTAATAAACGATACTGAACATAACGTCAGATGGTCAGCCTAGTAGTTCATTGGAAAATTTACCTTTGAACAATGTTATCCATGACTGGAAAATTGGTCAACTGTTTTCCAGGTTTTCCAGGTTGTCAAGGACGCGTGGGTTTTATTGATTCAATCAAACATAACAGCAATATTTATCTCTAATAGATCTCCAGTGAAAGTGAAATAATAACAAAGTGTGTCACCCTGTTTTAAATTTCAATAAAACGTGTAATATATGATCCCAATAGCAGCATAAGCGAAATCCTCTTTAGGTCCTCGGGAAAATCCAAACCACGGAAGTTCAATCACAATGGCGTCCGCTGCTCCCACTGCCAGCCGATCAAACTTACACTAACTTTGGTGTAATCCACCGTGATTGCACCCAAAAATGTGCGTGATTGTCCTTTACCTCAATGACTTACACTCAAACGACCAACAAATGAGAATACTTCCAACTGTTTTCAATCTCCTTTTACTGCTACTTCGCACGATCCGCCTTTTTCCCTCTCCCAAGTATTCCCGCCCCTTTCCCTTAAGCCCCGCCCCCTCCCGGGCCAATTGCAACAGGTGAAACTCACAGACACGCAGTGAATCCAACCACACAAACAAAAATAAAAGGCATAGTCTCCATTCCTCCACAGTTCACCCCACTGTCACAAACATCCACAACAACCCACTAATTCATGACTAAATTGTCTCACTCTCTATTAAACCAAATTACTTTTAGTGTAGCTATCTTATGGATTTACTGCTGCACCTATTTATGATAATTTATAATAATATATATACATTTCTTTGAATCCCTGCCTTCCACACCTGGGCTACAAAAACAAAAACAATAAATATAACTTGACCAGCAAGATTAGATTCAGCATTGTCACCACATCGATATCAAGATTTTCACAAACAAATGTGTACTGTTTGCCGCAGCCTGAAGCAGCGAGTTTAATCTAAATTTCTTTTCCTTCGATGCCTTTGAGCACCACAGGATGGTGACCGTACCACACAGGCTGCAAGCGGGACGTTACACCGCCCCCTGAACCTAACGTAACTTAACATAGGCATGTATTATACTACACAAGTACTGTACTAAGATACTTCTCCATACCCGTATAGTGTCCTCCGTGCATTCCTCCATGATGGTTACACACGGCGTAGAGGTCGTACAGATAGTGGTGGGGGAGGATCATGTCGGCAGGTTGGTGACGTTGGCCTGACGGCAGCTTCCAGGGCGGCGGCCAGGCCCCTAAGTTCAGGTTCCTCATACTCTGACTCCTCTTCACCACATGGGGGGCCATGTCCAAACCAGTCAGGGGGAAACGCACCAGGGTGGACAGCTTGTTCCTTCGCTCGCCTACCTGTTTCAACAGTTCTTATTCATATACAGTACACATATGTGCAGGTATGAAAACACACATCTCTATGGGAAGATCTATGAGGAGTGGATCGAACATAAATCAATTCAACACAATGTTAATTGAATAGCTATCAAATTCATGTTGAAACAAAATATAATAATATGAAACACATAAATGACCGATTTGAAATAATACCACATCACAGATTTATCACATGGGCAAGAAAATTAGCTAATAGACACCCCTCATAGGTTCTATTCACGGTGTATTCACCGATTAGATCTGAGGAGCCTGGTCATCACAGAGATGGGAGGATGTGCTTATGAAATAATGGAGCGTTTGCTATTCATGAATAACATCATGGCTATTTTCAAAATCAAAGAATATGCCTACATGCATTAATAAGAGCAGTCACATCAGGATGTAGGACCACCAGAGCAATATTTTGAATTTCTGAACAATTCTCGAAAAACATTTGTTCGTTCTATTGACAACCACAAAAAGCAAGTGAGATAAAAAAAAATGTAATCTGTGTCAGTACTACGGACAACACTGCAACAACACACCATACAAACAACAAACAGCACCGTCTATTATTCTGAAACAACCGCGAAGCAATAATAGCGTGTATCTCTGACAATAATGCTGTTTGTATTATTTTGTAAATAAAGCCGAAACAGGGGGGGGGATAAGGAGCAAGACAAGACTTGACCATTCAGATTGTCTGCTCGTCCTTTAATGTTGCTCTCTTGACTGTGTAGGGAGATTTAAGAGAAGTGCAGCAGCAATTTCCTGTGCAATTTGAAGAAGATTTTAAATAATTTCTCATATTGAAGCCCCTTTCCCCCTCCTCGGACCGCACCTTATCATCATGGAAGGTCCTGCCGGCCCCCGCAACTTTTGGTCAGAGGAAGGAATGGTGTGATGTGGGAACTTTGCAGGAAAGTGCCTAATGGCCATGCCTGGGTTTAAACCAGGCCTGAGCTCAGGGCTCAACACGGTGGTTGTGTGGGAGGAAGATACGGTTGGGGTACTTTGCCAATGACAGAGTGAAATCCGTTGGCCTTGATTGGCCTCAGCCATGACATAAATACGAAGATATTTTGATGGACGCCTTCTTTAAAAAAAAAAGAAGAAAAAAAGGAAAAGCACATTTGCAGACACTTATACATTATGTATGAAGTAGACACAGAATATGATGTGCCCTTGTGTCTCATTAATATTGGGGAATTCAAATGAGGCAGATTAAATATCCATCCATCCATCCATTTTCTACCGCTTATCCTGTATTCACGGTCGCGGGGGGGCTGGAGCCGATCCCAGCTGTCATTGGGTGAAGGCAGGGTACACCCTGGACAGGACGCCAGTCTATCACAGGGCTGACATGTCGAGACAAACAACCATTCACGCTCACATTCACATCTACGGGCAATTTAGAGTCATCAATGAACCTATCCCAACCTGCATGTCTTTGGACTGTGGGAGGAAGCCGGAGAACCCGGAGAGAACCCACGCTTACACGGGGAGAACATGCAAACTCCACAGAGAAGGAACCCGGGCTGACCCAGGGATCGAACCCGGGACCCTCTTGCTGTGAGGCGAGAGTGCTACCCACTACACCACCGTGCAGCCCGCAGATTCAATATGAATTATTATATTTTTCATAAATATTTAATAATTTCATTAAATAAAGGTATAAAAAAATAATTGCTGCAAATCGCTGACAACTATTATTAATTGTTAACAACGCTACAAGTGCTAAACTGGAAGAAGGTGGTGCTCCCTGGACTGCGGGGCAGAATTTGGTGAATAGAGTCTTTTAACTTGTGCTTGACCCGCTCCGTTAAAAGGTCATACGAATGCTCCGACAGATTTTCAACCCGATCTGAGTAAGGAAGTTTGGAAAACGCCTGCGGTGCGACTCTCAGCTGTGAAAGCTGTGGAGTGCACTGTTCCCAGTTTCCAACAGTGAAAATGACATCCCAACATAGTGCAGAGGATGTTATGGTCAAGGATTCTTTTTACGGTGTAGATTTGAGAGTTGTTGATTTTTGAAACAGTGGAAAGACTAACCAAGACATTCTCATTGAATTAAGTCTTTTACACTGGTTTAACAAGACAATAAAGCCTTTCTTGGTCAGGTGTAAGATAAAACTTGAATTCTGAAGGTGTAGGGTTGTTTTTTTCCGGTTTAAAGGAATACTTCACCCATTTGCATTAAGCTTTGTATGGTTAGAAACCGGGTAGTATTTTTGAATGGTCGTGCATCATTTCCTTATATTCGTATTTCATATCATCATTTTGTGTTTTCGGAGGCTGCTTTGGTTAGAGGGGGTGAGACTACAACACTAGCTCTTCATGTTTTCAACACTGAGGCTGCAGACCTATTACAGACCAGTGGTGGGACCTCACTTCAGACTCGGGGTGTGAGCGGAACTGGACCGGTCCTTTTAGAATAGAAATGCTGCTCTGCGCTCTGTCCAAAACCCAGTTAGCCGCCGCCGGCCTTACAATTACGAGGTTATCCTATGTATCATTACTCAGTGTTTAACAAGAACGAGCTCTAAGATATCAGATGATATTGTGATGAAGACACAAATATTCAAATACTAATATTGATCTTGGAAACAGCTAAGAATACCACCCACATCATAACATGCGCAGAGAGTTAATGTTTGTTGACGGAAAAGAAAATGATGCAACACGAAGATAATTCCAGTGATGAGAATATGTTTTAATTTGGTCTAGAGAGTCTTAAACCAAACGAGGCAAAGGGCAGCAGCCTGAGCAACTGCAGCCACGGTGTGTGGACGTTCCTGTCAGGCCTGTCTGGTAATGAGTCCCATCTGAATCCTACTGGAGTTTGCACCACAGAATGAAAGAGGGACCCAAACGGGCTTGTATGTGACTGTGTATTGCAGTTGGAAGGCGCTTGTTAATGCATTGCAGAGCAGTTTTTTTTTCTCATAAAAATCTTTCTCAGAGCAGACATTTTGAGTCCAACTTGTCCCGGCGAGACATGACACAACACCAGGAGCCTGAGACGAAAACAGTCTGGAATTAGTGGAATTAGTGAGTCATACCTGTGCTTTTCCCAGTGGGACATGCCAGACATCAACTTATTTACACCTGCTTAGAATTCATGTGGACTCTGTATAACGATTTGGAGAAGGCACACATCGAGAGATTAAAGTTTCAGTAATTGCCTGCCAAATCCTACCATGAGACCGTTCCAATGTCGAGGATCCTTCAAATTCTACTGAGTGAGTCATTCATTGGGAGGATTTTCAAGGATGCATGAGTGTGTTGCAACACTCATAAACACCCACAGTCGGATGGTGAAATATGCAAGTAAACTTTTAGTAATTCCACTTCGGAAGTCTGCCAAACTCGTTTCTTAACATAATTTGAGGACAGAAATTGCCAATCTAGTTGTGGAATCGGTATTTTTCAACACAGTCTGGTCGGTCTGAGGAGAACATAACGGCTGTTTCTATCTAACGTGGTGAATTAAGGTTTATTTTCACCAAAGCAGAATTGGTGATTGTCAGAAGTGGAAAGACTGCGTTAATAAAGACAGATTCGATGTTTTATTTTTTCGTATCCCCTCCCTACCTGTTTTGAATCTCTTGAAATCAATAACCCTAGTCGAAATTGTAATGTACCGAATTATCACTCACTAGACTGACGTGTGCTCTCTGAATGCTAGGAGGGAGTCTAGACCAACCTCTGTAGGGCCCAACCTACCAAGGAAGCATCCTTGACTTTGAGAAACCCCCAGTGATCGATTTGGCCAGGGGTGCAGTGTTTAATAGGATACCTGCATAGTGTATCTCAGTACTGAAACAATGCATTGGTGAAAACCGAAAACATTATGAAAAGTGATGGAATAACAGAAGATGACAGAAGATGGAACTTGTTATTGTATCAACACAAGAAAGTGGAGGCCATGAATAAATAATATGCAACCCAGACTGGGGGAACTATTCAGATCAGCTACACTGTTGCTTATAACAGATAAATATGATACATTGTTGTTGATGAGTTGCCTCTCGCAAATTAAGTGCCCTGTCATAAGCAGAGATGCATATGCAGATGTATGTGTCCAGGGCTTTTATTGTGAATGATAAGAACGGAAAGAGTGAAGCTGCTGTCATTTTGGGAGCACTAAAAACACTGTTTGAAAAGATGAAGGGAACACTTAATCATCACAGGATAACACAGAGTCAGTTAGACTCCAGGGATATGATCAGTCCATCCATTTAAGAAGCTGCATTTCAGCTGCTTTGTTGCAAATGAAAGTGACAGCAGGTGCAATGGAGGTAACAGCAGAACGACCCCCACAGAGGGAAGGGAATGGTACTGATGTTTTGGCCACAGACAAGTGCTCTCTCCTTCTGCTTCCTGACTGATCGTTCTGTAGTTCTGGGTTCTGCTAGTGTCACTACTAGGAGAACAAGGCGGTGCCTGCAGCCAGATCAGGTTCACAGGTAGTGAGGGCACAAGAATTAAGATTTTCAAGTTGAATCATTTGTTCATCGAGATGTGTGATTTAAGTGTTCCCTTAACAGTGTAGTATAGATGCCACTCATAACCTCGGCTCCAGTACTTTAGTGCCATATTTCATTCAAGAGCAAGAGCACATGTATTTGCAGCGTGCATATGAGAGAAAAACATGCCTGCTATGCTTGCAGTGGAAGGAGATTCAACGTAACGCATTAATATGATAAAACACAGTCATTCTCAAACTATCCATAGTAATAAAATGGGATTTGTACCATTGTAATGGCATGGCATTGTGATACTTTTCTAGAACTGGCACACCGTGCAACACAGGCTGGTGACCTGCTGCTTATAGCTGAACAAGGAGGATATAATCCTGAACATTGCAGCGCAGCGAGATGTATTTTACATGCATGTCTTGAGGGTGGAAGCATCAGTGGCTGTCACGCTGCAGGTAAATAGTCATTCGTATGAGCGTTTCTTTATCTTCCTGCAGTGTAGCAAGAGCACTCTCTCGCAGGCAGAATGTTTCATTCATCTTTTTTTGTTAACAACTTCTTTCCTCTATGTTTTTCCATTCAATAAACAGTCAGGATGCACAAAAACTGAGACAGACGAGCTCCGCCGTAGGTTAGACCCGTTCCCATTTTTAAAAGGGGAGGGACCAGAGGGTTTCAATAATTGGGATACGCCGATTTGTTTGGAAGGTTGCTGAAAAAAGAACTGGTCATTTAAATTCACATTCAGAGTGAGTGATTATATGGATTTTATTCTGTGTTCTTTATTTTTCGACGAAATGAGTATTTCCTTTGATTGTGATATTGAATTGATTAAATTGATTCAGTTCACTCCTCACAGAAGGTAAGAGCACAAACAAATACAATTAAACAGAAAGCATTGATTAAATTGTAATAAGTTTGACCTTTTACTTCTCTTAAAGTGATGGTCCGGAGTGAAATGCACCCTAGGGTAATTTTCACCATGACATCCAGCCAAATACCATTAGCGATGGTCAGCATTGGTCAAGATAGGGCTAGCAGCCGAATGGCTTAGTACTAGCGCGATGGTACATCTTGATTATCTCATAAATTACCCCACTAATAATGCATGGAATGTTACCAAACTTCTGCAGTAGTACACATAGGGTCTGTACTCACAAAACGAGGCATTTGAAAGTTTGTAAGTACACCAGGACTTTATTTAAAAGAACACTTGCCTGGTAGCTTCTATCCTCTGCTGCTAACGCTAACTAACACTACTACTACTACTACTACTCTACTACCGCAGCGTAGACGCTACTTCCGTGTTTACCCAGCTTCTTCTCCTTCCGTGACGCGAGTTTCACGCGAGAGTATGAAAAAGTTTCGCAGAAATTTTATAAATGCTTGTATTATCAGGTCAACACTTGTCAACACTTGTTAACCTGATAATACAAGCATTTATAAAAATTCAGCAAAACGTTTTCATACTCTCGCGTGAAACTCGCGTCACGGCATCGGCTGGGTAAACACGGAAGTAGCGTCTACCCTATGTGTACTACTGCAGAAGTTTGGTAACATTCCATGCATTATTAGTGGGGTAATTTACGAGATATACCCTCTGTACCATAGCGCTAGTACTAAGCCATTCGGCTGATAGCCCTATCTCGACCAATGTTGACCATCACTAAAAATGCTTCTGAGGGGGTATTTGGCTGGATGTCATGGTGGAAATTACCTAGGGTGCATTTCACTCCGAACCAACTCTTTAACGCTGCTCTAATTGATTTTGGGGGGGCAATTAGGGGTAGCAGAATGTGAAAAACTGAATATTGACTTATCATTACCTTGTAAGTGTGTCAAGGTAAAGAAACAAACAATTGCCTTTTCACACATATCCAGGAAAACATGACACACAATAAAGCATTTATTTCTCAAACAACACTGTATGGCAATATCTGGGTCATAAGCTGCTGTTAATACACTAACATGAAATACAGAGATACAGCACTGTGAGTTTATGAAAGCTTGTACTTTTTTGAACCAAAACAGCAAAGTGCATGTAAGCGCCATGTAGAGATGAGGGGGGCTACGGGTCTCTGTGTGTTTGGCAGTATCAGTGACCCCTGTCATTTTGATCAGTTGAACTACATCGACTAGTGCAGCATTAAGAGATGAATTATTAAATGTTTAACTAGAGTACCTTTCTTCACCAGAGGCTACTTAAAGGCACACATACCTGTCGGAAGCGCTTGAGATGGAGGATCAGAATGTCAGGCAGAGTCCACAGGCTCATCTTCACCATGCCCTGCTGAAGCTGCTTACAGTGGGGACACTTCCAGGCATCATCCGGGGCCAGCTGGAATCATGCAAGGACTCAATCAATTGCATGGTTATACAGATCAATTCAAATCGCTAGTAGAGGTAAGAAAGTTCAGAGGTCTAAAACGCTTTTCAGGCCAAGGACCCCTTAGCTGACAGTGACAGGGCGGCGGGACCCCCTATCGTATACAATTGTGTTGATTATTAAACCAGACAATAATAATGTGGAGTGCAGCCTAGTTCCATATATAAAATACTTTGCAACGATGTATATGTATAATGCGAAGCCGTTACAATAATAATTGAACAGATTATAAACAGATTTATAGAACATATTTTATTTCTATATTGGCATTTCTACATCACAACTTCACAACATAACATTTAACAAATAGGAAGATGTGCCTATTATAGGTTGTTTATGTGTATTTCTGGACATTTTTAATTTTTGGAAGAAAAGTTAGGGATCAAATATTCTGGGGACATCCTGATATTCCTGTTATTTTCTCTTCACACTGCTCAGTTAGACTACACTAAAAATATTCTATTAAAATGAAATAATTACCAATCATGACTATGTTGTAGCAAATAGCCGCCCCTATCATTTTCAGTCAATGCCAGTCTACATCTGTCAACTCTATGCTTCTATTTCAAAAGGCTGTATGAGTTGCTTAGGTTCTGTTGTATGACATGAGATCAGGACATGTCCTTGTCTCATGGTGCTTCATTTAAAATAAACATAATTGGTGCAGGAGAATAACCTGCTGTCGGCGTGATGGTCCCGTCTGTCTGCACCAAAGTGCCTCAACAGTTGGCAGCAGAAATCGCTTGCTGCAACTCCACTACAATAATCACTGAAATGAATGTTCAACCATTTTCCCAATGAGAGAAATGATTGGCAAATGCAGATATTTGATGCCATTGTGCCACTAGTGTGTGAGAGAGAAAGAAAGAAAAAGAGAGACATAGTAATGTACATCCAAATTCACTTGATTGCATGTCCCCTTGTTTCCTGTCATTTGCATCCTATTCATTGGAAAAGGGAAAAGAATGAGAAAGGGCAAATCTGTTTTCCACTTCCCTTTTGCAAAAAAGCCTAACAAAAGCAACAAAGGAGCAAAGTATTTCCAGCTACTGAATGGGCTTAAAAGTAATGCTCAAGCACTCGTTGGTGTGGTTAAAGAGCACTGGGGAATGACTCACAGAATTTTTTGGATATAAAAACATACCCCTGCTCAAAGCTCTTCTGCCTATTATCACTCATGCATCCATTTACTCCAAAGAAGGAACAAATCTGCATGTTTTTCACTGATGATGACCCTGCAAGACACAGATGGATTCTGGGTCGAGCTTGGGCACTCTTCAGACTCGTGGTGTGAGCGGGACATAGAACGATGCTCCGACCTTTTTTTGAAAATATCGCTCTATCCAAAATCCACCGGCTCACATGCTCTGATTTAGGTGACACATCACTTCATTGGAGCACTAAAGAAAGTTGAGTCCAGCTCAACTTTGATTTGTAGCACATCCTGCCCATCACGCAGGAAGAAAAGCGGGCTCATGTCCGCAGCTTCCATTGAAAATGACTTGCAGCCCGTTGCTGTGTAGAAACAGATAATATGATGCACTGAGACACTGTTCCTCTTCAATTAATTTGCTTAACATGATAGAAGGGGTGTATTGGAGGCAATAGGGTCTCCCAAGTGGTCCCAGGGGACCCTATATGAATCTAAACTATTAGGTGCCTTAAACTTGCATGGAAGTCTATGAGAAAATGATCCTACTTCTCACTTGATTTATTATCTCAGTAAACATTGTAAACATGCGTTTATAGTCTCAATTGCTAATTCCATGTCTTCTTCAAAACAGCATGTTGCTCTTTTAGTACATTGTGGACCCATTTCGAGTAACAGACCATGAAGCAGGTATTCTTTAAGGTGCAGCCTCCCTATCATCGCTATCATAGCCTCATCTCTACCAATGTAACGAGCTACCAAGTTTACTTAGAAAACTAGCTGGAAAGTTTCCCTTGAATTATGGAAGCTAACTTTGTTAACAGCTTCACACCAGAAGCCAAATCGAACCAGGAGAAGTAAGGTTGTAGCTGGGGGTTTGTCAGATCCACCTGTCGCTCCTCTGCAGTCCAAATATGGTCGCTCACGTTCACTCCAAAAAATCAGAGATGGCGACGACCAAAGTGCCAACCATGAATCTTCAAAAGCTTAGTCCACCTTCCAATGAGTGGTCTATGCTAACATTCTGAAAGAATGAGATAAGCAGCTTCCTTTTTAGGGAGGGCAAAGCCTTTGAGATAGGATGAGGAGCTCAGCCATCCAGAGGAGGCTTGGAGGAGAGCTGCTGCTCCTTAAAGTTGGAAGGAGACAGCCGAGGTGGTTCTGGGATCTCATCAGGATGCCTCCTGGACGCCTTCCTTTCAAGGTTTTCCAGGCATTTTGAACTGGTAAGGGACAACCTCGGATTACCCCAGGAAGAGCAACGTTGCTGGGATACCCTGCTAAACTTGCTGCCCCCCATGACCCGGCCTAGATAAGCAGAAGATAATGGGGCAAATTCCTTGTATGCAAAACCCTATTTGCCAAAAAAACAATCTACCATCAATCTACAATCTTTCATATTTCCAACCATAGAGATTTCTTCTCTGTGTCCCATTCACCGTGGCAAGAAAGAAGAATTCCCTGCCGGTATTAATATGCGGGAGTACTGTTTACTCAGAATAGGAGGTGGTCGTACTACTGCTATGACTAATGAGTTATAAAGTAAGCATTGCACTCCTACAACATTGTCAGAGTCCAGAACCACAGATAATGTCTCTTTAATTTAAGACTTTCTTTTTGTGAAGAGTGAAGGGAATTTTAGTTTTGATTTTGCAATTTCGACTTTAGATTGGACCAGATAGAGAGATGGCTGGATTAACCAGGGAGACATAAGAAGAACTGAAGTTCTGATTCGTTGCGTTGTACTCGATCTTACCTGTTCTTCTTTGGTATACAGTTGAAACGACTCATCTAAGGTACAGCTATGCTGCTGCAGGTGCTGCTGCTGGTTCCTCACACTCTCCGCATCCTTGATCACCTCCTCTTGAATGCTGCCAAAGAGACTGGAGCACACACACACACACACACACACACACACACACACACACACACACACACACACACACACACACACACACACACACACACACACACACACACACACACACACACACACACACACACACACACACAGGATTTATTGTTCTCATTCAGTGAAATAATTTCATTTGGATCCGTGTGACAGTGGAGATGATATCCAGGTTATAATGTTTGTGCACAGTGCTTACCATTCTTTAGTCTTGTTCTCCCACTCAATGACAACCTTCACGTGGGGGGGTCCCCCAGGGCCGCAGAACTTCAGAGCTCTACAATACAGCAAGAGATCAACTTTAAAAACAAACTGAGTTCCAGACAATTTGGAACTCAAACATTTCTGATCTCCTACTAGAGAAAGTACAATGAAACGCCACTCGAAGTCAGAGTTCTTTTGAAATCCGTTTCAAAGCCTGAAGCAACAAAAACTGAGGGATAAGGGTGTCATGAAGCAAATAATGGAACTGCTCTAGTGAATAACTCCAAGGCTTTCTTCGAATGTTAGTCTGTGCTTTTTATTTTGTGTAGGGTGACACCATTCACAGACCTGGCGTCAAATCAGGTGTTAATATGAAAGTCTGATGTTCAGCCATTGTCTTGTGAAAATGATATTAAAGATTAGGATGTGTGCGATTTCTTCCTTGTCATGTTCTGGTGTTTTGAGAGGCTGCATGTGTCTGGAAGTTAAGATGAGGACGTTGTAGATCATGCATACTCAGATTTAATAAATGAATACATTTAGATGAGGAAAAAATGAAAGCTGTCATGTTTGGTGGAGATAACAAAAGATAAAAGCCCAGATTCATTCTTCAGTCCCTCAATGCTCTAGGTAATTTTTTTTGTGTCAAAATTCACTGCTCTTTGATTTTTGCACAGCATCTGTATTCTGGATGTAAACCCGTCTGGAGATTTA
This sequence comes from Eutrigla gurnardus, assembly GCF_963514095.1. NCBI lineage: Eukaryota > Metazoa > Chordata > Actinopteri > Perciformes > Triglidae > Eutrigla > Eutrigla gurnardus. The sequence goes on from NC_139917.1 coordinate 13,793,491, forward strand.
AAGCATGACAGAATACTAAATGATTCTCTCTGTGAGCCGTTTCCATCTAGAAGTCATGTTGTTATCGTTCATTGTGAATATGTTTATGTTTGTGTACTGAGCGTTGCCACTAGATGTCAGGCTTACATAACATGTCAACACATTCCAGAGAGGTTAAAGAACTCAATAATACAATAGTACATTTACCACCATACTGTAAATACATATACTCCTCTCTTTCAATAATAGTTGCCGCTGGATGAATGAGAAACATGTCTTCACTTCTCCAGTGGCGTCACACTACACAATGCAGGACACACAAAGCACACAAGATCTCTCCCGGGACTTAGTGAAGGGTCAATTGTCAAATTCTATTACCTTCTACTGTCTTTAAATGATCACTCAATCATTTTTTATGCGTACAATTTCAAAACTGAATAGCTAAATTCATACTTTTTAAAAAATCCATTTACTAATGTTGTGTCTCCATCTCGCAATTCATTCAACCTTTCCATTTAACTGCTTAAATTGAAAGACAGCTCTCCGGGTGAGCAGTGCGCTACTGAGAAATGAAATAAAACCCATTTCAAAGCAGCAGTTGGAGCTTTGATTACACTGCTGCCAACACATAGAAGCTGCCCAATTAACCACGGTTAATTCTTACAAATATTGGCGTGGCACACACAGCCAATAACAACTATCATTTAGTAACGAGGTGATTACACAGTAAGATGACCATGGCAGCAGATTATAACGATGTTTGCACACCGGCACTAGCAGTGAGACAGCTTCTGGATATTTAGCCACAAATCTTCAAGCATGTGTGACACTGCCAGGCGAATATGATTTATTTTGATGTTTTTTGTGCTGTACAAGCTTGAGAGACAGAAAAATATCATTTAATTTTTAATCAAAACTCATCAAAGTAAGATCTGTTGATGACACAGAATATGCTTTCAGACACAAACCAAAATAACATTCATCACAGATGGGATGCTGGCAAAAAAAAATAGGTTAAATGGATCATGACTGGGATACATTCAAACTCATGTCTCTGAAAATTCATCAGCCATGACGTCATGGTGATGTCATTGAGTTTTACGGTAATTGTGTAGTTGGATACTCAGAAAGTCTAATGATCACATGAGAATCATGGGATTACATACAACACAAAAATCTATCTTGTATCTCTAGCACGGACCAATCAGCATCCTGAGAGGTGCTCCTGCAGCTACGGGCCTGCTGTTGTGTGTGACGTGACGACAACAAAGACAAACAATGGCAGCTCCTGAAGAGGTTCAGATATCAACAGCATAATATTATATATCAGAACATATCATATCAGAATCAGAGCAAAAAAACATTATCAGAATGTTCAAACAATGTCCAAACAGTTTCCAATGACGGCTGCTCAGATTGCTTTGTGTAATAATCAACCATCTGGCTGGTCAGGTTACTGTAAACTAGCTGTGGCTATAAATGCTGTGGTAAAGCATTGACAAGCACGCTAAACACACACCGCTGCTGTTTGATGAGTGGATTAGTTTTGATCTGATCCTTTCTGCAGGCAACTTATCCTCATACATATCATAACATAATCATTATTTCTAATATTTCATGCGTCTTCCGACTGATGTTCAACAACGTGGGTGATCAGTGCCCCTGCAAAAGCACCTGCAGCACAAAACCTATTCAGGCAACATAACAACTTGAACAGATAAAGACACACACACACACACACACACACACACACACACACACACACACACACACACACCTGTATTGAATGACAAGTCTAATCTGGAAGATTTCCTAGCTCTTGCATAGAAGGCCTGACCTTCGCTGCAGCTCAGTGGAAGTTTTATAATGAACACCTCTTCATCACCCAGGAAATAAAGGCACACCACCAAGTCATTATACTCAGATTCTTGTAATCCTCCTTGTGCTTCTGAAAGGGATGGTGGCCTTTTCTCTAATGCACTAGAAAGTATGACGGCAATATGTGGCTGTGCTTTCACTATCAGTCATGAATCAATGTGGCACGACCGTTGAAATACCTTGTATAGGTTGCTTTGATCTAAATAGTGTATTTTCTTCACATTTTTATCATTCCCACCTCGAGAGCGTGTTGAACAGTGTTATCGACCACAGAGAGAAAGAGTTTTCAGTATTTACAAGTTGGTTAGGTGTGACTTTACGTAGACATACAGCACAGTATGTTGTCTGTCAGTGGTGGCTAGTCAATAGAGGGCGCTAGGGTGCCGTCCCCCCTGTCCCCCATGAAGAAGAATCAAAAGCCCTTCATTGACTAAAACGTTTTTCAAAATTACATTCATGTATATATTTTTAGACAATCAAAGTGAATAATATAGCCTATACAGTAACTAAAATGTATGATTTGCAAGACTAAAAATGTTCTCTGTCGTCTACAGTTACCAGTCGTGGCTGTATTTCTGGTCTGGGGCACAAAGATCTGTGCCATTCACTCTCGTTATGAGACATTTATAAGACGCAGTTTACTCCTCTTCAATACAAAGAGATGGGAGACCTGCACTCTTTGGAAAGTTAACTTGTCAGGGAGATCCTAGACTTTAACCATCACTGAAAAATGTGCATGTCTCAAGGACAAGTTTGAAAAATAAAGGTGTACAAGTTCTACATGTGTACTTAAGCGTACCCTACTGCTGATAATAGTAATAGCACATTAGAACATGTTCTTGTTCCATCCATCCATCCATCCATCCATTGTCTACCGCTTATCCTGTATTCAGGGTCGCGGGGGGGCTGGAGCCGATCCCAGCTGTCATTGGGCGAAGGCAGGGTACACCCTGGACAGGACGCCAGTCTATCACAGGGCCGACATGTAGAGACAAACAACCATTCACGCTCACATTCACACCTACGGGACATTAGAGTCATCAATGAACCTATCCCCATCCTGCATGTCTTTGGACTGTGGGAGGAAGCCGGAGAACCCGGAGAGAACCCACGCTTACACGGGGAGAACATGCAAACTCCACACAGAAGGGACCCAAGCCGACCATGTTCTTGTTAAAATAAAAAAATAAAAAATAAATAATTCACCAGCCGCCACTGACTTCTGTGTGTGAGTGCACGTGTGTGTGTCCCACCTGTCAACCGCTGGGTGGCACAGTGGCCTGCTGTCCTGCGGGGACAGGTAGCTGTAGGCTGCCGTTCCTTCCACCACTCTGATCTTAAACAGCACCCCGGCATTCTGCAAGGAGAGAAACACATTATTATAGCTGTGTCCCAACATAACCTAGATCTATAGCTAATGTCTTGCTACATATTCCAAAATGAAATCAGTTTGTCTTCACTCCACTCCACCATGAAACATGCAGGCTGGTCTTGATGGACTTGATGAGAGTGAAGCTTTTTGAATGCTGCAAAAACCTCTCAAATAAAATGATAAACTGCAGCGGGTTATTATTTTCCGGTCTTTGTATAAAGCGTGTCCTGTGAGTTTTTTTCATGCTTTAGAACAGTGAGTAAACCAAATAAGTGATTCTGAATTAGAGAACAACTGTAAGAAAACCAAACAATCCTCTGTTTTCGGGGCTGAATCTGGCAGGATGTCTACCTCACCATCACCACAGCAGTTAAAGGCCCCCACTTATCATGCAACACATTTTGCAACCTGCTCACTGGAATAGAAATATGCATTGAGACAAGAGAGCTGATTATGTAGCCAAATCATGTTGCTAATGCCTTCATTCTGAGTAGGTCGTAGGTCGGCGTGGAGAGTAGAAATGGCAGCTGTGCATAAAAGAAATGAATGATTTGGTTAATAGGAGCCTGAAGCAGCAAATTAAATGAAAAACCATCTCTCCTTTCAGTTTTAAAGGCCTGAGTGAGCACTTCGATCTTATAGCTGTAGGGCTGCACTTCATACTCATAAGTAAAGGCACAAGAGTTTGGTACATTTCTGAATGAACTTTGGAGAGTTCATCAGAGGATCTTCTACCGGATGATCCGTGATCTGCCTTAAAAGAGAACTGTCATCACAGTCTTATACCTGAACACCTGAATATACAAAGGATTCAAATCCACAAGTAGATGAAGTAGTGCATAATCTTTCATTTGACTGGAGTTCTTATTTAGCCTGTTTTATTTATAGCTGCCCTACACATACGGATTTATTATAGGAAAGGGTGTTGACTTAAAGGGCCAGTGTGAAGGATTTGGTGATATCTAGTGGTGAAGTTGCAGATTGCAACAAACCAACTAAATCTATGCATTTTAATTCTGCTGTTATAGAATATTTTCATATCAATTCAGAAGGCAAATTATTTTGAAAGACCTTCAACCTAATAACACATTTTGCCCTGTTGATCAATAACTCCTCATTAAGAAAAACAGCTTGCAGAACTCCAGATTGATTTTGCATTCATTAAACCTGAGAGGATGTTAAAACCCTGTCTGTCTTGCCACAGGCTCTTGCTGCAAAAAATTAACAAAAATAAGTTAATCAGAGAGTTTTAATCCTTTAGAATCTCAAAACAACTTATAAAATATAAACAGATGTACAGATTGCTGTTTTGATGAAAGAGTAACAACCCTGTGGACTACCCTTTCATGCAAATCTAATAAAAGAAGCCTGATGTAGTGAATGGCTTTTAATACACACCATGACAGAGTTAACATGTGATAAGGATTAAGGTAGAATACTGAATTAAGGAAAGACGTGAGCTACTTTAATTTAAATGCTAGACATCATTTCCTTTTGCTTTTGTTAAAATCTAGACGATTTTTAAGATTACAAAAACGGCATCTGAAATATCTGAATGGTAAAATATTAAATTATTTATTATAGCCAATAAGTGACCGTGGTGTGGTGACAAAGGTGTGTATGGAAGTTTTCCAACACATTAACACCTTAATCCAATTTGTAAAGCTTTTCACCGTTTCATACAGACCAGATATGACCCTTGGCGATGCATCAGCATTGGCTTTTGACATGCAAGACAGTCAGAGGAAACAACTCAAGTTATGTTTTAATTTTTTCATTTGCTGAAACAAAAGTTGTATTTTCCGGAATAAACCTCTGGGTGGCACCAAAACATCTCATAAAGAAGAAACAAGGACGACCAAACTAATGGCAGCAAAGCACACTTGCTGCCTGTCAGGCGAACTGAGAGTATGTAGTATGTAGTATTTTACTACATACTACATACTCGTTTCCCTTTCAAATGAGAAGAAAGCATCAGCAAAAAATGAAGCCCTGCACCCTTCAGATATTGATGTACTTCTCAGCTAAAAGCATCTTTTCAAGTGAAGGTCCGACCCGTTTGTATTTGGCCTGAGAGGCTTTGAGGAGGTAACGTAGAGACTGAGATAGAGATCAGGACATAAAGGGCCGATATTTCTCTTTCTACTCCACCTCAGTTCTTTTCTTATGAACCTGAAAGCTGCTCGCTCCGGATAAGGCCACTTCAAGTATTGCCTGTCACCATGGTGTTGCCCATGGCAACTTGAGAGCAGCAGTGAGGACATGTGTGTGTTTGAGTGTCTGTATTTTGAGTATTGGAGCGGTGGCTTTGGGCTCATGGTGATGCAGATCAAGTGGAGAGAAACTTGTCAGGGGAAGCAGAGGTAGATTTCTAACACGCGAGACACTGAAATACAGAACTTCTTACATAGGTAAAGACGAGGATTTGTGTTAGTTGGCTTTAAGTGGGCAGTGATTAAATCAAATATATGCACAGCACATATTGAATTGTGCCATTTTTCCATTTTTCTCTTCTCTGAATGAATGAAGTGTTTCGGCACGACAGAGCAGGAGTTGCACTCAGACACAGAAGGAACTACAGCACATTCACTTTTAATTGTATTAATCAGGTGGGACGACTAAGCATGAATAAAACAGAGAACTACAATGTGTAATCAACAATAAGGAGCCATCACACTGTAGTCGCTGTGGGCCAACAAACAAAGGGTTACTCAAACTTCAACAGAGAAGTATTCACTCAGATAAGTAGGACATTTAGGAAATAGTCATTTTTATTTTTAAACCATCATCATCCAAATGTATTTTTAGCCCGAAATGTGACTCAGATAATTGTAAACAGCCAATGGGAGCTATTTAATTCAAACACAGAATCCAAACCTTAATGGAAATTGATTAAACTTCCTACTAACGGCTATTTAGTGCACTGCTATTTTAATTTGGTCCACCTGAGTCTGGGAACCCCTGAGCTGAAGGGTCCAGGGCACAGAAATAGAGTGGATGACATGTTATTGGTGACGGGGTCTGGGCATTACCTGAGCCTGGGATCCATTCAGCATCAGATAATAGAGCTTGCTGAGGATGCTCTGCTGCAGCTGGTCCCAGGAGACGCTCCTGTCCTCACGCATGAGAAATGGAGGTCCAAACCTGAGAGAGGGGAGGGGAGGGGACGAAAAGAAGAAGGAAATAATGAAAACGATGGACGAAGACCGGTAAACATGGAAACTCATCCACATTACATATCAAAAATTAATTAAAATGTAAGCAAGTGCCGGAGTAAAGGTCACCGCAACTTATTGTGTCATCGCCACATCTGTCAAGCTGTCAGGTGTTCGAGTGCATCAAGGCTTTACTGTCAGCGCCTTGTGTCCTGAACTGACTTGAAGGGATATTATGTGGGGTCAGGGGCCACATAAAGTAGAGAAAACCAGTATATCACCTGTGCATCAATGCCTTGTAATGGGTTCTCTGTCTCTAGGTTAACTCAAGGCTGGCGCTGCCTCTGGCTATATCAGAGGCTGGTATATATGAGGATAATGGGAGAGGCGGTGGCGTTTGTCATGAACTTCAGGATCTCACTCCGGTTATTCGGACGTACGGAGCTGAAGATTACAGTTCCAACGTTCACACCCGTCCAAACTAACGTAGTTATAAATTACATCTACAGTAAATCCTAACTTCATGAAGGTAAGAATGTTTTATAGAGGCGTTGATCAATGCTGTGGTCTAATGGAGGCTGAAGTTTGTGGTAGAGCCCGACCGATATATCAGTGGGCCGATATTAGGCATTTTCCAAACTATCGGTATCTGCATTTATAATGGCCGATAAATTAATATTTTAAAGATAAAAAAAAAACGGACGAAACACCCTTATAGAACTTAACAGAATTTGTCTCCAGTCTTGTTCGAAGTTATATTTATGAAGCTTACCAAGTGTTTTATATCTTAAGTTTGTATTTTTATACATTTTATTTATCAGAACTTTAATATATTTTGATGTTCCTCTGTTCCGTTGAGACAATAAAACAAACAAGTTTATTTTTAAACTGCATTATCATATTATTTTAGTGAAGACTCATAAATAACTACAAATAACTAATGTTAGGGAAATTTAAAAAAAATATATCGGCCGATATATCGGAATATCGGATGATTGATTTTAAATCAACAAACATCTGTATTGGTATCGGCCTTCAAAATCCATTATCGGTCGGGCTCTAGTTTGTGGTGCTGTGTTTTTTTGTCTCTCAGTATAATAATTGCAGGTTCGTCTCGCAGGACCCATGAGTTACGAGTTAAAGGAAAACAATCATATTTCAAACAATAGTGCTGCTTCAACAATGGCACCGAGCACAGAGCGAGGTTCGTGAATAAACTGGTTTCCATGTTGGGAGTTTCATTTGCCTGACCCTCGGACATCACTGCCATTTGTCGTTAAAGTCTTGTAGTAGCGACCTCGCGACTAAAAACTTCCTTTGATTTTGGTGAGAGAGGAATTAAGTACAAAGAGAAACTCCTTTGTTTATTACCTTTTGACTTTATTAGGCCTTTTATAGGCCTGTTATCAGACATGGTGACTGAAGAGACAATATGAATACATCTGAGACAATAATAGGTTGGTTTGATCCCTGTAGGGAAATCTGAGTCCTCCTCACCATCTAAAAGCACTAATAATAGTGATGGCCATATTTTCTTAGCACACTATTAGCATCCCCTAGTATCAGAGGATTACTGTCTGAAAGCTACTACAATCCTAAGTGGGCACTCTGATGGACACGGCCCGGCCTGGGTCAAATCCTTTGGGTTAAAAAGCATGCAGAGTCCCTCAACGGGTTCAGGAACATTATAGTCACTTACATTTACTGTAATTAACTACAGCAGCTGACAGAGTGCTGCTGGGATGAGGAACATTGTTCGTGTTTGCATCATGACTGTGTCTCTACAAACACAGCAGGAAGTGAGTGACCCAGCCAGGTTGCACCACAGTGAAAAAAAATAATAATTCACTCTTGAATTCTCACAAGAAATAATCAAACTTTCATCCAAGACGTGACCAATGTTTGATTTACCACTGTGATCTTGAAATGTTTTCACTTCTCTTTTATTATATTATATCAGACGTGTTTCCTGCTTTAACCCCGATAATTTGGAGTGTAGGGAATTCATCTTTGAAGGAGCTGTAAAATAATCATGCGTTAACTTGGAATTGCTGCATAAATCACTCATAACCAGACTCCAACCTTTTAATATCTGTGATGTTGCCTACAGTGACGACGTCACGGCTGGGAGGTGCAGACATGATCGGGTCATTTCTCCTCTCATTGACTGTATATTGCCGTTCAGTCCATGACATTGATCCATAAACATTACAACACAGCTCAAACATAAAGCAGCCATCCAGCTGTGGCTGCACCACAGATGCTTCCACTGGTTGTTTGGTCAAATTGTGTTGCATTCTGGGTGCCGACCGCCTACCCCTGTTAGCATAACGGCAACTGATAAAACCTAATATCGTAGGTTAAATGCTTCAATTTGAACTGCATTGTTAGAATCAGTCTCAGCTTTCTGGGCTGTCAGCTTTCAGCTACAGCTGAGTGGGAGCTCGAGCTGCTCGAGCTAAATAAAAGCAGCCCAGTCTATGGCGTTCACTGTCACAGGTCAAAGTCGCACGGTGACATTGAAAGTGGGAGAGAATAAATGAGGTGCGCAATTTATGTCTATAGACACAGTGGACCAGGAGAAAAGATGTCTCAACAGCTGTACTTGAACAAGCCCTAAAAGACTAAAGTGACCTTTAACGACCGACCTTTAAACACAATCCCATAAAATAGATCTAAGTTAACTGACTCTGCTGCTGTTTAACCAAACCAATTCACAAGATGAAGCCCTAATTCGGTGCACAATATGAGGTAAACATGAAATAAAGAATCCTGTCTGCTGGTTATATGACTCAGCCATAGACTGTCTATAATAGTGGATCTGGTCAGCTTGACGTCACCCGTTCGTGGACAATAGTTTTCAACTCCCAGATTGTGGCGGCGACCTGTCAATCACAAGGTAGCCACGCCCTGAAGCATTGTTAATCGTCTATTTGACTCTAAACGGGACAATCATTTAATAAATGAACATCATGCTGTATTGAAGAAGACTTGGAATTAGAGATTGAGACCATAAACTCATGTTCACAATGTCTACTGAGGTAATAAATCAAGTGAGAAGTAGGGTCATCTTCTCAAAGACGACTCTACAATTGGACTTGTTTTTGCAACCCGCAGAGTCGCCCCCTGCTGGTCCTTATCATATATTTACAATTGTAAATAAATAAAAAAAGTATCGCAAGTGTGTGGGAAAACTGTCATAATTGGCATACCAATTATTGAGTTATGGCTAAAATTGTGTTTTATATTCCAGGTGGTCTTCCAGGCATGGGATATATCACGGTCATGGCGTTACCTGAGGTCACAGAGACCAACGCCAACCACGGCTGTTCCTGGCACGGAAGCATGATATACAACTTGCAAAGTTGAAAATTGAGCAGGCAGCTCACCTGACAGCCTGCTGGCCGGATCCTGCTGTGTTGCAGATGACGAGAAGGACCTTGAAGGAGCCGCCCTGGTTCAGGTATTCAGAGGAGAGGGTGCCGGACGGAGGCAGCCTCTGACCATCAGGTCCAGCCGAGGAGGTGTAGGGGGAGGAGGGGAGGCTGTGGTGGTACCCTGAGCAGAACAGAGGGGTGTACTGTTTAATAACTGACACACACACACACACACACACACAGAAGAAATCTACATGTGAACAATCACATTGTGAACAATTTTTCTAACTTTGAAGTGTAAACGCAGGGTAAAGATTATCAAAAGCTTTTTCCATACGAGTACGACCTTGGAGTAACCTTTGATAGCAAACATATCGGCAGCATCACCAAGCCTCCCAACTCGGCAAAAGTTCCAGAATCAGAGGCTTTTTTTTTTAACGCTCTGACTCAGAGAATGTCAAGCATGCGTTTATATGAGCAGCAACAAAATAATCCATCGATCACAGAAGACGATTGTAAAAACACCTTTTGGTTTCCAAAGCACCTGCTGGTCTGGTTCTACAGTACATCTCCAACATGCTGTCAGCCTTTTCCACACTGCCAACACACTGTCTGTTGTTTGGCAGATAGTTATAGATTGGTTTTTACAAAGTCACATGACATTTTGCAAATCAGATCTCAATCATTTGGGGATTTTGTGAAATGCAAACCCGTACTGTGTACAAGTGGCCTCACAGGGTTTGATGATGTCTGGACACACATTCCGATCTTATGACCTGCAAATAACAGTGCAGAGACATCAAATAAGTCGGATCTGTCTGAAGGAAGCCGATAAGCCCAGCGGATCTCGGCGGTCACAGGGTGGAAATCTCCATGAGGGGGCTTTCAGTTTTTATGCAACAAAAGAGTGGAATAGTTTGCCTGCTGATCTCAGGGCGTATTCAGACCCGTAGTTATGTATATGTTGCATTAGGGCCTGCAATCATGAATGAAAGTGCCCTAAACGCCACACGCTTGCAATTTTGTGGGACATCTCGGAGGAGTCCCCCTGGTTCCATTCTCGTTAAAAGTGTATTTACATGCTAGCTTCATGAGGGCCGTAAGCTGAACCTGAGCTAAACTCTGGACGTAAACGAAAGGTAAACATGATGCATCGAACTCTTGGGTCAGTGCTTTACTGTTGCTTTACATTGATATTATTTGCAACAGTTGTGGGTTGGTGGCGGTGCTCAAACCAACAGGTCAAACTGGGAGACTAGGACTGGATACGTCCTCAGACTTGGTGTTCTTTTAACTAAAGAACCACCTTTTCACTCATTTGCTCAAATTATTACTAAGTATTTGCACAGTATGCTTGTTTGTATGTGTATATTTATTTTATTTATACACGTGGGGATGTCTCTGTTTATTTGCACATTCTTATTGCTTCGTTTTTTGTCATTTTTTGTTTCCATGTTAAACACCCCGAACTGCTTTTGTATGATCTGGTTCTATAGAATATGTATTTTATTGAATAGATATCCAGCTTGGAGGCGGGACTGAAATGGACCAGCGTCACAAACAAACAGCTTCGGCTGCAGCATCTAATGTGACGTGTTTACACTGTGATCGGCAAAACATTTCCAAAACATTTCCATTAATATTCAATTGCCCTTTGATTTTTATTTGCCCTGAGGAGCTGTAAATTACATTTGCTATCACACACACACACACACACACACACACACACACACACACACACACACACACACACACACACACACACACACACACACACACACACACACACACACGCTGTGATTAATAGTGGGGGAAACAGCTGAGGGGATACAGAAGGCCCAACCTTTTGTCGCCCAACAAACATAAACTCTGACATTATCGGAGGATTTAATTAAACAACGCTTGTTTGAATCCTACGGTGCAATTAATCACTGCCACCTTCCGACATCACACACAGAACAAACGTCCAACACAGACACAGGAGGGAGAACAGAAAGCTCAGATTCATCACCCAAGACAGATTATAGAGACGCTCACACAGAGACACGAGCCTCAGACACACAACCATTTCTAGCTGAATAACTGGAATTTCAGCAGGTAAATGCACATTTTGGTTAAAAATAAATATGTATGAATAAAATAATTAAAGACTGAACAACCTCCAAAAATTGAAAAGGAAAGCTTTGACTAATGTTTGCTCAAACTGCCACTAATTCACTTGTTGATGTTTTCCCTGCGAGACAGGAGGAACTCAATGTGACATTTTCAGCATATCGGCTGCCCTTTAGACGGCCAATTCATGTCCTCACTCTTTGTCTGTCACCCCTCCTCTTTCCTCTCTCTCACCTTTACCTCCACTTTCTCCACTCGCAAGGTTGAAAGTAAAAGACCAAGATCATTTTAATTCAACATTTTAGAAATTGAGCGAATACTTGGTTTAACATTTTTCCCACTTATTTGTTCTGTGGTAACTCAGTATTTCAACTGCATTATTGCACGTTTTTACAATTTTTTTTTATAAATATGGTCTTCTGAAAAAGGATTGCTGTTTTTCTGTAATATACTGCATATAATACAGCCCTCACTGAAATGTATTTTACATATGAATGTGTTTTTACAGTTACACTTTTAAAGGATTATAATTGCTAACATAAAAACAATATAATTATGATCAACACAATGATTGAGATGAAGGGCAATGTGTAACATATGGCCCAAATTTTGAATGAACAAATATTATCGACAGAATGTTAAGAAATAACAATGGTCACTATTTTGTGTATTGTTGTTTTTCTTAACCTTTCACTGACTGTACAGCATCACTAGTATTATTTGACTGGCTCTCTGAGTTTCAGCAGCAATTTCTTCAAGCACGGTTCAAGTACGTCTTTGTGGGATCGTGAGATTTCGCGTGGGAGGACACATCTCAGCCAGTACGATCGTTTGGTTCAAGAGGTGAAAACGTGCAGCAGACAGACACTTATAAATACACTGGCCTCAGCGAAAACACTTTCACTGGACAGCCCTACCTGTGCTATTTTTAGAACGCACCTACAGGTGACTCATTAGCTCCCTGTGCACAACCAGGTGCTCACAGGCACCATGCTGGCTACCCCCGGTGGTTACGAGCATGTGACCAGGACCAATACGTTACACATTTAACTACCGAAATGTAACATTCATAAAAAATAGTAAGCTTTAGTTGCTGTAAGCCAATAATAACAGAAACAGTGTGCATTAAGACAATGAAACTATTTGATCAGAGCCTGTATTTCCATGGCTGGTTTCTAAACCAGAGAGAAATATGTCGTGTGTGGCCAGGAGCAGGATTTCGTCCACATGCCGTGGCGTCCGCTGGGAGAACCTCCAGCCACGCTCTCATTCTCACCTCCTCTTCCCTCCGTGAGACGGAAAGAGGAGAGCCACAGACAGAGGGAGGTGTCAGCTGGGTGGGAAGAGACCGGAGGTAGAGTATAAGTTGTCCCGCTGCAAAAGGGAAGAGCAGCCACTGCTCATTTGGAAAAAGTGAAATACACAAATGTACGGAGTCGACACGACTGAGGATGAAAAAGCTGGATGTTGTTGTTTCATCTCCTTAATGTACTGCTTTAATGACCAATAAGCATGAGTGTTGCTGTTGTGACAATGTCACGGAGGCTACGGGAATCTGTCTATAATCTGCAATTTTTAATTAAAAGATAAACATGACTGCAGTGAATGCAAGTGAAGTCAGGGAGAAAAGAGACAGAAGGAGCCGAGAATCAGAAATGGCTCTTGAGATTGGAGGTGGTGAGTATGGCGGCATTAATTAAGCAGCGAAGAAGACGCGACCCTTCCTCTGGCGATCACTCTCCTCCTGCCGCTCTCCATTTCTTCCCTTTGCATTATCTCATACTCCTCTCTCCCTGGTTCTCTATTTATAATTGGCATTATCTGCTTTCTAGAGGTGCAACCAATCATAACACTCAGTTTGGATCATATCACAGTCCTTAAGGCGCAGAGCCAATATAACTTTTAGAGAAGCCAGACAACTGACTGCCGATTGTCGTTGAGCGATATTGGCCGATCCAGATTTGGTTTTGTTGAAGCAGCTGCGAAACGAGGCTACGATCTTATTTTTTCCCATCAACGTCCTGGAATATAATTCCAAACACTCCCAAGTCAGTGTAAAAAATGATCCTTAGACGTAGTGATAGTGATTACGTGTACAAAAAAAAAAAAAACACAATTCAAATTATTGTGTATTGATTGTAAAAAATCTTGGCATTAGTCATTTTGTATCGCAAGCTGCTGACGGATATTTAAAATGTCATAATTCCTCCTCTGAAACAGGGAACCATCAACAAAACTATTTGGTTATGTTTCGATAAAAAAAAACTACTTGATGTATTTAGGTAACAAAACTACTTGGTAGTTTGAGTTAGCACAAATATCTATCTATCTATACATAACACATTTATAGTGCTGTGGTTAAATACTATTGTAGTTTACTCTGCAACCTAAAAAACTCTTTATTCTAGATCACCTGACTTCCTCCTATGTTCCTGTTGCATTTCATCGGCCCAGTTTCAGCAGATAACCACGTTTTGCTCTTGCAAGCAAAAGTTTTTAAACACTGATCTCATGTTTTCTCTGTGTAAACAGCACAGGTTGTGTAACACGGAAAAAGCAAACACCTCAGGAGAGCATTTTGGCCCCATCCTGACTGGAATTGACATCCTTCCCAGGTGGTTCAGACCAGATGACTGACCCCTGTCAGTGCAATCCACACACATGACTAAAAATACCCACGGGGCCGTTAGGCTTTAGCCTGGACGAATCAGAGGTCCTGGCAACAAAGGGCCATCTGACCACTAATGCCCCTGTTGACAGCAACGCACCTGAGCTTTCTGCCAACAGCAAAATAACAGATTAGGAAGCCGGCAGGGGAGAAACGGCATACACCTGATGCCGCCCTCCTACTTCTTCTCTTCTTTCTTTTTCACCTTCCGTCCTCCACCGTCCCTCAACTACACCCACTTTCTCTTCCTCCTGTTCTTCTCTTTGTTATAAGAAGGCACGATCAGAACAACATGACAGATACGGCATGAAGGCTTTTAGGTAAAAACTGGAGATGTCTTGAACTTTCCCAGTGTCTTACTGGCCTGCTGACTGGTTCACTTGAACACGTTAAGCTGTGTTGTGAATTCTACTGTAGGTTTAGTTTTAACAGGCTTGTGAGCAGAAGAAGCGTTCATGTTGGCAGCTTTTGCGCAGACATTTATGCATTATTTGTGTTGTTCTTCACCAGGCAGCTGAGCCGCGCTGCTGCTGTTATTTCCCAGGTGATTTGGCAACACGTTCCGGAGGCAGTGGCGGTGATCAGAGCACCAAGTGTAGACATTTTCTTCAGGTTATTTTAAATGACGAATCCTACCGGAGGGGGCGAGAGTTCCCCTGTGAGTTTTCCTGGCACATTTTTGCTTTCCTGCACCGACTTTGCTCAAGGCGACCAGTAATTGCCTTAATGGAACTGTACAGACTGTGTACTTTGCAGGGTTTCATTGGCGTGCGAGTCGATTTATGTGCAACTTCCAGAGCAAACACGTTTCATGTCCCCGTGCTCACGAAGTTATGTTGCTGCAAAACCCGACACGTTCTCACGTTTCATGAGCAAGAAACCACGGCATGAAGTTTTACTCTAGTTCAGGTTTTTATTTGGGTTTTAATATTTCTAGTGGCTGCAATCGATATTTTTATAACAACGTATTGAATGAGAATGTGACAAAAGAAAAAAAATGTTAATGTAAAAGGGGTCGGATGTAATCCCATGTGATTGCTTGTGTCCCGATATAGTGACAAGAATCCCAAGGGGAGAACACACAAAGATACTGACAGTGTGTGACTGTAGGAAGTGATTTGTCTACAGACCACAAAAATGATGACGGTGTGTTTGTGTTCACTCGCCAAGTCATACACTGACTTTAGGAAGCTGATTGAGGGATGTGACTGCCAGATAAACACCTGAGAGAAATCTCTGACTCTCCCCCTTCACGCTTCCCTCAGTGGGCTGATGGGAACGACACCATGGCCTTACCTTCAGCTCCCCAGTTCACCGTGACGGGACCTGAACACTCAGGAGCGCTGTTTGTGGAGCCACACTGTAAGGTAAGTGTGTCTAAGTGAGAAGACAGGGAGAGAATGAAACGAAGACTCTGATTGCTGCATCTATCCCAGAATGCCATTGGTGCGAGTCAATTCCTGACAGATGCCTTCAGCTCTATTAAGAAATCCCTTTTTCTGCCACTTTGCAGGGAATCCTCTCTTTTTTAACACACACACACACACACACACACACACACACACACACACACACACACACACACACACACACACACACACACACACACACACACACACACACACACACAGTCTCTCTCCCTAGGCCCAGTTGGCCAACTCCCATAATCCATTCTGCTCAAATCTTGATTGACTGCCCCATTATCACGGAGGCCTTAACTTTTCAATTCCAAGGGCACCAAATGAGCATCACACAAAGTTAGCACACTTTGCTTTCCCCGAGCCACCATTCAGCGGTTAGTCCTTTTCTTTGTTCAGCATTATGGAGCTTTATGACTCTATTTATGTGCAAATTGCCTCGATTGTTGGGGGTGAAATAGGCACACGCAACTGTGGTGCTTTGGATGTAATAGATTTTTTTCAGTGTTATCCAACATGAGACCTGCTGCTGCCATCTTCCTCTAAATGCGAAACTACATTATTGTACCTGGGAGCGGCATTGATTCAATATCCCCGAAAGTGTTTACTTAGATAAACACTGAGATCCACAGCAGGTTATGATGGCAGAGGAATTCCCTGCATGCAATAAACCCTCTACAGCATAACTTCTACAAATAATGACTATTACTTTACTAGAGGTTTACATACTCTTTGCTTTTCGTCATGCTATTAAAATTAATGGCTACTTATTTATTGGTCCATGTCAACCCATAACATTTATGAACATAAAAACCCCAGCCGTGACCCATCAGAATTCAGCAACAACAGACCATCTTCAGAATGACCTTTTATTGCAAAACTCCTTGAGAACACGGTCTCCCTACAGTTCCTCATAGTGTTGAGACAAAAAATTACAAAATCAGTCACCTTATAGACTGATAGACTTATAGTACTGAGACTGTGCTTATTAGGGTGACAAATTATCTTTTAAGCTGGAGCACTGGGTCGGTATATCTGGGATGGCTTTGTTGTGGTTTTGTTCTCATTCAATAAATCAGATTTCTTTATCAGTCTTTAGTACATTGTGGAGTCCCTCAGGGGTTGATACTGGGACCAATTTTATTTTTGCTATATATGCTCCCAGTTGGCCAACAATCAAGACAGACCTCACCGAACAGTTCGCTTTATAAATAAATAAAGTGAATTACCTGAAGAAGATGTAGAGTATGACTTTGAAAGTCTTCACATCTTTCCATAGCGTTTCATTTATTATCTCTGCAATCCACAGCTTAAACTCTGCTATGGGGGTTGGAATATGTTGTGCATGTTTCATCATGTATGATCATTTAGAGTTCATAATGGTGATAAGAGAAGTTAACACAATTCAAGATATTTCCTAAATGATGCAATCTGATGTAATCTGAGGTGAGACTGGGACACCACACACTCCATAGATTCAACTGTAAATTCATCATCAACACCGGCGTGCATTCTTGGATTAGAATGATGAAGCATGCACATACAAATGATGCCTGTGAATACAAGGAATGCTAATTAACCAGCATATCATTTACAAATGTCTGATTCTGCCTGTTAACGTCGTTCACATGAATTATCATGTGACATCATGAATATGCCAAACAAATGCACATCTCTTGTAGTAAAACCAAGCTTAGACCTCCTCAGGAAGTTCTGCGCGTTGTGTGTTGTTCTTATATTTTCAGTTCTACAGGCTTTCCATACAGTCATCCATTATGGCAGCAGCATACACTTTAAGTATATGATGCCCAGCAGCACGACTGCAGCTGAAGGGTTGTTTAGTGTGAGGAAGAGACCTCTGCACTGCCTGACATGTGTGATGAGGACCAAATCAAACACCTAGTCCCTGCAATATACAAACATAATTTTCATCTGGCTTGTGTACTGCTATGAACCAAACTATATAATATACTTACAACAGAGCAACTACACCCTTGGCAAAAAGAGTCATTAGAGTATTACATTACTCCGGTAGCCATAGTAACACTTTCGCTGCTTCAAACTGGGTTTCTTTTAGTTTGAAGTTCTTAAAATTCACTTTACAATATAGGAAGCTTGTAATAGTTTGTCAAGCTTTGATGAGTCTGAGGTAGAGGCTATTGCTCAAAATGTTACTGCAAATAAATCCTTAAAATGCAAGCAATTTGGTGTGCCGACCCATCTGTTTGAATTCTGATAGATATTTCCTTGATCCAGCATCCACATACTGGATCCTTCAAGTCTTCATAACCGATCAACAACCGTGGTGCTTTATTCTCAGACCGTTGTGACGTCTTTTACCACTTGATACATAACAGTCAAAACAAATTATAAAACGGGTAGCTCAAATCAAGCAATCTGATTGGTTCATAGTCATGACGCAATACCCACATACACTTGCTGCATCTTCTAATAACACTCTAATAGACTAATGTGTTGTCATGTTTGCTTAGCGACAGGTTCAAGGGGGGGATCACCTCCGCCAACACGGACCAGGTTACAGATGAGACAGCTGCTAAAACCTACCATATGGTGGAAACATTTAAGGTTAATGTCAATGGAGGACTGAGCTGAGCAGTGCCCGACTCCAGAAAGAAACAACATGCAGAGCTACGTCAATACACCAATTGCAGCCTACGCAGCACCAACATCCTCTAGATACGAGGTCGCTTATGGCCACGAGTGTGAAACGTCTCTCCAGAGTCGTTGGCTAACGAAATGCAAGAAACTGTCTCAAAATAATTAATTAATATTAGAGCCAAATAATGAAGTCAATGTAACTTTGCCCTGCCTTTGAGGAAAGTAAATATGCTAGCTGCTTGTATAGCATCCATCTCGCTATAACTTCGCTAAGTTCATGTAGTTGCTATTTTATTGTGGATTTTATTATTTGTTAATAAAGAAATGTTCATTTTCACACCTATTGACTGTTTCATTAACGCAATAGCTCACTTCAGTCCGTGGGGATTACGTCACAGCCTGTCGGGCCAAACAACACCGTAGTTGTGATATAATGTCAACACACACACACCACAGCCTGTCGTGAGCTAAAAACGTGGATAATCCCCACAGAGATATGTAGAAATTGTACTCTTCCATTATGCTTCAGACCATGAAACTGAATTACGCTCAACATAAAAAATGTCCCGTGTTTTGTCTGCCATCCATCATCTTCCATCTCCGTAATGCCACGCATGAGTTTCCCACTCTCAGCAGAAACGACTGTGTCAATTCACTATCTGCATTTTATGAAATGTGACCAACATCTCAGTGAATGAAGTTGTGATACCACACAATCTGGTCTGCTGTGACCTCATGAATTATTCCAAGATAAGGAACATTTATTATTTTTATCAGTGTGTGTGTGTGTGTTTGTGTGTGTTTCCTCTTGAGGGCCGTGTATTTATGAGACTCTCCAGTGTAATTTGAATGGATTTAATCCCCGTGCGTTTCTACTAATGCATCTGCTTCTGTGTGAGTTAGAGCATACTGTACGTGTCTCCCTCTCTCAGTACTGTGACTCTGCTTTTATTGTGCGATGTGACAACAGAAATGCCTCCTGTTGGCAAAGTGAAGAGTCTTAATTTTTCAAGCACTTTGAGCACATGTGAATTATTAATGTTGATCTTCTTCTGGAGTAACAGAACCCCCGAAAAAGGCTTCATCGAACAAAAGGCTGACTACAGCTGCCCTAACTGGCAACCCACAGAGCTGGCAACTACTGACCTCACACCGACAGTGGTGATATGACTCAATTAAGCCGCTTTCGAACATCAACTTTGATCTGTTAAAGTAATAATAAACGATTACGGACCGGAGGAGTGAGTGTAAAGTAATGTCATTAAGAAAAAAGAGCATTTTTCGCTTAAAAAGAAACGTCTGCCTCAGTGATGAAAATAAAATACATCTTTTACCTCAAAGCTGGACTGCCATCCATCTACAGCATGAGGGCGTGCCTCGCCCGCACTTCAATAACTAAAAGAAGCTTGATTTTAGATATGCATGTTTTATGCAATCCAACCTTCCACAGTTGGGCTTAGAACCATAGAAATATCAATGAAGAAATCTCACTGACATTCCTCTGACTTTGTAGGCAAAGCATTTCCTGGCTTTCACTCTGTAAGTGGTTGGCATGAATGAAAGTTGAAATTAATAACGACTTCCTTGAAACTACGCTCGCCTGCTGGCATCACAATAAGGGTATTACTTTGATTAAAATTGGCTCATCCTCAGCATTTCCTTCCTTAAGTTGTTAAACCTACATTTTGAAGACCTTTTTAATTAGAAACCATACTGTCCAAAGACCGAAAAAAGGATGAAAAGCCAGTAGGTGTTATATGGTATTAGAGTTTTTTTCAGCACTTGATGGCAGGAGGGGAATCTCAACGCAGATAAGCTTCCACTACACAGTTGGGAGTTGATATATTTCATCTACTGGCAGATGTACATCTGTGCGATAACTTCTCTAATTAACTCTTAATAAGAACCTGTTGATCATACGTGATGAGACATACACCACATAATCCATGTGAATGTGTACATGAACCTATCGAGCATCATATTAGAATTTAAAAAATCCATCTGGAACCGATTTGAAATTTAAGTGAGTTTTTCTTTTTTGATGCTTCTTTCACCTTTCCGTTCCTTTTTTTAACCTAACCCACCTAAATCCTTTGTCCTTACCCTTGCTCCTCCAACTGAATATTTAACGGCTATCCTTTGATTTCCCTGCTTTCATTTTCCTGGATTTAATTTCAGTAACCACTGATCGCACCTATTACTCATCACACAAAGATCTTCTGGAAGATTGGCTTTGTCAGTGTCCTCAATAATTAATAAAAAAAAATGTTTGGGTCGTCTGCAGCAATATGATTCAGACTGTATTACACTAGGCACATCCTTTATACATTATCATCATTATTATTAAAGAGTACAGGACCCAACACGGATCCCTGAGGCCACTGGTTTCCAGCCTAAAGTGCCACCATTTACCACCATCAGCTGACGACCTGTATCCTCCATCCTGTGTCCCTAACGTGGTTCTCTTTGCAATAGGAATCTAATTTTGATGTCAGTAATCATGTTAAATGCTTTAAATGAGACTGAAAGTTAACAGGCTCATCTCATTCTTTTCATTTCCACTCGACAGTTAAAGGGAGTGTACGGTAATGATTTGTTTCCCTTTTAAAAGTTGCACTGGGTTATGCATCTTTCCGTTCACAGGGTAAAATTTATTCTTCTAAGGATTGCTTATATAATAATGTTAGAGGTTCAGCAATCACATCATTCAAACTAATATCCGAGGATGTAGCCCACCTCGCCCGCGTTAATCATAGATGTTAATATTCTGTAGAAGCAGTTTGTACTCTGAGCAGTGATTAGAAATCTCATGCCTCTCTACTTTATCTGTGCAAGGACACAGAGCTCTTCTGTCGCTGTTTGAACAAAATTAGAGGGGAAGCAAGCGTTTTACCTCTGACATGGGGCATCATCTTCTAGATGGTTCTTATCATCATCCAGGTGACATGTTACTCATAATTACTCACGCATTCAGACACATTTAATACAATTTGCGTGGGTGATATCGCGCATACGGACATAGAAATAAATAAGGAAATTGCAGACGCTGGTTCTCTTCTTACCAAAATCTGCCAGTGAAAAATCACTGGGAGTGAAAAAAACATTTAAACGTGCAAGTGGGAATCAATGTAAATAAAATATAATCAGAAACTGGAAATGAGGAATGAGTATAATAACGAGCAGGGGAGGTCAGATTGTGATGGTCCTCGCTGTTACCTGAGTGTGGTGCGGAGCCTCCACGACTATAAAGGGGAGGAGCCTGAAAGGCGTAGACGACGTCGCTATCAGCAATTTTTGTGAGGTCATCATCATCTGAAAAGGAGCGCTGGAAACCCGTGGAGTACAGCTCTGAGAGGATGACCTGGACGGGGAGGGAGAGAGACTCAACATGAATATCATATTAAGTACAAGTTTCTATTAAGTTGTTTCTATCTATCAGAGAAGTGTATTTCCTGTTTAAGTCAAATATCTAATAACTTTTGTATTAAGTGAGGAGAACCAATTCAGTATTCCCCCCCCCCCCCCCTATTTATTAATTTGTGTTCATTCGTCCTGTTTAATAATATTAAAGTGATGAGTATGTGTGAAAGGATTATTAAACCGCAGGTAACTATGGCAACTGCACTTAACGAACTCACTCATTGAAATCTCACTGGTTTCACCAGTGAGAAGACAGAGCCGTGTCTTTGACTAAAATCACACTTTTGATCATGATGATAAGTGATCCAAAGTGTGGAGTCACAGACTGGTAAATAGCCAGTTTGACAGACAGTCTGTGTGTTTATGTGTGTGTGTGTGTGTGTGTGTGTGTGTGTGTGTGTGTGTGTGTGTGTGTGTGTGTGTGTGTGTGTGTGTGTGTGTGTGTGTGTGTGCGAACAGAAATGGCTCAATCCTATGATTTGTTTTTGTCAAACACAAAAATAAAGGAGGAAAAATTCCATTTGTTAGAAATATGTTGGCTTTTGTCCTCCCATGTCTTTGTGTTTTGTTTGGTGTAGTGCCTTCCCCATTTTAATATTACTGACCGATATTTTGATGTACAAAAACAAAACTAACAAATTTGAATTATGTACACACAGGGCGTGAGTAAAAGCAGGATCCTTAAACGGCTGAATATGAAGGATGCCATGTTATTGAAGGGCTGTTCAAATATCTAGGATCATTCTGAGGACTCAGTCCTTCCTTTATAAGATTTTCAGTGCTTCCCGTTTGTACACAGGGGGAATATGCTGGTAAACTTTCAGCTTCCTCACCCTCAGCAGTCCAGCAAAATCTCTCTGAACAAGTTTGAGGCCAGAGGTGCCAATCCAGCTGCTGAATCTTCACTCACTCAGGTTCAGCGGACTATTAATAGCACTGAGGCCGACGACGGCAGAGAGGCAGCGGGGAAGAGCCGGCGTTATTTTCAAATCTACCTCTGAATTAAGGCTTTTCTAACAAACGGGGGTGGATGGAACAGCGGAAAATTTAAATTACTTTTATTTTGTTTCTGTCTAGATTGAATGAGGCCATAATTGCCAAGGTAAAATGAATGTGTTTTTCAATGGAGCCTGAGAGAATAACACTGGTTTCTTTTCACATCTAACTGAGTGAATTAAGGCTTTATTTCACCCAGTCCAGAGTTGGTGATTGTTGGAACAGTGGAAAGAGCTGATGAGTTGTTATGTTTGTGTCGAGGGTGAACTAGCAGCGTCTTGCAATCGGCAATGTTAATGTGTTTATATTGTATCTGTGTATATTGTTTTGAGGCACACACAATTAATATCCCCTACACTTAGGTATATGAATTGAAATGTATTGATTCATTCTAAATGAAGTTTTGCTTTAAAGAAAACAACACATGCATGTACACTGGCAGCCTCTCTCGGCTGTTGCCCATGCTAGGAAGCAGTGTGGCCTGGCCTCTGTGGGACTAGACTTGGAAGAACCCGTCCTACCGAGGACAGATCCTGGACATGCAGAAACACTCAGCGTCCTGAAAAGAGGCCTCGCCGTGAGTGAAAACACCTGTGTGGGTAGAACGTGGGCATCTCTAACTCTATTTCTTCATCAGGAAGCCAGGGAAGTGGATTTAAATGTTCTGTTAGTGTGAAGAAACAGCTGACCCGTGGCTAAAGGCGAGGGCCACGAGCCCGCTGTTGGGCTCATTTTCTGTATCCACTGTAGCATGAAAGCCTGGTGGAATTAGCAAGGTAGCTAGCTAACTAGCCAGCCGCGAAATGAGTACAAATTGAACAACTTTGGCTGTAAAAGGTTTTATATAGCAGAGCAGCAAATCCTCACCTTTTAGATGCTGGAACCATCAAATATGTTTCATTAAAGACCATATATATTTATGGTTCACCCCAGACAAGTGTTTCCACTCATTCTACCTGATTCCAGCTCTTCTCAGGACCGCGTGGGAGTGTGTGTGTGTGTGTGTGTGTACCTGGTCCGGGGAGATGTTGCCCTCCTCCGCCACCATGGCTCTCAGGCAGGACAGGGAACCAAAGAGAGGTACAGCCAGCCCCACCCGCAGGTACCTCTGACCCTTCGTACTGAACACCAGCGTCACACACAGCGGCCTGTGGGGCAAATGGCGATGGGAGGGAGGGTGAGGAAGTGTGTGTGTGTGTGTGGGGGGGGGGGGGGGGGGGGGGGGGGGCAGAGAGAGAGGACAGATGATACAGAGCAAAGTGCCAAATTGTTTTGCAATTCTGATTTTGCATGTTTACATTTATTACAGATTCCAAACACATCCCGGCGTAATACAGAGTCATTGTCATATTTGTATGCACACACACACACACACATATATCCGTTGTCACACACATACCGCTTAGAGATACACATATCACCCAAAACCAAAGAGAGAGAGATTAATGTAACAGAATTCAGGGCGGGGAGGAGCTGTGTTGTCAGTTTGTTCTAGAGATGTATAGAGTCTTGATGTATTTCAGCTGCTCGACAAAACATTCAATAAAATTAAGCTTTGAAACGCTGCTGAACCGGTAAATGTCTAATAAGATTCTGTCATACGAAATCTAATTTCATGAGCAGAAGGCATTCGATTTGTCTGTATTTTACATAATGTCATAACATAAAGTGAATAAACTGTAAAGTCTGTGTGTGTGTGTTTGTGTGTGTAGATGTTTGCGTGACTGGACTTGACGAACTAAACCACATCACAGCGGTGGCGGTCCGGCAGGAAGCTGCCGTGTGCTGCGACCCAATCTGAACACTTCCTGTCGGGAAGGCGGCGGCGGTGATGGAGGACTCGTAGGAAGATGAGAGAGCAGAGAGTTAGGTCATGCCTTCTCATTTGGGAAGAAGTTGCTGACGCCTCCACTTCCTGTTTCCCATCATGTATTATTCAGGTGAATAATGTGTTTGCTGTGCAGACAGCGGAGGATCTGAGCAGATGTTTTGTTTACGTTGTTGGATGAGACGCCGAGATGTGCAGTGAAACGGGATGAGAGGTGGAGGATGACACTCGAGAGGAAATAGAGGTGTCATCTTACAAAGCAGGCTTTTTTTTGCAGCCTCCCAACCCGCTGCTGGATTGGAGCCTGATAGTCTGGATGAAACAGCAACCTGTCATGTGTTCTAACTCAGAGCACGACGTGCACGGGGATCGAGGTTCAAAACCAATGTTTAAGCTGGGATAAGATTCAAATTGTTGACAGATCTCACTGTTTTTGTTGCAATGTTTTCCTTCCTTACAGAATCCATTTTTCCAGGCCAAGCCAACAGCAAGTATGTACGAGTAAAACATTGAAATATCTTGAAATACACGACTCAAAAAAAATGTTGTTCCATCATTTTGTTCTCAACAAATTATACAATGTACATCAGTAACGATTTTCAACTTCTGTTCATCAAGATCTGATGTGCGACTGTGTGTTCCTTTCATTTTTTTGGTTCAGTACAGTATCAAATAAGAATTTATAATCTTTTTTTTTCGAAAGGGAACTGATTTTTAAGAATGAGTTGGTGAACACATTTGCATTTTTAGAAGATCATGGATCCATCCATCCATTGTCTACCGCTTATCCTGTATTCATGGTCGCGGAAATTTGTTTTCTTGCAGTAAAAAATGTTGCTGTTTGGCCATTTAAATCTTGTATTACGACACCAACATTCTATCTTTTAAAACCCTACTCCACTGATTTTGCGTTGTAGCGACATGTCCAGTCTTAGAAAAAGCAAAACAGATCACCTTGCTTATTCCATGCATTCCTCCTCCTCGTCAAAACCTGCCGTCTATATTACCCACAATGCAATTTGAATTATGCTAAGTCTGACTGCACAAGGTTAGATTGGGAGAAAACAGTCAGAGATGCTTCCATCCTCCTTCCGTCTCTGCATTATCTGCAGCACCCAGACCTCGATGTCCTACTGCAAGCCAGACCCTGCTGTGTCTCTGGGGGCCTCACACTGATCAGGCATTCTGCTGGGATACTGCTGCAGCAGGACGATGCAATGAGGCCTCTGTGTGTGTGTGTGAGTGTGTGTGTGTTGGGTGGGGGGGGCACAGACCACACACTGTCAGAGAACTCATGCTGTAAAAGTGAGTTTGGGATTGTGGCGGTAATGCATGCAGAGAGGAAGCAGAGCAGCGTCGTCTGCATGTTTGAAGATAGAGGGATTCACTGAACACTGAATATCGGCAAATCGTGAAATCTTGTGACTGGAACTCGACTGATATTTCTTGCTTCTCCTTTCTTTTTAAGATGTCTTATGTGTGGACAGAGAACGGAGCTCAGAAGAGACCAAACATACAGTGTTGTGGTTCTCCACTATGACTTGTTTACCAAGTCGCCCCTCATTCAACTCATGTTAAAGGCCTTGCACACATAAAGATGATTTCAGTCATTCTTGCTGATTGGGGTATTATGGGCTGTGCCTCAGAGTAGGGCTGTAGCGATACACTAATCTCACGATACGATACGATACACGATATTCAGCTCACGATACGATATAAATCACAATATTCAGCCAACAATATGATTTGATTTTATACGATTCGATTTTATATGATTTGATACACTTACATCATTTTCTGAAAGTTTTTAAAGGGACAGTGTGATTTTGGTGACATCTTGTGAGTGTTCCATTGACTTGGATTGAATTAATATAAACTGAAAGAATCAATTACACAATATTTGGCTCTGAATGGACAGAGAGTCTCCAGCTTGCAAATGCTGGACAAAATAAATCAAATATGTGGTGAGAAAATAAGTTACATTTATTGAAGTGCAAACTGTACTTACAAAGCACACACACACACACACACACACACATACACAGAGCAACGGAGTGGGCTGGCTACGGGGCAGGGGGTGGGGTTTTGGGTGTCTACAGTAATATGGCTTATTAATTTCATGAGGTTATTTACTTGCCCACGATGAAAAAAATAGCTCTGAATGAATAACAGCTGAGCAGAAGCACTTGTCGACCGTCGCGGAGAAATACGCGTCTGGTCTGAACTGGGGGGGCAGCGGATCATGTGTGATTTTCGTGGCTGTGACGCTTTGCAGCAGCTGGTGTGAACCTGGCATCATGCCGGCGTGAACCGGGCGGCCGCTGAAGCACCGCGAACGGAGCACGCTTCCTTTCGGCGCCTTTGTTAACCAATAGTGTAGTTCAGACCAGACGCGAAGCGCCGCGATCCTGCACGGCTGTCTCTCGGCGCAGCGAGCAGAGTGCCAGGGGGATTTGAATGGGACTTAATGTATCGATACTCGTGGCTCAAAAATCGATACTTTCTGTGGAAACAAAATATCGATTTATATCGCAGAATCGATAAAATCGCTCAGCCCTAGCTCAGAGGTAGAGCGAGTCTTTGGTGTCAAAATGGGTATTGAGAATTCTGGCATTTCCCTGGTGTGGTGTGGGAGAGTACGGCAGAATATTCTCATGTATATATGTGTGTATATATACAGTATATATATATTTTTTTATATACACATATATGTGCGTGTATATATATTTATATATATACATAAATAGATATAATAGATTAGGGCTGGGTATTGTTTAGAATCTCACGATTCGATTCAATTTCGATTCGTTGGGTCACGATTCGATTCAATATCGATTCGATTCGATATTGATTGAAATGCTTCGATATCGATTCAGTTTCAAGTAGAAATACACAAGTAAGAGTTCCAAATCATTTTTTCAAATCATTTATTTAGTTTCATGCCTTATGAACAGCGGTGGTATAACTCATGATATGATAAAACAGGACACTGCTTAAACACTGAACTACAGTGCATGTAACGGGTTCACACCGGCCACGGAAGCTATGGTAGTAGACAGTAGTAGTGCAGATATACCGTTGAAATGCACATATTTGTTTATCTACTCTTCACATTTATTAAATGTATTGTCTCTTCCTGTTTCCCAGTGCGAGTTGAGATACACAACTATGATCGCATTTGTCAATCGCGGTATTTTATTTTGAAAACTGCTTTTATTTTGAAAATTGGCCAGATTGTCTCGTGTTTCTTTAGCTGTGGCTGCAGACCCTGAATTGGGACACAGCTACTGTGTGATTTACTGCCAGAACTGATGCGTTCGCTAGCGGCACGCGCAAAAAATAGAGCAGACGCCAAAACGATCGCTTCACGGCGCGGGACGGGCGCGCCTATTCGCGGCGCTCCGTGTCCGGTGTGAACGACACTATCGCTTAACAAGGGCGCCGAAAGGAAGCGGGCTCCGCTACGCGCTTATTCGCGGCGCTTCCACGGCCGGTGTGTACTCACTCCGGTCGCCATATTGTAAGTTTGGTATAGTGCGGCCCCCGTCCGTACAGCGCGAATCACACGAGGGTGTCGGTCACAGCGCCCCCACTGGCCAGGGGCTTGAATCGATTCAGAAGATTGCTGAATCGATATTGAATTGCGGGGAAAAGAATCGCAATGCATTGCTGAATCGATATTTTTACCCACCCCTATAATAGATGTATTCTACCACTTGTGTGTCATACATTACCTGGTTTGCCGTAGGGGGATGGGCAGGGAGATACATAAAAATGGGTCAAAGGTGTTGCTCTGCTTAAGGCAATGAGGGCACGTCAGAGAAGACCTGGAGAGAGAGAGAGAGAGAGAGAGAGAGAGAGAGAGAGAGAGAGAGAGAGAGAGAGAGAGAGAGAGACATTTTAAAACATTTTGTTATGCATGACTTTGGCTCACCATATACTCCAGGTTTATAACACATATATATATAAACATATGTTTCACTCTCCACAGCCAAATCCAAATTTGATCCTGTGTCACCGTTCACAAAGCTGAGAGAGGAAAGCTCTCTTAACTTTACATGACTCCATACACATGGACAGATGGATGCACAGATATCTCCATTCCCAACACGCTTAAATGGAGAATGGACCGTCTTATTTGCTGCATGCAGATAAAACTCCATTGTGGTTAAATGGTGAATATTCCACGCGGACAGCGGAGAATACTAAGCACTGAATCAGGCCATCTGGACCCGATCTGCTGTAGAGAAAAAGGGCAGCAAAGCAACAGAGGTGGGATGCTGTTCAGAATTTCTGCACAAAAAAAAAAACCCTAGTTAGGCAGATGAGATATAGCAGTAAATGAAAAGGGGCTGGATCCTAAAGAGCACGAGCTGGAGAGGAGCAGAGCGTACTCCGGAGAGAATAGCAAGCCGAGAGGAAAACTACAGGATGAAAGGTGGGAGGGGAAATTTAAAGTCGGAGAGGATAGTGAAGAGAAATGTTTAAGCTGAAAAGGAACAAAGATGGGGCGGCAGACAGCTGAGGTTGGATAGGCAGAGGAAACAAGAAGTCAGACAGAGATGAAGGGAGAAGACAACAAAGTGCCGGGCTCAGTCGGAGCAAAGATTCAAAGTGAACAGAAGGCTGGCAGCAGGACAGTCGAGTTGACAAAAACAAGAAAGCGTGGCTGATGGAAGAGTAGACAGGACCCGTCAAGGTCTTTGAGCCAAAAGGGGTGAAACTGATCAGAGAGTGTGACAAGAGGGTAGAGAACCAAGGGTCCCAACCCGCGGCTGGCATCAGCAGGAATGCAGCCGAACACAGTTTTCATGCAGAGATATTGCTCGGACCTCATCATGATCTAAAGCAGTGGTCAGCAACTGTCTGCCAGCGAGTAGATCTGGCTCGCCACATTATTTCGATGGTCGGCATTGAAATGATCAAAGGCCAAAGTGTCTGTTGGGTTAACAGCATGTTAAATAGCTTAGGACACTGAAAGGACAACTTAAATATAAACGTATATTATATTTGACCTCTGAGTGATTTAAACTAGCTGCATGAAAAAAAAGAAAAAAAGCCGTCGTCCATCTGCAGCCCTGGCTCTGTAAATGAGGAACAAAGTGGACCAAGATGCTAGTGAAGCAAAATGAAGCTGTGAATGCCCGTCTGTCTGTCGTCATGCGTTTTTCTGATATCAGTGCAGATGTTGTTTTCAACTGGATTGAAAAAGGGTTGAAGCAACAGTATTTATATTCTTCTACAGCTCTAACCTGTGTGTCCGTGTAGCTCAAAATTCTCAGGAAGTCCTCAATATGTCTGATACGATTGCGTGACGGAAACAAGTCGTAGTCCGAAACTCAAAGAGTGTGAGAATGTATGAGCATGTACAACAACATGTAGCTCCGACTGCAAATCCACAGGAAGTTTCCAGTTACGCACATTCCTGGTGTGAGTAACACTTTTATCTGAACAAAGTGAAACCTGGCCTTCAATAACCTGTTGTCCTTCCCTCAACCTGACTGTAATTTGGCCTTTTCCTATAGTAGTTAAGTGAAAACACCATGTTCACTTTGTTCTTGAGTCACATAATCCTCTCGTAGTGTGAAGCATAATCCTTTTATTCACTTGAGATTATTTCACTGCAGCAACTTGACAACGATGGTTGAGTTATCCCATTATCCTTAATAGGATAATAAGATCAAAACAAACTTGAAACTACTGATGCAGTAGTTTCCTATGGTATTTCTTTACTGCGTGTAAGAAGTGGATGTATTATTTACTTATTTCTCACTATGAAGTCTCGAGTTTGGCGTTTTGGCCGTCATATTCTTGCGTTTTTAGCAACTAGACGTGACAAGAGAGGGTGAAGTTTAGGTGACTAAAAATTTACAATTAACTTTTGTGGAATTTAAATCACAGTGAAAGGATTAAAGTTCGAAATCAAAAACACCAGCAACACCCAGACTGTATAAAACACCCAAAAGCACCCTGCTTTATCATCTATTTGACTGATCATAATTCAAACGATCATCATGCTGCATTGAAGAAGACTTGAAGCTACAGCTTGAGACCATAAACGTATGTTTACAATGGTAATGATGTGGGAAGTAGGGTCATTTCTCATAGACTTCTATACAATCGGACTTCTTTTGGCAACCAGAGGAGTCGCCCCCTGCTGGCTATAAGAATGAGTACAAGATTAAGGCACTTCTGCATCAGCTCCACTTTAGGGAACCGTGGGTTGCCTTCTGAGTTAACTCGTTTTATAGATGTTAATAATAAACCATGTCTCATTTATTTGTTGTTGCATTTATTGAGAGACAAATAAATTGTGCACTGCTACATTCACATTTATAACTTTACTGTTTTAACTTTACTTCACGCTTGCGCTCTTAACCAGACGGACATTCCCTGATGTCCTGGTTTGAGCATCGGTTGCAGCTGGGCGGCTTGTTAGTAACTTCAACCACAGCGCCTCTGATCTGGTCAGTTAACGGTAAATGATTGGTTAATGAGAGTCGGCTAGCATCGCCTAATAAAACAATTTTAGAACATTGCTAATAAGTTGCTGAATGTGTTTTTAATATGATGTCCGTGCTAATATTTGTTTGTATCTGATTCTTGAAGGAATATTATGAACGTGATGCAATTATTGCTGCATAATGCTGCCTTACCAGCGACAGCTCTCAGAGCGTGTTCACATTCCTGCGTGTGCTCGTGCTGCCAGATGCTCCTTTCATCTCCCCGCGTCTCACCATCATTTCTGCCAGCTGGGCTGGTTTCAAGTTTGTGGAAGATACAAACTTGTCAAATGTACAAATACGCCGGAAATAATACAACAGTTTTCAAACTCCTCATAACCTCGCTGTCAGTGTAGCAGCCGTGGTGACAGCCAGTCACAGGCCCGCTAATGATTCCAGTTTGTACTCGGTGAAGCGGACTGACAGGCCGTATTCACTCACATCCACACAACGCTGTTCACGCCCCGAAACCCTTGCTCACACGGAAATGCACACATGTTCGTGCAGGAACATCCACATGCACCAAAAAAAGAATAATCCAGAGCGTCACTTAAAAATGCTACTTGGAGGTTTGCAATGTTCCCAGTGTGGTGGAAATATAAGATAAGTCTTCCTGCTGATGTAATAGACAGAGGGATTTTGGCTCCTGAGTAAAATGTTCAGGTGTCAAACCAAAAGTCCAGCATCCTTTAGGTTGGCCAGCAGTAGCAGCTGTACCACAAACACCCACAAACACACGCACCACACAGCAGCAGCTGAGATGCCCAGCCTCCCTCCACTTGGGTCTAAATGAAGAAGCGTCCAGCGGCAGCATCTCTGGTATCACGCTGCCTGATTCCAGCTTTGTTCACACTCTTATTCTAAACTGAGAAGCTTTGCAGGACTACAAAGGGAATGATGCCGATGCTGCAGCACCGAGTCAGTGAAGAGCTGCTGTAGTCAGAGTTGCCCACAGAAATATAAAATGTATTATTAGTCCATGTTGGTTTTTACTCGAGTTAAATGTGTGCAAAATCTGACCGCTAATGAATAGTTCTTTTGGTGAATCAACTGTGGCAACGGATGCATAAATCTGAACTGTATGTTGACAGTTTTTGTGCCAGTCCATTCAATCAAATGTTAAGAAAAAAAATGTATTCATTCATTATAAAAAATAAATAAATAAATAATAATGTATATATTATGGACAATTAAAGAATATGTTGCACCTTTTGATCCCATTAATTCAATGTTTAAAGACTCAAGTCTGATAAAAAATTCCCTTTTTCTTTTCGCGTTTTATTTTCATCAAGATTCTCAAAACTTACATTTTCTTCTTAAAGAAACCTGATTGTTTAGCCACAGCCTCCTTGGCCTTATTTAAGGTGTCGGCCTTATTGGATGGAGGCTCAGGTGGACACACACCAAAGAGTTATTATAGTATATAATACAGTAAAGAAAAGTTAGAGGTTACATTAAACGAAACCTTTCCTCCTCTAAAGGTTGAAAGTTGATAGCCAGATAGATTCAACTGCAGTAAACATCACTCAACACAATCCGTTCTATCAACAAAGGTCAAGAATATCAAGACATTTCAATCTGGTTTCTGTTGTACCACTGAGATTTCTTCATCATCTTTCATAAATGTACTTGAATTCACCGTCACTGTACACATTTTGACCTGCAGTTCTGACTTCATGGATAGTCACAGTGATACTGAAAGTACTCCATTTAGGTGAGCAGCGAACCAGCAAGCACAATACAAGCCCACCTGATGTAGCACCTGCATTACTGTTATTTGTGTCACTCGCATTTGACGTTAAAAAACAGAGAAAATAAGTGACTAACTTAATTATGTAAAGGAAGGAACTTGACAGTTAACATCTAGAAACGCATCCTAGCAATGAATTGTGTTTGTGTGATTAATTATGTTTGTTTAGGAGATATTATTACATTGCCATTACAATACAGTAATCCACTAATCCAGTCAAAAAGTACGTAAGGAGTAGTTTCACTTCACCTAAACACAACCACAAACTTAGCTGCATTATATAGCATAGCTGTCTATAGGTCAGTGCTGCTCTGCTCCGGGGACTGGAGAGAAAGAGAGAGAGAGAGAGAGAGAGAGAGAGAGA
Organism: Eutrigla gurnardus; assembly: GCF_963514095.1. Lineage (NCBI taxonomy): Eukaryota > Metazoa > Chordata > Actinopteri > Perciformes > Triglidae > Eutrigla > Eutrigla gurnardus. Next base: position 13,826,930 of record NC_139917.1, read on the forward strand.
GAGAGAGAGAGAGAGAGAGAGAGAGAGAGAGAGAGAGAGAGAGAGAGAGAGAGAGAGAGAGACAGAGAGAGCTAAGAGAGTTAATTTTCTTCTGTCCTGCTGTCAGTCAGTCAGTCATGTGTCACTGGCTATGGATTGGAGGGCACTCATCTCCCTCTATCAGGGAGCACGAGTAGAGACCCCCGTCAGGGGAAATTAACTCAGCTAAAGGAGAAGTCAAGATTCAAACACACACACACACACACACATATGCACACACACACACACACACACACACACACACACACACACACACTTGTGTTAAATCTCATACCAACTTTCTCGCCTTCACTTCTATAAGTGTTAATTCGCCCTCTTTAGGCCTTAAGAGGTTGTTTATTCGTCACACCACGGCCCTGATGAATAAATTAAGCCAAAATGTGAAATACTCCCCTGTGATTATCTCACATCAAAACTGTTCAAACCGGCAGCGATGCAGATTTGCCACAACACCTAAATAAAATAAACAGGCAACATTTTGTATATTCTGGGATTCGGGGACCAAGTCCAGGATCCTAATGACCCAGAGCAGTGTCTGGCAGTCTGTCTGCACTTTTACATGCTGAGGACGCAGCGAGGATGGAACACTAGGCTGAAACTGGCCGATTGGGATTTTTTTTTTGTGCTGAGAATAATGATATAAAATATAATTGTATCTGCAATATTGGAATTTAGTTGGGTATTGGCCGTCTGAAGTCAGATCCACTTCCCATCCTTTGTTTGGTCTGCCAGCTGTCACGCAACTGCACTCATTTAAAACACTGATACTAGCTCAACCACACAGTGGTCAGTGCAAGTGAACAGAAAACCCATAAAACAAATAAGCAGCAGCAGTCAAGACGATGCATGCCGGCTGCAAAGAGCGATGTGAGCATCGCTCTCACACTCATCATTTGGAGTCTCCGTCCACAACATTTTGCAAGTGTATCATGCTTTCAAAGTATATTTAGACAGTTTTTTAAATGTGTTTTTTTTACCTTGAATATTTTCTCCACTTATGTTGTTTATTGCATTACAGCATGTTCAACACTTAAAACTGGCCAGTCAAAGCTGTCGCGTTCCCCCGTGGTGACTCCCTGTCGCTGGCTCATGTGGTGTTATCGCCACTTCCTTTTTTTGCAAATTACTAAATGTGATAGTTTTTAAATTTAGTTTGAGAACTCATCAAATACTCGTTTACTGTCAAATGCAGAACAGAGGGGCAACGCTGAGATGATTTGGTTGTGTCTGGTTGCTAAGAGACGGAAATATGTGCACAAGTAAAATTGTCAGCACAAGGCAGAGTACGTGGATGAAAGGAACGCCGAAGCACATGGGGAGAGGGCTGCCGGTCCGTGTGAATTAATTTCTCCTCTAATGTTGTTGTTGTTCAGCACATGGCCTACATGTGGTCGTTTGTCTCTGTGGTATATGTCCCGCCCCTCCTCGACTGTGATTGGATGGCTGGCTCCAAAGTGACAGTGACAAACTGTATTTGAAGATATCTCAACTCTCAGTGACCAGGAAATAAACACCAGAAGTGCAGCACACAGGGCAGAATAGATGCTTTCTGTAGCCCAGCATAAATACAGCGCTGTTCCAAGCATTCAATAAAGATCAAACATAGGGGTTGCTTTCCATCCCCCTGCAGTTGGCTTGTCGAGAAGGCGTTTTCTTGCTGCAGCCCTAGCTATAGTTCTGTATATAGGGTTTATGTTAAGGTTTTTCTCTTTTTAAAACTGGCAACCTTTAGAGAAAAGCTTCTTTAACCTTTAAAGCAGCTTCTCTCTTTCTCCCTCTCACAGGACACATTCATGTGAGGTGAAACTGAGGCTGCAAACAAGTCACTATGGTCTCCAGCCAGCCAGCCAGCCAGCCAGCGTTGAGTGCAGTGTGTGTGTGTGTGTGTGTGTTCACACAGAATGTTCTGGTGGATCGCCACAGTGGAAAAGAGCTAGTGTGTTTTAATGAGCCAAGAATCTGGAATCCTGAACTTCAACAGACACAGTTTGGGTCCCAGACAGGAAAAGTTTGAGAATATAAACTCTTCTATAAAGCCAAATCCAGAAGCTAATATTATTCAGACAGATTCACATTCACCAGGAAACACACACACACACACACACACACACACACACACACACACACACACACACACACACACACTCACACACACACAATGCAGCCACTGCAGAAGGGTAGAGCATAGACAGTGGGGAGATGGGAGGTTGTGCCTTGACTCGAGTACAGCAGCTCAGGGCTAATGTGGCTCATACCTGGATATTGTTTCCACAACATAGTCGTCTTCATCCCAATGCGATGGAAATATACGATGGCAGAACATTCAAGAAGCTCGAACCGCAAATTAGTTTGATCAAATTTCTTGCTTGAAAAATAAAAATGAATAATAAAGAAAAATACACGCTTAATTGTGAATAAAAACTAGGGGTGGGCCATATCCTATATCGTTCACGATAATACCGGTATATTTTTTACATGATAAAAAAAGTATATTGTGATATTCTGATTGGTTGGTGTCATAAAGTCACACCATTATGCTGCGGACGTACGCTCACATCACAGCACAACTGATGCAGCTCAACAACTTTCAACAAGCATGAGTGAAAGCAAACATGGCTGAAAGCAATACTGCAGAAGAAGTCATTCCCAAAAAAGGAGCTACTTCAGTGAGTTAATGCTGTTTACAAACTAAAGTGACTGACTTAACGAGTGATTCCCATTACATAGACCAATGTGTGGCGCAGCGCCACAGAATCAACACCAAGCGCCACTAATTGATTGAATTGAAATATAAATATCGTTCCGTTCATTCATCTCCACATAGCTCTTTCTCCCTGTCATTCTTCACTCTCTCTCGGACCCGTCTGTGAACAGCCCCTCCTCTCCGTGCACACTTAATGTTCATACGCAGGAAGGATTGTTTTCCCCGCAGAGAAGACGGCTGGCTGAATTCCACAATAAAATCAAACTTTGCTACAAGTAGGCTGTGGAGCAGTCACAGCAATGGAGCACTCACTGGATATTTTTTTCACTCCTGGACACATTCTAACTATACAACACACTAGAGGAATGGGAAAAGGCAGAAAAGCATATTAAGTCCCCTTTAAAACCCGGCAGCAACCTCCGGGTGTGTAGTGACGCCAACACGGAAGTGCCTTAAACTTCTGCATTCTTTCCCGTAGCAGGGGGCAACTCTGATGCCATAAGATGTTCAGTCTTTCAGAAAATGAACCTACTTCTCACTTGATTTATTACCTCAGTAAACATTATAAACATTTACGTTTATGGTCCCAATTACTAGTTTCAAGTCTTTTCAATACAGCATGATGATTATTTAGTAAATGATTGTGCATTTAGGGTAAAATAGAGGATACAGTAGGGTATACTTTCGGACTTGGCTACCTTGTGATTGTCGCTGTTTTTGTCTTAGAACCCTTTCACAGTTTTCAATTCATGAAAGTTCATTGTAACATTTTGGAGGACTTAAAATGTCTTATTCAGCATTTACTTGTACTTAGCTCCACCCTCTCCTCTCCTTGTGGTTGCAAATAAAACAAGATGGCCACGGCCAAAATGCCGACCTCAAGGCTTCAGAACGACCGTGATGTCACGGTGACTACCTTCACAGTCTGTGGAACTGTAGAAATCCAATTGAGTTGGAAAATGACGGATGACGTGAGGAGAGAGAGCGATGCCGTGCGTAAGGCTGAGCTCGGAGGAAACAATGTGGGTGGTGAAAGTAGGGAAGCTCAATGTCTGGCCATATTTTCAGCAGCGACTCAGCTGCGTGGCACGGATGGAGCGACCAGATGGATGCCCCAGAGAGGTCGACGCCAGCACATCCCGACCTGGGTGAGACGTGGAGCGCCTGCGCACCATCTTTGATAAAGTTTGCACTCCTTTATGAAGTGTTAAGTCTTCAAAGAATCCGTCGTAAAAATACACGATTGGTGGAGAGAATGTCTTACACCGGACAGATCCCGTATATTTAACGCTATAACTGTTAGCGGCTATCGGCTCTACTTTTCAGGGGCTGAGAAAACAGCGGGATTATTGTTGCTTGTTGATTTGTCAGTTTCCTTTGTTCCAATAGCTCTACAAACCTGAAAATCAAATTGGAGTTTGTATCTGACAACATTTATTAGACAAACTGTATAATTTCCTGAACGTTTTCACAACGAATCTGCGTCCAAATAAAAGCCACTGGGATAAGAAAAAAAACAAAAAAATCACCAACTATCTTGTTTGTCAAGACAGAGATAGAGGCTGGGGCTTTCCGCACGTCTCCCAGGCCATTAAAAATAGATGCCACAAACTGAGAGCGACAGACAGAGGAGGGGGGGCTTTGACAAAGACTCATTTAAACGCCACAGCGGCACAACGTAGCGACTTGAGCGCCGACTCCCACATCAGCAGCCTTAAACCACAAGACAGCCCCGACTCTAATCACAAACATTTATTCAGATCAGACAACTCCACTGGATGCCTCTGAGGAGCATCTCTGTGAGATATAAAAAGAACCAGGAAGGAAGAAGTGGGAAGAAAGAGAGAGATCAATCACGTTATAGAGACAGAGAGAGAGAGAGAGAGAGGAGGGAAGGCCGGCGAGACACAGAAGTAGACGGAGACAGACGAAAGCCAGAAACAAAAAAAGCAAAAATAAGAAGCTGAGAAATTGCTCTTTTGTTAGAGTGCATTAAGAGTCACAGAGGCTCCGGTTCCCCGGTGATTACACAAAGTGAAGAGGAGGAGAGCAGATGAAGGTCTCCCGACTCTGCAGACTGAAACCGGCTCAGACCGAGACAGACTAATGTGATGAGAATACAAATGGATAAAAAGCATATTTACTCCGAGGAAGGTCTGCTGAAACGCCGAGTAGAAAAACAAATTCCAAAACCATCCGTCTTTGTCGATTATTTATTTAATGAGCGTGAGTCACCGGGGATAATACTGCCTCGCAGCACGGAAACAAATAAACACTCGGTGGTTTCAATTAGAGCATCGCTTGCGTGTGTGTGATGTGCTTTGTGGCGATGTAGCCGCTACTTCATTAAGGTCTTGGAGTGAGAAAGTAATGGAAGTGCTAAATAAAAAAATAATAATAATAATTTCTTGTAGAGTGTTTCTGCGATATGAAGAAGAGAGCATATCGAGGCTGTAAGAGAGGGAACACAAACTGTTCAGACGGGAAATGAAGACTGGGTGAGCATATAGAGCGCTTCATTCCATTACCATTTATAGAAGTTATTAAGTTACTGGGAATGTAACATTAATGCAACACTGCCGTCCTGTGATGTAAATGTACCATGTAGCTAAGTGTCAAGTGTTATCTGCTATCCCCAGGCAGGTTATGATATATAATAATACCACATGGAATCACCTGTTTGAAACTAATGACCAAGTTACCCTCATTGTGAAGCAGCATGCTTTCTTCGAGTTTTAGACTTCTTTGGGAATTAACAAAAGTATCGTGATTGTTTTGTAAATATTGGGGGGAAAAAAATATTAGATGATTAGCCAATCAATCTAGTTTGTACAAAATGGGCAATTTAAAGCTGTCACCCTGGTGTCTTGGCCATTTTTTACTATTTCATTACAGATATTTAATAAACGGTGTAGGTGTACTGTTATATATCTATTTTTCTTTTATAAAGAAGCATTTTATGGAAGTAATTTATTCCCTCATTCTGGGAAAGATGTGTTTTAGACTTTTTAAACATTGGAAATAATGTTTCAATTAACATCTTAATTAGCTAAGACCGTTAGTTTAGCAAGTATTTGGTTATAAAGCAAAGTATTGGACAAATGTGAACTCTATGGTGGTACAGGAGGAAAATTCATGGGGTTCATTCTGAAATGAAAAAGAACCATCAGTTCAAGCAACAAGGAAGGTCATTATAAGTTAGAGAACAGCATTCACATGAACTTATTGACTAGAACTGTAATCGCCACTAGCAGTTTAACAAAAGGACCAGCATGTCATAACTGTTACAGCCTCACATGAAGAGGTGTGAAAAGGAATCACATCTTCTGCTTCTTTTCTCTCTACCTCTTTCCATATTTATACACATCTTACTCAAACCCCCTCAGGTGAATCCCTCAGTCCCACACTCCGAGGGTTGCAGTTACACGATAAGCTTGTTAGCTGCTATGTTACAACCCGTCATGACTCATGGACACAACAAGAGAAAACAACTGTAAAAATAAGCTGCTGCTGCTGCACTCAGGACTCTGACTATGGAAGGATGTTGTTTGTGGGTGCGTGTGTGCATGTCCGCGTTTTTATTTACTTTTTTAATCCCATCATTTTAAGAACATGATGTGGAATCTCTGGATGGGGAACATTTGACGTCGACATATCCTGTAAAGAATTTGTCCTGGAGCAAACATCGATACATTCCAGCCTCATTCCTCTTAAATTCCAGCAGAGGGCAGTGACACCCACTCTCTTAAGCCAAGCTCACACCAAAAGGCTGCAGGATCAATTGTGTTTATTAGTCCGGGCTGGACATCAGGAGAGGAGGCGGGGCTTAACTCTGATACCGACAATATTTCATCCGTCATGGCTGAAATAACCACTAATACACCGGCGAATCAAACAGCATCCTGTCGGTGTTCATACATCAGCCAGAGGTGCTCTGTGAATTTAATTAAGCTGTATTCATTATGAATAGCCAGACACATATCGCCTGGTTTACTACAGCGGCATGCGCCGAAATCAAACAACTTTGTTGTGATTTAACTGAAATAAACAGATAAAAATTATGCCGAAGTAAAGACATAATTGTGACCATTGGTAAAAAGTCATGGTTTGTTAAGTCTGTCCGCAAGACGCTAAGCAAATAACGTAACTGCTTGTTTACTGAATGGTGTTCGGATTGCTCAGAGCTAGGCTATGCTAACATTGTAGCTAACACTTAAAATGACGTCGTCTCGGCATAAATACGCAGCGACCTTGTTGTTTGTTTGTTGTTTGTTGTCATAGTTTTCGTTCGGTCTCTGTATGAAATGTAAGGGAGACCACAGACTACGATCCACTGACGAGGGACGACACGAGGAGAATCTCAATGCTGATAGGCTTCGTCACGTCTCTGCGGTGACTTGAATCGTGTTGCACGAAAAATTTACGTTGCGGACCTCAAAGGTGAACACGGCTTTAGAGCTACTGGCCACAGAGTCAGCATGCTAATGATTAGCATTAGCAATTAACATAAGATAAGATAAGATAGGCTAGTTGAAAGGGTGACAGCAATCATTAATGGTCATTTAAAATCAGTAAATGTTTAGTAACATAGTAACATAGAAGTGAAGAATACTTTAGTTTAACACAAATGTGGCTACATTTTGGATCCATCCAAGATGACATATGTTGACCAGGAGAAGAGACAGAAGGCTCTCCATCTCAGCCGTTAATTTAGCTGTAATGCATTCCTTCAAATCATAACTGTGATGGGAAAAGAGCTTACTGTGTGACCTGTGATCCATCACTGCTGGATTCTGGAGCCTCTCCAGTGTCCCTACTAGCCTTAAAGTACAAATATACCACAGTGTTGCTATAAGCAGCTAATCTGATCTGAAGTCATATAAACACTTAGGTGTGTGTATGTGTATGTGTGAGAGAGAGAGAGAGAGAGAGAGAGAGAGAGAGAGAGAGAGAGAGAGAGAGAGAGAGAGAGAGAGAGAGAGAAAGAGAAAGAGAGGGGAAGAAGATACAGAGAAAAAGAGACTGACGGTGATATTCAACAAATGTCTTCTTGTCTTTTCTACTGAATCGATTCGGTGCAAGCTATTTTCAATTAGTCAGGCAGAGAGCATCATGGGAGACGAGGCTCCTCAGGGATACAGACCACCTCTAAAGCGTTCAATCCATCATCTGCAGGAGAGAGAACGGGATAATCCCAGGAATGAACGGCTGGTTGACCTCGCGGTGCAGTGGTCAATACTGTACAAGTGTCAGAGGTTGACCTTTTCATTGATTGGCTCACACACTAATCTGCTGCCGTGTGTCGGACCACACATGACAGGACTGTTGTCGTTATTCAGAATGTGAGCAACATGATCACGTTTGTCGATCAACAGCTGTCAACAACTCATCAATCCATCCAGCTCCCTTGACAAGACCAATCATTCCCCCTGAAAGCTGGTCCACACTGGTCCTAGCTGAGCCTTCAAAACACGCAAGCTAAGCACTGCATGAATAATCCATCCCAGAATGATCCCAGGAGAACTGTTAAATCTCAAGTTTGTGATCTGAAGTTATTCAATTTGGTGCTTTCTGTTTATCTGCATCTGAAGCTGGCTGTGCCATGAAGCTAGCAATGTCACAGTGTTCATATCAGTGGATTGATATAACAAGGCAGATTCCTGATTATTTTTTAAATCCATAGATTCTTTTCTCGATTGAGCAATTCATTTTGTTTATAAAATGTTAGAAAATAGAGATACAATATACAGTACATGTACTGTTTTTTAGTTTTTTTTTGTTTTGGTTTTGCTTGAAAAGTTCTCTCACACGTTCAGCAGTGCAGCAGAAGAGGAACCTCATGTAATCTGGTACGGACGGACCTCCCTCGTTAAAAGTCGCCCTGAACGCCTTTATATAGATCAGACCTGTGTCTCAGCCACCCTGGACCTATTAGCACACGGCCAATCCTGAGATTGCTGAAGCTCATTATAAAAAGTTTGCAAGGACGGAGACTATTCTTCTTCCCTGCTATTCCCGAGGTGACTGATTTCCTAATCACAGCATTAAGGTCAAAAAATCAAACAAACCTGCCATTTAATCTGCTGATTTACATGGTGGTTATTGTTCTTGAAACAAGACGAAAGAGATGGTAAGAGGTGAAGTAAATAAATCAAGCCAAGTGTGCCGACAAGGTTACTGAAAGGTCTCGGCTCTGATCCATAATAAAGGGTCTGTTTCTGACTTTCCGCTTTGAGCGAAGCAGAGAGCCAGGAGGCAGTACTAAAGGTGAATCCCCTGAATCCTTCACAAGTCTGTTTGACCTACTTTCTCAAGCTACTGATTCTTATCCACAGGGGAGAAGGAAAAATATATTCTCACCTGTGCTGAATACCTATTCTCTTCAATGGGATGTATCTGCACTGTGTTTATTTAAACACAACCTCAGGACATTAGATATAGTGCCTGGTGGGATCCAGCCTGCCTACTGCATAATTGATCAGGGAGTTGAGATAGAAAATGTGGTTCTTGTCCTACTTCTTCCTAAGAGCTTTGAGTTATATGTTGATGACAGAAATGTGTGTCTTTTTTTTTTTTAGGTCAAAGTTATGAGATCAGGATAATCCCCTCAATGTCCCAAGACAAACACTCACAAGAACAAATAGAAACTAAAACAACATAAAACACTACAACCAACCGGGGCTGTTTCCCAGATACCTGCAGAGATATTCAATGCTTCAATGGTGGAGAGAGAGAGAGAGGGAGAGAGAGAGAGAGAGAGAGAGAGAGAGAGAGAGAGAGAGAGAGAGAGAGAGAGAGAGAGAGCCCGATGTACAGCTACGTAAAACGTGTCCGTGTATTGAAACAGCAGTGGGGAGATGACGATGACAACTTTCCTCAAACTTTGCTATTATCATCTAACGAGAGACGAGGATAAAAGTTGTTTTTTATTAAAACCACCACGGCAAATAAAAAAAAGATTCAAATTCAAATACAGGTTTGGACGACGATTCCCATGGCAACGGCTGCAGCTTTGAGGCAGTCGGTCCGTCTTTGGTTGCACGTTGCTCAAACTCAGAACGCTGTTCTCCCAAATGATTTAATGAAAACGCAATATAATAAATTCTAACGTGATATGAATGGGATCCATCTTTTATCTTTTGGATGGCAAACCTTGAAGTTTGGATTTATGTCTGGACTTTCTCCACAGCCTCTGGTGATCAGAAGTGTTCTCCTCGTTTTAATGAAGAGACTCTTAAGTTTCTTTGAGAATACTTCCAGGTCAGTTATGCAGTCGCTGGTTGGATGAATGTTTGCATCAATACAACTTCCCTAAAGTAAGACTAAGTTCACAATGATGTCCAATCATGTGCTTTCTTAAGGCCAACTATCATCTGCCACGCTACAAGTAAAATGCTGCTCATGTCTATGTTCCTCACCGGTACTGAGCCTGGAAGTGCTCCTGGACAAAGCTGTGACGGTCTCGAGGCTGCTGTGTGCTGGCTGGACCGGGGCTGGAAGCATCCTCGGATGGACTGGGTCCCTGTGGACAAGGGGGGAAGCAATCACTTTAGTGGACACACACACATATCATATATATCCACAACAATTATGGTTCACATAATCACCATTTTTGGGGGCTTGGCTGGGAGGATCGTTTAAAGGTCCCATATTGTAAAAAGTGGGATTTCCACTCATATTATAAAGCAAGTCTAAGTGCTACATAAATACAGTGGATGTTTTCAGAAACTGTGCCTTTAAAGGAGCCGTCAGCTTTTCTGCAGAGTTGTGATGTCACAAGTATTCAGTGTAGAGACATTTCACAGCTTCACATGTACACAATCTCAATGTGTCCCATCAGTTCCTGTTGCAGTGTGTGTGTGTGTGTGTGTGTGTGTTTGTGTGTGTGTGTGTGTGTGTGTGTGTGTGTGTGTGTGTGTGTGTGAATGACATCAGCTGACAGAAAGCAAAGACGGACCCAAGCATTTCAGACAGATGGTGAATAGAGGTATATTCAGACATATGAGAAAAACACAAACAAATTAATCTGGAAATAAGAATTGTATGTCCCCTTAAAAAGCACAACCACCATTTACGAACTTGTTTTTTTTTCCCCCAAGAAGGATTCTTTGAAATGGAAGATGATGAAAATAGATTTTAATTGGACCCTCAGTCTTAAAATGAAGCCCTGAAAAACCTTTTCCTCAAAAACAGGTTGTTCAGAAGCAAATGGTTCTGGGTAGAGCCCTTCAGGAAGAACCCTCTTAGAATTCTGAGGAATAAGGTTTCTTCTCTATAAACAAGACTTTGCAGCATGAAGACGTGTATTCCATCTGCCTTCACTCTGTTTCCCAAATTAATATCAAACATCAGATAGATGATAACAAATTGTCTTGATGTACGGGTAGAGATAATACTAAACCCTAACAGAAGCCACAAGTATTGTAGCAGCTGAAACCAGACTTGATTGCAGATATGGATCCTTTGCTTGCATTATATAGAGACAACAAGCTGTAAAAAAAATAATTATAATAATAATTGGTGAATAATTTTTTTGCATGCTTGAATGAACATTTTTAATAAACTATTATGATCAAATAAAGTCACAGGGATACAGATCTGGAGGGAGAAGCAGACAATTAAATGAAATAGGGGGAAAATGTTCTTCATAAAATGTTAGCGCAGGGAGGAATCTCACGTCTGGGGGGGGGGAGTTTAAATGCTAAACAGTAAACACAGATTAGAGTCAGAGAAATATTTGAGATGTCGACCGTCCTCGCTGGAATCCCACTGATGTCTGCTGAATGAACTAAACTAAACTAAATGATGGCGATGCCTTGCGTGCTGTGTCGGACCCAGCAGGAGGGCAGAAAGACTTCAAAGATAAATATAAGAATGAAAGAATGACGGCGATGAATAAAAGATGGACAACTGTGACTCGAGGAAACAGAGTGACAGATTGCTGGATCTTTTTCTTGTGTAGTTGCTATTGGAGCTGTCAGGGAACACAAGGTAGCGATGACTGATTTAACACAGAGGCAGACGCTATTCAGTCCAGGTCTGCCGCTACATGTAGTAGGCATCATGGTGTAAGTTAGGAAAAAAGTGTTGATAGACAAAGAGCCGGTCCCTATTATGACATACAACCATTAACTTCATAGAAGAAGTCACCGTGACCTCATCCATTGGTTTGTGCTGTTCTGAAGCCCCAAGTTTGGCTTTTTGGTCGTTTTTTTGCAACCAGAAGTGACACGAGAGAGTGGTGAAGTTAAGTACAACAGAATGCTGAGTAAGACATTTTTAGGCGACCAATCTGTTATAATTAGCTTTGACAAACTGTATCTATACCATGAAAGGGGGGAAGTCGTAAGACGAAAACTGTGGTAGTGGTTATCCTCTATTTTACCCTAAATGGACCATCATTTCCTAAATGAACATCATGCTGTATTGAAGAAGACTTGAAACTAGAGATTGAAAGCAGAAACTCATGTCGACAATGTTCACTGAGATTAAATCAAGAATGCAAGTTTGCCTTGGCTTCACTTTTCAGTCCCGGGGGTTATGACAGCACAAACAAAGATATGTTGTTTTTAGCTGGAGGAACCGTAGAGCACCAGAAATGTGTAACAATGTGCACAGCAACAAGTTACATTTATATTCTCTCTGCAGAGAGATGGGCTGATTCTCTAAAAACTTTACAGTAAAAGAAACAACACCCAACCGTTCGTACTCTTCCCACGAGTTTGTCACTGACCATAAAGTTTGAGTTGCAGACGTGTTTAAAGGCCCTGCACACCCACACAGGTGTTTTTATTTACCCTGCATAAGTATTCAGGTTGAAACTTGGAGAAACTAGGCCCCAACAAAACCAACAGGTAAGTGAAGGAGATGCAAATAAAGTACGGTCTGTACACACACACACCCACACAGTGTAGACAACAACAGGTTGGATCAAGAGACAGGAGTGAAAACAGCTAAAACACACATCTCTAACACTGTATGCAATGTAATGTTATGAAAACTGGGGATCTACAAATGCAACAACTCCTGCTGTATTTATTTTGATGACAGAAACTAAAGGCACATTTACAATTCAGTTTGAGTTAGAGATGAAAGAGAAGGCAGTAACATGTTTGTGTAATCTCTGGATGGGTAACAATTTCAATCAAGCAAGCCGACACATTCAAGCCTTTATGGACACTTGGACTACTTCTATACTACTGTGGGATGTGTAGTACCTTGTAGTACCTTGTTCCGTTTGCTAAGGATGATGTTTTACACTTCTGCACCCAACAATAGAGCAGCAAAGCAAGTCATAGTCTATGAGATACAAGGTTCGGATACCTAAAAAAGGATTCTGAATGTGCATATAGAATCCCAAGGGAACGGGACAAGATCTTGGTATCGGAAGTGTATTGGTTTCCGTTTATAGTATTGACCAATCACAATTGAGCAGGAAATATATTGGCTGAAATGCAAGCTGAGAACCCATCTGCTTTCATGTGAGGATGATTTAGCTTTTTATTGGTTTAAAATGAGCTTGTAAACTGGCTGCTTGTGGAAAAAATCCGGTTGTACACGCCGTCTCTCTCTCCAGTCTCCCGTCTCAAGTTGCTGATCAGAATTGAAACAGTGAGCGGCACGCAGTGAAGGAAGTCTTGGCCTGGATATCCACCAGATATACTGCAACCCCAGAAATATGGCCCCTTGGCCCCAGAGGCTTATCCGTGGTCAGACCGATGGGTTCAGAGATTGGTCTAACTTTATTGGCCACAAAGCGTGTCTTTGGCTTCACAATCAACATGAATTAGGAATAAGACAGTAGTGAGAAACGCAAATAACAATCCGACTTTGATGAAGCTCTGCTATTGTTCAAACACAATCCAATCACGGTTGCATTAACTTTCAACAATGAGCTGCTTTTTGGCATCTTTGAAAATGTCTTCAAGGATGGTTCTTTACAAGAACATATAATGAGGCAAAAACACAAAGCCAAAAAAAACTTTTTCCACTCTTCTGTTGGTAGTTTTTTTGGTTGATTCAGTTTATTTTGCTTGGTAAATTGAAAGTTCTTTTCAGTTCTCTTGACTTTTCGGATCGGGTCGCGGCCTCTTCTGCAAGCAGCTTCTCCAGGGGGCCGGAACATAAGTGGAACCACAAGACAAGATTTCCAATTAGTGCTAAAGTGCCTGGCGAGGACACAGGAGTAGCAAAAGTAGAGCGGCTAGGAACAGCTGTTTTGGAGCAGCTTCTCCACATGCTCACACCTTAGCCATCTGCTCAAGCGATAAGCAAAAAAAAAAAACTCATATCAATCTTGACGTGGCCTTACGCGATATGTAAGTAAAAGCAGGATTAAGGAAAGAAGTGACAAGGGTGCGTCAACGAAACAGAAGGCAGTGCCTCCGTCTCAGAGCAGCACAACACTTGTAATGGAGGGTTTTCGGAGGCCTGTGCGAGCTGTGGAGATTGGAATAGGGATTCATGGGCACCTGGGGACCCTAAGATGCAGCAGGGGCTATTTGAAGTTAACTTCAATTTCCACTTTGCGCTGGCGAGACTCAGTTTCACTCAGAGTGAAGACAGCCGGGTGCCAGAATGAAAGGAGACCCCCAAAGTTATTCTGCAAACTGGAGAGGCAAAACTTCTGAATCTCAGCAGAGAGCATATGATTCTGGGGGGTTGGATTCTTAAAATCTCTGGGAATCATTTATGATTTTTACAACTGAGCCACGTTTTCACTGAATTAAATGAGGTTTTCACTTTTCTTTGCATAGATTTCTGAAACAACGTGTTATTTCAATAACAACGGTCTGTATTTGGCCGCCTGTTTTCCTATCAGTGTCCCCCTCTTTTCTCCATCTCGTCTCTGGAGGACAATGGAGAACGATCTTCAGACCCTCGAGACGTACTGGGTTACGAGCATCACCATGGAAACCCTGGCCTCATTCCCCCTCCCCAATCAACATATGGGAACAGGGAACTTTTTCCATCAGCCACAATGTGGCCTAAAAGTAATGAAAAAGGTTCTTCATCATGTCCGTGCATGAACGAGCACAAAAGAAACACCGACTCAACTAGTATTTTTAACTACTAGTATCACATAAGTTCAAGAAACAGCTATAAGTACTGAGTCTTCTAATGAAAACAAGGACACGAGCGCGGCAGGGACTCCATGTTCGATGGCTGCGGGCGAGTGATGATGGTGTTGAACTCGTTTCAGATGTAAACGGATCGTCAGACGGTATATGTATATGATTCCCACAGAGATTAAAGACATGATTGGCAATGTGGGATCTGAAATTCATCTCGCAGTTCTCCTTAAAATAAGCGTGAAGCCTTCAGGTGATCACGGGGCGCCACAGTGCACGTCACCGATGGCAACACGTTTAATGGAGTTCACGGTGTATTATTTCTACACACTGAAGATCCATCCATACCAGCAGGATTATGCATGGGTTTATTTAAATTAAGACTGCGAATTGTGCAGCTCAGCAATATCGTGGTAACAATTTAGCATTCTCCCTCATACACATTTAATTTAGCCCAGGACACAAAGTGCCGAGGAAGAAATGACATTGTTTGTGATGGAGGAGAGGGGGAATACGAGTAGGAGACAAAGAGTGGCTTTGATACTTCATTCTCTGTGCATAATTGATCAAAAACCAGGGGTTGTCACAGCACCCACGGGGCAGGTCATCAACCTTCAGCAGACCTGAGAACAGATCAACAGACGACTCCGGCGTGCGAAACACGGAAGTAAGAGATGGAGATAGGAAGACAGAAACGACGGGCGTGTAACTAACAAAGACACGTTCTGTACATGTTAAAGAAACATACATACTGATAGTATACACAGTTATACACCGAGAGAGAGAGAGAGAGAGCGCCCAGGGGAAAAGGAATACCACCACATCGTTCCAGCTCTGCCAGAAATAGATGCGGGGGCCGGCCGCAGGAATAACAAGTGAATAATAATATTCAGTAGCACTAAGCTGTTCAATTGTCACTCTGGGTGTCATCTAAAAAAAAAAAACTCCGAACAGATCTAGGCCACATTAAACTGCCTCCTGTTGCTCGGGGGACAAAATTACCGGTTGCGTCTACGTGGCCCCCGACAGGGTAATTGATTTTTTTAAGATTTACTCATCAGCCCAGGTTTCAGAGCTCAGCATGTCGCCGCTGAAGCAGCTGAATTTGCTTACTTATTCTCTGAAGGACTGTAGTGACAAACTGCGGAGTGGGAGCTGTGGGGGCTACGCAAAGAGACACACCTGGCATCCAAGGAAAACACTAGAAGAATTATTCAAGGGCTAAAAATTAAAGTGCTTCTCTACAGCCCGGGATACTATGTTGCTCATGCTTTTGGGTATAGAGCCAATTTCATTTCTTCTTTGCCCAAACAGCAGGTGTTGGTTGATTACAGCACAAAGTGATCTATTATGGAATACGAGCCAAAAGGCTGGAGGTCTTGCAGCCATGGATTCTGGGATTTTGACACACATACCTCTGAGAATAACAACTGAATTATTTGTGATGAGCGGCGGTAGCGACTTTGCCGTTCCCCGGCACGCTGAGCGACTTTCCAGGCGTTGCAAAAAAGAGCTCAGGACACACTGAGGAGAACGCCGTGTCCTCCCTTTGTGTTTACTCGACGAGAAGTCAAACGGGTACATATCGCCGCCATCAGCAGAGTCCGGCATCATCGCGTCGCGGGAGCAGCAAGGACTCATGGGTATTGTGTATAATTGAGAATGTGGTGCTTTGTGCACGCAGACGCACGCGCACACACACACATAAGTGCACATGCATAGACTTTAAGGACGCGGCGTCCCACGGACGCTGTATTGTCAAAGTAGAGACGAGTCATGCTGGTGCTTCACTGAGCTCTCTGTGCCGGCTGTTCTGGTGATTTCGCAAGAAACAAGGCATTTCGGGTTTTTCACAGTTGTGAATGAGATGAAACCAATAGAGGGATTTTCCTCACGTATCAAACAAAGCAACACTACAGTCACCGTTTACAAAAGCATTCATATCCTTGTTACTGACAATTAGTCCACCTCACTCAATGCTGCAGGGGAACTCACCTGGTGGTGTGTGTGTGTGTGTGTGTGCAGTTTATGCACACAGCTAAGCTAAACCCCTGTGTAGCTGCACTGTATCCATCTTCCCACCTGCAGCTTCCATATGCTGCTGTCTTACCATCCTCTTACCTGCTGCAGGACACATCATGAAGGATTTGGTCAAGCCAAGCCACCAAGACACTCTCAAGTCATAGCAACTGTCAAAAGCAATACATCCTTCACAGAATGATGCGATATGTGTGGCATGTACACAAAGTTTGCTATGTTTATCCCGTGGTGGTTCCCCGGCAGCATCGTGAGGGAGATGAAAACCGCCCTGTGTTGACACGCTGCTCCTCACTGACACCCAGAACAGCAGTTCCACAGTGTGTAGGAACAGAAACCGCCCTCCATCGGCGAGGAAGTGCAGGATGTTTGGCTGGCATACACAACTAACGGGGACCTCACTGTGACCTGAGATCGTTTCTCTGCTCCTCATCTTGGTTTGGGATTCACTTCTATGCGATCAGTGAAAACATTTCTCCAGTGCAGCTACTGTAAAGCTCTTTGGCCCGGTGCCTCTGGCAAAGACCCCCGCATCCCTCTGGAGATCTCCGCACTCCGAATCCCTGCTTGAAAACATGCGTCGTTACCAAAGCCCTGCTGATTCCCCGAGGCACGCATTCATGTGAGACGTTGGGAGCTAAAACATGCCGAGGAGAGAGTGGGAGTTTGGGTGAGAGTTATGTGTGTTGTAGATGCACTGTAACAATGGGGAAGTGGCTGTTTGGTGTATGTGTGTGCATGGGGGATTTTTTTTTATATCTGCAAAACATTAAACCACTGCTGGAGCAGAACGGCTGGAAGCAGCTTGAGTTAACAAGGGTCACCAAGGTGACGAAAGGATCAAAACGATCATACCTGGGCTAGCCAACGTATACATATTATATCAATATCATGGTACCAGGTACTTATAGATATGTCTTACACATCGTAATATATTGTCATAAGTATTGTCTTTTCCTGGTCTTTGAGGCTGCATTACAGTAAACAGACTGTTTTAGATCTTCTATTATTTGCCTTCGCCCACTTGGTGATTCTATCCACATCCTGTGTTGATATTTTGTGAAAGCACAATCGTCAACCCTTCAATGTCGTCCCATTATCAATATAGAGTTATTTGGTCAAAAATATGTAAAATGGCAATAATGAAATGTAATTTTTAATAATGCTATTTTGTCAGTGTGCTGAGTGACCGACTTTCAGTTGTCGCCTCTAACCACATTTCTCATCAACTGGCTGGCTCAAGGGGCTTAACAGGTTCACCTTAGCTTCCGGCCGCTCGACTCATCCCCACGCACCAACACGTAGACAAACATTCACACACACACGTGAACACACCATCACATATTAACTCACATGGGCCAAGACGCTGTCGCTCCCTTTCTCTTTCACTTTCTGTGCATTCTTAACAGCCTCATAATAGTGTCGGCGTCTCGCCTCACCAAACAGACTTTAAGAAGCAAGAGTGACGACATTTACTGAGGTGACGAATCCGAAACTCTGACAGCGCACGACAGGAGCTTCTAGGTGAGGATGAATTTGAGACGATGCCACGGTTCTTTCTTCCAAATGTGATTTCACCACGGCGAGACAAAGCACTGCGATCAAATTCAGCCAGAGCTACTAGACATGTAATCTCAGGCAGCCATACCCCCCCGGCTCAGACGATGGAGGTCTGCAGAATGTTTGATGATAAAAGCTAGGAGACGGAGTCCAGAGTCAAAGGCAGCAGTGACTGTGGCACTTCTCTACACTCAAACACTGGGCACAACACCTACCGAGCCACACGTCTTACTTAATTAATAGCATGCCTTTATTAGATAAGACCACAACACACATGTATTTCAAAGAGGGCTAATTGGTTTTAAAGGGCTACAACACCTTCATCAAAATGAAATTAATTCCTACATGTTATTTCCATGGCCTAGGAAAGTTCAATATTTGTGAACATGGGCTACTCTCTCTCAAAGCCATAAAACAGACAAGTAAGTCTCAAACTTGTGATGTCATCAGGTATTAAGTCTGTAGTCGATGAACGGGAGCCTGACGTGAACCCGCAGCATGTTTGTTTTCTCTTCTTACCTAAATGAGCTTGACTCTGCTGCAGCACTGTCACTTCTGAAAAGGAAAATGTACTCATGTATTCAGAACATTGCCCTGGGTGCTCTCAGTGTCATCCAGAATCATCTCCCACAATTCATTGTCTAAGGAGCCGTTCTAGACGTCATACTTGAAGAAATCGCTTTTGACTTTCAGCACTCTAGTTTTGGGATTTGGGAGAGAGCTGTTCACATATACCAATATGAATCTTGCACGAATTTTGAAAAGGGGCTTTGCTCCTCTTAACCTGAACCCATATCCTGCGGCGTGGAAACGCTCACCAGTGACAAATACATCTTGTTCTTACCCAAGTAAACTTGCAAGTCAACTGTGAAGCCAACACCGAGCGTCTGTAACACTTTTTGTATTCAGTGTATCAACGTAAAGATTTGACATAGAGTTGGTAGCCTACCTTTAAAGTATTGCGTTTCTCAAAAATTAGAACAGACTTTCCAACAGCACTGAATGCACCACAGACAGGAACTTCACAGACTTTTAAAATTAGCAATTGTAGCATGAAAGCACACTGGAATTAGCAAGGTTGGTAGCTAACCAGCTAAATTAGTAAATTGTAACAAGTTGATGCTTCTTCCACACACTGTGGATCATTTTCTGTAACCACTGTTGCATGAAAGCATGACACCATGAGAAAGGTAGCTAAGCGAACAGCAGGCTATCGATTCCTGAACCCAACAACATATTTGCCTCCAGTCTCTCCTTTGTTTTGCCTCCTGCTAACATCGTCGTCATGTTACCCTGAAATAGCTAGCCAAAACGGTTGTTGTGAAAAGGGCCTAAAATGAAGCTGTAAAAGAGGATGGAACTTAATTCGAGCGCTAAGGTTACGATGTCACACAGTCACCCAACAGAGCGTCAATATCAACATTCATTTCAAATGAGCAGCCTTAATAGCAAAAAGCTTACAACAGCATTTTAATAATTGTATTATAATGAATAACTGACTGGATGGCCCACACTGAGTGTGTGAATTAGGCGAGCCAATGTTTCTGGAGACACCCAGAACCACTATTGTCTTTTAAAGAGTGGCTGCGGCCACAGCATTTGAATGCCACTCATTTCAGCCCGGCCCGTTTAAATAGAAGTACAGATATACTGATCAGTCGGCTGCAGATTGAAACCGCATGATTTTACAAAAGCACACACAGTTACACAAGCATAACATGCTGAGTGAATAAGACTTAAATGAAAACTATTAATGCCAAGATATTTCTTTTTAATCAAAGCAATATTTCAATAAAAATACAACCATTTATTTCCTAAAGTGTTTTATTTAAATAACCACGATGTCAGTAACAATGTAAAAGGATAACTACTCTGACTTCAGGATGGTTGAAATGATTATTCATTATTATAAGTCTGGAGCATCTCTAATCAGTGCATCTCTAAATCGACATCAGTGTGTATGTATCACACCTGAGGTTTGTTCATTTCAGTTTCGCTTTCTAATCAAACAGCTTCTAATAGCAAATCAAGTTCTGCTAAAAGACTCCAATCTGCTCACGGCAATGAGCAGCGTGTAAAGGCGTCATGGCAGAGGTTGAATGAGGTCAACGAGACGAGATGGAGGAAGAGAGCGACGGTGGAAATACACAAAGGACAGATAATAGAGGAGGAAACACCAGAGGCAGAGGAGATAATTCAAAGGCCACCGTGTGAGAAGAGGAAGTGAGGAGAAATGTGTGCAGTGTTTGTTTAATTACCTTAACAAGGCTTAAAGTCTACGGCCACGCTGGGTCAGATCTCTTGTACTTAGATGTGTCAGCTTATAAAAGCCAAAGTGCACATCATTATAATCGCTGAGATGTTGAATGTGTTAAAAAATAAGAGTCATTTCATGGCTTCAAAGATGGGTAACTATAGTTGAGGCTGATGAAGGCTGAGCCAAATGTGACAAAGCACTAAAAAGACTGTTAAAAAAAATAAAAAGCCAACTGAGTGCTTCATCATTTTAACCACATAACAAATTAAGAAAACAGTTATGGATAGAACCGTTATCCCGAGCCGAAGGTAACATCTTCATATTAAGTTCTCCGTCGAACATATTTAATGATAGAACATAGAAAAGGAACTTAATAACAAGCTGAGAAGCTGGAAGGTTTGATTTGCCATCACAGTGTGAACAGAAACCTCCAGTGCTCTATATTTGGTTGAAACCTTCCAACGGCGGATGGGCAGAAATAAGGGAGGAGAAGAGAGACATTATCAGAGAGAGAGAGAGAGTGAGAGGGGGGGCAGGCAGCGGTCCGGAGGAGGGGAGGAATGAGAGAAACGCTGTCCGTGCAGGAAAGCGGCTGACTCACCTCTATTCTTTCAGCTACGGACGGCTGCTGTTAATTCAGCCTATTCAAAGCTGGCTTACAGTAACAAGGCAGTCTGGGAGATAGCCGTGGAAACCACAGGCTGTTTAACCCCTCCCTCTTCCCCCTCTCGTCCCCCGCTCACCCGCCTACATCCCCGTCTCCACTGTCCCTTCGGCTCGGTGTTCACTCGGACACTAATGACCCCCCCTTTGGTCACCACTATTGAGTCATTGCACTAGTTGTGGGCAACAACAGCAAATAACTGCACTGCAACTTTCTCTGATCTTGGACCTGTCGCCACCCGACGAGCTGCACGAACCCACTCCATTCCACGCAGCGCCAGACCCGCCGCTGTCTGGCTGTTACTATGGAGATGCCAGTCGACCCAAAACAAAGGCAGAACAGAAAATAAGCAGCGTCGGACAAGAGGCCCTGGCAGAGCTCTGACAGACAAATCTCGCTTGGCAGCTGAGCCATCTCTCTCTCTCTCTGTGTTTATCTCTGTCTCTCGCTCCGTGTCTCATATGCATGCTCTAAGTGCAAATATGGATTCAGAAAAATAAATTAATTGACAAGTCTTATCGAGATGAAGGGGACAGAACCACTAAAAGGACGGGTCTTATGAGGGGGCTTGAGCTCGCTTTGAGGTGACATGTGCCAGAGCTCTCCCAACACAAAAGAAGCAGCATTGTTGATCCGTACTTGGCATTCTGGGAAAGACGGGAAGAGAACCCGTACCAAAGGACAAGCTGATAACTCCAAACTGAAATTCGATCACTCTTAAGACTAGTTCAGGTCCTCAGAAACTCCCCATAATTCGCTTCAGTGGAGGAATCAGGTCTGGCTTTGGTTGATCTCAGAGGCACACTTGATCTAAGGCCACTGACAGCTGGAGTCTGTATTGTATACTGTCGTTGCCCGGTGCTCTGATGGGATTTAAACAATATCACTAGGAATATTATTCTTTCTACTGTACATCCTGACAATGCAATGAATTTGGTCCACCAGTATGCATTACATAACAAACCTCGCTAAAAAAATGAAGATTATGCCAAATATGATGGTGATACTGAAGGTCAATATTGAATGTCACAATAAGCTGTAAGATAAGACTTTACGATAAATGAACAGAACTGATAACGTCATATTTATGTCTCTCACAATGACACTATTAAAGTTGATCCAGCTGAGGCATTTGGTTTCTTAAATTGCCACTTTGAAAAAACAACTGAATTGCATACAGGGACACTTGAGCAAGTAATAATGCAGCATCACTGTTTAGAGGGCTTCTATTTTGAGCTGCAAGGTCCGTTTTTTCAAACATTTTATCCTTCTGCAAAATCTGCCCCACTGGCACATTAACGCTTAAGCCTCACTAAAACCAATGGAAGACACAAATACAGCCGCGCCACACTGAAAATAACAAGCTCATTAATCTAACACTGGGGGACGAAATATCTACATTTCCTTTTACTTGGAAATAATGCACCATGTGTTGTCATAATTATTGTTCTTCCAAATCTGTCCCCCACATTATTTTAATCATTGTTCTCTGGAGTGTATGTCTTAATGTGAAACTAAATGACTCGGTTGGGATGAAGTGTGAGTTAATATTTTCTCTGCAGACAGTGAGGAACCATTACAACAGGTGACAGGAACAGGTCAGACTGCTACGCAGCCAGCAGTCGTCGGGCGCTGGCGACAGGAAGACACGACCATATTAGGAGGGAGAGCTTGTAAAAGGTGGGTGTGGTGGAAGTTGAACTGAACAATGGACCTGCAGGAAAGACTGTTTACTTGAATGAGACCAACAAAAAAAAAAAAATCCAACACAGCAGTTCTCAACACCCAACACCGACTCCAAGGTGAATATAGTGTAACTAAAAACAACCGCTGATCTTAAACTCCACACTAATTACTGCAAAAACCACACATTGGAGTCGTTACCTGAATGATCAGAGCTACTTTTACAGCTCGTCCAAACACCTGATCAGAGAACCTGTTGTGTGAATCCAACAGCTGGAAGGGATTATAACAAAGCAGATGAATGTGGGACTCATCGCCATGTGCAGTGTGATGTGATTTCACACGTTCATACAGAAACCAAACGGACCAAATGTCGCTCAGCAAAGTCCAGACTCTTCTCTGTTCTGGTCCTCAGTGGTGGAACGAACTCCCGACCAATGACAGGACAGCAGAGTCACTGGCCATCTTCTGAAAAAGACTCAAGACTCACCTGTTCAGACTTCACCTCGACTCTGCATAGCATGACTCACTTCCACATAAAATAATTAATTAATTAAAAAAAAAACCTATAGCACTTTGATCATAGCACTGTTGTTCTTAAGGTATGTTTGCTGAACAGCTACTACTTTACTCAGACGAGGACCTAACACTTCTTGTAAGTCGCTTTGGACAAAAAGCTGCTAAATGCCATAAATGTAAATTATAAATGTCAGTTCCAGTCTTAAAATGATGCCTACATACATTACATTAAATTTAGGATAGGGATAAGGCTAAGGCTAGGGCTGGGAGACAATCAAAAATCTCAATTTATTTGACCAAATACCTCGATATTGACATTGCTACAGGGTTTACCGTCTGTGTTTTTACAAAATATTTCCACAATGACATTTTGATAAATAATCATCAGTCATATAAAAAGTTCAGAAAATGGCATCACTGTACTTTAACACAGCCTTTAAATCATAATATTGATATCAATATATTGCCCTGAAAAAACTGGCAATATTCGTTATTTTTTTCATATTGCCTACAAATCCAGACCAAAACCAACTATGAGCAACAGCCCAGGCATCAGACTCTGAAAAGTGAAGACAAAAAAGTGTGTTGTCCAAGCTTCAAAAGGAGGCCCACAAACCAGTGAGCGAGGACACGGTAACTGCACCCACTGCTTAGATATAATCGATGCCACGGGTTGATATATTTATTCATCTGTGCAGCAGTTCCATTGTTTGTATAAAAGACTGATGCTGATACTCTATTTATTTCCCAGGCCCCTCAGGCTCAGAGAATTCACTTTCACCTCTTTTAACACCTTAATAAAATTTGGGAACGTGAAGGTCATTTAATCCAACATTTGTGCCGAGCCCTTTCAGAAAATACATGCCTCTTTGAAACATTAATGTATTTAATTAAATGTTTCCATAGAAATGTCCTGAATATTTCATTCAAGTATGTGCGATCCATTAAAAGCCTTTTACTGCAAATGCCCACCTGCTTGTTGGTGGCAGCGATGCCCACCTTGAGTTACTGTACTGTGTGTGTGTGTGTGTGTGTGTGTGTGTGTGTGGCGAGCTGGAAACAGGAGAAGAAAAGAACCCACATCGCTGCCTGGTCAAACGGGAAGCTCAGATGGAAGAAACGAGAGCAAGCGAGGGCATCTCTGTCTGCTCTTGTCAAACATGCAAGAGAGGGTTTTAAAAGCTCATCCCGAAAACTTTTCCGTCCACTCGCCCGCCTAGAAAGGACACCAGTGGGACATGAAGGAATCGCAGAGGGCAGGATGTGGTCAGTAGGATGCTCCTGAGCAGGAATCAATCGCTGCACTAATGTTGTTGCCACTTAGGGATCTCCTCTGTGTGTGTCTCTCTCTGTGCAACAGTTTCCCCCCTGGGAGAACCATATTGAATATTTCATAACCTCCCGCGGCATGGCATTTCAGTCACAGCGCTCCATGGCCGGGGAAAGTAACGGGTCCCTGCGTTCTGGACACATTTTTAAGCAGCTGTATGTATGAAGGTCTCATTCAGGACTATTTCTTTTTGTCCCCGGCTGTGTGGATGTTCCGATTTAGGGCAGGTATATCATATGTCGAGCTGATCCTGAATCTGATAGGTGTGAAGAACAGTTAGAATCAGTTCTATGGATAAGGAGTCTGGGACATCTCAGGCAGGAAAATCTCACTAAAGCATCCCACCGTTTGTGTGTGACGTAATTATCGATCTCAAGTAGTGAAAAAAGCACTAAAAGTACTGAGAAAAAGTACACAATTAGCAACACAGTGAGTTATCTCTGGTGCTGATACATGTTGATCTCATCCAGACTCATTCAATAGTTGACAACGAGGTGATTGGTCAAGCCATTTTTTGACTGGGATCAAATAGATTCTGGATGGTATGTTTCCAGTCTTACATCTGCTGCAGAAATGTAACCTGTGGTTTGTGGTATCTGACTTGAGCAGGAATTAGCAAAATACAATTGTGGCTTCCCTTGTGTGGAAGAGATATTGGTATCAACACACACACACACACACACACACACACACACACACACACACACACACACACACACACACACACACACACACACACAATAATGAACTTAGAAACACACAGATTCAGGCTTTATGTCTCTGTAGTATCTGTCTTTTCATCTCTAAGTAATGGGTCAGGAAATCCCAACTTCTTCCTTTACTCTTAAAAATGAATATAATAATGTCCTCTGGCCTTTCTTCCTTCCTTCCTCATGTCACAATGTTGTATTGTAACTGACATTTCTTAAGTGAGATAGCAGGGGAGTGCATCTATGCACTAGCATACGGAGAGAAGGCCGACCCTTCCTCGCTCTGCCTCTACCGTCACTACCTCTCTGTCTGTCTCCAACGACTTTTCTAGGATGAGACGATGACAAGGAGAAAAGCTAGACTTGAATCAAAGTTAAACAACTCTCCAAGCAAGCAGGAGCTTTTTCCACGAGCGTAAATGCTGTGCTCGGCAACCTCACTCACAGGGCAAAGTCAACAAATTAGTTTCATCTCAAAAACGCGCAGCAGCACCGACCTCGCCGAAAAAGGAAAAAATATCCAGATTTAATGGCTGTGGAAGTGTAAGAGAGTTGCATGAGAGGGGGAGTGACAGGGGATGAGAAGGCGTACTCAGCCATTCAACCCTCACCAGCAGAGAGATCGAGACATTACGTCAAGAAAAAGACTTAAAAAAAAAAACCTTTGAACGAGCTGAATTATGGATGAAGCTCTGGCAAGAAAGGCAGAAATATATGTTGAGAAATATCTAAAAAAAAAAGTTTCTCCCGACCCCCCCTCCTGTGTAAATCCTATTAGAGAGGAGAGGATAGCACAGGGGGATTAGCTGACCCCGTTCACTCGGCCCAGACTGTTTCGCACTGATAAAATATAGAAACTCTCAGAACTGACATAGTGCATTTCACTCACATACGTAAGTCATGTAATAAACGCTGAAATGAGCGCTTTAAAGGCTTTCCCTCGCCATCACAGCAACAACATGCCTTTTGATTTCATTACCAACATCAAACAGTTTCCCCCCTTTTCCGCAACAGTTACCCTCTTTGAGAAACGCATCAGAAAGAAAAGACTCGTCACAAACAAAAAAAAACTCCCAAGTCCCACTCGAGAAAGCTCACGCTGCCTCTCTGTCAGGAGGAATTTGTGGCATCTCAGAAATGCCACTTGCTGTTAGAATCGGGTTTGCCGGGCCGAGCGCGGGGTGGCGGCGGTGGCTGGGGTTACGCTGCTTTGATGTCCCCCACGTGGGATGGAGGGAAGGGAGGGTGGTGGTGTGGCCGATCGGATGGCCACTGAAGGGCTTCACAACAGGACAACCATTTGGCTGTTCTCGACTAGTTTGACTACGGCTTGACAGAAAATGTCAGAAAACCTGTAACCATTTTACTATTTCATATTAAGTCCTGGACGCACCACTGACCAATAGCATGTCGACTTGACTGTGCTGTCCTTTTGAGGAGATGAAGATGTGGAGTGTCCAAAATAGAGGAAGCTATCGGGGTTGGGGCTGGTGTCCTGGTGTCCCTGAGCAAGACACCTCACCCCAATTGCTCCTGACGTGCTGGCTGTCGCCCTGCGTGGTTGACTCTGCCGTCGGTGTGTGAATGTGTGTGTGAATGGGTGAATGTCAGTCATAGCTGTAAAGCGCTTTGGATATAAATGAGGCCATTTTACCATTTAGATTCCCTCGTCTACCAGAGTATTAACTGCTCCTCCACAGAAGGTACTTATTAGATAGAAGTCAATGGTGCAAATTCATCCATTTAATAAATGTGTTGTCCCATTAGCAACCGAGCTAAGACAACAGAGGTTGGCAGTATTCACTCTCATTAAACAGCCCAGCATATTCAGAAGCATCAATTCAAGTATATATGAGATCGGTGTAGAATAATGGCACTGGATTATAAAAAAAAGAAGCTCAGTGATAGGCATTTAACCGAATCAATTCATTAGTAAAAGTTAGGTTAACAGCAGTGTTTAAGAGTAATGTAATTAAACTAAAAAACGAATGCAATTGTAATTAATTTAAGTTACTTAGTCTCTGCAATTCTTATTATTTTGGTTATCAGATACGATGATGTCATGGGTCGTGGCTTCTAGTAACCAGATGGAAATTGTGCGGGGCTTCACACACAGGTGTGAAAACAGAAAGGATCCTGGGAAACTGAGTTCAACTGCTCTCCTTTGTTTACACAAAAAAATGAGCACAGGCCCGACACTAACGATTTTGCTAATTGACCATGACTAAGCTTGTTAGCTCGGAGAACTTCATCTTCCCTCTTCATTACCTCTCCACTGAATGAAATGGTGGGCAACAAAAACAAAGGGAATGCCAGAGAGGAGTAAACAGACAGCGGAGGGAGAATAAAGATCTCCATTGTGACTGAATGGGACAAGCCTGGCCAGGCCAACTAGCGAGTTAGCGGTTAGCTCGCCAGCTACAGCAGTTCACCAGCTGCCTGTCAGTAGTCACTACGTCACCCAGCTTGGGGCCATCGGCGTCGCTAGACCTCTTTTACTGGGGCACGTGCCCCAGTATTGATCTGCCGTGCCCCAGTAAAAACTCCCGTTCGAGTTTTAACGAGCTACTATATTTGGCAGTGGATTCATTTATATTGATAATAACGGTAAAATAGTGGATTTTCTTTTTCATCCACAATCTCAAACCAACGCAGTTTAACCCAAAATACAAGCTGAGGCGCGCACCTTGTGGTCCGGTTCCGGTGCACACATTACGTCCGTGCACGGCAGTGTGCATGTCGTAGCCGGGGCACCGCGGCGCGCACGCATAGATAAATGCAAAAAAAAATATCAGTTATGTTGTTTTTTGAACGCAAGTCCGTGTTTGACAAGCTTAAACATGGTCAAAAAACCATAGACAGGATATGGTTTACTTTAAAAATACAACAGACCCCCCCATCACGTCATGGTATGATCCACTTCTCTCTCCCACGTGACCTGCCCCGCTCGCCCCGATGCCCGCAGTAGCCGGCGTGAAGCGGCACAGTGCGCGTAGTTTCTGACAGTGTTGCGGTCGTTCCAGTAAGTAACTCAAACAACGACGTGTTACACATTTCTATTACCACTCAATAATCACCACCAGTCCTCATGTTCATTATGTATGTTGAAATAAATATGAATTAGAGATTAATATCTCTACATTTTTACCTTTCAGTTTTAGCAGCAGCAGTATGGCTGTGGCAGTAATAGTGGGCTAAGCAAGGGAAGTTTATATAGCACATTGTATAGCACATTTCATACACGCAGTGGGAATTCAAGGATGTTTTTTGTGATGTATGAAATAGGGGGCCTGTGCCCCAGTAGAGCTTTATGTCTAGCAACGCCCCTGCTTGGGGCTCCACCTGTTTTGCAACAAGCCAGTTGGTTATCAGTCAGATATGAATACAAATAATCATATTGTCTGTAGTATGCGTGAAATAAAGTTTGTTTGCAAGTTCATGTTTTGAATGAGTTAAAACGTTAAAAAGTTTTTAAAATCCGACGCTCTGATTTCTGTGTATTTGACTCTAGACTCGCAATAACACTCTCTGGGGAAAACCAAGTTATTTCATTACTTATCGAACATGAAATAATTATGGAGTTCTAGCATTTCTACAAGTTTATTTAATCATTCTGCAATTTTTGGCATAAGCCTGTCAACAATATTTTCTTAAATTTTTCATTAGGGATGTTAATTATTAACTGTGTTACTGTGAACCAAAAATCTTGATTTTAACCAATTAGTGCTATCAGTCAAAGGAAATGCGACTGAGGAGGACAGCATGTTTTCAGGTCAGTCCCCCTAAAGTGAGCCTGAGCCGCTAGCTTCGAGGCTAACCCCCTTCACCGTGATCAGTGAGCAAGCTGATTGGAGGGAGACGCAAGGAGGCGGGGCAAGGCTGATGAGACCACACACACACACACACACACACACACACACACACACACACACACACACACACACACACACACACACACACACACACACACACACACACACAGGTGATACACAGAAAAACAACAGGAAGTAAAGCTAAAACAGGACACAGCAGACAAAAACTACAAAATAAAAGGAAATCAACAAGACAAAACAAATGATCATGACAGGAAGGTGTGTGTCCTCTGCAAAGCTATCGCAAGTGGACGCATGGAAAGGTTAAACAGTGTAGAAACAGCAGTTTTGTAGCTTTGAAATGAATATTCCTCCATGCTTACAAAAGATGATCTCTGGGTAAGATATGACATGTACCAGAGAATCCAATCAGACTATGAAGTACATAAAAGCGTTGAGTGATATTACTAATCTACTATCCATATTGGACTTGAGATCATTTACATCCTTGACTAGTGCTGTCTCAGAGCTACGGTTGGACCCAAAACCAGATTGGTTCCTAAAATCCTTTATCTGATTAAACAACAAGCTTTTTTTTTTTTTAAATAAGACTGGAAGGTCGGATACTGGTCTGTCATTATTAAGAAGCGAGGCATCCGAAGAGGTGGAACTGTGCTGCGCATCCATCAGCATCTCGCTTTCACCGCCATTCACTGACCTTTGACCTCACCCGAACATGTGGAGAACATGAGCCCAAACCCTGACAATAAAAGGGTCTTGCTCACTTTACCGCATCCACTGACCCGATTTAAAGTCTATGCCATTGGCTCGGGGGGGGGGGCTTCTGATTTTTTTCTTTTCCTTTCTTTCTCTCCCTCCTCCCACAGCCGACCCCATGGGGGCAGAACAGCCGACCACTATCGACATTTAAAATGGAATAATGCATACATAATGACTTGGCACTGGTGGTGCGTTGGCAAACCTTGTGTCCCTCTACTGTCCGTAGGGTGAGACGGATGAGGTTTTAAAAGCACTCACTCTCGATCCCACTCATGGAGGGCCTGAAGCAAAATGTAGCTGTGCTTCATGTGCTCCCTCAATGGGTGCTGAGAAATATATGCTGGCGCGTAGTATAGTTTAGCAAATCTCATCTCTGCTGAGGCCGCAGGAGAGAGTATAATGCACCACTTCTGAGTGTGATTACAACCTTAAATATCATGAAATCTGCTTGGCTCATAGGCCGGGTCAAGAAAAAGCCTCTCTAGCTGATAGCTTAAGCCATCTCTCCCTCTTTTTTATAACACTTGCTGAAAAGAGAAGCAGCCAGCTGACATAAAGTTGATCTTCCCAGCGCTCGCTAAACAAAACTACAGCGACTACTGTCGCACGTTGTTTGTTTATGGCAGTAAAAGGAAGGATGAACGGAGAAGTTAGTGTGCACAAAGCAGGTTAGGCTGCCTCGGTTAGCCGGCGAGGAATGCTGCTGATGTGGTGCCAGTGAGGCGAGAGGGAAGCCGAGCGAGTTTAGCGAGATCCCGCTGGAAGGAGGATTAACATTACTGAGCTGCCTTTGTGTGTGTTCACAGTCTTGTGTTACGTAATGTCACTTGGGTGAAGCTGTCGGACGGGTCACACTGCTCTCGTACAGCAGGTGTGCTGCACAAACAGTCTCGCCGGTCTTCTGTGCCCAGGTTTACGTTGCACATCGTGGGCGAGCTTGTACACTGATTCACCAGTTTATTTGGTTGTTTTCTTTCACCTATATTTACATAAACGTAATCTGTGTGAGGGGAACCTTAAACACCAGGTTCCTCATTGAGCCAAGCTAATTAATAATTAATAATAGGATCATTTATAGAGGCCTTTTCACCGAGCACATCTTTGACCTCATATATAAAAATAGGCACACATTCTTGTGTTGTTGTTTTTTGGTGTATTTGACTGACAATCAGTATATTGAGTTGTGAGTAAAATGTTGAAACACAACCATGTCATTGTTTTATTTTAAGAGCAACTCGTTACACTTGTTCCTTGAGAATTTCAACACCAGAGAATAAATCATGAATGAAGATTGAGACAGAAAAACACAAAAAAATGGTCACAGAGAGGCTGTCAAAAAGGTGACAAAGAGGTTGTCGGGATGAAAATGTAGTTTTAGTGTTAAGAGCTGTTCTCCCAAGGAGGTTATGTAAGTTACAAAAATACATTTCATCTTGGTTCAGTCGAAGAAGACGGGAAAAAACCTGTAGTCTGTGTGTGGGTCGGGTGCTCTTCTCTTAAGGTCTGTGAAACTGACAGTGACAATGTTGACACTAATATGTTTCTGTCAGCTCAGCAAGACATATAATGCTAGATGCCTGTTTCTCAGGCTCTGGTGACAGACAAGGCACTCAGAGTCACTCTCCTTTAACTGCTCAACTCGCCACCACTCCATCGTCCTTCTGCCCCATCAGGACACTCCAGTTATCATCTGGCTCGTAAAGGTCCTCCGGAAGGGTTGCATACAAGGTCAATTCCAGGGACGAAAACAAAGAGAATGGTGGGGGAAGAAACTTGAATATGTTTGATCTGTGCCAGTCCCCTACCTTATTTAAACAAGGTTGGCTCAACCTCATCACCCCACAGAGGCCACAGTTAAACACAGCGGTTATGTGAGCTGGCGAGCGCCAAATATAATGCAGTCGGCTCTGAGGACCTCCGTCCATTCTCATCGTAGTAGCAGCAGGCTGAGCAGGGGTTCCAGACGGACCTCTGCCCAGAAACTTAAATGGTACAGTTCACTATAATCTGTGCTTCAACACAAGCAGTTATGTTGCCTTTTCTATGCTGCTTTCCATTAAACCTGACACACTGAGAGTGTGGCCCCTTAAAAGTATCAGAGTGTAACTATGGTAACGCAGTGTGTTCAGAGTAACGTCTTCTCAACGGTTGGTGTTGGTTGTCACACAACCGTGTTGTGTTGTTTGTCTCTACTTGACTGTAACTTCGACAATATGAGTCTATATTCATAAAAGAATATGAAAGATGACATGCATCCATAGCACAGCAGTGTTAACACCAGTGATGATTTTGATTCAAAAACAGTCCGTCAGCAAAATAAATCATACAAACACGAGGATAAAGTATAATGCCTGTCCATATCAGCATTATGTTCAGAAAATAACACAGAAAGAACATAAAAAGAAATTGTGTATCTCGCCTCATTCATAATAAAAACAATTAGATCATCACTTTAAAATTCTGCAAATTTGTGATTTTTTTGAGTAAATTAGCCTCTTTAATCACAGAGAATATCCAAATGTATTACTTTAATCATGGATATATAATAATCTTTGTGAAACATTACCCTCCCCAGGTCTGTTTGTCTCTTATTACCGAAAACGACTGTGTGGCCTTGAAAGAAAAACGAAAGAAAGAAAGGACAAGGAAGAGAGCCAGATGAAGACGGAAAGAAAGTATAGCAACCAACACTTCACTTTTATTTGGTGATCATTCAATGTAATCTAATGTAATTCAATGGTTTATCGATGAAGTGTTTGGAAGGACACTATGCCAGTTAATGTTTTTAAATGCCTTATGAGATTAGTTTATGTGTTTATGCTTTTTTCCAGCTCTCTCTCTCTGTGATGTTTTATGCACAAACCAAAAGAGGAGCATGTCATCTCCAAGCTCCAATTTTTTTTGTGCAACATGAATGAAATCAATTTAGGGTTAAGGGGGACGAGCATTTCATTTGAGGAAATCAGACATGTTCCCCTCCCGGTGTGCAAAAAGCCCAACGATCAGTCTCTTTCTCTGCCGCACAGCAGCAGCGGAGGGAAGCCGTCTTTGTGATGCCGTGATTCACTGGCAGCCTAATGAGAGCCGTGGCCGTGAGCTGTTTATGTGGCATAAAGGCTGCTCTATTAGCGCTGCGCAGCCACAATTCAGCTCATAGCGGTATTCATCCACTGACGGGACCGAGGGGTCATCGGCTGGCGGAGCAAACTCCGGAGCCACTGGGAGGAACAGGATGATACTTAGCAAATGTAATTACTCACGAGGGGGTTCATCCTAGAAGTAAAGGATCACAGCAGGTCTACTTTGACAGTATTTCATGACTTAATGTGCACACAAACACATGTACATGGAGGTTTAACAACCACAGACTGATTATTAGTATAAGAAATCAAATTCTCCCACTTCTCCCTCCCCAATGGAGTCGGACAATAAATGGAGCTGAATGTCACTTAATGAAGTTCACAAAAAAACAATGAATAGATTAAAAAGACTTGTAAAATATGGTCTATTTCCCGTATTTGTATACCTCTGGTCAACAACTTTCCAAAATATCACCATTATTATTGTCATAATTAGCACGTAAATTATTGAGGCATGGCCTAAAACATGTTTTGCCAGGTCTGAGTGACCTGGATCGACCAACGTCTGAACAGTTCAACCTCTAGTCCATTTGTGCAAAAATTTCACTGGAAGGCGTTCCTGAGAACGGGACAGACGTGAGGTCAGGGTGACTTTGGCATGCAAAACTGATCAATTTGAGGAAATCATCTTCAGGTCTCACATTCGCGAGAACAGACCTGAAAACATAAATCGCAGAGGCATAAAAAGACCTCCTGTTATTTATTGTTGTTGTATAAATGTTTATTTGCTTTCAGTCCGTGTGATTGTCAGAGAAAAATCTCACACATGTGCACTTCAGTCCAATCCAATAACGTGACACACCTTAGACCCATTTTACTGGTTTCGGGTGCTTGGCAACACGAGTCAGGATAATAATAAAAAAAAGTCATCAGCTCACTCATGATGCGTCTGCCCTTCATTTCCTCTCACCACATCACGTCCAGTCCCGGCTCATTTCCAAATGCAAGGTTGTGAGGTGAACGTCCCACATCAGAGAGAGAGAGAGAGAGACAGAGAGAGAGAGAGAGAGAGAGAGAGACAGAGAGAGCTTGCCACTTCAACAGCTTCTCCTTTTACATCTCACAGCAAAAGAGTCGCTGCACACAAAGGAGGATTTCAGAGCGAGGCTCAGCGGGTTTTAACCAAACTGCAGGTGGAGGAATCCCAGAACCAGCTCCACTCTGGGATCTGTGAGGCTTACTGGTACTGAAACCGCACGACTCCTTCAGAAAAGGAGTCGACTCCTCCTTGTTAACGTGACGTGATTTTCTTCGACAAGAACACACAACGTGCCGCCGCCGTCGTCATCATTCCTCAGGAAGATGGCCGTGGAGCGGAGCGCTACTCGATGGAGCACATCGCACAACCGCGTCCCAAACCGACGCACCGCTCCAACTAAACGAAGCCCTCGATGGTCCACGCGGCACGAGTCCTCATCCGAGGTCTGATCATCGCGGCGGTCTGCGGAAACAAACGGTTCTCGGGGTTCGCGTGAATGTACCAGATGGAGGAGCTGCATTTCTGTTGTTGCTGCATGTGAATTTGTTGCAGGAAAATGCAATCCATCAAACATGGTCCTCTTGGTTTCTTCCCGCCTTCTTATTGGCTCCCAGCTGATCGCAGCTCTCAGTCAACGCAAATACAGCTCAGTGAATCTCACCGAGCACCTCTGGGTGATGTGATGAGCTCAGACAGGACGCCGTTTGATTAGCCGGCGTATCTGGGACTTCACAACATGTACAGAGCAGCAATAATGGCTACTTGATATCATCAAGTTGCTGAAATGTACGAGTGGCGCAAATAAACACAAATAATCCTGCGGGCAAACTCACGCGAGACACAAAAGGCCGGATCACGTCAGTATTGAAAAACAAATTTCAGTGTTTTACAGTATTTGCCTTCAAAGGAGAGGAAAAAGACAGACAATTCACCTGCAAGCAACATCAGAAACGTTTCATGCGATTCAAAGTACGCACCGCTGCCAAGAGTTCACACAATGATTAGTATCCTCTCCTGTTTCACCGAGTGCAGTGGAGATTCTCTATTAACACACGCAGAGCAGAAGACAGACAGGTGACGTGAAGGTAATACTGGTCTACAGGCTCGGTGGTGAACGACACGCTACCATGCCCACAGAGAAGAAGCTAGACCGGAGAATAATCGGCTTACACAGGTCGGTGATGAGGCTTTGCCCTCATTGTTCTCCATAAAGTTTGCTGGATTAGATGCAATGTTGTCCCATGAGACTCCATTTAAAAAAGATATTTTATATGCTAGATTGCTTGTCAACAAGTGGCCAGCAAGCAGCTTTGAAAGTGGCGTATTTGCTTTGTAAAATTGCTTTTATGCCGATGTGAAGAACGGTTCATGTGGATTTCAAAAAGTGACTTAATATGGAGACGTAATTGATACATAAAGAGACCGTAAAGAGTGGGAGGTGGTAGAAAGAGGGTTTGATTGGGTTATTTTCTTTTGACGTCACAATGACAGACTGAAAAATGTGCTGCAGCTATTTATAGCACCATGGTCGGTCTACTAGCAGGCAAGTTAACAAGCATTTACCTGTCTGCGGTCATCCTGAAGCCAAACCGTCAGACGGTTCGGTACTGCTGATGACTAAAAGGTGGCTTACTACTCCGGTTACATCGCTGTTTATGACTCCAATGTTAAACATAATGCAATACAGCTGTCTCATTTAATTAAAAACTATAATTCATTCAACCCAGCCCTTCTGGTGAGCTCATAAATTAATTAAAGTTTGTTGTCAAGATGATTAGCTACGAAAAAAAAAAAAAGATAGAGACCTGCGCATGAGGTAAGTGATACAAAGACACGGGAGATTTGTGAGAATGTGTCTGAACTAGAATGTAGTGGTGTAATGGGACACACAATTCAAGGTTCGGTTCTTGGGTCTCAGTTTGGTACGTTTAGGGAAAACAAAGAACATGCAGCAAACTTTCTTTGTTGGTATATTTTGAATATTCAACAGTTGCTCATTGGCCATAAACTTTAACTGTTACAGCACTAAAACAAAGGGATATTGTCAATAAAAAATACAAATAAAAATGAACAACAAAAATGTCAAAATGATGTCAATGTAACCTAATTCCCCCAGGGATCAATAAAGTATTTCTGATTGTGTAATGCGCCATCAATATAATATATATATAATAATTCCTGAACTGTGGCTTATCCTCATATAATGCTGTTGTAAATGTAATATGTGAAGTTTATCCACAGATAAATCCGACTTCAGTTTAACACACATCATGGTCCATTGAGCTCGATTAAACCAACTAGCAACAACTGGTGCGCTGCCAAAACCCTCCGGGTAAAACTCTCGCTCCGTCACTTCACACACAAACAGGATGTTGCATCCCGAACCGAACATCCTGCACCGAGCGGTTCAATATGAATACATCAGGAACAAATTCACAGTATAGCATTTTCAGCCACTTCAAGGCAGCAACGGCAGCAACAAACTCGCTGCTGCAGAGTTGGAGGTGGAGGTGGTGGTTGGAGATGCGGACTCACCTTGGCGTTGGCTTTGGTCTGGCTGCTGCTGTAGCTGTTGTTGTTGTTGGGGCCGTTATTAGCATCTTCATGAACTCGGTCCAAAAGCCAGAGGAGGAACTCGAGGGCGTCATGTTGAGAGTTTCCCCGAAACTGGGATCCGTACTTTGCCACTATGCTCTGGGGAGAGGAGAAACATTAGAGTTAATACTTTGTGGCCTCAAGATAATCCCGGTCACAGAAACTCGTCATTAAGTTACAGCTGATTCAGCTTGGAGACGTTTATAGAGGTGAATCATAGCTTAGACTCATTTAAGAACTAGTACCAGGCGTTATTGGCTTTGATAAGATCATGTGATGAAGCCATTCACAAAATATGAGCAGAGCACACTTCATTACATGCATCTGGCTTCATGCAGTTCCATGCAAGCCAACCACAAAAAAAAAAAAAACATTACAACTGCGTTTTCAAATAGGATTAAAAAAAAAAAATGATATATAAGATTTAACTTTCGGTCTAAAAATGTTGTAAAGTAATTGCCTGTTAATGCCTTTCACTTATCTCTCTCTATTGGATCAAGAGCTGAAATACGCTCATGAGCGACAAAAGAAAGCATCAAATCCTCAGATTCAAGAACCTCGAACCAGCAAATGTTTGGCTTGAAAGGTTACTACAGCAATCGTCGGATTTTACCCAAACTTATACATTAACTTATCTGGCTAATATACAGTTGCATACCTATTATTTGTATCGTTTCATTTCGACAATTTGTTTTCCTAAATTAGTAAAACACTTCTTTTGGGGATATGTTCAGAGAAAGAGTGAGAAAAACATCTGCGTTTCATGAAGCCACAATGTCATCACTAGGATTAATTACACAAACAAAGAAGTTAGACTAGTTAAACTATCAAATATCAGATATGAATCTGTCCATTTAGGAAGCAGGAGTGAATCAGTTTCACCTGCTTTGGAGCAAATAAGTGTCAACAGGTGCAATGGAGGCAAAAGCAGAACGTCAATTTTGTCTTGTCTACTAGTGTCCTCGTCACTACTGGAACATGAGGCGGGACCTGCAGTCCAATCCTCCACATGTATATGAGGTCGCATGAAGGTCTCAAGAGCATGTATCCTGGATGTCAAAGGCATTGACTGGGCCTCACGTTGCCCTGACCTGAAACCTGAATGAATCAGTGCATCCGACTCCGCCGAGTGCCGCCACACTGTCCAGGAGCTCGCCGGATGTTACTTAAATCACACATCCAGATCTGAAGTGGTCCCTTAATTCTTTTTGAGCAGTGAATCTTTTTAAGAAACTGTTCTCCATCCACCTCTATACACCCACGCATACCAAACGATGACTCATCCAGAGGACGGCCAAAACCCTGGCAGGTGTTACTAGAATAAAAAACAGCCGGTTTGCCTCATTGAATTATGAGGAAGGAGTGACTTTATGAGACGGACGGAGAAAAACGACACTCAAAAACGACCGGCAGCGTGAACGCTACGCTGGGTGGCGACTTCTCCCTGTCGCTCTCCCTCTCTGTGTGTGACTGACAGGATCCAGCCTGGTCTCCACACCTCATTAAAAATCACCACATTATACCTGCAGCATCTAAATATAAACACGGGAGGGGGGGGGGGGGGGGGGGGGGGGGGACCCCCTCTACCTGGACGGAGACAGCCCGCTAATGAGCTTCATCCCTATGAGGAAGCACTGACAGGCGATGGTCGGACG
This sequence comes from Eutrigla gurnardus, assembly GCF_963514095.1. Classification (NCBI taxonomy): domain Eukaryota; kingdom Metazoa; phylum Chordata; class Actinopteri; order Perciformes; family Triglidae; genus Eutrigla; species Eutrigla gurnardus. Next base: position 13,865,465 of record NC_139917.1, read on the forward strand.
AGGGACAGATGGAGGGAGGGACGCTGGCAGAACATACCTGTCTCAGAAAGAGGACAATGAAATGAGATGAAAAGTGACTAAAGTGAGAAAACGGAGAATAGGTTGAGGCGAAAACACTATGTCAAAGACGGTTTCCAAGGTTACGCGGCGTCTGTTCACAGAAACCTGATGACATCAAGAGGTTACGACTTCATTAAGATGAGGGGGGGGGGGGGGCTGCACTGGCGCCGTCTGCTTTTTTCTCTCCCTCCGAGTTTGTGTGTCAAAGCCCGCGATAATAATCCTGCTCGTCTTTTTGATATCTGTTTACAGCGGCGTCTCTTTGAGCGTCTCTGGCGACATGTGCCAAACAGCCTGGAAAGGCACTTAAAACGATTTCGGGAAATGTGGCAAGGTTGTATTCCCAAGCAACACGTCTTGTTTTAATTGACTTCTTGTTCGGGGAGAAATGAAAGAGAAGAAAACACGGTGCTGAGACCGCCAGGCAAACACGAGCGGTGTTCAAAGCTGACCTGAGCACCGCTCTTTGTTGGGCAAACACTTCAGGGCTAGTCGAGGAGAGGACGAGGGTGGACCCAAGTGTCAACTATCGATGGGTCTAGACCAAGGACCCGATTCTCAACCCACAGCTGATTGGACCTGACTCAATGTGGTGGGCTCAGGGTACTTTTCTCTTAATTCACATCGGCTTCATTGATTTATTTCTCATTTAATTACATCAGAATTTGCGGAACAAAGCTGTAGTCCCTAATTTAGGACTATTTACTTTTTGGAAAACAAGTATCTTATAAAGTCGTATATTTCTTCACAAAATATTCTAGCTTAACGACTTAGGATTTCTTTTTATTTGATTCTGTCCTAGAAAAGAACAAAGAGCAAAGACAACAAAAACATAAAGCATTGGCTTTTCTACAAACAAAGAACGTATATAAAAGAAAGATAAGAGAATGACAAAAGACAGCCATAAAACACACGCAGGCTCCACAGAAGGGGTCATGACCTCCCAACAGGCGGAGAGATAGGGTGGTGCTTCCACGCCCACACGTCTGTTTTACTGTCCCGTCTCGCTACCCTTGTTTCACCTCACACCATTACCCCCTCGTGCCCTCACCCACATCCATCTCCCTGCTCCGTAAACAACGGCGGATCGGAGTGCCGGCGGGCCGGAGGAGTAACTATAAACATCGAGCACATTCTCCTCCTCTCTCTCCCTCAAAAACACATTTACAGCAGCTCACCTCGCCGCGGCCCGGCCTGCCAAACAGGCCTGAATGGGTTTCTCTCTGACGGACAGGGAATGATGCCGACAAATTAGTGACACGGCATAACCTTAATATGGACTGCACACACACACACACACACACACACACACACACACACACACACACACACACACACACACACACACACACACTATCCCCCCCTACAGGTGCTGCTGGAATGAGGCTGGATAGAATCCGTCATTACCGGCTGCTCCATTTGCCGTGTCATTTTTCAGCGTCCTGGTGTTGCCAGCTCACCTCTGGACGCGGGACGGTCATCACTTACAGTCTCCGCTTATACCTCCCTCTCCCTGTCTCTCTCTCTCCCCTGATGCTGTGTTTCATCCGTCCTTTTTTCTGTCTCACACACAAACAAACCTCACACACTCTCTTTCTATTAACTCTCCTTTTCTTTCCTCTCCACCACGTAGGAACCATTCCCTCCACTAATCAGGCCCAGCTGAGCTCTGGCCAACAGACACACACACACACACACACAGACACACACACACACACACGCACACACACATGAGCCTCCCTTAGCCGTGTAGCACCTGTCCTTCCCCGTTTTCCTCCTCTCAAATCCAAACTAACTCAGCCCGCTACTTCCTGCTTCACCTCACAGACAGCCAGCTACTTATTAAAGACAAATCTAAACGCCACCTCTTGGAATCACACCTATACTTCCTCCGCGGTGCTGAGAAGCTTTGGAAATCCTTCGACAAAAGGTGCCGGCGAGTCAAGACTGAACAAAGCCTGCGTGTCTGCGGCCGTCCCTGGCGTGGGATTTACAGGCGATCAGTGAGAAATAAGAAGGGATGAGATGCGATGGAAATAATCGCCTCTGAATGGCTTACAGCCGAGCAAAGGCTCCCTGGGCTCTGCTGGAACTGAGAAATTGATACTCTTGAGGATTCCCAGCCGAGGCTGTGAATATGCTACTGTGTGTTACTACCGGGAGTGGAGGAAGCTGCATCTGTCGAGCTATCAGGCGCTGCATGAACACGTATACTCATCGCTGAGACGAAGCAGGAAAGTCATCCCAGACTCCAATGATTCAATGAACGCAATATCACATCCCATAATACTAAACGTTGATTTTTTTTTTTCTTCTTTTCCCCACGCAGCTTCCTACATTGTGTCGTTCTAACGCGGTCCATAAATCACCAGAGGCCTACTAAACCTGGTGGAAAATGTTCTCCCATTGTAGTGCTTACAGATACGGCGCAGACACACTTCTCCTCGCGTTGCTTTATTGGCTCTTGTCACAGCGGCGGCGCTATAATGGAGTGCAGCTCACTGAATCGTGGGAATGCGTGCTGCTTCCCGAACAGCATATGGTGGCTCTGTTCCAGTACTTGTGAGCGGTCTGGCTCTTGTTTTATACCTGTTTGAAGCAGCACCGCTTCAACAGTTAGATCCCAGTGTACGCCCGTGGACAAACGGAAGGTACGATGAACGGGACGTCAAATCTTTCAGAAAACTGCGGCTATCAGACTGAAACGAGAGTCCAGGTGGAGCGTATCCCCCACGGCGACATGAGTTATTTTTTTACAAACAATGTATACATCTTCGGCATGGAGAGTGAGAATTAGAGTGACTCTTGAAAGGAGAGCAGAGACAGGAAAAGGCAAACAAACCATCGCTCTCGCTGTCACACCACCAGCGCTCCCAAAACAAACAGTCTACCGAAACACCAGGCTTTGCCGTAAAAAAAAAGATGAAGACGGGCTCCCACGCAACAACATCTAAAAGTAGCCACTGTGTTGTCGTGTCCGTTGGGTCGGGAGTGTAAGGCAGCAAAAACAATGAGCTCACTCCGTCGTTGAGTTCGATTGATGTGGACAACTTTAGGAGCCATCGATAAAAGGCCACTTCATCCCTCCAGATTTCATCAACGTCAAATGTGTAGCGAAGCATTGACGGCGAGGTCGGACTTTTTGACCTTTTAAATGCAGCGCTTCCACGAGGCTGATCACTGTCATTTATACCCGTCGCAGCATTTTGGCGCCACATTTCGTATAGAAAGGGATTTTTTAGACGTAGGAATCCAAGTCTAAACAGTCCTTTTCACACGGCCTGTTCCAGTGCTGTGCTGTTATTTCCGCCCCGCTGTTCTGTATGAAAAGGTACAGAGGCAGAACAGAGCCACTAGCATTAGCTGGCTGAGAGACTCACATGCAGTAAAAGGTCCACACAGCCGGTGTGTCATCAAAGCACACAGAAACTTGGATTACAACACACAAAGACGGAGAGCGATTCTCTGCTCAGGACAGCGTTACTCCCCTATATCTTCATTTTAAACAGTTGTCCGCCGCTATGACAATGCTCTGCATTTCAAATGTAGCAATAAGTGAATAGCACAAACGTTTTGACACGGCACGGCAGATAAATACGAATCTGAAAGTTTGCATTCTGGAGGCCAAGAAAGTCAAACTTGTTTTCCGACTCCTAGTCAAACTTTTCAAGAGAATCCAAAATGTAAATGTTATCTTTCCTCCCCACTGTACCGCCTGAGGTCATTCTGGTATCTCCAGTTGACATATTGTGATTTTCTACTGAAAGGCTAATGACTCAAACCTAAAGAAGTTTGTGGAAAAGTAGCCTACACAAAAGTTCCTTCCACTTGCAGGCCAGTGCGTCTGTTAAGTGCGGAGAGGTTTGGTTTCCACCATCAGTTGTCAAAGCTGACTGTCCCTTCTTGCCATTACAGACCCGGGGGGGGGGGGGGGGGGTCTGATGAGGATCACAGGAGGGACCATGGAGTTTTGTTTACCAGCAATGTCACTCCCTCCCACTTTCTCTGTCTCTCTCCATCTGAGTGCACACAATCGGAGGCTTCTCAGCAGGGGGGTATTCTCCTTTCCAGGCCGAATGCACTTGCTACAGTAAACATCCTCTCTGCTGCTTCACCCTTCAATAAGCAGACAGACACAAATCACTGTGTTGATGCGATGGGGCAAGGCCAGAAAACAGAAAAGGGGAGTGAAGGACATGGACTTTTCTTTTCTTTCTTTCTTTCTTTTTTTCACCCTCTACGATGAGAGGTTTTAGAGCAAATAGAGCAGCACGTTCAAACATTAAGCTCAGGGACTGATATCTGAAATTGGCTTGGAAAAGCAAAGGGAAAATGTTGCTAATTAAATGTATGTAACAACTGCAGTAAATAATATCCGATAAAGTAGAAGAAATAGAAATGCAGTTACGTTAGGCTAGAGAACAAATTTATTTTGTCTATCAATTCAGATTCATAAGTAAATAAGTCCTTAAAAAAACATTGGTCAGATTCTTGTATCAATTCAATCTCATTATATCAATCTACTATAATGAGGAGCTGGGAAGCAGGATGGCAGGGTGTCGACTCCCAGTTACTGTAAACATGATATCAGTGGTACATCAAGCCACTATAATCTCCATGTATTTGGAATATAGTTGTGTTACTTCATGTATTATTTTATGACATTCAAAGTCCACAGAGGTTGCTCAGCGATAATTATGGAGAACACCACGACTCCTGAAATGTTCAGAACAAAACAGCATCTCCTTCTTTGTTAACTACCTTTCCCTCGCAGCCTGGAACACACTGCTCTCTCTCTCTCATTATTCATTTATCACTAACTCCTGGTAGTGGGTGAGAAACAAAGCTGCGTCCAAAGTCACCGTCATGTATCGACCTTTTTCCATTATAAATGACACCCGTGTGGCTCTTGTGCACCTGTTGCACGCCCACTCCCCTCCAACCTCCCCCAGGCTGTGTGTTGCAGTCAGCGCTCCGTTACAGGTGGACTATCATCCACTCGGCCCGGAGAGAAGCCTGCAGCCCAACAGCAATGCCGATTTCATTTCCTTACATTTTGTCAGATCAGGTTGCAGTTTGTGTCAACAAGACAGGAATGCTCGACTCCCCAGCACGACACAAGACAGCCGGGGGGGGAATGCGGAAGAACCACCTGAAGCGCTGGAATAGCAGGGCAGGTGAGTCAGCTGGAGACGCTGCAGCCTGCGTGTAATCAGTAACCACGCTGTGTGCACACATGAAAACTACCCGCTCAACAAACAAGAATAAAAGGTCGAAACCGGGAGGCAGATTGGGGAGGTGTTTGGTTTTTCTGTTTTTTTTTTTAAATCGCCTTACGTGACACACCTGCATCTTCATTCACAGAAACGGGACACGCAGGCAGACCGCTGCCCTTTGAACTGCATTCAATCAGGTGACGACTGATTTGTTTGGCCAGTATAGACTGGGATACGTGATAGTTGGTATCAGTGCTTACAGATCCCATAAAATCCTCTTGACATATGCCTGCTGAGTCGTGGCAGCGCACAGGACGCACTGAAGCTATTATGACTATGTATTTTCTGTTTGACTCAAAACTGAGTGGATTCCATGGGAAGGATGTGTATAAGTAATTTAATCTGAAGATAATGACATCTCTTTACCGCTGGAGTAGCTCACAGGGGGCCCCGGGGCACACATTTCCTGTTGAACCCTTGTTGCCCCCCTTCTCTCTTTCTCTCTCTCTCTCTCTCTCTCTCTCTCTCTCTCTCTCTCTCTCTCTCTCTCTCTGTGTATGTACCCTGTGTTCTCCAAGAACCCACCGAGTGCAGAACACACAGCAGCTTAATTAGATTTTGCCAAGAGACCCAGAAACCCCCCAGCACTCTCCCGGGCCGCACGTTTGCTGCTGTGTGTCAATTTGTTTTGTGGTAATTTTTTTTTTTTTTTTTAAATGCCCTAAGGCCTTTTTATATTGGTGTTATTGTGCTGTAGTAGAGGACATTCTCACACAAATGTGCAGTTAATAAAATAATCACAAACCAATTAACACACGTTTAACTTGGGGGTGTCAGGTAGGAATGGGGCGACAAAACTCATAATAAGCTGATCATGGTGAATTTCAGTTAATGGGATAATTGCAAATTTTGTCACGAGTGATGTGAAAAAGCTATAGCTTGCTATCATGGTAGACAAGTGTAAAAAAAAGAACTTAATTTAAAAAAATACAGGATACTTTTTTTAATGTATCCTTTCTATTTGCAGGGAGAACTTATGCTTTTTGATCATCTTATTTAAGATAATGTGAAGATTACTGAACTATTATCTGTGACTCATTAAAAACATAGTTTCTTGTTAAATATGAATTCAAATCTCTTTTTTTTTTAAGTGATTCCAGTGGTTGTTTTAAGAGTTTTGAGCATATTTATGATTGATTGGATAATAAGAATTTGAATCGCAATTATTTTGGAGAAGGATAATCGTGACATTTTCATATGAGGGGCCCCTGGGGGTCTGGGCCCCAAGCTTTGATCAGGTAGAACTAAATCCTTGCTGTAATCCAACAAGCTGAATAAATTAGTAAAACATACAACTGGTATTTGTGTAACTTTAAAGTAATTTCTAAGATTGGCATGTCAGGGCAGTGACAAACACGCAGTTAGACATGTAAACACAACAGTGCCATCAGCACCAGCTATTAGACGGTCCCTCTCCGTCCTCACCTTGAACTCCACGGACAGCTGAGGCGTGTACTCCAGGGTCCACAGACCTCGGACCAGCGACGCCAGCTGCTCGGTCACCTCTCCCCTGGCGGTGTGCGGCTCCTCGCCTCTCACTTCCCCGTTCACCCTCCTGAGGCACGACGCCGACCGGTACTGCTCCAGCCCGAGGTACTCGGCCAGCAGGTCCGTGTTGCTGAGGCACTGGACCACGGCGTTCATGAAGCAGGTGTTGCCGTGGTTCTTCAGCCCCAGCACCCCGGGGGTCTTGTCGCCGTAGCACCACGACAGCCGCTCTTTGACCGAGCCGTGAGAGGAGGACACCGTGGAGCTCTTCTTCACGGCGCCCTCCCTGGGGGTCTGCGCGCAGACGTCCTCTTTGAAGCCGCCCGACGCGCTCTGCCCGAAGCCGCCGTCGTCGTCCTCCGCGTCCGGCGCCTCCGCGTCGCCTAAGTGCGCCAAAGTGCCCAAAGTTTTAAGGATCCTTCCCATGAAATTCCCGAAAGACCGCAGCGACTTCCTCCTCATAAACCTCCCGGTTTTGTATTTCTTCTCTTTCCGCTTCGTCGCTTTGGGTTTCAAGGCTTTCCTTGCCTTGTTTTCCTTGCGGGTATCCATGTCTCCGCCACTTCACCGCACCGACAGAGGGAATGAAACCGGGCTGCGGAGTCGCACCTGTCTGCCAGCCTGTCTGCCCTCCTCCTCCTCCTTCTCCTCCTCCTCCTCCTCTTCGCTTCTCTCTTCACGAACCTTACCGCTGAGGTGGCACCGACGCGGTGCCGACTAGGCACATGATTACCATGACATGCCGCTGGTTCCCAGCAGCCTGCGACGTGGTCACCAGTCCACACCAGTGGGAGTGACGCTCCCCAGCAAGTAGACAGAAGAGCCGCGTTCCTCCGTCCGCGCAGCAGCTTCACGTCCACTTCCTCATCGATGGCTCCCGGTGCTGGATGGGTCCCCCCCTCCCTCCTCTCCTGTCTAATGATCTACAATGAATAAGTTTCCATTTGGAGGATGCCGTCTAATGCCCGCCTCTAAATACAATAACTTAATTCACCTGGATTGCATTACTTGCATTACTTCCCCTACACCGAGAAGGGAGCTCTTTCCATACACTGCTGCTGGACTGGACGCGGACACGCCACTCAGCACGTCTCGTTAGGGACACGGGGAACGAGGAAGTTGTTGCCTCTAATAGGTGCCAAAGCACTGTTGGCCTCAAGCTGCCCCCTGTAGGAGCAATTACAACATCACCTGATTCAACATCCTCAGAGGAGACATCATGTGTTGGATGATCCTGCTGCAGGGGCATGAAGACAAATCTGCTCCTGAAAGCCTTTTTAGTGGTGACAGTAAAACTTCTTCATGTTCACCTAGAAACAAGTCACCGACATACACAGTCCCAATGCAGGAAGTGTAAGGTCATATGTACATACCTTAACATTTCTGCTTAACAATCGACCCATAGTAGTGTCTATTTTGCTCCAGTCTGCTGTGGAAACATCTTGTCTATAACACAGACGTATTTACAGCCTCACATTCCTATAAATAGCCCTTCTGCCGCCTTCACACACGCTAACTCTGCTGCTGCTGCACCCTGAAACCACACAAGGTGGATGTGAAAAGAACCATTCGGCCCGGGCACCTTACGTGCAGCTCTGGTGTTCAGCTGGGATTTCAACATCTTTTGTGCTATATTTAGATTCAAGCTTAATTTCACAGCTCACTAGTAATAATGATTAAAATGTAGTGGGCCAGATGTGCTGATTTATTGAAATAGATAGCCCCCGTCCAATATTTCTGCTTTTATTCCAGCATTGGTAGATAATACTGTTGCACACAACACTGTTGTGACAAATGAGCTAATTCTATTTACTAACAAAAATCGTCCTCTTTTCATAAGGAGGGTGGGGACGCGTGAAGGCAGAGATGCCTGCTTGTTTACTGATACAGGGATTCTTTTTCTGACTTGGTTCATACTGCAGGTTTTTGCCATTTTCCTTTTTGGGGGAAGCAGCGGTGAGTTATTAATTATTTAGATAAGCCATTTTGAACAATAGTAAGGAGAGTGGGTTCAGATCGGAGGCAGTCAGAGAGGCTTTCTGCTGTCTTAACCAGAATCCCTTCAGGGAATGGCTGTTGATACATTAGCTGACAGCAGCCGTGTGCTTAAGAGGCCAAGAATCTGGGCCTCCTCCTCCTTGTCTCTATAGTCCGCGTCCAGACCTTTTCAATCTGCCCACTCCACCGAGTTGATCATTCTGTCTGATAGAGCAGTGTCTCTACAGCCACAGACAGAAGCATCATATCTGAGTAAATGTAATGCACTCTACAACATACTTGTCTTTACTCGTTCTGGTCTCATCGGCATTGAGGCGGTCTGTAGAGCAGCATTCACTCTGCTGGCCTCAAGAAGTCTAAAGAAGCAAAATGGAGACACTTTGATGTGAAGAATGCCTTCTTGTGCCTTGAAGTATAATTTTAAATTCATGTTAGGTCTGTGAATTCCCACCTATATTCAGCTCCTGTGGGGGATTACTGTTTAACTGACGACACTGGTCAGGGGAGTGCACTCTTTTCACGTCTTTATGCTTTCTCCAGTGGAAAAAGAAAGAATCTAACAAAGTAATGATGCTGAATATAATTTATTTCCTTTGTATGAACACAAACATCCACTTGGACTAAAGGATGAACTGATTAGAATTTGGTTGTCAAATGTCATTCTGATAACTTTTGAGTTCATAGTAATTATGACAATTCTGCGTGAAGTGTCCTGGACTCATCACACAAACAGGAGGAGGGTTGAGGGAATCTCCATCGGAGAATGGCTGATGCTGATTATGATGCGGTTATTGGAGCAGATCTTCATGCTGGTGATACTGCCGCAGTGAGCGGTACCAATGTGGCTTACCTCACCTTGCATGTAGTCCCACACCTTCACCAGCTTGTCGTGAAAAGGTGAAAAACATGTCAATAACGTGAGAGAGGTTTTAGTACAGTGTGCATCGTAGATTCAGAGCAGATGAAAATGAAGGGATGAGAAACCACTCATAGTTTTTAAGGAAAGGACGGAAATAGAAAATACATTTACAACTTGAATAACTGCATCCAGCGACCAGTGAAGTTGCAGTTTACATTCATGTCTGACCAAATGTCATCACTTCATCATTTTAACCTATTACAAGAGTGTGAAATTGTCATAATTAGTGTACTCATAAGTTCTCATAAGAATGTGACCTTTGACCACCAAATTCTAGTCAGTTCATCCTATAGTCCAAGTGGACGTTTGTGCCCCCATCATGTTCAGGAGAATGGGGCTGACATGGGATCACAGTTGAGCAAGGCACTGGTCCCTACTCTGCTCCCAGCAACAGCGATGCAACAGACGTGTGATGGGCCGTACCTGTCACAACGGGTTTGCCATCATGTGAGATGTCCATGCCGTTGATGGCCCCAGACCGTGAGCCCTCCCGCTTTCTGATTACAGATCCATCATACACTTGCCAGTAGGCAACCTGGGAAGGAAGTTAACACATCACACATAGTAGGTCAACAGCACCATTGTTCAAGTGTTCCAAAGGAAGGCATCAAGCAGGCATCCTATAATGACACATGGCCTGCTGATCTTTGCTGTCGTCATTTACATTACTAATTGCTTGTGAAGATTGATGCAAAGAGAACTCGCTACGGATGATGCAGGTGACAGCATCCCTTTATGGTTGTGCTATTCTTCCATTATATTATTATATACTGTATGTTTTCCTATTATGGTAATATGCAATATGTGACCTAAAACCACCTTGGACTACCTTAACTGCTTTATTATTTGTAGTCTGTATGGAAATGAGTAGGTCTATAGTCGGATTCTATCAACCTCACACACACACACACACACACACACACACACCCCAATTGAAACTGTGTTTGCCGATTTAAATGAGATGTAATCATCCCGCAAGCTTTGGCTGTCAAAGTATCAAGTCTCACGGAAGGCAAGTTATTTATAGCGCAGGCAGCAGAGACATCACAGCACCACATGACAAGGGCCCTTTCTTGTTATTTATATGAAAAGTTAAGTACTGTTGAAGGGCCAGGTGGATTTGATCATTAAAATCAGTCTTCTGAGTCATCGGGTACGAATGAGCTTCTAATAGAAGATTTAGTGGTGATCTCAGTCCCTGTGTGTGTTTTTGAAGGTCCCATATTTTCAAAAGTGAGATTTTGTCCTCTTGATTATAAAGTGCTATATAAATACTGTGGAAGTATTGAAACTCTCAATCAATAGAGAAATGAACATAGCACACATTCAGAAAGTAAAGTACAAAAATATACAGCGCATATGATTTGCATAAAAAAACATATTCCACCTAGCAAAGCTGAAACTTACTTACAACTATTGACGTTACAGAGCTGTCCTTTGTGTACTATTGATTCCACAAGAAGGTTTCAATCTAGATAAATTAAATTGCATGTTAATTTCGTATTTCCGATGCAACCCAAGTATATTTCCTCTTGCGTTGTATGTGTATTACACCACCTGACAGGAAGTAAATATGGACCCAGGATGTTGCCTAGCAACGCAATTCCATTGAAACACGCTAAATTGGAGCGTTGCAGACGGAGGGTGAATACAGGTACATTGAGGCAGACAGCATAAGGAAAGCATCATACGTGTCCTTTAATTCCAGATGCCATTTCAAAGTAAAAAAAAAAAGAGGCTGAGCAGATTGCACTTGAAACTCAAGTGTTGAAAGATCTTCTTTTTGAAAATCTGTATCTATTCTAGCTGCAAAGCTGCTAGTTAACTAGACGCTGAAGTTTAATATGAGTACTGGCTAACATACATTAAATCATTCATTATATTAAGCATCATTAATCACAAGGCTGTATGTAAAAGGAAAAGTTCCACAGAGCTGCACAGAAGAAGCCCAACATTACAGCCTGAGACAAGATTGAATGGCTTGATTGATGGAATGGCTTCCTGATATTAATATTCCTAAAAAAAAAACAATTTAGGAAAACACTACCACGACCGGAGGGTTATTTAAGTCGGCATCACATCAGAACGTACGGCAGCTGTGCAGACTACGCTGATTCATTCGGCTGAGGGAACATGAGAGTACCATCTTTCCAACAAACAAATAAAGTTGCTTACTCCATTGATTCCTCCTCATAAAACCAGGAACTGCTTCGTTATCCCATTCAGCAGCTTATTGGAGACTCCCACCTGTGTGAGTCGTCTTGGCACCACCTGTGTTCCCTCCACCTCAGTCTGGAAATGTGCTCATAGACAGAACATATGGGCCACCAGGAAATGACTTACCTGCAGCATGCGGGGGTGAGTGTGAAATGTCGGGCCTACTGTTGATAGTGTTCAGCTTATCACCAGGAACGACCAGAGTTCACAACCAGAGTGCAGTTGCATCAACTACAGACGCGATGAGCATCATTTTCTCCTAATGGACGCTTTAAAAACAGGCATTCAGAATGAGCCGGAGACATCATGTATTTAAGGACAGGTTATTTTATTAATAACATGTTCTTCATTATATAGTATTTGATTCTTTTATGTATGTGCAGACGTTCTCCATTTTATCCAGTTGGCTTTTTCAAGAGTGTTATCGATCGGACACACGCAATAAAAATGATGCCTTATAGTAACATCACAGAGAAAAGACCTGGGCACACCTGCATGGTTGAGAGCTTAAGGGAAGATGCTACAGGAAAACACATTTCGTTTTTCTCACACTGGTCAACTGTGAGATCTTGGGCTATTTTGTTTCTATAACATGTTTTTTAAATTCACATTTAGGTGTTCATTTTAGTGCACTTTGTCTTTTAATGTCGGTAGATTTCTCCTAAATTCACCAAAAGTTAGCGATGTCTATTGATGATCTATCTTAATGTCTTACCATGTTTGCCTGTAGTGCCTTCAACATATATGTAAAACTTTTCTATACAGACAAAAAATAATAAAATAATAATAATTTTATTTCATACTCTGAGCCAGAAATCGCCACTTCAACAGCACTTATATACACCAAACTTTCCAGTTTCATTCCTTTCTACATTCTGGGTTTCTTCACATCATTCAGAGATTTGATTTTATGAAAACATGGTGAAAATACTTTTTTTTATGGCTGTTGAGGGTATTTTCTTTTATTTATAGAAGAAATTTCCATAACTTTAGAATTTATTTTCCAGGAAAATACATTCCCTTTGTAAAAATCAACGTAAATTCCATGACAATATCTAGTTAATGTTTTTAGTATTGAGGTGTGATGTTCCCGGCTTATATCATGCTGCTATTCCATTTAAATGTTGTTAGGCATCAAGGTGACACTAACCTGGACACAATACAAACCTGCATTATCGCTCCTGTCCTCTAGAAGAGTTCTTGAGAGACTTCCATATTCCATATATAGACACCAGACGACTCCAGGCACCATATTTTCTACACTAAATCCAGCATCAAAACTTGCCTCATGCCCTTGTCTATTTTTTTCCTCCTGGCCACTGTTTTTCTTTTCACACCTTTCTTCCGAATTTCTATTGGTTTACTTTCTGTGATTTTACTCACAGAGGCATGCTGGGAAGTGATGAAGGGTTGGAGTAAGGAGAGGAGAGAGAGCAGAGCGTTGGTATTTGTTCTCCCAGACAGAGCGCCTGTGTCCTGGGATGAGCAGATGGTGGATCTGGCTGGCACTTGGGCGGCACAGGCACATCCGCAGGAAGGCACGACCGCCACAGCCCCCACCCCCCTCTCTCCTTCCCTGAATCCCTCCTCCTCACCCTCGCTCTGCTCACTCAGCACATCCACACCGCTGCGTTAATCAGCACAACTTGTCCTCACCTCTCAGCATGCAGGGGAGGCAACAATATGGGTCTAGAGTGAGGCTGGGTTCAGGGGGTGTGGATGAAGTGCACAATCAAGGAAACAAGCCATTCCATTCTGCTACTATGAACCTCTGACCTTATGTAAATAAGTGGTGCCCGAATAATCAAAATGATTCAGGAAATAACCGACTTAAATGGACTGAGTGTCCCGGTCACAGTGACTCATTTTGCTCAGCTGAGAAACAAATTACAAGCGTTCCAAATTCATCTAAGGACTTGCAAGTGTGTGCAAGTCTTCACTGTGCTTCTCAATGCTGATCTCTGATGTAAGCTGAGTGCAGATTATAATAACAATAACAGCATAATGAGACATCTACATTATGACTGTGTGAGTGCCAGTGTCTTTGCACCCTTAGGAATTGTCATGATCATTCCTTTTCCTTGTTGCTGAGTTGCATCCCAGGGAATTCAACATGCAACTTACATGCCAGCGGGTAAAACCAACCAAAACAGGTCTTATCATAAAGAAACTGAGACCACAGTAATGGGTTACAAACACTGCCTACTGGAATTGCTTTAAAATGCACCGAGCTGTGTTCCTGTCCAGTGAAGACTATGTATCACCAGTTAGTGATTTTGAATTTGAATCTCTCTGATAAACTGAAGAAAATACCTTTCCCAAGGCAAGGCAAGGCAAGGCAACTTTATTTGTATAGCACATTTCATACACAAGGCAGACTCAAAGTGCTTCACATCATAAAACAAAGTCCCAGTGTGATACTACATGAGTAAAGGACCTGAATACTTCTTCCACCACTGAAAGTCACAAATAATCACTTTTCTGTCAGTGCTGCTGGTAATGAGCTGGTATTCCTCTAGGTGGTAGCACACCGTCCGGATCTGTGTGTTGACAATCAGCTTACGAAGACTGTCAAACCGCCTACAGCAGGAACTGCAGAAGAAGGTAGACGATGAAAAAAAGAGAGGCGATAGAAGGCTGACTTTCAACAGCATATCAGTGGTCGAGAAAAATCCCACGCGGTGAAAGTGCTCTCACATCAACGGCTTCCAGGTGCAGTTTAACAGTGGTGTATTTGAAATTCAGAGCAGTAGCACCGCCAGCTAACAGCCCCAGCCATCGCCACGTTGAGAGTCGTGTGAAGGCAATCCCGCAATCATAGACATGCTCTGAACTTGGAATTTTGGCACCTTTAATGTGATCACCCGCATGTGAACAAAATAGTATAGTTATGTGTTAAAAAATGTTACATGTACTGTGCTTTCACAATGCACAATGTTCCACACACACGTGGAACATGATGTATCTGGCGGGACACGGTGCCAATCGAGATTCATTATGGCTAAAGGCTGTTTGTCTGATAAATGTTCTTTTCAGCATTTGCTTGTTAGTAGTCAATAATAATAATAATAATAATAATAATAATAATAATAATAAATCACTGAAGAAGCCCTGCAGATTAAAGGATTTTAAGATTTCCTCATAAAGGATGCACTGGATTTCTTTTTCCCCTACTGTTCCATGCAGACACTGCTTCAGCACTTCACTCTCATTACAACTCAATCCTGAAAGCAGCACTCTGTACTTTTCTCTCTGGTGGCTATATATCTCATTAGAAATTATATATAGATTTTTTTTTTACAAGATAATGTGATTAACTGATCCAGTAACACACTTTTCTTTCCACTTGTTTTTTTTTTTAACTCAACTGGACTCAACTTATCAGCCTGTCATCCACTTGAACATTTGACTTTGTGTCGCGGCTTAAACGAAACAACACGATAGCAGAAGTTTAATGAGGATACATATTTGGATGTGAGATGTGTTCAGACACAAGTGTTGGGTTATGAAGCTGGGCTACTCACACTAGGTCCCAAATGATGCAGGCGCCATCTGTACTGGCGGTGACACTCTTTGTCATCATTCTTGATTTTGATACAGGTGATGACGGCTTTGTGCTTTGCCGTGGTCTCCAACAGCCGCTGGCCATGTGGCTGCAGCTCCCAAACACAAACCTGCAACAGGTGAGCCCAAACTCATTCCACCTCACAGGAGATCCCCTTTGCATCAGTGAAGGAATTAAAAACACAAATTAAATCAATCTTCAGCATGACTTATTTCTCTCAAACTGCAAATAAACTGTATGCCAATGTGTTAAAGCTGAGAGTTGAATGTTGAATATGTATATTTTAGGGTTTATCTTATTCTTGGATCTTTATCATGGATGTATAATGGATTAAATCATGTGACCCTTTGCATGCAAGCATTTTAACTTAAATGATCTTTAATAATTCACAGCTTCACACTTTCTGGAGAAACAAACTAATTGATTTTTTTATTTGTATTAAACTTTCATCCTTCGAACAATTTCATTAACATTATTATATGACCTGAGGGGCATTTCAATGTGTCGCTATATGTTTCCATTCGGTGGAAACACTGAATATTACACAATTTTCTCGACAACTGCGGTTCATCTCTGTTACTGACCATTCCATCTCCCCCTCCAGACGATCCTCAGTCCCTGGTGGCAGCGATGGCTGTCACGTCCATTCTGTGTGCGTTTTGGATGAACATGAGCCTGCCAGTTTCAGGTTAAACACACGGATCTTATCATCATTCCATGCTAGAAGAGAGTGAAATACATTTTTGTAGAAAATCACACTGAAGCTAATCCATCCAGTTCTTTTACAAGCTCATACAAGTACCAAAAACCGAATATGCTTTGTAGTAATGGCTTCAGTATCTTGCTTGCGGATATATCTCCATGTTTCTCACCACTGATGATGCTTCGTCCGTCAACCAGGATGTCCAGGGAATTGCAAGTTATGTTGGGTAAGGTGATGCGCAGCAGCTCTTTGGGCTTATATGCCGCACCCTGATGTCCTGCTCAGAGCAGGTCGCAAATAATTCAGATGTTCCACTAAAACACACTCAAAAAAAGAGAGAGATGTGGAATTAGAGAGCATAGGGGTATCTCTCATACAATGGTGCTAATTGAGTTAAAGGTCCCATATTGAATAGAGTGAGATTTGCATGTGTAAATGCTATATAGACCTACCGTTGAATCCGATAACAGCATCTAGCTCAAGTTGAGGCACACCCCGTGTTTCAAGAGCAACGGCTGAAAAAACCATATACGTTGTGTGAAAAACTGCACTGTTTATGTGGTGTGGATCAGGGAACATCTGATGTGTTGTGTACATTTAAACATAGGATCCAGGTTGCTGTTCACTCTTTTATTCGACAGATGATTTGCGGATGATTTAGTCTAAGCAGAGGATGTGAAAATATAAGCATTACTGATCTTGCATAACAAAAGGTCACAATGGTAAATCAGAAAACTTGATATTGACTTAATTAATGCATCCTTTTTCTCTTTATACAAATGGTAAATGGTAAACTCAGGAATCTATTAAGAAATAAACAATTAAAGATCAGTTACTTCAAACATATCCAGTCATAAAAGGTCATTATTCAAGGGAAAAGGTCCAATAACTCACATCCATGTGCTTCCTTTGTTCTGGTATGGAGACAACAAGGGAGCCACATGGGTGAAGGGTCAACCTATATAGGCTTGGGGGTCCTGGCCAACTCATTGACAGATGATGCAGGTAGGTGGACCTGGTGTAGGTGACTGACTTGTGATTTAACATTGTGTCTTTCTACTGTAATGTGTTAGATATGCTAAATGCTAATACATTCAATTGTTGCTGGAAAAACTAATGCAACCCTTGTTTTCTCAAATCGGCTGATAGCTCTTACGAACAACAACTTGCTACAATATATATTATTTCTGTGTATTTCCTCTTGATAGAGACTGATCCACTATTTAATCTGTGTGACCTGACATTACACTCAAAAGCGTACAGGCAACTACGGTTTAGTAGGCAACATGCAGCAGAATTGTCTGGTCCACAACAGATATTATACACAACAACAAAAGCTGCTTGAACTGCAATAGTTGTTATATGAATACAGTTTATTGGGGACTAGTTTTCAGAGAGATTTCTGTAGTTCACGGTTCAATACACATCAATGTCAACACAAGTAGAAGTACATTTGAGCACAATACTTAAATACTTTTAAGAGTGCGGGCCCATTGTGTTATTATTATGCACTGTGAACTTAAGCAAAATGTAATTGACAGTAAGTACCGTGTATGTCGATAGCATTACAAAAAAAAAACAAATGTGTGTGTATATATATATATATATATATATATATATATACATTCATTTTTATTTTGCACAGCTCATATCAGAGTGAGACTGTTGCTGCACTCTATGGTTCAAAACGCTGTCTGACACGAGTTTTAAATGAGCTTTAAAGCTCTCCTGACTACACTGTGATGTCATCACAGCAGGTGGCGAGAGGTAATGTACCTGAATAAAGAATAATGTAACAGCCAGGTTCTAGTCTGATTCAGTATAGCATTGACCATAGAGTGCTGCAGGGATGACGTATTTTTCTTGGCCAACCCCGGGCGTTAGCATCATGACAATACCATTATTTATTTATTGCAGAAAACAAGCTCTGTGGCAAACACACATTTATGACACATACACCTTTTGTTCAGCAAGATAATCTTCACAAATGAACACATTTTAGGATTTTTGAAGCGTGACTGCAACCGCCATTGTCGCTATAAAGGAACTACTAGTATAACAAGCTGTAACAACAAACTAGTTGGCATGTTGAAGTCTTGTTAGCAACCTCCTTTTTTAAGACATGTAAAACTTTTTAAAATTCAATAGTGGGGTATCCACTCACTGATGTACTTCATAGGGTGGAACTTAACGTTAACATCTATAAAAATGTATGTTAACCACAGACCTAATTCCAGTCATCTCGCCAAAAACCCATTTACTGAGTACATTTTTGGCATTTCATTGTTGAAAAATTTGAAAATTATTTTTAAAAAAAGGTCAACTTTCAAAAATCACTGAGCTACTGAACTGAACCATGCACACATCTTGCGCTGGTTAATGTTTGTGTCCCTTCGACGGTGTTAAGGCAGGAACACACCGGCCCAACCGTTGGACGTCTGAAGCGTTTGGAGAGGCTCGGACGAGGTCGGGAACACATATGTTTGGTGTGTACAGCTGCGTCGGAAGCTTTCGGAGCCGCGCGGACGTTGTCTGATCAGACTGAGCATACGAAGGTATGAGGTAGCAGATTACATCCAATGAAGTTAATCACTATTGGACAGCTGATATTTACTCTTTAGACTTCAGTCTGACACCTCCAATAAGCGCACGGATACAAACACTGTCAATATTGTGTCAAGCATTCAGTTTTGTTGCACGTGGAATAAGTGCTTCAGGTCTTGTGGCAGGGCAACTCTACTTTGGTTGAGAGTTTTTGGTTAATTACAAATAGTTCACGATATGAGATATTCTTCCACATTATCTAAATCTGTCTTAAAGGAAGATATAAACAGAGCTTCGCTTCATACAGCAGTGCACTTAAATAGCTGCATGATCTGTTATCACCCAATTAAGTGAACACAACTAATTGGGATTTAAAAATATAATTAAAAATATTGGGATAGAAAATGCTAATCTGGAGCCCTTTACTGATAAATTACCGCTGATATTTTGTGGACAAATAAATCAAGCAGTGAGGTGAATCATCGCAAAGCTTCAAAATAAGCACTACAAATCAGTCCATTTTAGCTCCTCTGTTGCTCCAGGAAGATGTCCGTCCTTCTAGTTTTCAACTGTGAGGATTCTCAGAGGCTCCTTCAAAACGTAATATGTCTTTGGACGTGTCCATAGACATCTGTCTGTGTGTGTGCGTCCTCCGGTGTCTGCTTAGAGAATGGCTCCATGAAAACCTGCGACCGCAGGTGAGGCACAGATACGGCCTTTCTCCTGTGTGCGTCCTCTGATGTTTTGTCAGCGACTTGTACCGTGTGAAGGTCGCCCCGCACTGATTGCAAATATATTTCTCGGACTTAATATGAACATTTTGTTCATGTTCTTTCATGTTGCCCAGCTGGGAGAAGCCTTTACCGCACACCGGGCAAAGATGTGGTTTCTCTCCCGAGTGAGTCAGTCCATGAATATTCAAATCCTGACGAGAATAAAACCGCTTTGTGCAGATAACGCACTTGTACGGTCTTTCCCCCGTGTGGCTCCTCATGTGTCTTTTAAGTCCTTCTGAGCGGGAGAAGCAGCTCTCACACTGGGTGCACCTAAACGGCTTCTCTCCCGTGTGGGAGCGCGAGTGCCGGCGGAGCTCCGATGCCTTGAAGAAGCACATCCCGCAGTCTGCGCAGCAGTGAGGTTTCTCCGGCTGCTCCTCGTGCGTCTTTTCGTGTGCTTTGCAGTGGCCGGACTCGGAGAATCCTTTTCCGCAGACCGAGCAGGTGAACGGCTTCTCCCCGGTGTGCATTCGCTTGTGACGGACAAGTTTGTTAAGTTTACTGAACGTCTTCATGCAGTAGGAACACTGATGAGGCACCTTTGGTTTCTTTGAGTGGGTGCGCTTATGTCTCTCTAACTTTGAAGGTCTGTTGAAAACTTTCCCACAGTCAGGACAGGGGTGCTTGTTAGTCCTGTTGTGGCAATTCTGGTGTCGGATCAGCTTCTCTTGGTGTGAGAAACTCTTCTCACAGTGCTGACACTGATGAAGAGTCTTGGGCTTCCTTGTGTGTACAGGTCTATGCCTCTCTAGCTTTGATGGTCTGTCAAATGTTTTGCCACAGATGGAGCAAGGGTAACACTTGGAGTTCTCGTGCTCAGTGGCAGTTGAAGCATCATTGGAATCGGATTCTGATATTAACTTCACAACGACCTCTCCGGGACCTGAGGAACAAAGAATATATATATATTGAATACTGAATATGTTAATTACAATGACAACCTTTTTATCAGTGATAATTATTGTAGACCCCCAAAAACATACGACAATACAAAGAAGCACGAGCACTTACTTTCCTCTGAAGATTCTGTTTTAGTGTCAGATGCACCGTCTGGGTCCATGACTGCAGCCTATTTACATACAACACAAATACAGACAAAAACTCAGTATATGAATACTCGGCAGTGATTATGTGTTGGTCTTTTAAGAAGAATACATATTTTATTCTATTTTGCACTGGTGTAAGTATTCATTTGTATATACTTTTTACGTATTACTCTATTGCTTGTATATATTTATTACGGTTTAAAAAATGTTGATGATATATCGGCAAATAGCACTTATTTTTCTAACAACCTTGATACAAAGCCCTTACATGTGTTGTTTTTAATTGATTCTGACCAAGATTACTATTGAAAAATCAACTTGTCAGTGCTCTCTAGTGGGCAAACTATGCAATAGTGATATTTTCGAAATGTTCACAAACCTAGTTTGTAATTTCTGTACTGCAATGTCTCGTTGCTTATTGGCTGACATATACTCCGATACAATATAATTGCTTATATGAGCCAATATAGGGGTTATTTATCAGCTGATTAATAAGTGAAGCTAAAAACAAGATTTAAAACTGCACACTGGATTACAGATATTTCCTTACTGTGAAATCTATGAAGTGACCATGCAAACTAAATTACAGATCAACACATTTACATTCAAAGACTCATGATGTAGCCTGTGACAGTACAGGTAGGTTTCAGTTATTTGGGTCAAGTGGACACACGTAGCTCTGCTTTCCAGAATACGAAACGCTAGCTGACTACACAGCATCACTGGAGCAGGGTTTAACAATCACAAAGGTCGGTATGTTGATGTACCAAACAACTATTTAACTCCGCTATGTTTAATGCTGAATATGAGGGGTTCAGGCTTCACCTTCGCAACGTGTACTATCTGAGTAAAGTAGGATGAGAATAAGAGGCGAACCAATGCTAAACGATGCTAATATAATAGATGAGTGTTGAGAAGCGTCACAGAATGCACCTGGAGTTGGACAGTAGCCAGTGCTGAATCAGAAAACACCGTATGATCTCGATACGGTGGCTGTCACTTCTGTCAATGTGTACGACTACTAGCCTTAACGCTGACATTAGAGAGCCCCCGATTGTTGTATTGTTAACGCAAACTGTTGTATTGCTTTAGCGGCTTGCAAATAAGAGTGGATGGTTGTTTATCTGTGACACACCTACACAAAAAGTCCAAGTTAGCCATTAGCTAACTTAGCTTAAGCTAACGTTGTTATCGCGTTAGCTAGCATAACAAAGGCGTATGAGATTCAGCAGGACATATAAAATCGAGTCCCACCTCTCTAATAATCCTTATATCCGAAGGTAGTCACAGCATTTTTTCCGCAACGTTTTAAATTCAACCCGCGTCACATTTAAAGATAGCTAAGGTGGCAGCAGCTCGCTGGACGGACAAGCTGCATCATTGTGGAGTTGATGCCCGCAGCACGAGCGTTGCACGATACCTTCACATGCCCCACGTAAATTCGGAAGTTTGGCAGTTGTTACGATTTATATCTGTTCGTGCGCGAAGTAAACTGCTTCCTTGTGCTGCAGCGTTGGGATTACGAGAAAACAGTACACGTTATGTACAGCAATCACTTTATTTAGCCTTTTCATTCACAAACAATAAAAGAAACAAGCAACACATTTTCATAGTTAAGATCAGGTTGTGTCCTTAACACGTACAATAGTTTCAACAGCACTAGAACGCAGCAAATGGCCCAAAATGGGTAGGTCATTTCTTTTTAGTAGATTGGACCCTGAACCCAGCGCCCCAGCTTGTACTTTGGTTAAAAATGCCAAGGTATGCACTAATAATAATAATAATAATAATAATAATAATAATAATAATAATAATAATAATAATAATAATAATAACAACAATAATAATAACAACAATAATAATAATGTCAAGGATTTGAACTAAGAAAGTAAGAAAAGTAAAACAGGAAGTTAAAATATGTTTTCAGTATTAATCGCATTTGCTTCTGACCCCATCACAGTTAAATACATAATGTTCACAACATGTCTGTCTGAATAATAAGTTATTAGACACTGAGAAAACAAAAAACACCTGACGGATCATCACGTGTTAAAAGTGCATGACGTTTAATTGTGTATCAAATGCAAATACACTGCAAATATAACAAAATAAAACACATAGAAGTTGGAATACACATCCAAGAAAGGTGCGGTTTATCAACAGATGGCTTACACAGCAAAATGTATAGTCTTTATGGCAGGTGAAAGCAGAATTATTCTGTTATTTATTTGTTATGATTAATCCAGGATTCATTACTGCAGATGACGTGTAGATGGATTGTAAAGTAAAATCTCACTCGCATATATGTGCATTTCACCAAATAAATAGAAAGTAAATTAAAAAGTCGAGGGAATCAGCATCATGGAAAACCGGTTGAGTGTTTTCCAGAAAGATGCAAAGTTACAAAGCTGCTCTCACGTGATTCTACTGAGAGGGAAGACTGTGTGAGAGAGAAATAGAGTTCTGGATGCCCCACACTTCGAGGGCTTGGATCTTGAAATGTCCCTTGCAGAGTGGGGTGCTCTTGAATGTGTCGCAGGGCTCTGAGTATCCCTCTTCCAGGTCTTCCTGGAGGCGGAGTGCGTGGCCTCCATCGCCACCTAAAGGAGGACATACATCAGCATTATGCATGTGATGAACTCTTGACTTGATTTTTTTTATTTTTACTTTAAAAATCTGACAATATGTTCATTGGCATACCAATTATGAGCTGGCTGTCACTGCCTGCAATGAACATGGAGGCTTGTTGTTCCTTCGGTCTCTTTGGCTCTTTGGCAGTCATGGGTTCCTCTGATGGGGCAGTAAAGGGGACCGTCAGGTAGCTTGGGTCCTGGGGGGTTCCAGCAGGACAGGTCAGCATCGTGTTGGCTGTGGTGGTGGTGGGAGAGCAGTCACTATTGGATACCTGAGAGAAGGCAAGGCTGCTGTCTCCAACCTGCTGAGGGGAAGCCGTTCTGGTCATAATGTTGACCATAGCCTGCTGGTAGCGCTCCATGCTGGGACGAAGCTGAAAGAGTAAGCAGATGTCTTGTTTGCAATAATAAAGATACCCTATGAAGTTGACACAAACTCACACTTGAAGCATGTTACAGCAAACCTGTACGTGTCTCACCGTGAAAACGAAACATTCCCCAGTTCCAAAATATGCAAGACGCTCAGAGTCATGCTTTCTCCTCTCTATCACATCTGTTGACAGGAAAGCACCGAAGACCTGAGAAATGAGAAATGTTCATGTTTCAGTGCTGTAAGCTAATTATTATCATTACTGGCATTAAGAGATGTTAGGATCAATCCAAGATTCTATAAAAAAAAAACATATGCAGCAAAAATATCCCAATAATCATTATGTTATGAAATGTTACCTCTTCATCCATAGTTTTGATAATCAGAAGTGCTGGTTCGTGTCCTTCCACGTACGAATAGAATCTACACAAGAGAGAAAAACAAAAGAGTGTGTTGTTTGTAATATCCCATAAACTGCTGGAACTAAACCTAGCACGTAAGTAAGTATTCTACACAGCCTGCGCTGCGTACATTTTATGTTATTATTGTCAGCCTTTGAAGAACTGAATTGTGAGTTGTTTGACTTCGATCACACTCAAAGCAAACATGTTGACAGTGACAACACACTGTCGTCTGCTGTTACGTAACCAGACATATGAATCTGCTTTCACTGCTGGCACTGGCATTCAGCACTCATTGATCCGTGGGGAACTGGCCTCATTTAAAGAAACAGTTCACGCTACAGTGCACTAATCTTTTTTTTTACACTTACCTGTAGGTAAACCAAAGTTATTAGTGATTTCATGGAGGAACTATATTCTTTCAACCACAGTTCCTACATGAAACGGCTCACAACAAGATCTGTGGATTTTTTTATTGCATGAAAAATTACAGAATTTAGAAAAGAAAAAATAAACAGCAAATCACACAGAAAATGAGGGTAGAAGACATACCTACATATTTTTCCTTATTATGTGTATATTATTATATGTTAAGGATAGAGGGAGTAAAGAAAAATAAATAAAATAATATTAAAAGGACGATGATGATAATAAGAAATAAATAAATATGAGTAATCCGGACCATCTTTCCATCCCTGAATAATTTTGATTTATTATTTCAGTTAAATTTTTAATTTTTGAGCACCACAAGAGTGGTAAGAGAAGGAGTGAGAGAAAAAATATATATATTATTTTTACTTTGGGGTGAACCGTGCCTTTAATAATGCAAGCATGAAGACACATTGAAAGACATGAAGGCTTTTGATATATGAAAGATACCCCCGGCCATAATTTGTGCCCCGTGGAGCAACAACTCGTTCGTACTTTGTCTCTCAGGTGGTTTCTCAGTGGTGTGTGGAATGAAGGTAACTTACGAAGCAAGGCTTTTCCCGTGTTCAGCTGTATTAAACAGCCTAATGGGGCTGAAAAGGGAGAAGCGCTCAGGTACCCAGGCCCACACGACTCTCATCTCGGTCCCTGTCACAACACTGGACGTCAAGTTGCTAAAGTTCACCGTCTCCACCGACTGCCTTTAGGAGTAGAAAAAAGAGCTAGGATGAAAATATGAAATTGAAGACAAATGTGCCATTTTAAGTGATGCACATCATGAAAAGTATTTCCAAACACATTTGAATCATAAGCACATTAATAACATGTGACAAACATATCCCTTTTTCTTTTTTTTTCTTGGTTTCTTTCACCTCTTCTGGTGTATGCTGACGCCTTTCTGCATCAGCGAGTCCTTGTTGGCATTGAACAGAAGGTTGAGCTCTCTCCGCGTGGCCATTGGAATCAGGAAGGCCTTTTCCAGGAGCTTTTCGGCCGTGCAGTGGCGAGCTATACTCTCCACAAACTTTTTCATATCTGTCCTGAAGTCCTCCACGTCTGCCACTCGAGACGACACGGACACTTTGTAGAGGCTGAGCAAAGCCAACGCCACCCTGCACAAAGAACGATGCGTTTACTGTGATGTCACGAGCAATGACACACGCACTATTGTGTCTCCAATGCAGAAGACGCAGCAGCAACAAACCTGTAGAGGACCTTGTAGCCCTCCAGTATGTAGACATCCAGCACCTTGATGGCGTACGTGAACGGGAGGTCAGCGAATATCCACATGATCCAGTCGGAGTAAAAGTCAAAGAGGTTCTGGTGAGAGCTGGCGATCAGCTTGCGGATGCCTCTGCAGCACCTGTTGGCGAGGTCGCCAAAGGTCATGCAGGAAGCGCGGTAGGTGAGGAAGGTGTGGTCGATGTAGCGCTTGTTGGGGTCGTCGTAGCAGATAAGTCGGGACACGCTGTGGAAGCACTCGGCTTCGTCCTCGCTGAAGTGGAGGATGAGGGAGACCAGCTCGGGCAGGATGGGGCAGAAGTTCATGTCCGGGAAGCATTTGCCGAGGCAGATGAGGATCTTTTTAACGGAGTTCAGACCTGCGTTGTTGAGACAGTATCTGGATGGGAGAAGACACTTTTTTTTTACAGATCCACCTGTTTTTTTTATGTGAACAGTTACGAACGAGTGGTGCAACATGTTTGTGCTAATGCATCAATATTATCCCACAAGAGTACCTGGGTATTTCCCCCGCCTCCATGTACTCCGGGACCGGATGGCTGCTGATCTTCTGCTCTCCAAAGAGCGTCTTGGTCAGTTCATAGTGGGCGTCTCTGCCTGGAGTGACGCACCTACTGCATACGCAAATTAAGATCTTTTATATTTAAATTCAAATCGACACACTGATTTTGCAAAAAGTGTCATCAATTCCTATGAATGCATATGTGCTTCATGACAGTATGAAATTCTCTCTGCCAACCTGGAATTGATGCTGTGGATGATGTGATAGTAAGCTTTGGCCCGTAGTGTATGCGGTGTGGCCCAGAATCCCTCTCGGCCCATCGTCTTCAGCTGCTGGTGATCGCTCTGCAGGATCTGCTGATATCTTTGTGCAGCTTCGGGGTCAATCTTCTCCCAGTCCACAAACTGTCCGTACTTCATCCCTGAGCAGGAGTTAATTTCCCAGTTGTGCGACTCCGAGATGGTCATCATGGACACTGGCTTGAGATTGCCTTTACTGCCTGAGCAAAGTATGCGTTCATACAATTACATTTTTATTATACTGCTTTTAATACATGATGTTATATTTTTTTTAAAATCATTAAACAGTACCATGAAGTTCTCTTGTTTGTGAGTGCCTGTTCAGTTTAGACTTGGACTTCTTGGAGGTGACACGAAGGCCAGCCCCATCCCCTTCTCTCTTTTCCTTTTTGTTCATTTGATACTGGAGCAGAGAGTTTGACATCAGCGTCAGCGGACTAGACAGCACGGCATAATCAGAGACATTCTCTGACGTCTCATAACTGTAAAAGGACCTGGAGAGCAGTTGATACCATGTTAATTATGTATCCTATAACAATTATTCATCTTTTTTAAAGTGTTGAGCAGGGTCTGTTTCTTATCACAGTTTTGCCTATTAAAAACCAAATACACATAATTGTGAGAATGCATGTCTGTTGTCTGATCATTTGGATTATTTAAAAAAAATGCAAGTGGAATGTGAAAACATACCTTGAGCGAGGTCTGAGGATGGTTCCCTCCGTCTGCGTCTGCACACCATAGTGCTTACTGTCCTCTGCACTGTAATAGGAGTGAGACCTCTGCCTGCTCCTGCCTCCTACCATGGAGCCCAGGTCCTGGTCTGGGGACGTGCACATTGAGACTGAATTCATGTTTCCACAATTGGAGAACTCCGGGGTTCTTGAAACGTCGATCATCGTCCCAGGTCTTCCAGGGTTATGTGTCTCCTGTCATGAGCTGCATGTTCTGATGAGCAGGGCGTTATATACGCCTGTGGGCTGCCGTCATGTGAGACGGGTGCAGAGGTATGGTTTGTTTGTGGTGACATCAGCCATTGAAAAGTGGAGAAACAAAAAGAAAACGTCATTGATGCTCCTGTGGTAACAATGGCATTCTGAGAAGCGGTTAATCTGGGGGGGAGGTGTTTAAATTCCCACCATATTAAGAAGCAGCAGACAAAGGATAAAAATGTTCAGATCACATGACGAAACACACTTTTTATAAACCCATGATTTAACCAAGCGTCCTTCAAATAACCCCCACAGTTCTTTACAGTGTTTGTTTCATACATCCTCTCACTCACCGGTGCCGTTGCTGTTGCAAAAAACAGATGGCTTGAGTTTTGAATGTTTTTTTTATTTTTTTTTACATTTTTGTGCTATAATAGCATACATTATTCAGAATAAGGTCATCAGAAATAGGAGGGTAAACATGTTTCTCTGAAATCGCTTCATGCATAGCATCAAAATGTCAAAAGTGGGTATTCCAAGAAGCCCTCAAAAAAAGTTATTATTCTACACAACAGATATATGTTTTGATCCAAACACTACTGTTTGGTTATGAAACATAAAACCTCTATGAGTACTTATCTTATATGTGGGCTCCGCATGCGGTGCGTGTAAAAACAAAGTCTTTAGCCCCATGAGTGGAGAAGGCATGCTGTCATTGCTCCATTTGAGTTTCCATGAAGGCTGGGAGAACACACGTTCATACGTGTGCTTTGGGGACAATGTGTGAAAGCAGTTAAAAGACAAACATCATTCAGACTGAATTATATTCCGTCCGTGGAGACGCGTTTGTCTCATAGGACTGTGAGACATGTACCATTGTATTCTTCCATGCAGCTGTTCTGAGGCATCTAACAAACGGCAACCCCCTCATCTGAAAATGTTCCGTTTACATGGCATTTCTTTAGTTCCACATAAACAGTAGACAGAATTCACCAGGCAGGGTGTGAGGTGCGAGGTGTGGCAGAATTCCTCGGGAAAAGGAAGGAAGGTCTCACTTTACACAAAACAGTGGAAAAACACAAAAAGCAGTTTTGCCAGCAAAACAATAGATTTGATTTTCTATAGGTTAATAACAAACAGTTAAAGTTTGGATTATTATTTATAAGATATTAATTTGAAAAAAAAAAAAACTCACAGAATAAGAGCATTACATTATATGAGAATACATTAGAAAAGTATGCAGTTAACCAAATAGCCAATGGAACAATGATCAAGCATAAGGGAGAAAACATTGAATTTCTCCAAAAAGAAGCCGCCACTGCTTGATTGTGATGTAAAAAGTTACTCAAAAATAACACGAAAACTCATCTCAGAATCAATATTCACAGGGAAATAGAAACAGAAAGCACTGGTTCAAGTCACAATGCAGATCTCTGCAGGGATTCATTAAGAGCATATAAAAAAAAGTGGACTGACCACATCAACAAAAAAGTATTTTCAAAGTCTTTGTAGGTGTCACGTGTCACGCTGACTGTTGTGTTGTATGTTGTGAGTTTACTTCAATTTTACTGCACTTGTAGGTGTTCAGGAAACAGGTTCTGTACCTCGTGGTCTTGGTTCTGAAAGCGTCCAGAGACCCTGAAATCTCCCCTGATGGCTCTGAGATCTTCTCTGGAATTACGGACTCCAACTCAAAATACTTGAACTATGAACAAAGTCAAGCTAAAATCACCTATATTCTAATTCTGCAAGCTTTCCTGATATCACCTTAATGCTTTGATTCCAACACTTGTGTTGTTTTTGTTTCTGAGCTGATGGATGACTGCTTCTTACCATTTTAATCACATCCGAATAATTGGGTATTATATTAGGTATTAAAATATTAGGTATTAAAAATCAAAGCCGTACACAAGTTTAGCTGTGTAGAGAAACAGAAAATGGATTAACGTTGACAGCTGGAATGTGAAGATGCCTAGGCCTATGTATTATTAGTCTATTTATTTTAGTACTAGAATATTTATTTTACTAAAATGTTATTTTATTTATCAATATTGCCTTGTTGTTCATCAAATATTTTGATTTTGTTTCGAGGAATAAAGGAATCAATATTCTTACTTGTACTTGTAATGTCATGACTATGCACTCAATAAAGTTTTACAAAAAACTGTACCACGCAGGGAGCCGTCGTAGTGACGTCACACCCAAACAAGACACAGTTTGCTGGTGATTACTGCCGGATGGTTCAAACTAAGTGGTTTTTCTCCTCATAGCGATCTTTAATCACAATGTCTCAGGATCTGTGGTAAGCAATACGTTGGAGTGCTATAAGAAATGGTCACAACCGTATTATTAACTATTAACAAATTACGTTATTAACGCTAGTAAGGAAGCTACTGTAACGCTACCCTGCTAGCTAGCCCTTTTCTGTAAAGATGAACGTTAAACAGATACAACGCTTGCATTTTATTAAGACGCCATTATAATATGACATGTGAATGAGTTCGATGAAGTAGTATGGCACTACTGAGTCAGGGTGTTCTTGTGGATATTCTTCTATTTAAGAGCTTGTTAACGTCAACAGGATCGAAAGAGGAAGAACGCAATGCTAAACTATTACACCAGATGAATGTAGCTAAAGCTCGGGCTTATTCTCTGACCTTTTATCTCATTATACTAAACGGCAATAACACAAACACACTAGTATTAAGTGTGTATTAAATTCTGCCAGTCAGTAGCATTTTCAGACACTCAATGGCATAATACGTTGAACTGAAGCATCACAAACGACCAACGAGCTACACGAAGCCCTCTGGCAGCCTGAGCCCTGCACATACAGAGCCAGATGTCCAAACTAGTCAAAACACTGCGTTTTATTGTATTCTCTTAACATACTGTTGTAGGTTGCACACCATTATGAAACCGATAAGTCAGTTGTCTTCACCCTGTACGAATCCACTGATCGGTGATGAACCTTTTTTGTTTAGTGCCTACTGTTTGTCATGAATCAGTAATTAACATGTAAAATCTTATCCCATTTATTGATCTCTAGGCTACAGAATTATGATGCCACTTGTCGGTTGGCACAGGAAATAGCTGAAAACATTCATGAGCGAAACAGGCAGCAGAGGACAGGGGGGAACCCTGCAAAGGTAAGGTGTTACACTCACAAACAGAGTGGACTTGCATACACATTTCTGCTGACATAGTCACGTTTGTCTAATAGTTTGTTGCTGTGAATGTCTCCTGTCTTTTTTCAGATTAACATGACACTACGGGCATCACTGCAGAAGCTCAAACAGAATATTTCCCAGCTTAAAGAGGGCTTGCTGCGAGCGTCATCAGCTCGGCGCTTGTATCTTTTGTCCTGAGAATGTTCCATGCGATGGAAGTCATGAGACTAAGATTACATTTTGGGCTGGAGTTTGACTGTAGTAGCAGTTTTATTCCTATAGAGGGCGATAGAGTGTTTTGAAAATGTCTGCCCTAACTACTAAAATAGAAAAGGTTTCTGTGTCAGGAGCATCCTCTGTGCGTTCACTGAAGGTGGTTAAAGTGATGTTGACCTTTTGCGTGACCTTAACATGACCTCATCAGAATGCAGTCAGAAGCTGATAGGAGGCAGAACCTAATTGATGACCTGCTAACCAGAGAGAAGCAGCTCAATGCCACATTCAAGGGAGACATCATGGAGCCTGAACCTTCCAGGTATTTATTCATGTTATCCTTAATGAGAGGAAAAGGTAAGGAAGTCGGTATGTTCGACCATCAGACCATTAGATCCAAATTTCAATGGTTTTTGGTCAATCTTAACATATCTATGATCGATATGGTACTTCATTTGAATTCAGACTTGTAAATACATTGTCCTGTCCTTGTACCCCCTGTAGCTGGTAGGGATTCAATGACATGTCCACAAAAAACATTGGCAAATGCGTATGAGGTGCCTCAAATCCTCACATAGTCCTCACTTGGTGGTGCTTTTCTTCGAGTGCTTTCATTTTGAACAATATTCTGGGACAGCCAGCTTGTTTCTTAAGTACTTCAAGCAAATTGTAACATTTCTCCACCCCAAATCTGTCTGTCACTGTCAGTCAGTGTCTGACAGGCCAAACCAAGCATCACCCCATGATGCATCAGTGTCATCCTGCTCAGAAACATGCCACCTATCATTTTTGTGATGTTCCTCTCTGAGATCCTTTTTCTTTTCTTCCTTTTTCAAATATCTAGTGCTGGACGTCCAATTAAAAATAATGAATCCTCATTCTCTTGTCTACGTCCTTGACCACAGAGGTCACTGGCTCTGCTTTGATGATATGTCACCGGTCACTAACTCTCTGTGAAAGTCTTTGCACATCCGGTACGACCCATGTGCTGTGACCTCTCCCTGTGCCATCGCTCGCAAGGAAGTCTGTCTGTCTGCCATTTTTGACAGGGCGCTTAACTTCATGGCTAATTCTTTTTCATTAAGAGCTTTGCTCGCTTCGCACTGCTGATCACATATTTGGCACCTCCTGAAGTGAACACACACACACACATATGAATGTACGTGTGTGTGTGTGTCTTGATGAACAAGGATGGAAGGAGCGAGTTTACATTCATTGTTGAACTTGTCATAGCGTATATCCTCTTCATCATGTGATGTGATGTCAGTGTGAAAGCTTTGAAAACAGGCAGCAGACGGTCATTACTTTATGTTAGTCTGACCTGGTCTGAGCCAGGTGATATTTGTTGGGACAGGAAGAGGAAGTGGTGTCATGTTGCTTGTTAACTCCCTCCAAACTTGTCACGTCTGTTTTGTAAATAAGTGCTTTTTGCACATTTTCTTTTACACTATAGAGGCACAGCCTTTATTGTAAAACTCCTGTACAGTACAGTAAGTCTGCTTTGTGCGAAGAGGTTTGAAGAGCAGCTGAAATAAGTGTAGAATGAACCATCACTGTTCCATCAGATCAGTAGAACCAGATTAGGGAAAAAACGCTTTTATTGATGCCTTGACATAAGACTGCCTTTCTCTGATATCTTTTACAAGCTGTGGTTTGGGGATTGATCTACTTAGCGGCGCTTTGCTCATGCTTTCATCTTTTTAACAGACCACACACCCCATTTACATAAAAGACTCGGTAAAAAAAAAAAATCTCAAATGACATTTGATCATAAATTAGCTTGGCAAACTGCAATCATGTGGTCTTATGGTTTTTAGTTTGCTCAGTCAGACCTAACGTTAATAGTGATATGTGGTGGGTAATTTGGATTTGTGGGTAGGACCCGTTCCCACTGTGTGGTCTCTGGGGACAGAATGAGGGAAGGGGTTAGATTGGCCATGCTTGGATAATCTAAGCTGCTCTGCTTTTTTTTTGTGAGAACTTTGGGAAGAAGAAAAGGGATAGAGGTTACAGAGGAGACTTTAATCTATCCCTGAAACAATACATTCTAAGCATCTCCATTTCAGACTAAGCAAAAGAAGGACATGGCGCCTACATTTGAAGGCTCAGTTCACCCTGTCACCCCCCAGACTCACCTCTCCACCATTGTTCACTAACCTTTCCATTGTATTTGATTGCACTGGAAATAGCTGTAATTAGTTAAATCTCCCCTGACCAAGTCATTCAGTCAGGACCTGGGTGCTCAATCCCCGGTGGCGGCAGTCTCGCACTTTGTGGCTGCCAAGAGATGTGCCCGACTGGTTTCGATGCTCCCCACTGACTGGTTAATTGGATCTTCACACACCGGGCTCTTTCGTGGAGGAAGTGGAGGCCTGGCACACAGTCTCATAGTAAACGTGTCAGAGCGATTAGACCAAATGCCTCGTCTCACCTGCTCCTCTGATGGCATCAGCATTGTGAATGGTCTGACGATGCTTCGCAGACCACTTCAAAAGCTGCTTGAATTAGTCATCGCACTGAGACGCATGAGTTGGGGTGAGATGAAAGTAGTTTTATGCTTTGCTCGTGCAAAAAAAGAATTTTAACGAAACAGCTTTCCCTTTGGCCAATGGGAGAGTGAATTATGAGTGCTGAAAAACCGCAACAAAACTGTGAGTAGTATCGTCCCGAGTCGCTGATCCGTCTGCATGTGGCTCGAGTCACTTTTTTTCCCTTGAGCTTGACCAGCAGATGACTTGCTCACCGCAGACATGGTTAAATCCAGCCTCACGCAGGGATTCTGAGCCAGTCACTGCAAGAGGGTGAAAGTTGAAATACAGCTTTAAGCTATTAGCAGAAGAATAGCTTTTAAACCACACAGCGGCGTTTAGCACAGCACAGAGAGCTCTCTGGTCTGTCACTTCGTCAGAGGGAAAACCTCCCCAGCAGCCCTGTGAAAGTTTAACTCGCACTGTTTACACACTGCTTGAAGCTAACCTGGCGTTCTTCAATCATTCAAAAATGTTAAAAGACAAAATGGGTAAATACTTTCCTTTCTGTGATGTAGAGGGGTTTTGATGTCGTGAAAATATTTGAAAAAGAGTGCATTATTGAAAATGGAACATGCCTCGTACAGATGTGCTTGCTGTAAGAGTTGTACAGATGTGCATTGCTCCCAACCAGGCATATTCACTGTGTTTACTTATATAGCTGAAAGTCACTGATTCACGATGAGTGTTTTTGACTTTGTCCGCCAATACACGCATTTTGCGTCTACTTTCAGATGTAGAGCACTGTAGGATTTATTTATTTATTTATTTCGGGCATGTCCATTAAATCATCATCACACATCTTTGTTCACATAGTAAAATACACATGGCCGAAAGGGAAAGCGGGAGAAGCCAAGGCTTATCCAGGATGATTTGTCTTTGTTACTTTAACGGCTGCTGCTCTGCTTTTTGTTAGGAATAGAAATCTCATGGCCTCCAAAACAAATTTTTATCTTTTTATCTTGAAGAGCTGCCGTAAAACATTTTGGAAACAAAGTATTTTTATGATGATGTTTCACAGGTCGACGTTGATGGGCGCAGGGGCGGGAACGAGTGGGGGTGCTGGGGCCAACCCCTGGCTCGTCAACGAATCAGAAGAGACCAGAGGGCTGACCTTTGGAGAGATCAAACAGCAGCAACAGCGAATCATCGAAGGTAATAACACACGATTGAATACATGTATATGTGTATACGCGTGTGTGTGTGTGTATGTATGTATGTATATTGTATATATATATTATATATAATATATATATATATATTGAACAAACATGGTTTCAAGTATGCTGTTTTGTTTATTTTTTAATATAGTTAGCATCAAGACCAAATATGGGCATCGCAATCATCCATAGCATTAACAATTTTCGGCATCCCTAGTTTACACCCCTTCAACCATTATTGAACACATGTAACATATTTTAATGTGTGTGTGAAAATTATATATATATATATATATTACCCCTTTGTCTGTCTAACACAAGGAACAAGAAGGAATTTTCCATAAAACATTGTAACATTTGAGACATATGACTTTTGTAGACACAATGTCGTAGTATTGTCTAAGCTGGTGCATTCTAACATAAAAGGTGATGATCATAATAATTCACATCCAGAAAACTGAAGGCCCATGCCTGTTTTTTTTTTTGCTGTTTCCTGAACGGCTCCGACATGACTTGACATTAGTTCACCTGCCTCCAAGTGACACTTCATTGCTGTGTTTCCATCACGGCTCTGGTTATTGTCAATTTGGGATCACAGATTCCTCTTAAGACTGGTGAAAACCAAACCACATGGAGCTTTCTAGTCCCCTGTGGGATTTCTGGTGGAGTTGAGTGCCTGAACCTGCGGTCATAAAAAAAAAAAGAATTCCTGTGGAAGAGAGCGTGTCAAACTTGGAAACCTACAGAGGCCAAAACATTTCTTTTCTTTCAGCTTCACTGTTTTTTGCTCTTCACCTTGGCCAGCCGCAGTTATAATAACAGAAGTACGGCTGAGTGGGGTAAAGTACTGAATGACTCACATGTGGCACTGTGAGCTGAACTGGACCCCAACAGCCTGTCATCCCTGTTTCCCAAATAGTTGCCTCATTATATCACAGGTGCAGTATACTGTAATTGCTCCCTTCGTACAAAAGGGGACATTACTTAATTACGTCCTGCCCCACTGCTACATTTGACATCCCACTTATTCAAGTGTGTAACTGTTTCTATTTTCTTTCGCGTTCTCTTCACAGCCCAGGACGCAGGCTTGGATGCACTAGCAGCTGTCATCGGCAGACAGAAGATAATGGGCCAGGAGATCGGCAATGAGCTGGATGAACAAAATGGTAAAAAATGAATCTGCATGAAATCCAGACACATTACACACCGCTGCGTGAAAGCAATCAGACATACTTGTTCTGCAACGGAATGACTTGCCTCATGTAACTTGCTGGACAGTGATACTCCCTCACACCACCGCAACACTACATACAAACACTCGCCCACACACGCCCTTACACTATCAATGTCAGAGCAAGTGACCTCACATTCAGGGCAAGAACACGTCCACCAGCTTATCCTGGTCATACACCCCACAGAGAATCTTAATGCTGCTTAAATTCATTGAAAAAAAAACAACACAAAGAGTTTTGTATTCTGGAATCAGATCTGCTCTGTGATAATGGTGCTTTTGAGTCATTTCTGGCAAAATGCCTCTCATCAATTTATAAATAGCTCCCATCACAAGTAGAACGTGCTCTACAGAATGGAATGCATTACTCCAGACTGTTTTTATGCTCAGACAGGCGGTACTTGAGACAAAGACTTCGGGACGATCATCTGTCAACCGGTGAACAATTAGATCCTTTAATGCATCGCTCTCCGAAGACTACACCAGTTAATAGGCCGAGGCCCGAGAGTGTTACCTTACAAAGAGGATGTACACATGTATTCCTATCCGTGTTTTTTTATTTAATCGTGAGGGCTATCTCTAATGTTTACACCGGCGGCGGGCCCAGAACGTGCATTAGTCTGCCAGCTTCTTTTCCAACCATCAGGGAGAGAAACTTCACAGCACAGAAACTGCAGGTTGATAAATGTCGAGTGGATATATAAGCCCACAGCAACGATGAAGGGAGTGGTGTGAGTGGCGCTGCTAATGTTCCTATTCTAAGAAACAGGAGTTATGGCGAGAGAATGTCTTTCTGTGTTAAAGTCTTGTGAGATTTTGTGTTCTTGTGTTTACACTTCTACAAAGTTTCACTTCCTGTTACATGTTTTCATGCTGACTTGAGTGCTGTGTGTAATTTGCTGCAGATTAAGGTTCTAGTAATGTAATGAAGTTATCAATCAAGTTCAAGGTTAAGGTTATTTCTCATTAACTTAAAGTCACAACAAGGAGCTTTCTGCACCAGAATCCATTTAGAAATGATTTTACTGTGAAGTCTGGTTCTGGTTCTCCCGTGCCTCCTTTTGTTCTCTCCTTGCTTTTTCATACCCAGTTAAGAGTAAGTGGAAAAACTTTACATTAATTAATCAGAATCCCAACCCCTCTGTCGTTGTTCAGAGTCGTTCTGATTACTTAACCTTTTACTGTTTAAAACAAATTGTAAGAGGCTTAACATCAAGTTAAAATGACGTCTGCAGTTGCCTCACCTACCCACAGCATATATTGCAGTTATCATCTGTTTCTACCTCGATGATCAGCTTCTAGTGGGGAAAAGGCGTTCCTATCCTGTAATGTCCTGTCTGCGCCGTCCCAAACAAGTCCAAGGGTTGTATAACCCAGTGATCTAGGCATGGAAACAAACGACCAGCCCTTTCTGCTGGGAAGGAATGGCAGATGTTTGGTTGACGCCGATGGGAGAATGGAAGAGAAAGAAAGGAAAACGGATTGTTTTAGCCCGCTCTCCTGTTACCCGTATTGAACTAGAGATGGATCATTGCTCTCGTGCTCCGACCGGTGTGTTTTTCTTCTCGTTCTTTCAGCTTGATGTCAGTGTTTCCAATAATACGAACCTGAATGGGTGATGGGAGAGCTGTAACGGAGAATTACAGCACGTCCACTGCAAGAAAGCGAGAAAAGGCAAATGATTTTGGCGCTGGAAACAATGGCTTGTAACTACTCCTGTGTTTGGAGCCCACATGACTCTTAAATATGAATTTACTTTCTGTAGTGGTCCAAAAAAGCTCTGCCACCTGTGGGTATTGTAATCAGCTCCATATGGCGATATCCAAACTGTACACATTTATAGAAACCTGCACACATTTCCACCTGTTTTTTTAGTGTGTTTTTTTTTTTTAAAGGAAAGCATTTCTTAGTGATATTGATATTATGATATAATAATACTTCAATATATATCCTGCCTTTTGTTTATTACAAAAGCGCTCATGCAGACGGTTGATAAAGTGTAGACATAGAATTTCCTCACAAAGCAGTCAGAGCTGCTCACAGTCGGGCCACAATTTATGGTCGGGTTCTTAAGGCCTGCTTCCACCAGGCGATGATTCACAGGGCCGACAGGACTCTGGCCTTCCTGAGCTTTTCTATACCTCCCTGTGCTACTTTGCTTTTGTGGGACCTTTGCTGCCTCAGTCTCCATCTCTCATCACATTCCCTGTTCTCTGTTCCCCCTTTTCAACAGGCCTTTATTTTATCCCTCTTTTATACTTCTTTCCCATTTCTTCCATCCCCATGTCTCTTCTGCAATCTCATGCTGAGGTATAAGTTATTGGAGACGTCTTAGTTCTTATTGTTTGGCAGGATGGAGGATAGATGATCTATCTCACATGTAGATGTAGAGCCAACGTTGTCGTCCCCACGTTCCCAAAGCCTTTCTTTGGAGTAACTTGAAAGTCTTGGGTTTAAGGAGAGTGACTAGCTTTGCCCACAGTCCAAAGAATATGTATTTCTGTGCTTTCAGAATGTTTATGCAGACTAACTGAAAAGTCAAGCAGAATGCTGCATGCATGTGCAATTAACACACCTGGAACATGATGCTCCTAAATAGAAGTAATATACCCAGCAGCCATGTTTTCATGTCTCACCCTCGTCTTCTTCTTCTTTGTACTCTGCATGTTGTTACTCCAACAGTGTAATCACCCTCTCACCAAATAAGAAAATGGCAATTAGAAACTGAATTCCCCCCCTCCATAGAGGTAGAGCTCTACGTGTCATACTCTCCATGCACAAGGAAGGGAAAACAATCTTTGATGAGCTAACAAAATGCCTGTAGCTAACTCAAATTAAATTCAGCATGTCAAAGGATTATTTTAGCCCCTTATGTCTACCAGGGCTGGACTTGGTAGCAGTTAGGCTAAAACGGACATTTGGGCAAAATGCTTGCCGAGTGTCAGGATCTCATAGTTGTCCGATTCTTCCTATTGATGCCTCAGGCAGCTCATAAAAGCCTAGTTCTGGGTTCTCCACCATGTTGGTAGTGCATCCCACCACACGGCAGCTTTAAGCATTTTTCTGTTGTTTGCTGGTGGACCAAAGTGACAAGGAGGCACCATGAAGCATACAAAGTCAGTGGAGAGTGATGCATTGTTTTCCCCTCCGGTGGCGACTGGACTTAAATGCACTCTGTCTCTATTCCTACTGGGCATGCCAAGTTACTGTGTAGTAGTACTGTTGCTATGGCAGTTACATTTATTATAAAATAAAAAATTTGTGAGATATAATTCAAGTGAGCTTATGAAGACAGTGTTGTGACTTTTCCGTTTAGGCTTTGCCATAAAGACCCAGCCCTCGCTCCAGCTCTCTTCGGTAGTTAATCCAGTATGTGAGGAAGGTAGCTTTTGTATTCTTAAGTTTTATATCCTTGTTATTCCACCATTACGTCTGCATAGATTCACACGACGATGGCTTGTCCAAGTACTGTTTTTCCTAATGTGGGACGTTCAGTCTCAATCAATTTGTGTTTTCTGCATTAAAAAAAATAGTTTTTCTTTTAGACTTGTACTTAAATGAGTTGTAAATATTATTGCATGTGACATTTCTTACTTATATTAAATGTCAGGATTGACAATGTAAAAAGTTAGGGAATAGTTTTCGGAGAGGCAAGGAAAATGGATTTAAGATGTAAAGCAGGGGAATGGCAAGGCTCCTTGTTTATCTTGACAGTTGGCGCGTAACCTTGGCGTCCGACTGTCTTTCTGTCTTGTAGGGTTCCTTTTCCCCCCTGATCACTGTACTGTAACAGTGTTTTCCTATAAATAGATTAAGCTCTTTGTAGTTCAGCTCCTCAAGTCTAGCTCATGACCCAAGTGCAGTGGAGGTTGCAGTCATTTCCTTTTCGGGAAACAAATCCGGCTGAGGTCAGCAAGGAAGATGACCCTTTTCAGAGGTTTAGAGATGAACCCAAAGCCCTCGGTTACCCCCCTATCTAAACCGGATCAGAATGAGCGAGTAAGCAGACCGATTACTTCGATTTCAGTCTGCTTTATGGCTCATAACCTTAATCCGCTGCATACTGAAGATTTTCCGATTTCACTTGCCAGTCATAACAAAAATAGAAATTCAATCATGATTGTTAGTGTGTTAAAATTAGTTAAATCATGTGCTGTCGTCAAGTTTTTTTTTCTTTTTTCATATTTCTAACAGTATGTCACCAAACATAGCTTATTTTTATTTCCACATTAAATGTTGCAGAAAATAGTCCGCCGCATACCGGCTGAAATGGCTTGCGTCAGTAGTCTCCCCACAGAGAAACATCAACATTAATTTCACTTTACTGGTGTTGCTATTTCTCAGATTGTCTGGAACAATGACATCAGTCCATGTCTATGTGGTATGGTTGTGAGTGACAGGCGGTGGCTAGCTTGTTAAAGCAGCGGTTTTTGAAAGGGCCGCCAAGAGTTTGAGGTTGTCCGATCTTTAGGGTCTTCTTAATGATGGGGTTAGACTGATGGAGAGGCAATGCAGCTACGACAAACCATGTGATGTAAACGGACACAGAGACACAATAACACATGCAAACAAAAGACAGATCCAGTTCCAGGTGTACCTCTGTGCTTACGGCTCCATGGAGATCAGGCATCACTGTGTATACTTAT
This sequence comes from Eutrigla gurnardus, assembly GCF_963514095.1. Classification (NCBI taxonomy): domain Eukaryota; kingdom Metazoa; phylum Chordata; class Actinopteri; order Perciformes; family Triglidae; genus Eutrigla; species Eutrigla gurnardus. The sequence goes on from NC_139917.1 coordinate 13,905,810, forward strand.
GCTGGACTAATCGAATGAATGAATAATGAGGTAATTTTCAGCCTCTCAGCATGTGTGAAGTTCACCAGGAGTTTCCAGCTCAACTAAATCTGCTCCTCCGAATTCACCGCACATAAACCATCCAAATGGATCAAGTCACTGCCGTTTGTTTTCCGTGTGTTTGTCTCCACATCCAGACCCAATTTTGAGTCGACCTCAGACCCCTGACAGCTCTAGCAGATGTGTTCTCACTTTAACTATCGCATCCATGTTCTCTCCGTGTCCTGTCTCTGTTTTTCCCCGTCCCTTTGATAATAAATGTTTGGGCTGCTTGATATTACAACACCTATCTTTACTGAGTACACGCTAATAGCCACAAAGTGTGCAGTATGTCCGGGACTGGTGAGAAACAGACCCTCATTTGGAACACATTTCAGATGGATGCGAGAGATATTTCCTCTTAGGCAACAGGTCTGACCACATGTGCACTCTTGTTTTGTCTGACTCCTGGAGATGAGAAGAACTGGGTGTCTTTTTTTTTTCTTGCATTACACAGTAGCAGCCTGGACCAAGGGTTGGATGTCATATTGTCTAGTAACAAGTCAAGGTTGGATGTCGTATTGTCTAGTAACAAGTCAAGGTTGGATGTCATATTGTCTAGTAACAAGCCAAGGTTGGATGTCGTATTGTCTAGTAACAAGCCAAGGTTGGATGTCGTATTGTCTAGTAACAAGCCAAGGTTGGATGTCGTATTGTCTAGTAACAAGTCAAGGTTGGATGTCGTATTGTCTAGTAACAAGCCAAGGTTGGATGTCGTATTGTCTAGTAACAAGCCAAGGTTGGATGTCGTATTGTCTAGTAACAAGCCAAGGTTGGATGTCGTATTGTCTAGTAACAAGCCAAGGTTGGATGTCGTATTGTCTAGTAACAAGCCAAGGTTGGATGTCGTATTGTCTAGTAACAAGCCAAGGTTGGATGTCGTATTGTCTAGTAACAAGTCAAGGTTGGATGTCGTATTGTCTAGTAACAAGCCAAGGTTGGATGTCGTATTGTCTAGTAACAAGCCAAGGTTGGATGTCGTATTGTCTAGTAACAAGTCAAGGTTGGATGTCGTATTGTCTAGTAACAAGCCAAGGTTGGATGTCGTATTGTCTAGTAACAAGCCAAGGTTGGATGTCGTATTGTCTAGTATGAAGCCTTTGCAAATTTAACAAACATAAACTCTCACTCACTAACTGTTATCGTCTTTATTCTGTGATTTAGCACCAAATTAACTTGTATTATAAGTGAAAGAAACACTGTAAATACAACAAAATATAAATATGCGAGTATGCCCAGCGTATTGCAAGCCCGGTGTTAGCAAGTGTTCATTCAGAAGAGATGTGTGACAGCGAGTGAGTTTTGAGACCATTTTCAACTCATGTAATGCAAGTACACCCTTTCAAAGATCAAAACGTTTATTTCTAAAGAATATCTAACATGATAACTTGAAAACATTTAAAATATCCAAAATAAATAAATAAAACAATCAAAAACAATAAATAAAATGGACTCTCAATCTAGTTTAACAAAAATGCACTTAAGCGCTGGCGAGCACAGCAAGAGGATGGAGCTGAAACGGCAGAAGACCCTGAAAGAAGTGTTTTTCAATCGGGAGAAGGCCTTCTGCGAGAAAGTGGAGAAGCTCAAGAGGGCAAGTGACCCCCAGAACTTCCAGAAAGAGGAGAACCTGAAGTCCTCAACCAGCCTGGAGAACTTCATGAACCTCCAGGCTGAGATGAAGGTCACCCATGAGAAGGCTGTTCTTATCCGCCAGCTGCAGGGGGAGATCCAGACCCTGAAAGAAGACCTCTCTGAGAAAGAGGAGGCCTTAAATGACATGAGTGAGAGCCCGAACTTACAGGGCTCAGCCTGCCGGCAGAACTACATTAACCTCCATGCTGAGAAGCAAGTCACTCAAGGCCTCCAAGCCCAGTTAGCTCAGCTCAAAAAACGGTATGAGTGTAAGACCCTGCAGCAGGAGCAGCAGAAGGAGGCTCTGGAAAAACAGCTGGAGCTGACAACTGCACTCCTCAGAAGAAGACCCTGGACCAGGAGCAGGAGAAGGAAGTCCTTGAAGAACAGGTCACGTCACTTCCAGCCAGGAGTCACCAACAGACAACACAGACAACAAGGTTGAGAGAGACAAGCTCCTCAGCAAGAAGTTTTATATATATACAAAAAAAAAAAAAAAAAAACGCATTTAGTAGCTATTGTTTTGTTTGTGTGTTTTTGTTTGGTCACGGTTACTATGGTAACTGTTACCATAGCAAACGTTACAAAAACATGCAAACAAAACAATAGCTACTAAATGTGTTTTTTTTTGTTTTTTTTTAAATATATACAAAACTTCTTGCTGAGGAGCTTGTCTCTCTCGACCTTGACTCCTGGCTGGAAGTGACCTGTTCTTCAAGGACTTCCTTCTCCTGCTGCTGGTCCCTTAAACAGAACATATGTCTGTTGCAATGACTCACATTGTGACCTTTTGGTAATGGGAGTGTTTTTAAACTTTGTCACCCAGCTTGATTCATTCTTAAGGTAAAAGTGCATTACTTTCCAAGTGTGATCTCTGTTAGTAAGCCAGCGTTTCACTCCGTCCTGTGATGGACTCCTTGCTAATAATTAGATCACTAATTTGATTTTGTCAGCAGAGCGGGTATAGGGTCCACGCTGGACAGCACTAATGACTTCCAAATAAACAGTAAAGTGAGAAGAGAGAGGTACTCACCGCTGCAGCACAGTGACATCAGCAGCTGCCCCTGAGAAACACAACCCCCGTGCTTGCTTCTGCTTTTAGAAACAGCTCAGTGAGCAAATAAACCATACTAATGATGGCACTCGGCAGAAAGTCAGAGTGGTTAGAGTTGTAGATTGATTTATTGTTTGTTTGATTCGCTCCGTTGGAAAGCAAGGCTGGTAGTAGTGAGTAGTGTTTTCCAGACGGCATGGAAATGTAGTCGCGATGTGTTGTTCAAAAGAGTGTTGTCAACGGAGGAATGTCAAGCTTGCAATGAGCCGCAGAAAAGAGTGCATCATTTTGTGTGGCCAGCAGATTGGCTGACTGGTGTTTGACTTTGGAAATTATTGAGAACCATACGTGATGGAGGGATAACCACACCCACATGTAATATTACATTGCATTATTTTTTGTAAGAAAATTACGACTTCAGGCTGCTCTCGAAATGCATTGAGAATAACTTTTGTTGATGGACAACACATTTACATATGTATGTATTGCTGTAACTGAGCATTGTTTGTATAGTTTATATATCTATACATGTTTTTCCAGCATTTGTTTTAAATATACCAAAAAAATGTGACAAATGCCCATTACTAAGTAATCAGAATCCATCATGACATATTCCAATTGCTTATTTTGTCTAAACTTGAGTTAAAAAAACAAAACATATCCAAATACGTGGTATGAAAAAGACGCAAGTCTTTCAAATATTGTGATATAAATGTAGATATTAATATTAACTTGATGGTAGAGATGTTCCGATACCATTTTTTCCTTCTCGATACCAATTCCGATACCTGACCATCGGTATCGGACGATACCAAGTACCCATCCGATACCAGCATCTTAAAAATAAAAAAGTGAAACAGATCATAATTCCCTCTCTAATATCTATTTTATATTGCTGGGAAAACATCTCACATCTCATCTCACATTCAAACAACTGTATATTGAAGTTTCTTTCCAAATGGAAGTTTTACGATAATGGCAGAATGTACAGAATGTTTTTCTTCCTGTGTCGCATAAATGAGCTTATAAATGATATGATACAGTGATATCCGATTGGTGCATAGACATATCTGATACTGCATTTTTGGCTGTTTGAGATGTCTTTCTGACAACCACTTTTAATTGTTGTTGTTTTTATCCATCACGCCAAGGACCATGTTTAATCTTAGTGAATTTTCAGACTCAAGTCCCTCCATCCTGACTTGTTGAATGGCATATTTTTATTCCCTTCATATCTCAGAGCCCATAAATTTGGAGCCAATTTAAATACTTCTGGGTTGTTGCCAAGTAGAACACTTTGTGGGTTTCAGACAATAATGTAAAGTAATGTACAAAGTAGCCTTTTAACTGCATTATAGTTACTCAACCCTACTCTAGGATGGTAATTTATCTTGTAGATTAAATTGTTGTATATTTATACTCATTGAGGATTAAATCTGTTTTAAGAGGGTTGAAGATTCCCAGAAGGCATTCATGGCAGGGGACTTGATGGAAAGATGGCAAATGAAGATGCACTGCGAGTCCCCAGGACAAGCCTCCTGTGCATCCGAACCAGGGTACAATCAATCATGAGTCCTTGTGTCCTTGTTTCTCTATCTATCCATCCCGGCATCCATCTCTGTCCAAGGCCTGTTGGTGCCATACTGATGGAGTTGCGAAGCAGAGAGGGCTAACAATGAGATAAGGGACTTGTGTCACATCAACCACAGCCAAGTGATGAATAATCCAGTTTAGGCGCGGCAGGAATTAACATTTTTGGACGTTAAATAAAAACCTTTTGAGACATTTCATCAATCAACCCTTCTTTTGTGTCCCTCGGTGGATTGATGCCTCCTTTTATCACACAGAAAGTGTGGGTTTTAGACTTTGGGTTTCTTCATTGGCTTGAAATGCAACCTGTTGTTTTTTCATCGTTTTCTTTTTATGCCCCTGGTTGGTCTTTTCTGCAGCGTTTCAGATGGAGCTCAGAAAATTAACTGGCTTTCATGCAGGATTTCTTCGTGGTCATGTAATGGCACCATTATCAGTCACTGATCTGAATGTGAAAGGCTTTGGTGGATTGAATGACAAATCCATACAAAGGTTGTCTGAATGTTTCCTTATGTGGTTTTTCTGACAGAGTGGCTCAGTGCCAGTATCTTATTTTCCATGACACACCCACTTCTTATTTAAAAGAGATGTTATTCAGTGGCAATGGGGAGATAGTCATACTTGACGTGGCTTATTAAGTTAACCCCATATATTATAAGCATTATGACTCATTTTTGACAGTCATTGCTTGAGTGAAGCATTTGAAAGCCACATACATTGCATAAAATTTTGCCAATATTCTCTGTATATATATCCAATATCCAATAGGGAAAGCTTGTATGCCCTGTCCGTGGGTTTCTTTCTAATTCTTTAATAATTTGGCATTAATAGATGCCAACAAGTAGGAGGCTTTTTGCACTAGGGGGTTTCCCTCCGTGCTTTCTGCTTTACAAGCTGCAAGCTTTGTTGCTAGATTTTGGCTTTGATATATCGTGATCCATCTGGAACCAATGTGTGCTGGTGACAGTCGTTAGCAGGAAAAGCCCCACATAAAAAAAAAACAGTGGCAGAAATTCTCAGCATACAGGAATAGACAGCTCATGTGTGGCAGTAGTAGAGGACCGTGATGGGGTATACCGGATACCACTTTCAGGCCTGATTTGACCACAGTCAAATGGGACAGAGTTGCGGTAGCCATACCCAAACAACTTCTGTATTGCTGATTTATTTATTTAAAGGCAATAATAATATTGTATAAATCACACCTTGAGATTTTTTTCGGCTAAATCCTGGTTATTTGAGGCCCAGTAGATGATGGATTAAAGCTAAGTGTGTAGAAATATAAGGATGTGGTTCATGTTATCGCGCTGGGGAATAATGCACCAAAGTTCATCACATTTCTGTATATTTCTCTGTACTGTTGTGTGAGGGATATGATAACAGTACATTAAGACCAATCCAGCCCACAGCTCTATGGATCAAATGACTCCTGACTGTATTATTGTAGGGGCTGATGTTTCTTTGAGATGTTTTTAGCTTGAAATAGAAATCTCCAATTTGACTCTATTGAACTCAATTATTGCCTTTTCAGCACAACATTGGTTCCAACACACTCCTCTAACAAACAATTTGCAAACAAATGATGCTTTGAATTTAATTTCCGATAAAGTCATCAGCCAAAGTCATCAGTCGTGGCAAACAGCTTAGTGGAGTAAGTAGGGGTGTGAATCTTTGGCTTCACTTCGATTCGATTCACGATACAGTAGTTGGCGATTCGATTCAAGGACGATTTTTTTTTTTGTAACGATTCGATTCAATTCTGTAAACCACGTTTCGATTCAGTAACTTGTAACCAACATTCTATATCCATGAAATAAACATGCAATAAAGCGAGTGAGACTATCTGTATTCTTCTGAAAGGTGAAAAAATAACATATTTAGTCTATAAAAAAGTAAACCTGCATAATATTTTATGCTGAATACAAAAATGTAATTAAAATATGCTCGGTTATTTTGAACATTTTCAGTAGACATGCTGGCAGGGGAGAGAGTGTCTTAAACGTATTAAAACATTAATCATAAGTAAGAATCACGATTCATCCGATTAAATGCATTTATATCGATTATTGGTGAAGCCAAAACGATTCATTCTATTATTTTCAAGTCTTATTTTCAAGAATTAGCTAGCTAACTAGCCAGTTGGCTGCTACTTAGCTAGCCAGCTTGTTAAATGTGCTATTGACAACATTGATAACATCTGGCCCCTAGATGTTGCACTCGCACTCCCCTCTTCCATATCATTCACGTCAACACAGCTGTTGCTCGAAAACGCATGCGCCCTCAATGGGTTGCCAGTTCGTTGCACAACCTGTGTTTTCATGCTCGAGTGGAGTGACACTCGGACAGACTCAGTCATGTCAAGTGATGAATCTTTCGTGGTATGAATTCATTTTGCAACATGTAGCTACATTTGGCTACTCCTTTTGTAACTTAGCACTTGGGACTGGTACTGAAATGACGCCCGCTTACCGTCAAACTCAGCCATTTTTCCGTTTTTTCCACACTAACTGGCAACCCCAAAGACTCTTGACCCCCTGACTACGCAGAGATACCACGTGATACCAACTTTGTTATTCTATTGGCTCACAAGCCTTGCTATCTACACAGAGGTAAACAAAACATTATCTACGGGCCGTCAATTTTTTTTTAAATGAGTAATTCACAATCACATTTTTTGATTCTGCACCTTTCTAAAAGCTCTGTGGATGTATTTTTTTTTTTCGTATAAATACACAAGTTATCAATATGACCTTTATTTCCACCATGCTGTAACGTTACACTGGTTACACGTTACACTGGAAATGATGGATAATGGTTCCCCTCCACCTCAGTTCCCTCCGCCATCCATCTCCCCGCGTTCGCTGTCTGCCCGGCGAGCTGCGGCAACAGTTTACAGCCTCACTGTTTTATGTTGTTACCATAACAACTGTCAACAATCACCATTTTCTTTAGTTTTTCACGTCACGAAAAACAGTTTAGTGTCTGTTCGACTCCTATTTCTACGGGTAGGAGTTCTTGGGTGCCCCCCCCCATCCCAACCCCCACCCCTTCTCTCACCTGCACATACACACACACACACACACACACACACACACACACATAGTCACACTCTACAGTCACCCTGTATGTAATGGAGGCAGGCACCTAGAGAAGCCCAATTTATGGTATGATGCAGGAATGAGGTGTGGTTGGTTCTGCTCAGCTCATCTGCAGACGCGGATCACATCCAGATGTCCACCAACAGACTTGTGTATAGACTGGGCGAGGTTGTTTCCCCTTCTACTCCCTGCTCCATCCATCGTTCACAGCACGCACAGCCACCATGCTGGCAGTCACAAGCTTTTTCACAAACTATCAATTGTCTCTGACAACGCATATGCTAATGAGGAGGGAGAAGAAGAAGAAATCTAGGGGGGTATGATTTCACCAGTTCTGTCCCACCAACATCTTTGAAGCAGATGATGACACAGCCCTTGGAAACAAACACTTATTGGGCTGTTTGTGTGCTCTTTGAAGGGTTTGGCTTCATTACCATGTCTTTGAGTATCTTTTTAATACCGTCTTTGTGGACATTAGAGGGGTTTAGTTGGCATTATGGGTTTTATTGTGATGCTAATACTGTGATTCTGCAATCTGTATAATCTATAATGTTAATGTATTAACCACACATGAGTTCAGTTGTCATTAACAGCTTAGGTTCAATAAGTTATTTGACCATTTTATTACTTGAAGGGAAACTTTTCCAAGAGAAGCGAGGTCCCTCCTCTCTGGTTGGTTCCGAAATAAGGCCCTGCGGTGATAAGTAACTACTACTTTTTTTAGACCATTTAAATTGCACAGTTCACTTTCTTCTGCAAAATTGTTTTTTAAATTAACAAACATCATCTGTGTAATTCATGCCACAATAAAAAAAAACTACCATACGTATTTTTTACTGAAATAAGGTCCCACGAAGACACCGGAAGGGGAGGGTCTTCGCCTTTCTATTTTTAAAAGGCTTTGTATCGTTGCAACGTTTGGCTTCCCTCTGTGTTGTCGGCGCCCCGGGGCTCCAACTCATTTGCCGGCAAGGGCCTGCATCATTTCACCTCATCCGGTAGGTGAGAGTGGAGGTCTGGGTGCTGGCAGCTTGGAGGGAGGCTGTATGCTGTTCATGTGCATATCCAACATTTTCCTTTAAACGTACTATTTTGAAATTCATCCAGATGTTGATTTTTCATAATTAAATAATTTCTGGGTTAATTGACAAGTGTGGGCAGCGTGCCTGCTCTTTTGTAGCCAGGCCAGACACAGTACTACTGTAAAACTTTTATTTTCTTAACTTTGTTCATTCAGGGAAGTTTCACTGAGAGGAGGCTTCTCTTTAGCTGGAACGTCTCACATGCACTCCCATTAGCCATTTGCCATCACTGTGTAACACTGAATGTGTGGTAATTCATCAATGAGTATACCCATATTACTCTGGTCAGCATTACTGCATTACCTGCTCAAAACGAGGATGCTCTGATTCGACCGCATGCCTGCCTGGTGCGTGTGGTATGTGTACAATTTAACGGCAAACTGATGTTGATACTTTGCTGTAATTCTTCCCTGGAGAGCTTTCTGCGGGCAGATTGTCCAGTGGAGGCACATTAGCCGTATGTGTTGGTGGTATTGCTGGTTGGGAAACTCTGCAATTTCAGCTGCCAGTTCCTTTGGCCCTGGGCAAAGGATTCCCTGCCATTTAATGGTACCTTTCGACTGACTCAGGCTTGGCCCAGCAGGTTCCTTTTGGCTAACGCAAGTGACAGCGGGAACAAATCTCCTCCTCTGTTTATTTAATTGCTAACCGCTCCGGTTTGGAGGCCGTGTTCAAAGGGCCGACGAGCAGAGAGCCGCCTCACGTTCCCCTCTGCCTCGGGGTAGCATGGGTCATCCCACATAATGAGTGGAAGGACTTACTTTACCGAGTCTGCCTCAACCCAAAGTCAGCACGTGGTTCCCATTTAAGCACAGGGGGAAGATTGCACCTTCATCTGCTGGGCATTTTTATGTGTTTATGTGTGTATATACATCTGTTCTTCAGCACTCAAAGAGTGTGTGTGTGTGTGTGTGTGTGCAGATGACTGTTTGAGAGCGTAAGTGCCTTGTCTGAGTGTGAGATCATTATGTTTGTACTGAAAGTCGACACCACATGTCCAGCACATTGTCAGGTTGTGACTGGCACACATTAATATCTGCATGAGTCGAGGCTCAGAGGCCACCGGCCAGCCTGAGATGGGATGGGGATGGAGGTAGACGTCAGTGCAGGACCTCACGTACGTGCACAGACACTTACGCAGCGACGCACGCACACAGAGTGTGGTCGAGAGCAGGGTGGGCTGATCTCACAGATGCAGTGCACAAAAGCCAGCGAGTCAAACGAGTCTGAGAGCGAGGGGCCGAGATGGAAGGAGGGCGAGCGGAAAAAACAAATGTTGAGACGTGGAAGGAGAGTGTTAGAAATGGTGAGAGCAAAAAAGAAAGTGAGATACATTGAGAGATTATTCTTTCAATGAAGAACTATCCAGCTCTGCTTCATAGACTCTAACGTTTTTCAGGCTAGTTGTGTGGATTTGGAGCTGGTCGTGGTTAAACATTGTGTAATAATCGTACCTGGAGACCTTATGTTTCTATGTTAAAACCTGTGGGACTAACATTAACCGAGTATGTTAGCACATCATTAACGATCATTAGCACGTTTTTACTACGCTAGCTTCATGTATGCAAACTTACTGCTTTTGCTTTTTTACAGTAAATGAAGAACTACCCGCCTTTACAGGAAGGGCAATTCATTTCAGTGTTTTCTGTCTTGATCACCATGTGGTTCACTTTAACACTCAAATGTGTCGCCTTTAGCTTCCATCTTCATCTTTTAACCCGTTTTCGCTGCTCAATCAGTTTGACATCCTGGAAATGTTCTTCAGAGACATATGAGACCCTTCGGTTGTACATTTTCGTTTTTCCATAAGTTAAATAATATTTCTTCAGGGAGTGCAGTTAGTGACAGTGTGGGCTCCACGGTAACTCTGAGCGCTTGACGGTGTAGCAGTTGGGGGCGGGGCTTAGCAAAGGGTCTGTTGTACTCACTTGTGAGTTTTTAAGGTTTAAAGAACACATGTAAATCATAGGTGTTGCAAAGAAAGGAGAGGAAGAAGGAAATACAACTTAAAAAAAAACATTCAGTGGATGAATTATGATCAAAAAGATTTATAGAACCCTTTTCAAAACACAGGAAAATGTCATACTGAAGGTCAGCATGGAGCTAGTGCATTCTGGATTGACCTGCATACAAGCAATAGTTTGTGTTTGTTCGCTACAATAAAACTATAGTGTTTTCTGTTTGAAGTCTTTTGTGAAAAACTGTTCACTCCACTTTTTAGACATAACAAACTGTATTGTTATTGCACTCGAGAGGTATTTGACAGGAGGAAACTAAGGTGATAGCTATCACCTAACCTTCAAAGTGATACTGAAAATATCTGTCCCATTAGAAACTGTTGCAAATCCTTTCAAGTGGGAAATGCGTCATGCCCATCCATTTCATGTGTTATCTGATAACCCTGCATGTGTGCTATCGGACACAATCTAAGGGCCAAGCGAGGGATTAGAATTACCCCCCAGACAAAAGATAAAACACTGTTTCTAACCTTAGTTTGCCTCACAATTTAAATAAGAGGGCCTTTATTGGTCTTTTATTTCTGCGTAAAAATGTTGTGTTATGGGCACAGCACAGATCTGTGCCGCTCGAACAAGCACGGCGCACAAAATAGGCTTTTGATCTGTTATCTAATCATTCTCATATGTTTCACTCTGTTTCCAAGCTGCAATTGTTACACAGTGGAGACAGGCTTTAAGTTCTTCAGTGTGGGCACAGACCTGCTCTGTCCACACTAAAGGGGATAAACATACAGGCAAAACATTTTCTGTGTGATATAGTTGTTATGGCATACTTTTTGGGTGATTTCTGAATAGAGTATTACGATTCATTGTGTTCCAAGGAAATCTACATAAAGTCACAATCTCTTATAACAATATATCTTTAAGTCATTGTTTTGATGTTACATAAAACCAAACCTCTCTTTGTTGGCCAAATATGAGATTTAATTACCACTAAGTATTTAAAATGATTCCATAGAATACAATTCAATACAATACAATACAATAAAGCACTGCTAAAAATGTGTCCTGTGGTCAATAGACTAAGAAATCACACATTTTCAGCAGAAATTGAACAGTTCACATAACATGTTCTGCACTTTAATATAGTTAATTTGTAATGATTAGAAAGATTATAGTAAAAGTGGCCTCTTATGCTGTAGGCAAGCATTTGAGTCGTGCACTTCCATGAACTCTTGAAATGAAATTTTAAAGGAGAAAAAGAGTCGAGTTCCTGCTCCCTCATGCATTCCACACATTTACCCACTAGTGGGCAGTAGAGGCAGCGGCGTCACACAAGTCATGGTCCTCAGTGAACCTCTCAGTGTGGAATGATTCACGGCTGTGCCTTCTCATCCGTGGGATAGATGTGTTAGGATGGTGGAGTGATCCAAGTCTCGGGCGTACGAGGAGGCAGTCACAGGATCTCACACAGAATCTGTTAATTGGTTTAATTCCTCCTCCTCTGAGGGTTTCTTCTTCTCCTCCAATAATCAGCACCTTCCTTTTTGTGCTCATCAGATGGAGGAGCTGAGTAATTACACGACAGCTGTAGGTGCAGCTGTTTAAATGGCTGCAGCTCGCGTTGCACCGTCAGACTTCATAGCTGCAGCTCGGGCGAGGAGACTTGCACTCCTTCCTGAGTCTCGTGTGTCTCCGCGTTCGCACATGTTCACACTAACTTGTGTGTATGCATGTGGTTTTTTGCTCCGTGTCTAACTGTCTGTGCATCCAGCCGTGTTTTTGAAGTGAATGTGGCCCACAGTGGAGCATGTGGTCTTGTTGCGTCATGTTTCTTTGCTGTTTGCTTAGTGCCCAGCACTACTCCTGTCCACAAGCTATGTGGGAGGCTGTTTCCTCAGGATGGGAAGTTGTTTCAGCCGTGCTGTTGGCCAAAAACATTTATTCTGGCCTCCATGAGAGCCCAATTACCCTAAACCCACCACATGCTCACTAAGATTTTCAGCAATTATGTGAGTCTGATGTCTCCCCTCCCCAGTGTGCCAAGTGTTCCCACCTTTATCTTTGTCAGCTTCACATGTGTGTTGTTTGCTTCAGTGTATTCAAGCCCAGTGTGCCTGGATCAGGTTAATGTATAATGTAAAGCTCTTAGCAGTAAGAACATGGGTTTGTGTTTATCTGTGATTGTCTTTATGTTACATCCTCATGAAGGGAGCTCAGGTGCCCAGTTTGGCCCTCCTGCACCTGTTGTGTTTTAGGGACTGGCCTCAGTGGGGGGAGGGTCTCACTGACCACTGGATTTCCAGCATCTGGCCCCAGGGGTGAAAAATGTCTTTCCACTCCATCTGTCCATGATGCACCTGACCTGCACACTGTTTCTCTCCAATATGCACTTCCTCCCATTTATCAGCAATCTACTTCTCTCTGTCACACACATGCAATATAACAATATCTTTGCCACAAAAGGAAAGGGCATTTGGAGTTTGCATCACTCAAACTTATATCACACGCTTATGCCAGTTGCAAATTTGTCCTGCTTGTCGTTAGTTTTTCTATAAACTGCTTCTTATTGTGTTTGAGCTGCTGATATACTTCTCTATCAGAAGCTTCACTTATTAGGACTTTGAACCTCAGATCCATATTGAAAGAGTTCTCAAAACGACACTCGTGCACAGCGCATGAGCCAAAGTAAAGTCCACCGAGAGCCACAAACCCAGACTTGATCCCATCTTATCTGAGAACTTTCCAGGCTGAACAATAACTCTGTGATGTTTCATGTTGTGCATCGCCACTGATCTAAAGCGATAAATACCAGCTGGCTCTGAACTCTCTTTTCCGCAATTAAACATCTCTATCAGCTCCGTGTTTCTTACTGCTCCCGTTTTCCCTGTGAACTGTGCACTGTGGGTTAACACTGTGGAGATGACTCCACTTCAGTCTGGGATGCAAATGTTGGCAGGAAGCGTGTCACATCCGGGAAGTAAGTGTGTGTGTGTGTATGTGTGTGTGTGTGTGTGTGTTTTTGCCTCCTTCTCTTTGCGTGCCTGTCTGTATGATGCTCATAGACCAGTGTGTGTATGCATGTGTGTTTGTGTCGGCGTCTGTGCATGGCAGCACATGTGCCACGTGCATTATGAGTGAACCAGGGTCTGGCATGAAGATCAAAGTCCCTACATAACTCCTCCGTCAGTCAGTCAGCCAGCAAACACTGACAGGAAGCTCCGTTCACCACGGGGAATGTTGACTTATTAGACTCCGATCATTTTAATCACAACAGTTGTCGGGTTAGCGAGAAAGTCAGTCTCTCTCTGTTTGCATTTGTAATATTTAATGTTATTGGAAAAACACACCTTTTTTTCTTATTGGTTTATTTACATGTGGACATGTATTAAAAAAACAAAAAAATGTAAAGTTCAAAATAGCTTATTAACAAACTTTCACTATTAGATATCAATAGTCATACTTGAAGAGGCTAAATAAGGATTAAAAAAGATATTTAAAATAGTTGCCATTGTGTTAATGTATAGTCATTAAGATCACTAAATGTTACATTTATACCAGATATTTGTGTGTTTTGCAGCTGTGGAACTCTGGTTTGCCTTCGGGAATCCGCGTCGTCATGTTCTACTAGAATTATTTGCAACCAGAAGATGGCTCCGTGATGTAATGACCGGCTGTAGTAGTAGTTTTCTAAAATGATGTTTTGTTCACTTTGTATGCGTTTTAATACTGTTATGATTTAATGGCCAGGGCAGTAACCAGATGGTTCAGTAAACTGGTAACTGCCAGAATCCAGTGGGCACTTCACTGTTTTCATGTCCTACAGTATAATTCTGATCCAATCAAACCGATTCCCTTTCATCAGTTCTTAGCTTCTCAACGTGTCACCCCCTCCTGGGTGTCCTTACAAATGACGTGTGGCGGCAGTGATGAAGTGTAACAGCGGCTGGTGTGGAGGTGCTGTGCCAGTGACAGGGTGGTCCCAGCCTCACGCTGCTGCCGCCGCTGCTGGCACCCTCATGCTCATCATGCACACATTGTTCGGTGGCACCTGGCCATAAGAGGGGTGATGGTGGAAAACCTGCTAGTGATCAGACTGCTTAATGCCGTTGGTCTTTGCACCGTGTTCTGTGTGTGTGAATCCTTGTTTTCATTAATGCTAAAATGACAGAGCTGATGGCGTGCGTATTAATTGTACGTAATGCGGGTGATTTCATGTCCGTTGCATTTCCTGTTCAGAGACGCCTGGCCGTGTAGGATGAGGGTTGTTGACCAGGTGGTATGAATTCCCCTCATTCCTTTTTCAAGGTTCTGTTCATATTTAATTGTGGATGACAATCTGAGTTTGATCTCAATTAAACATGTGCTTTATATTGATGGTTTCCAGCTGTCTTGAACAGCCTGAGCTCATGATAGCTAAACCTTCCCAACAGTGCTGAAGACATCTCTTTTTATTCAGGTGGTATCATAAGGTGACAGCATGACTCATCTGTTGTTTTGTTTATTTGCACAGCGCTTGTGTTTTCCTGTTTAACTACTCAGATTGTTTAAAAGGCCCAGATATAGATAGGACAGATGAAATTATTCTGTCTGATCCCAGCGATATGTTGGAGCATCATATGATCGACAACTGTAGGAAGGAAGGGATATCAAAGAAAATGTTGAAAGATGAATGAAAACGGATTCTTAAATGATCCATTCATGTGCTAACTTTGGTAACAGGCGTCAGATAGCAATAGCTTTGGGAAAAACTGAATGTGCTCTTCCAGCATACGTTTGGTGGACTACATTCCCATAATTCACATGGCCCTCGTCTTTGGAGGTTAGCAAGTACAAACCCAACGGTCCGGGCCTGCTAAAGCAGAACCAGTGTTGAAGTTTCTTATCTCAATTTATGTGCTTTTTTTCTTTGAAGCGTGTTCTTTCAAATGGACGTTCAACTTTGAGGGAATTCATTCATCAGCTGGTTGTTCTTCTTGGTGTCCATCACGTGCGATGATGGATCTTGGGGGTAAACGTAGCAGGGTTAGGGAGGTGAAACTGTCCGTGGACACACAGCCGGTTTCAGTTTCAAATTGGCGCACAAGTGGTTGGGATTAAGGCTGGAAATGTCCGCATATATAATGGCTGTCAAAGCAGTGGGTCACTACTGTTGGAGCTTTATGGTATATTTCTACTGCTTTTTTACATCCTCTTCAGATTGGATTGTTTTCTTTGTCATTTGTAAATCAAGAGTTTTGCTGTCTTGCAATTGCCAATGAGATGCTTTATTCTGATTGAGTGTGCAGCTCTGACGCAAAAGAGTTTGACATTAATATTTATAACATAGAAGTACTGCTTCTTTCTGCTGTCAGCAGGCTAAACTTCTCCTGCTGGAGTACTAACATTACATTTATTCCAAAGTTGACAAAGGCGGTTCCAACACAAAGTTTTCACTTGCTGCTCCACAACGTGAATAAATAAAACCGTGTTCTGATCATTGGCAAGTGTGGCCGCGGCGGCGTACGCTGCATAAAGCAAGACGTTTATCATCACTCAGCTCGACATAGAACATTTTCTAATGATGCAATAAAAGATGCCTTACCCCCAAAAGTGTTGACCGGGGGAGCCTGTCAGTCCATTTGAAGGGACTCAGAGATTCATTGGGGCCGAGTGGGGGGGGATAATATCCAGCCGTGAGACTAATCTGTACACATGTGGCCCGGCACTTCAGAAGGCCAGATGTTGGAAGGGTAAATTGTGTTCATAGTGATGCCCTAACAAACCCCACCAACATGTGTGCACACATTGGGTCAGAAAGACACAAAAACAGGGTAGATGCTTCATGTTCTCCAGTTGTCTGTCTATCCGGTACATTCTCCTGAAGGCCATATCGGGATTGCCTGGAGGGAGTTTCTTCAAATTTGGCACTAAGGTCAACTTGCTCTCCAGGTCGCACTGATTTTTGATTTTGGGGATCAACGATCACTGCCCTCACGAAACACTTTTTTCAAGAATTCATATGTTAAGTATGACAATTTAATACAAAAGTCTAGTATGATAAAAAGATGAAGTGGCAGACATGGATGTGAACTACAACATTGGTGGAAAGCATGCGACCATGAGGTGGTACAATATGTTCCTTGCAGTTGCCCACATTGTTTATTCACAGCAATACTAGCCCTCGTTGCATCATATTCCCACTGCATTTCAGAGAAATGTTACTTAATATTCATTGATTTCTAGTGTATCACATTATGACTGGTTGGCCCCCTGGTGGAAAATATAGTGGCTTTTCCCTGAACTGTTGGTGTTGGACGCCACAGCAGAAATCAAGTCATTAACTGCCCACCACCAGTGTGAATATTTATACAAAAATAGAAAGCCCATTATGAATAAATACATGTTCTTTATTGTCATGCTAGGGGATTGTTGGGAAAAGAAAGTGGCTGTGTTTATGTGTCCTCACTTCTCACATGTCAGATTGGCTAAACACATTTTCAGGATTATTTCTATTCTGAGGCTCATCTTTGCACATTTCGTTTTCTTTTTTGGGTTTTTTTGTTTCAGCTCTCTTTTTTGGGGGGGCAGGCATTCAAATGATTTGTTGGGGTTTAAAAACTGGTCAAATTGAGGTTTTGAGTGAAACTCCCGCTAATCCTCACTCCCCACAGATCCTCAGGGGGAGTTTGTTTACAATAAGCACCCGAGAGCAGAGAGGGGAAAAAAAAGAAGTTGAAAGAAACTCTTCCAAGACTGTGTAACTTCTTGTAAATACCATAATTGCCCTGAGTTGTATCATCATGCTGAGTGCCCCGTTTGTGCCAAGCGAAGTTCCAGTTACATCCAGAGGTGTGTGTGTGTGTGTGTGTGTGTGTGTGTGTGTGTGTGTGTGTGTGTGTGTGTGTGTGTGTGTGTGTGTGTGTGTGTGTGTGTGTGTGTGTGTGTGTGTGTGTGTGTGTGTGTGTGTGTGTGTGTGTGTGTTTTGTTTGGCAACAAAGCATTACCCTCTATATATACAGTCAGTCACACCAGGGCCAATTGGTAACAGTGGTGGTCAGACCCCCTTCCACTACAACAAGGGATACACGAGGTGGGTTGAGCGGGGGAATAAGACACTGTCTGTCTTTACTTCTCCTTTTCTCCATATCCTCAGGAGAAATCATCTCCTGAATAAGCACAACAGAATTAGCTCCACCAAGTCAGATTGAGTTTAAATCGGTGAGAGAAAACAAGCATTTTCTCTGTGCGCTGTGCCCTCTCTGGGAGCGAGTCCTACATCAACACACAGAGTTAATACAGCACATCCTGGAGCCACGCTGGGGTGTCACTGTTTATGGCAGTACATCCACCACATGCACACACACACACACACACACACACAAGCCAAAACCACCACCGCTAGAGCCGGTGTGAAGGTGAGTCAGCAATTTCCCGAGGCTTGGGGCGGATATAGATCTGGGATGCGGGAATGTGATCATTAAAATAGAAAGCGTCTCCCAAACTTCTCACCGTGCTCCTGCGTGTGAGCGTCATATTTGCTGTCTGACTTGAATTAGCTTTCCAATACCTTGTGATGATTGGCTTTGAAAGGGAATGTTTAGGCCGAGAGTTGCATTTACCCGGTGTGGTATCTGTGGAGGAAGACGTGTCTTGATTGCATACTCACGGGGCATTGCAGTGCTGCTCCCTCTAAAAGATGAGACCTGAAGAAATTCCACACAGGACGCTACATTTCCAAATGTACCTCCACCTATAATGCACACACAAGCACTGTATTTCTCTCTCTGATTTGCCCCTTAACCCCTTCTTCCTCTTTTGGGGATGGTTGTAATGGCGTATTTAAACAGATGTTTTAATTCAGCCTTGTCGATTAGTCTAAAAAATGTAGCACACTTTAATGTATCAAGTCAAACCTTGTGCATATGAGCCATATGAAATCGCCAATAACATTTTCCAATTAGCAAATCATATTGTACATGGCGCTGAAATGAATGCCCATATAAGAATGTGCTTCAAGAACCCAGTGTGTGGTGCAATATTTGATGAAGTGCCAGCGGGGACTGTGGTCTAAGAAGAGTCATGCTTTGGCATCGCTATACCATTAATTTGTATCTTCGCGTGCAGGTTTTTATTACCTTTTCTTCCGCTCTCTTTCTCAAACGCACCCACATCTGTTAAATCCAAAACGTCAAAATGTATTAAAAAAAAGATGGTGTTGTTGGTGTTAAGCCTTTTGAAAACAACATTTTTACTGTGGACAAAATACTGTTTACGCTCCCGCATGCACCTGTATTAACGGGGTGGTCTAGCAGCGAGATGTGGCAGGTGGGGGCCAGGAGAATATGGCGGCTGGTAGTGAGTAAGGAGTGAACAATGAGCTCAGATCAGAGCGGAGAGCCGCCACTCGCCACGGCTAAAGCTGAGATGTGTCATTTAAACTAGTGAAGGGTAGCGATCTTTAATCAATTAGTCAACTAATCACACACATCCCTACCTTCTTATTATTCGTCCTTTCTCTTAAACTCTCTCCGTCTATTCAGTGAACAATATTTAAAACCTAATGAGCAGCATACTTGCACAAGCGTTATCTTGGCCTGCTTGTTGTCCGTACTTTTCCCGTTATCCTGTCAGTTTTCCCTTGACCCTCACTTGCCTTTTTAGGTCTGGATAATGTATCAGAGCTCTGCAGTTATTTAATTAACTTGCATCTGGCTTGTTCTGTTTTTGAATCACAAAGTCCACTAATTGCTCAGTGAGGTGGTTTATCATCATTTTGAGTTCTGATGAATGAACTGGCCGCGGTACTCTGCTGGACCATGGTGTGTTGCTCCCTTCCCCCGGGCTGGAAGTAGGAGTCACTGTCCCACATGAAGGAAGTATCTTGGAGTCGTGACCCCAACAAAAGGGTATGATGGAGCGGCAGATCAACATGCAGATTGGCACCATGCCAGCAGCAATGCAGACGTATCATAGTGAGAGGGGTGAAGAGCTCGCGGTTCACTGGTTGATCTACGTCCGACCCTCAGGTATCGCCATGAGCTTTGGCTAATGACCGAAAGAATGATATCACACCAGGCTGTAATCCTTGGGTGGAAACCCTGACAGATTCTAGCAGGCAGACACACAGCTGACAACTTCACAGCCAACTGTAATTGATGTGCTGCAGACTCACTAGGGACTGTGTAGGTACAGGAGTACAGTATCGAACCTGATATTTAGGTATTTTGTGCAGTTGTTACTTGCTTAGCCTGGCGGGGGGTTCCATTGAAATGGTACAACACCATTGTTGGGGAAACACTGAGATCTTGCTCAAGGGATCTAATTGATTGGTTTACAGAATCCACAATTCTCTAATTTAAGATTAAGGCATCATAAGCATTGAGAATAAATATCGATTAATCGCGGGGAGAAGCTAGCCAGACCTAATTTATCATCTCTCCTAGTATCTTTCTAGTATTCTGGAGTAGTTACAGCTTCTTAAGAGTACAGTGCAGTGCAAGAGCTGGGCTAAAAGGATACAGAAACAGGAGGGGTTTAATATGTCTGGTTGACCCCCTCAGTCCAGCTACGAGGGCTGATGGTTGGCTATGCTGTAAACACCCAGAAATGAAGTGGCAATGCTACAACCAGTTTGTGCCTCGGCCACATAACCATTTAGCCCAGAGTGACCAAAAGCAGCCAATCCGGAGGATAGTAGGTGTCTATATGTGGTTCCAAGTGATGCCAACAGCGAGGGTAGAAACAGACCTGTGAACTAGTCGGCCCCCTAGGGAGCAGGATGGCCAAGGCTGTTTATGTAAAAACTGCAAAGTATTGGAGCAGAGATGAAATGGCGTTGAGGTTGCGCAGAGAGTCGGCAGCACGAGGGAGTAGGTGACGTCATATGAGAGCAACATCTGTCTCCTATTGGCCTGTGTGCTCCAGGGCCCTCGTGCCTCACACAGAAGAGCCAGATTTGACGTACTTTGTTTTTTGTGTGAGTAAAAGGCTCTGTTGGTAGCAGAGAAACAGAGCTGGCATCCCTGTCCCTTTCAGTGTTAAGTGTTTAGAATTGACCACAGGCTCACATGCTCTCACAGCATCTACTTGTATCATGTACGATGAGATGAAATTATGTCTTTTAATGCAAATTGTTGCACACATATGTGCATACACGCATATGTATCTATAGATTCTTAGATTTGCAATTTCATCCACCCGGAAGGGTTTTTGAATGTATTCAAATGTATTTTTAAATTATACATTACAGAGGTAAATAACAGGATATACATCACCTTATTCTAAACAATTTATTTTCCATTTTCAGACTTCTGGTCTTATGATCATATGGAATGTCGGTCTACTATATGTTGGATCTATATTCCAAACCTCTTTTATGCTATAGCACCTGCAGAAACTTAGCCCAGCTCTGTGCAAATGTTGCTGAATGTCGATTTCAAGAGGGAGAAAGTTTCTTCTGGAACCCACATGAAATAAAATACGGTTTCTGGACAGAAATTCAAAGTTGTCTGCTAACAAT
This sequence comes from Eutrigla gurnardus, assembly GCF_963514095.1. NCBI lineage: Eukaryota > Metazoa > Chordata > Actinopteri > Perciformes > Triglidae > Eutrigla > Eutrigla gurnardus. The sequence continues at coordinate 13,926,806 of NC_139917.1, forward strand.
ATTTGTGACAGGTCCTATCTATGGTGTAACTGAACTTGGATTGCCTCCTGTTGCCTTGAGCTCCTAAATTGTTATCTGTCATTATATTGATAGCTCTGCCTCTTGGCTGCCAAATAATTGTTCCCATTTTCGCTATGACTGTTCACAAAAGCATCCAATTTTCAGCTTTTTGTTTTTGTATATTGTGAAAAGAACACCACAGAGACTATGGTAACGAGTCCCGGGGCCCAAAGAGGGCTTGCTAATGGCCTCTTGTGTTTCATGCGGTAAATATAATTAGGAAAGGGCATAGTCGAACTCTTCATGATAAAAAAAAAAAGATAATTAAAGTCAGCTTATTAGGATGCTGATATATATTCAGTTGCTGTCCAAAGAGGAGACAGATGAAGCTCTGAGAAGACTTTAGTTTTTCTAAGAAAGTTTCTCTGTTTAGATCCTGGACACGTCTTCGTCTTCAAGTAATGCAGCAATTAAGCAGTAGTGTTTGTGTGATTTGATTGCATTGCTTGAGGGTGGTTTGTTAAAGGAGTCATCACCTGGTTTTATACGTATCCAGCCCCCCTTGGATCGCTTTGGATCAATTCGTAAAACTTATTAGAAAAAAAAAAAAAAAATTTAATCAAACATTGAGCTTGTTCTGACCATTTTTCGTACCGCGATTTTATCACGCGAGATTACGCGCGAGGTTTTGACTGGTCCGGATGTGCATTGTATAATATGTAATGAGGCGCGCGTTGATTCGCCGCAGGAAGGACAGAGCCGGGGGGGCTTGCCTGCATGCAGACTCCAAAACATAATGGCGGCGCTTCGGCGATTTCAGGTAGCGGACGGGGCGGGGTTGGGTGGTGAAAGAGGGGTGGGCTTATGCAAGTACCCGCCACGGTGACGTCACCGAAGGCGCAGAATCAAAATCTCGTGCTTTAGGAATGCACACCCTTGTGTGCTATTCCTGTTCGGAAAAAGAGCAGAAGCGAAAAAACGGCGCCACTTTCAAACTCCAGCCTTTCAGGCAAGTTTCAACTGAGGTCAAACACAGATATGCATGTTTTAACAAGAGAAATTGCGATTTCCTGGTGATGACTCCTTTAAAGGTGTTACACTCAATATTCAGACCATTGCTACAGCAGCAAACTGGACGCCCCAGTGTTTTTGGTCCAGCATATTAATTTGTGCGTGAAATATATTTCTAAAACTGTCAGATTGTGATTCATTCCATGTGTTTTTTTTGGCAGATGTACAGGCTAACTGATATATATATATATATATATATATATATATATATATATACCTCTGAATCAAATTAATTTATATAACGTAAGATTATGAATGCAGGACTTTCACTTGTGACAATGGATGACACGCGTTGTCCATCGTGCTTTTAGATGCCAAGTGAGCACAAATGAATGCATCTTAAAGCAACTAGCAAACTTTCTGTGTAGTGCCATGCTCTCCCACACTGTGGCTTTGAAGGTTTATCCAGTGTAGTAGCATTTTAAACAAACGGGCCTTGCCTAAAACAGGGCTTTCTTTGTGGTCTGGCAGACCCAGGCCAGGGCCAGCAGCTGTCATAATGTACATGGAAGCAAACGTTACAATAGGAAATGGAGAATTATGTTGTTAGGAAAAATGACTTGATAGTGAATTGAAGGACTGTGCAGGTGAAAGGCTTCTACAGTTTATGGCTACCATTCTCAGAATGTAATTCAGCGTTTCATTGCAGCTGCAGTTGAAGGTCACGTTTTTTTTGTTTTTTTTCGCTGCTGCATCTCGACACGGTTGAGAATTCATCAATGAATTGAGATGTTATTGCAGGGCCAGAACCGAATCAAGAAACTTGGCCGCGGCAAACCAAAAACATCCTTTATGAGTAGTTGGAGTGGCACGCGGCACAAATGGTTCCGCGTCTGCACCCCGTCCCTGCCAGCAAAAGGAAGAGTTTCCTCTTTCTAAATTGTTGCCTGATGCGTACATGATGATGTGGGGGTCTCCGGGGACACTGTACATACGGCGCTCTCACGTCTCCCATCTCCTTGTCCTTGCCCCTCCGCTCTCTGGCCCTCCAAACTGTAAGGCTTAACTTTCCTTTCTCAAATTATTGGTGCAACTTAATTATGTGATGTCAGCCGAAGCACACACACACACACACATGCACACACAGACACACACACACACTCTGTCTTGTCAAGCTGTGATTGCTCTTAGTTGAGGAAACAGAGTCATAGAGTTTAAGACAAATGGAAGCCCCAAAGACAAATGCTGCAGATGACATTGATCACCTTTGGGAACTAAGTCACATTTTGAGAACAAAAAAAAACAAAACTTATATTGACTTTGTAGTATTTACTATATAGCAGCAGCAATAAAAGGTGGTTTCCTCCTTGGAAGGGACTGTGTTTAACTTGGCACTGAACTAAGGGTTTATGGATGAGTCTGGCTTCCCTTTCCTGTAAAACTTCCATTTATCTGTCTGTGAAGACCTTTTGTGTCTTTTTTACAATTAAGAAGGTTACTGAAGAAGACAAATGTAGATCTCCTGATACGCAGGTTTAACATAAACCTTGTTGTTGTTATCTCGTCCAAGAAGATCATGCGATCGTTTGCGAGTGTGCATGAGTGAGTGTGCACCTATGTGTCTGTCCACGGCTTAACTAGCATTCTGCTGCAGCAAACTATGGTTGCACGCTCATGGACCTCTCATGGTTACGGCGATTCACAGTTTCTCAAACCACTTTTGGTTTTGTACTGCTATTGACTGCTGACTCCTCACTCCCTACTCTTAGCTGGGCCACGGCCAGTAGGGGTCGCTCATGGTAACACAGCTGAGTGGTGTCTGACCCCGAGCTGTTACTCTTCGTACAGAGACACAGTGAGGGGTAAAACAGTTTGCTCACGTTTTATTGTTTTGGATGATGTGTTTAGCTAAGAGAACTACCAGCTCACACACTGCTGAGTACATTGCCACATATGGCTTTGTGAGTTTCATTTAGTTTTTGGCAAGATTGCATCATGTGTCTTATAGAGTATGACGGCTTCAAGCCGATTTCCTGCATCGCCACTTGTTTTTTGAGTTTGAATGAAGTGTGTTTTACGACGCCTTACAGCTCATTGTTGTCTAGACGGGGACAATTGTGGGTTGTATTCATTCAATCACACAACATGGCGGTGCAGACGCACCTGGCGGAGATCTGCGCTCTACCGAACCGCCTTTCTCGTGAATGATTTTGCTCGGATATTTCTTAATATATTTAATCATAGTGTTTTGTCATTGTGGCCGTTGGATTTATGAGAGAGACTGATATATTTTGCAAACAGGAAGAGATGATATACTGCAGACTTAATGAAGTTATAGTTGAATTAGTTTATATTAGCTTCAACCATTGGTCCATTGGTTTGTGACTGGGTTTTGATTCCATAAATATAGGTTAGTATGATCTCTAACCAATATCACATTTTAATGCACAATCTTAACACACCTCCAATTTGGAAATATTTCAACAGTTATCTGTTTTTGTTGTTGGGCCAGACTCTCTGGAGATGCCGTGTCAGCACTCTGGCCGGCTCGAACGGATCACACAGGCTTCCATCTGGACGACCTTCAAGTCAGGAACTCTTACTGAAGGACCCCAGCCTCACAGCCAAACGCACACATATACACAAAACACACGCTCCCTCTCTCTTTGGCCGCCCAGGCATAGTCCCTGAAGCCAGCCTGTCTTTGAAACTCGTGAACAATAAAGGCCTGATTAAATCCAGAGTGGATTCAGGAAGTAGTGAAACCATTTGAAAGCGCGAGGAGTGCTTTCACACAGCCCACTCCCTCCGTCACCACCACTCACGTCTGTGCGTTGGCAGCCTCTGTCTTTTGAAGTTGTTGACTGCTCTGATGTCGGATCCTTCAGAACCTTTCACTTTTTCATTTTACTCCACTTAACATATTGGGAGGTCTTTCATAGAATAATAGAAAAGAGAAAAAAAAGCATGAACTATGAACAAAACTATGAAGTCATAGTCATTTCAGATAGCAACTTAATACAAAGCCGACATCCACGTTATTGACCTTCTCTCCTCTCCCTTTTCTGTCTCCGTCTCTCAGAAATCATCGACGACCTCTCGCATCTCGTGGACAAGACGGACGACAGGATTCGTAACGAGACACGACGGGTGAAGCTTGTGGAGACGAAGTCGGCCTCCTGTGGTGAGTCTTCCTGGTTTTCCTTTACTGTGGAACATCTTGGTCTAGTAGGTCTATTCCAGTGGCAGCCGTGGACCGCCAATCAAATTCATCTCAGTCAATGTCTCTCCCTCTCCTCTTCCACGCAAGCAGGAGTGACGATGAGTTAATTCAGAAAGGGGTTGAGTGGGTCAGTATAAACTCAGAGAGTAACAGTTAAAACTGTCGGTTCCCTTTGCTTCCTGAAAATCTGACCCCCACAACAATATACCGGTAGTTGAATCGCCCTGGTCTAGTATCAGCAACCTGCCCTGATACCCGATCTGTGTCCTTGAAAACAAATCACAATGAATTCATGTATCTATATGAACGGTTACTAAGTATCGGGTTTCTCCTGTTGTTTTCCTTCCTGCTGCTCACAGAAGCAGATATAAAACAGACTTTTAAAGAGGACGGGACTCTGGCTGGTGTAAGACAGAGTTGGACAAAATAATAGTTCACTTCCTTTAGACAACATGCCATTTGAAAAACAAAATTAGTGATATGAAGTCATCATCTTTAGCATTCGGGAATTGAGCGACGTTGCTGCCTTGGCCTTCGTCTCCAGGAAGAATGGTGCTGGTAGACGCACAGCTCCCTCACTATTACCGCGGAAACACTTCATTTCGTCTGACGTGTTCGCCGGCTAAAGCCCATCTGTGGAATGTGATGAGATTCAGCCATGCTCAGTTCGCCCAGTGAAACGCCGAGCCGCTATGGCAAAGGCTGCATTGTTGCGCTAGGAGACCTGGCTAACAGGCAGTCACAGACAGCAGCAGAGCGGGCAGTCGGGAGGTCAGCGCCTCCAAATGCCTCGTTCTGTTGGTCGTGTCCCCATGGTGCCCGAGCGTGGGTTTGTTTGAAGATCCCAGAGCTCATATTGTGTTACAATCAGGACTCTTTCTTTCTTTTTGTTTAACTTGTTCTTTTGCCACCCCGACTCCCTCCTCCCCTCTCCAGGTCGAACAATATCCATGGGGCGTGTGTGTGTGTGTGTGTGTGTGTGTGTGTGTGTGTGTGTGTGTGTGTGTGTGTGTGTGTGTGTGTGTGTGTGCCTGTGTGCATCTGTGTGTCCGTATGCACTACGTTTATCGTGCGTTGCGTAGTTTTTGGAGTTTCCAGGAAAATGTGCGCAACTGTATTTGCAAATTGTGTTCTTGTGCACGTCTGTATGTTTTGGAGTGTGTGTCTCAGACCTTCCCTGTGAATAGAAAAAATCCCCCATGGTCTTCTTCACTCTCACCTCAACGCTCTGTTTCTTTTTTTCCCCCCATTCCTCGCTGTCATCCCCCTGTTCGTCTCCTCAGTTGTTTGACACTCGTCTTTGTGTCAAGCAGAGAAAGAATTGAAAATACCACATGCCACAAATTGTTTGGAGGGCTTTCCCTCTTTCTCCATGGAAGCATGTTTATAATTCCTTAGCTTTAAGGCTTTATTTATTTTTCGAAACCACCTCTCATCCAAAGCCAGCGTTTGGTGTTATGTCTCAACCGAGTCCTTGTAAAGCGAGAAACGTCTGGCTCTGACAGGCGAGAGCATGCTTAACATAACTATTGGTAGCTGCCTCGTTGTAAAAGACGCATCACAGTTTTATGGACTAAAGTTGCACTTAACGCTGGAAACATTTCAAGAAATATGGAAAAAAAAGGTTCTTTGTTGTAGGATTATCACTCGAAATCATCAGACATTTTCCCACTCGGCGGTTGAAAGCTGGAGGAGAGAAAGCTGAACCTTGGGACGGGTCATCTCACCGAAAGGGAAGCACCCACATATCGCTCCACCATGGTTCTTGTGGCGTACTGTGCATGACTGGCGCCCATAGTGTTGTGAAACATCCGTTGTGTTGAAACATTCTGGATTCTTCTACAGCACGGGCTTGTGGAGACATCTATCACCTACATGTACACACGATTAAGCCGTTATTTAACTGCGTTACAGCGGTTCGAGCTGAAATACCTCATTATTTTACACTCGGCAGTAATAACAAAGGGCTTTACTGAAAGAACCAAAGGAAAACATAAACACACAGAAAGCTGTTCCAAATCTGAGGATGAACCGCCACATTTGTAATGAAATGTAAGTCTGAGTAGTCATATAGCATACTCATAGCACCTAGAAGTGCACGGAAATGCATGGTCAGAAGAGTCTTATTCTTTTATCAGATATTTACTACTTTTTTATCATTAATCTTTAAAAACTTCACTCATTACAGACTGTAAACTTGAAAAGAACTAAATTAAACACTTGAGAATTTTTATTTTTTATTTTGTTCAACTAAAAAATGTAATTGATTAGGGAAAAAAATCATTATTGGAATGATATTTCTTTAAGTAGGGAAAAAATAACCCAAAATGTTTGTATTAGTAGTCAAACCGATACCAGATATGGATTCCTCTCCCGTTGGTGCGATGCTGTTGCTTAAACAAGCGAAGCCTGATTGGAAGAGTCATCGCCACTTGTTCTAGATGATGTTGGTGGGAATCGAGGAGCCGAGGCTTTGAGTCCGTTTGGATTAGTGTGCCAGATTAGTGGACGGGACCAAAGGCTCTCTTGGAGAGTAGTGTGAGTTCCCCGGAGCTTAGGCATCGCCATCGGGCAACACCGGTGCTTGAGCGGCCCTCCTCTACAGAGCTAATCCTCAGTTTGTTGAGGGCCACTTCTGCAGCCCCGTGAATCCTGCAGGTGGCTCGCATCTCAAGTGGTTTGGACTGTTTGGACTGGAGGGGAGGCCTATAGAGACTGTGGGTGAGGGGCGGCATTCGACAGTGTTGGAAGACGAGCATGTAGGGCAAGTAAGTGCACTGAGTCTATAGTCTGTAGTGAGTCAGGAGTTGTCAAGGAAACACTCATTTTGGTTGATAGGGACGTCTTAACTTTTAAAACTTTAATCCATTAGATCACTCCTTCCAGCTGGCCTTCCTCCCACTGCCTCGACATGATATATTGTTGGAACCCAGAATATGTTTCACATTGTTGATGAAAGGATTGTTTAAAATAAGACATACTGCTAATGATGTTTCCAAATCTGAGATTCTACATCGTCAGGTAAACATGTCTCTAGAAATCTAGAAATATCTGACTTTTTCTTCTCCTTGATATGAACTCAACATGATCGTTTATTGGCGTACCAATGAGATAAATCGCATGGTTGCAAGGTAGTAGAAAGAAAGTAGATATAAAGGTTCTCAAAGAAGAATCTTGAAAGACATATTGGTTGCAACGCAAAACTAAGTGTCACTAAATTTGTATCACACATCTGCCACCACCATCAGGTCTCAGTTTATGGCGTAAAATACTTTAAAAACAAATGAGATTCCCATCAGATTCAAGTATTAAAAGTATTAGAATGCATATCTTCCTGTGAACGATTTGGTTAGCCTCTTGAAATATATGCTCAGATGTAGATTTTTAACCCTCAGACATGTTGATGGTGCTTTTATCAGTGAACTCATCATGTCTGACCATTCCAAGTTTTTGGCCTCTTCTATTGTGCTGTGAGGAAAATGAAGAACGTCACACTGGCCTTGTTAACATAAAATGATTCCCTTTTCTTTTAAAGGTCATACTCGCCTATTGTGGTCCGAAAAGATCTTTGAACCATAAGCAGAGGGGGGAAGGGGGGTTCAGGGGTTGTCCCGGTCTGTCCGGAGCTCTCACCAATTATTCCTTTTCCCTGTGATTTGTCTTACTGATGTGTCTGAAAATTGCTGAGATGGGATGAACCCAGACTCGGGCCTCCAGAGCTCCTGGGTGGTCAGTCTATCAGCAGACAGCAACTATCTCCCTCAGCATCAGTGTCACACTGGCGCTCTAATCTATTTGGCAAGCAAACGCTGTGATTGTCATTAGTCTCCGGAGGCCCCGCGGGGTCAGCAGCAGCTTGTTTAGTTCCTGAGGCGGACGGGGCCTGGTCCACGGGGAGCAGGAGGGCGAGGGTCAGCGCGGGTGGCTTCATGACCGACTCTTGGACGACATGAGAGTGTGTGAGAGCTCCACGCCAACATATGCGCTTGTCATACAGCTCGGCCTTTATTGCTATTGTTGCCATGGTGTTGTCAAACAGAGTTGCTGACAGATGTTGGACCGGGCTGAATGAAATTCTGATGTCTGAATCTAATGTGGACTGCGTGTTGCGTCGGTATCGTTTACACCCAAACAAAGATCATTGCTGGAAGTGTGTGTGTCTGTGTGTGTCTGTGTGCGTGTGTGCGTGCGTGCGTGTGTGTGTGTGTTTGCGTATTTGCTTGGAGCACGAGGCCTTTACAAAGCCATCACAAGAACTATTTGAGCGTGTTTCTGCTTTGACATTTATATTACGCTCACATGTGTAAGTTATCAGGAGAGGTCCTGTCTAAACTAGTGATAACTTCTAACATGCATGTCCCGCAGACCTATATATGACCGCGTTCCCCTTGAATAGAGCAGAAACACGCTGGGCTCAAAGAATGAACCATACGCAGCAGAGAAAGAGAGCATCAGCCATAAATACCTAAAAAGGAACAAAAGAAAGGCACAATGAGTCAAAGACATCTGGAGCCCTTACAGCCGTACCCCGTACCCTGGCAAGGAGAGCAGCATCAGCCTTGCATTTCATCAGACCACCACACCACCACACCACCACCGCAAGCAATTAGTTCAGCATGGCTTATATCTTACCCTGTCTCTCTCCCTGTGGGAAAGACGACCAATTAGGCCGTGCAGGGGAACGCGGGAGGAGAGAGCCAAAGAATGAGAGAAATGTAAACCCAAAAGGGAAAGGCCAGGGAAAATACCAGGACCGTGCTCGATATCAAACGGACAACTCGAGTCAGCGGATGGACCGTCGGAGCAGCCTGATCTGAGCCGCTTCTGTTATAAATCACACAAAACTGGATTAAAAAAAAAAATAATGTTTAGACTGATACAGATGTTGATATAAAAAAATCTGGTGACAATATACTAATTTCTACAAGGAAACTTATTTTGAAAAGAATCCCCTAATAGAGGATAATAATAAATAAATAAAAATTAATATAGCAGCAAACATGTATTTGCTATGTGAAGATATGGTCGAGTAATGTTGTTTGCTGTCGTTTGTACTGTAGCACTGTTATTAGTAGCATCGTTAGCTAATGTCTAGAGCCATTGGGAGGCAATGGAAATGCTCCCCATCTCGTATTACGTGCGGTACATTTGGTGGCTGCTATAAGATTTGTGTTGAGGCAGTACTCATCAGACACTAATCCTCAATATTTGGCATTTCTGTACTACGACTACTTGTTACTTATCGGCTACTGAGATACCGATACGTCTATGATAAACTATTAATGGCCAAAATACCGACCCGGCGAATTATCGGTTTGACTCCAGCTTTACTTCCAAGTTGGCAACATTCAATGAATTCTGATTGTTTGGTTCCCAAAAGACGAGGAATGACAATCCCACCTGTAGCGGATTTTTACAACAGTTAGGTTTTTTTTTCTTTGGATGGCGACTATAATAAAAGTGTAATATTTTCAGGTCCTGGGAGTGAAGCACTTTGATGAAGTGTGAGTGAGCTTTTGCACATTTTTTTCTCTGCTTCCATGGTATCAGTGGAAAACAATGATTATCCTCTCAAGGCGGAATCAGAAACATATGCCTATCGCAGTGTGCAATCTGTGGCAATAAAGCCTTCGTGGCTGTTGAACGCATGTAAATTGCATTAAGTCATCAAGAGGAGAATGGTGATATGCTGCGAGGGCATAAGCACTTGGGACTTGCGTTAGATCAAGGGTTTAGAAAATGAGTGGTGAGGTATGCAGGCTTCTTACCTCTTCCAAGTGTATTCCCTGGAGTCTGCTGCGTTCCCCTCCTTCTCTGTGAGATCTCTCTCAGATCATGTTTGGAGTTCCTCGAGCTGCTTGATCTTTGTGTTTTCAATATTAAAGCTAGAGGGACTTTGTTGAACTGCAATAGTTTTATCACAAAAGGGTTTATTAAAGTAGATATAAGACAAAACACTTTTGTTTGAATAGTGGATTTGTTTAAATAGCCAGAACGTTGTTGTTAAAGGCTAGTGACATTTCTAAAAAAGAAAAAAGAAGCTGGGCACTGTAAGTCACTCAAACATAAGTAAGTAGTGCATTTGTTTGGGACTATTTTCAGCTGCCGAGTAACACACATTAGGTGAGCTTACATTCATGCATTTTTTTAATATTTTTTTGTACAAAGATGTGGGACAGAGGATTTAGCTGGATCAGGCTTTGGATACACACACTTTGTTTAAAGAAACATGTATCTGATTTCCCTTTTCTCATTCGTCAGGGATGCTGGTGGTCATCGTGCTGCTTCTTGTAGCCATCGTAGTGGTCGCCGTGTGGCCGGTGTAGCTGACGAGGACCACCTGAGTTCAACGACTACCACAACGACAGATTGAAAGCTTCTTTGCATCTACAGTGCATCCATGTACGGTCATCTAAACGCTGTCTTAATATGAAGATAAAGACATCTGAGGGGAGACAAAGGCCCAATCAAGCCAATGTGAAATGACGATGTAAAAAGTTTTTTTTTTTAATAGAGTATCTTGCTTAAATTGTTCTCTTCAACAGTTGTTCAAGTGTTTGGATCATTAAAATCACAATGTATCAAATAGTTAAATTATTAAGAGGTTTCTTAAAGATATTTTGAGACGGGACTGTGGTGAACGTCGACCCGATAGCAGGACGTCCCGCCGTCTGTCTGTGGTCTGAGGCATGGGTACAGTCATTCCACAAGCTTTGCAATATTCACTCACTTATATTTACCCATACATTACTGGAGCAGCTGTAATGTTATCATTGGTCTTGGGATTTTATAATGTTTATAAAATAGCTCACAGCCCAAAACAATCAGCTCAGCTGTGTAACTAACATGACTGTTTTCCTTCCTTGTAAATCAATTCAGCCTGTAATTTCTAATAAATGATATTTCCACTTACTAGTCCCCGGACTCCTGTCTGCCTGCATTAAAGTGCAGGGCTGTGACTGATTGCACTGTTTTGTAACATGATATTTAGCTATACGCACCAGCACCGCTTCCATATTTCTACTGCGAAATCTGCATAATATTGTTTTGGAAACCAGTATAAAGCTGACTTTGCATTAACTTAACTAAATAAAAAACTAAAATCATGACTCAAATCAACAGAGGCAAATGTTTTTCAATGTAACAAGAGTTTATTTCAACTGAAAATCTGAATGTAGTTCTACCAGGTTGGCGTGTTCAGTAGTTATTATTTCCTTCTTTAAATGGCAACGATCTCAACAACCACAAACGAGTAAAAAAAAAAAAAAAAAAAGTTGAAAAAGACAATAAAATCCACAATGTCTTGTGTCATTAAATATATTCATATATAATAACCATAATATATTAGTACGCATTGTAAAACAACATTGCAAAAAAAAAAAAGTCTTGGCAATGGTGACAACTAAACAACATTTACAATTCATAGTATGAACACAAAGCAATGCTTTGACAGGTACGTGTGTCGCGTTTCATCAGGAAGCTTGTCAAACCATCGCCCGGGAGACGGATGTAAAATTTACAGCATGAGGCTACAGAAACTAGAGAGGTGCAGATTACAGATTACATTGTGCCAAACAGGGAAACACATTGACATGTAATGTTATGTTGTGGGATTAAAAATGAAAGGCGGGAACATGTAAATATGCTGTGAGTACGTTGTCATCAGCAGAGCGCCATGATGGACCGACATCACGATCGGTTGATTGATTGAACATTAAAAACACACACACACACACTCAATCAAAACCCTAAATGTAAGTAGTGAGACGTACGTTCTTTCTACCTTCCAGCTGAACTAAGTTGTCATTGTCTAGAAGGCGTTTCAGTCCATTCTGAAAGGTTTTCTGAGATAGTGGAATCAGATTATTACCGTGTGAATCAGAGGGAGCAGATAGTCCGTTAGATTAAAACCACGTGTTAACACAGATTAAAAGGTTCTCAACGAGACGTGTTGTTCTAAGTGTTTTGATATGAACTGAAAGGAACTCTACTTGTGTCAGATACACTGTGGGCTTTTACAAACCTGAACCTTGTTGTTGTTTTTTTCAAACCACGCATTCCTCAGAGAGATCCAAACCCAAACTGCATACTAATAAACGAGCAATGTGGTTTGAATCAAGCAGCGTCAAGTGATTGCAATTGACCCCATTCCTCCCTGTGCAAGTGTCGAAGTGAAGAGAATTAAGGTGACAGGTCAATGGAGGCCTGTGGCTTCTGACTGGTCACACGTTGAATGTACAGTCATGCATGGTGTTTGCAAAGAGACTGTAAAGGTATTTATCTGCTATCTCATAGAACCCTGTTCCAGGATACGAGACAAAAATACATTTAAGTAGTTGTTTTTTTTTTCAAGGTGCAGTTTACGCTGAATTTTTCAGCGCTGGGATTCATTTCTGCACCACACGAGGTAAGATTTTTATTTTTTTCATTATGCCCGTTCTCATAGCTTTCTACCGTCTGCATTGCATGAGTTTAATCGAATGGTAACATGCAGTCCTTTCACTGGCATAATGAACTACCTCATCATTTCGTGGTAGAAGTACAACATTTTTACTAAAATGTTATATTATTTTGTAGCTCCTTAAGAACCCATATTCATTATGATGTATTTCTATGAGCCAGGAGCAGTATTTTCATAGTATTATGTTTATGTTTGTTTGGCCTCTCTTGTAAATCTCTCCTCTCTGCTGGAGTAACGATTAAATTACTGAAACTGATTTCAAATGCAGTCTGTTCGTACAAAAAGGCGCCATTTTAACACGACTAACTAAACAAATGAATTCACACGCAGGTTTTTGCACAAATACTGAACCACCGAAATGTAACCAGTGAAGTGTGAAGGTGTAAAGAAATGCTCAAGATTCATCAGGTTTAAAATGCTTTCGTCAATACTGTATTTTATCCAAACTGCTCCTCTGTTACTTGCATGTCCTACATTTGTAAATGTAGCTAAACATTTAGAACTACAGGTATCTTGTTTCTTGAGTTGCAGCCCAGTGTTCAACTCGTCGGCGGCTAAATGTTATGCATCTCTGTGGCTCGCAAACAATAATTTTATGGCACAATTCTCAACAGAGGAAAGATTATTGCCTGACTTTTGGATGAAACAAGCTCGCTCCTTAGCTAAGAATACAACAGGAAAACCATGCAGAGGCAAAGTTGCAGTGGTAGTTAAGTGGCTTTTTCTGTGTCATTTTTGCACCAGCAGAAAATGTCCATAAAATTTAAACATAAAATATAATGATTTCATACTGAGATAAAAGGAAAACGAAACACAAATAACTTTATATGCTGGTAATAGGTGCAAATTCGGCAAATCCACAAGAGAGACAAAATCTCAACGTAAAATAAACCATAAAACCAAATCTGCAAGGTGAGCTCCTTCAACAAAAAGTTCACTAGAAAAACAAATCATCCTAAATAATTCTCTTCATGCTTCTATACAAAAAAAAGCAGCGACATAAACAGTCTTTTGTCTGTCCGTGATCCTCTTTCTGCCTCTCTTTCACCTTTTTTTTTCTTACATCAGCCGCTCAGCTTTCCTCGTGAACTCCTTTCCCTCTCCGGCATCCTCTCCATCTTTGTTTCTCCTGCCTATGGCTTCTTGCACTTGCCTTTCTTCTCGCGCTGCTGGAACTTCCTGAGCCTGCGTGCCCACGTGTCCCTCCACTGGATGACCAGGCTGCCTTTGTCTGCCACCACGCCGCTCTGGCCGGGGGAGTCCTCGTCGTTGCCCAGCAGCAGGTACTTCTTCCCGGGCTTGATCTTGGGACACTTGCAGGCCACGTCTTTGGCGCGCACCCACAGGAACTGGTCCCCGCGGCGGATGCGGCTCTCGCCCTGCTTGTAGACGGAGATGATGTTGACGGTGAACTTCCACCACTCCCCGGCTTTCTCCGCCTTCAGGATGTGCACCTGGACAGCTGCAGAGGGAAGATAACACGTTATCACTTGAGATTCCAGCTGTTTAGGCTGCTGCCTTGGAAAGACTACAGGGCTCCTACCATGTGTTTTTGCTGTTTTCATGCTTTCATTCTTAAATCTCACTCTATGGTAAATATATGGAGAAGTTTATTATTTCAGCGCAGGGCTGCCCAAACTTTTACGAACTGGCCCACAGACTATTTGACTTGCTTCACCCTTTTCATTCATCTTTGTTTAGACTTTGTTTGGCGTAGTCAGAGAGGCTTACTGCTGAATGATTGCATCATCATCAAGGAATGCACCTAATTTCGTTGTACCTGTTACAATGACATATGAAGATATTCTAATCTATTCTTTCATCGTCATCACAGCGTTCATGTTTTCATTGCTAAGTTATCTCACAATTGCTAGCTAGCACAAAAAAGTACAACTGAGGCTGATGCCAATGTCATTAGTTCCCGTATTTGGTCATAAATCAAAGGGTTGGACAAAATCTAATTTTTACCTCAGGTATCTCGAGTATTACTCAATATTTTTTTTATTCATTTTTTTTTTTAAGATTTTTGACGCCAATGCCGACCAGATAAAAAAAATGTCTGGAGATCGCCGGTGAACCTATTCAAATTCATCCTCTGGACTACGTGGATAAGTTGCCTGGCAATCCATCTATTAGTAGTCGATGTGACGATTTGATCACCTACAAATTTAGCGATTGGAAAAAAAAAGTTGGCGGAGCCTAAAAGTGATCTTTGGATCCTTAAGGGGCAGTTTGCTTGAAAGCTTATCAGATGAACAAACATTCCCATCTGAGAGTCCACAAGTGACCAACATGTTCATACTACGTCGTATCAAAGCAAAGCCTTTTGGTCTCTCTTCTTCTTTAGAGCAGAATCACAATAGCTCCCTTTATTTCCTCCAGATCTTTGCAGAACAACTTTCTTGAAATGCCAACTCCTATCTGGTTAACTTACTGTTTTACTGTTCTGCAAACAACGTTGTCTCACTAACCCAAATCAGGAACATCCCAACAAGTCGGATCTTCTTCTGATATCCAAGGGGCTTTCACAGTGCTGACATGGTCATGGGCATCATTTTAGTCATCTAGTGAATATGAGTTGCTGATTGACAAATCAACTGGAACTGTAAGCAGCGAGTGATAAACTGGTGAATAAGAGAAGTGATAAACACTGAAGAACCTTGGTCAACCTTAGTGAACAGGTTACTCCTGTGCTGTAAATCCCAATGAGCTAGACTGGTGGAAGGAATCCTGTTGTTATCCTCAGTGGAAAGGCTGGTCTGCGGTCCAGCTATGATTTACAGCCCTGCATGCATTATGTCCATTACTACTGACAGAGCCGTGTGATTTGTAATGTGATTAGGAGGCAGGGTAGGGCTATTAGAGACGTTGGCTGGAAAGACACTCAGTGATATCACATGATGAATCAACCAGCATGCTCCTCAGAGAGAGGGAGGGAGGGGAACCTAACCCAGCATGTATCGATATGTATTACATTGACCAGATCTCTATTAACTTCCATTATACGTCTCCCGTGCTTCTGGGACAGCTTTCGAAATGTGTTGCAGGGTCACTGGTTTCACTTTCAGTGTGGAGCTAATGGAGCTGAGCATCACGGCGGCGTTAAGGGATTTATCCCGTACGTGTCTGATCACGGCCTCAGGAGCGCAGGCCGCGGATAAGAGGTGGACGCTGTCGCCGTGACGTCACCCGTTTTGAAGCCTCGAGAGCTTGGCTTTGGTGTTCGGGAACCAGAAGTGACATGAGAGGGTGGAGCTCAGAAAAAAACAAATGTGGACATTTTAGTTTAAGTGAAAAGTAGGGTTTCTCATCCACTTCTGGAGAATCTGACTTGTTTTTGCATCCAGATGAGTCGCCCCCTGGTGGCTATTAGAAATAATGCAATACTATGTCTCCTATTACACTTTTAGTTTCCAGTGATCTCGTTATTTTTGCTGAAGCTTCCTGAAGAGGACGTCACAGCCACTTCAAAAAGCAAAACTTTCATTATTTTCTTCTGTCTTATAATAATGAGTTCTATATTTTTTTGTGTGTACACTTCTGGATGTTTTCTGTAAAGCACACTGGCTTTACACCTGTGTATGAAAAGTGCTATGTATAAAGTCTGCCTTGCCGGACTCTTCCAATTACAGTGTAAATGTTTGTTTCTTTGAATGATATCCTCTTTTGTCCTTCAATATCGAGAAGTGGGAGTCTCCTTGATTCTACGCAACCCTAAAGGTTTCTATCATGGTCCATCAGATTTAATGGTTTCGCCTTTGTTCTTGAGAAATCATGATTTGTCCGCGTCACGTCCTGAGGTTATGTTTTTCCCCGTTCCATTTATTCACATCATTCATGCTTCCTGTTGTGTTTTCATGGCTCATCTCTGCCTTTGTGTGTTTTCCAACCAGTTGTTATTGCCTGATGGTTTCACCTGTCCTTCGTTAGGCCTGCAGACGCCTCACCTCCTGCTCACCTGTTCTCACTTCCCCAATCAGCCGTCCACTACACATAGCGGCCCACTTCCTTTGTTCCGTGCCAGATCCTCTTTTCCCCGTGTGCTCTGTGGTCCAGCACTCGTTTCTACACTCTAGTCTTCCCATGTGGTTTCGTTTGGCCTTTGTGTGTTTTCCTGCTGCCTCCTCGTCAGCTGATCTGTGGATTCGACCCTGCGTTCCTCAGATTGAGTCTGTCAGTTTGTCAAACCAGACAGCTCAATACTACACTACCCATGGGGCATTTCAGCCACCAGATAGCTTTGTGTTTTCTCAACTCTTCAGCGTCTGCCTACATTTGTTTTAATTTTTTTTACCGAAATGCACCACGTGTGTTTTTGTTTTAGATGAAAGAATAAATGTTTTCTCACCCAGTTAACCAGCATGTTCAATCCGAGCTGCAGAAGAGCTCCAGCTTTGAGTGTAGAAAGCAAACGGGACTTTTACTTCTGCAGCCGGCGGCAACAAGAAACACCTCCTCCCACTTTGCAACTCCGCTCGTTTGCTCTGCACTCTTATCTCGTCTGCACATCTCGTCGACCTACTTCTCGTGTTTGCAGATAATTCTCACTCAGTCCCTGTTGGCGTACAGCACAACCGGCACTCGGCGGCTGATCCGGTGTGACCCCGGCGGTGACCTCGGCATCACCCCGATGCTGTTCTCTCTATTTGTGTTCCGTCAACAATCGCTGTACGTTGAAATGCCCGGAGCAGTTACCCCAGGGTTTCGTTCTGACATGAGACTGCTCCGCTCCCTCCTGTGATTTCTTTATGTGTGCCTGCATGTCGACCACAGAAGCTTGTAGCGGCGTTTCACTGCTCAGCATGGAGCCCCGC
Organism: Eutrigla gurnardus; assembly: GCF_963514095.1. Taxonomy (NCBI): domain Eukaryota; kingdom Metazoa; phylum Chordata; class Actinopteri; order Perciformes; family Triglidae; genus Eutrigla; species Eutrigla gurnardus. The sequence goes on from NC_139917.1 coordinate 13,944,315, forward strand.
TCCCCCGCTGATCTTTTCAAAACGCTCCAAAGCTACGGCTCTCTCGACTTATCCTGTCGATTTACATATCGGTGGACTTTTTTGATCCGCTGAGCTCGCGTGTGGTAATTACTGTACAGGGATCTTGTTCCGGTCTATTATGACTTGAATATGTGGTCACATGCTCAGGACCATATGACGAGAAGCTGGACGGTGCTCATGTTCGGCACAAAGCCCCCCTGGCGAAGGCAGGGCGAGGAGAAAGTGGATTACACACAAGTGGTGCAGAGCTTAAAACTACTGTAAAGGTGTTTCAACAATAACCTCATTAAATAATATAGATTTTGAAGGGGTGGACATAGATATTGTCTAAAAATGAGCAGGACTAATTGTATGAATAAGTGTATTATTACTCTACATAAAAAATCCTGCATCTAAACTCAAAATAAATTGGTGCAAAAGAGGAACTTCCAATTGAATTCTGCATAGTTTGAGCAGCATCTGGGTCAGTTTGGGGGCACATGGGTGTTGAGTGACAGCTTCTCTAGCAGGACGTCCCGATGTCTTCCTTTGCCTCTCCATCCTCAATGTATCCGTAACAGTAGACTTGAACTACGAATTGAACCTGATAAAAGTGTTTCCATGGATGAGCGGAGGCTTGTTTCAGAGGCAAGGCTCTTCTCACGACGTCGGCGACAAGGTGGGCATTGGTGGAAGAGGAGGTGTCTCTAAGCTGACCCCCTAACTCCTCCAAATCCCCGCCGAACAAAGCCCACGCCTGTCTGTCAAGCTGCTGAGGTATGCTGCAGGATGCCGCTACTTGGTTGACCGGTTCAGCGGCCTGACTTCAATCAAGGGAGGGGACAGAGGGAGGGGAAGAGGTCATACGTCTTATCCACACCTTGAATGGCGTGGCGGACGGGCAGCCACAGGAATGCAGCGAGAATCGCATCGGTTGTGGGGGTGGGGAGGAGGGGGGGGGGCTTAATGAGGATCTCCTTAGAAAGCACCCACTGTCCGTCACACTGTCTTTGCTTTTTCTGCACACACACACACACACACACACACACACACACACACACACACACACACACACACACGACTCAGTCCTTCTCCTTCTTCCTCTGTGATCCTTTGTCTCTGTCCTCAGAAAGCTGGAGTAAGCTATCAGTGAAATCCCTCCCCTGTAAACTAAAGCAGCTCCCCAGCAAAGTGCCGGACTGGGACTGATGGGAAGCATGCTGGGCCCAGTGCACATCTTAATCAAAGAAAACATGCCCGTTCTGTAAGTGATTACTGCTCCCAAACACGTCTGACGCACACTGTGTGTTCCTGCAGAATGGGACTTTTTTTTTTTTTTAAATCCAGCACGTGTTTTTCAGCTTTCCTGTAGAAATGAATGTTAATGATTGTCATTAAATGGTTTGTTGATTTACCGTAATCTTTCTTGCAGTACTTCTTCATGTTGATCTTCAGTTTGCCTTTAGACGCTTTGCAATAAGAGTCACAGTCTGTGAGAAAAAGAAGGGAGGCAGTTAGGAGGTTAGAGGGAGAAAACAAACAACGGGGATGGTATTTTATTTAGTAATGGTGGGGAGAGAGTTCTGTGAATCTGTTAAGAATTCATTGTTTGGGGCTAAAAACATTCTCACATTCACCAATTATCAGAACGGGAGGGAAGAAACGGCTGCAACGCTGTGTCAATTAACACGTGTGGTTGGTTTTTATTTAACTTCCGTAGAAATCCTGATAATCGTTCCCAGAATTTTTGTTAAATATATTTTTTATCAAAAATGAATTGACAAAATAAAAAAATGAATGAAAGGGAAAAATGATTGTTACAAACTAATACATTGGAAAAAAAACAACAAACATTTTTATAATAATAATTGTAATATTATATATTATAGTATTTCTGATTACAATAATTAACAAATGGATCACATTTACTACAAATAAACAAACATATCCAGAAGAAGCAAATACTGTCAATATGTTTACACTACAAATTATTTCATCTTTAATAGATTAAAAACATTATTTTTTAGTTTAATGAGTACTGTTAAAGTAGTCCATGATTAACTTTATAATTTTTCCCTGGATTGTCTACAGGTATGTGTTTATACTGTGTGGGTTTTTTTAATACATTTTCCCATTTTTAAACTTTACACAGCTGCATCAGCACTGCCTTTAGTCCGTTTTTCTGTCCCATAATGCATTGTTGGGACTGTACCAGAGCGGCAGCTGGCTGCTTGATGCACATCTGTCTGGCTTGATTGTGTTGTCTGATGTCGGTGCCACAGCTGGATTCATGAAGGCTGCGTGTGTGTTGTGGTTGCGGTGGAGGCACTTTAACCCTCGGACCAAACCTCCGTCTCTAGAATGAAGCTGATGGTACCAGCAGCGGTGGAGGAGAAACCACCGCCTCCATCCACCCACTCGCTCCCCGTCAGACTGTGGGAATGAGTCAGGCCGGAGCAGACCACCCTCCACCCACTTCAACCCCCACCTCCCTCCAAAATCTCACCTCGCTTGTCACCTCAGCCCCCGACCTCCTGAAAAAAAAAATAACCCCGGGATCACTTCAAGGCCCCAACCAGGACCATGTCAAGCTTTTGCATTTATTGCAGTGTGGATGGGCAGGGGGGTCGCTGAGGGCTGGCAGCTATTTGAGGGAGTAGAAGTGGGGGGTGTGAAGGGGGTCAATGCCACACAAAGGGAGGTCAGGAAGGGAAAATTAGCCATCCATGAAGCGTTAGGCAGAGGACCCTTTCTTTGGGGAGGGGGGGGGATCCACTCTGGAGCCGTGAACAAATAAATACCTCACGCAGGCAGAGGGGTCACCCAAATCGCCTCATGGCTCACACACACACACACACACACACACACACACACACACACACACACACACACACACACACACACACACACACACACACACACACACGCACTCATATAGACACTCTCTGAGGTAGCTGAGTACACATTAGAATTTCGATCGATAATGAGCCTTTATTAAAGTGTGTTTATTCCACATGTGGTGGAGGTTAGGGAGCTCATACTGGATCTCCACTGGTCGGAGTGGTTTTAATCGTGGGAAGTAAGCTGTTCTTCTTGTCACATGAATTGGAGATTAGAAGTAACCCTGCTCCTTGTCCATATGGATCCATAAGGATACACATATGCCATCCGTTCTTATGATAGATTACCAGGAGGTGAAAGAGGCAACAGTATATGCCTGCCTCCACTTGGCCGGCCCCAGCCATCCAGAGCGTACATAGCTCCAGTGATTGCCCCCTGCTATGCTGTCACGCTGCCAGCCACATACGGTGCGGGCCAGCATAGCGTGACGTGAGGCCATATCATGAAAAAAACACCCAAAACGTGTTTTCCTTTCTTTTCGGGTCCTTTTAGCGCTCTCCCAACTGGCGTAAATTGAATCCAGAGTAGTGATTTGGTTTGCACTGCAGTGCTGCGAGTTGTAACGAGCATAGTGAGAGAAAGGAGGGAGGAAGGGACGGACAGCGAGTAGTAGTGGAGGAGAGCGATGGTGGAGAGGAGGATCGGAGCTTTCAGGCAGCCTGAATATGAACAAACTTCATTGTTGTGAGCAGATCTTCGCTTCATGCCTTTACCCTCCTTTATACTCCGTTTGAATGAGGTTGCCCGGGGAACACCGCGGCAAGGAAAAATGCAGGGAAGGAGGTGGGAGAATGGATGCTGGTCGAGAGCGAAGGGGTGGAGAGGTTGGTGAAAAAAGAAAAGAAGACAGGAGTGAAGTTTATCAGGGGGGTGGGAAGAAGAAGACAAGGAGGAGGAGGATTGGGATTCGAAGTAAAATCCCCAAATCAGCAATTACAAAAAAAAAAACAAAGCTGGTTGCCTCACGAGCTGGAGCTGGTGGTAGTAAATAGAGAGAGTAACAAAAATAGGCAAAGTAAATGAAACAGAGGAGTCTATATGAGCTGCCCCTGATTACCATGTAAATGACGGAAGGGGGAGCGCTGGAAAGGAAGCTTTGTTTTCTCATAACCCCCCTTGATGCCATCATGATACTTCCCTTTGATAGCCTTTCGTTCCCCATTAGTGTACCCCTGAGACGCGGCTCCAGGCCCCGCTGAGAGCACCCCGAGATCCCCATTTAGGGCCAGGCAGTCCCCTACCGCGAGGACAAATGTTCCCTTTGTGCGCACGTTACAAGCAGGGGAAGTGGGAGCCGTCCTGCAGCAACGAGCTAAAATGTGCTTTGGGTGTTCTGAGTAGATGTAGTTACTACGGCGCTTTGTTTCCTGCCTTTCAGGGCGCCGAGGAGTGCGTAACTGAAGAGGCGGACCTTTGGCCCTTCTATCAAAGTGCTGTACAGCCCTTTAAGCTAATCGTTTTCATTTGGGACGCTTCTTATCAAAGCTGCTTTAAGACAGACCACAGTACTGTACAGTTCTATGTGTTTGAGGCAAACCCTCACAGCGCCGAGGAGGACCAGTGAGGCGGTACAGTAGTCGCAAAAAAACAACTGGTAGTCGACAATGCTGTGTGCTGTAGCATCTACAACCGAAAAGAAGATGAAAACAATGTGGATCAAAATTCAGCCAAAATAAAACGATGAAGGACAACAAGCATGGTTGTGCTTTTGTTCCCTTAAAACGAGCCCATGCTGCACATGGAACAGGTCTTCTTCCTGGAGTCCGCCATGTTGAACTGCCCCGAATGGACAAACACCTGGTCGAGATGGGGCCGCTAGCGTTGTCCCATGGGCCACCCTCGTTCTCCTCCACGCTTGACATCCAGAAGTTTCACTTGGTTGCAATCTGCCACGTCGCCTCTAGATGCCGCCAAATCCTACACGCTGCAAGTGTAAGAAGAACTCGAGAAAACGGCCTGTAACACTCAATGCAAGACATTTCAGGGTCCCTGCTTCCTGAAGTCACATTCAGACTTCAGAGCTGCAATCTGGGAGCCCATGAGCTATTGGTCTGATGACAGATAAGGCCCAGCTGTTCACCTGAATTCAACGCCTGCTCGTACGTGATTGGTCAATGCTGCCTTGCCTACAGATTCGAATGCAGAATCTGTTTATGAAGATTATGCTCATCGGTGTGGGGGGGAGGCACACTGAGGAATATCACACAACACACCTCAATTACAGTTGATTAGCCAACTAAAAGTCTTTCAAGATACTTGTGATTGCACAGCGGTTATCAACAGATAGCATCGAACGTACACGGGCAAGTGACATCTGATCTCAAGTGGTCTCCCGAGCCAAAAGCCGGGTGCGAACAGTCATTCTGCATCAGCTGGATCCGGACACACTCTGGGTGTGTATCCAGATACAAGGACAGTCGGTGTGAACGTGACCAGCGAGGCGGGGCGGCGAGGCGAGGAGGTGTAATTGACGGCCCAGGAGGAGGGCTTTCTCCCTCGGCCAGACTGATTGAGAAACAAATTGCGGCAAATAAAGCATGTAATTAGATTATGGAGCCTCAGTGTGCTGCCCCGCTCTGTTCCCCTCCGCTCACACAAGAGCCGTGAGTTTGGACCCCGTCCAGCAAAGACGGGGAGAAGAAAGCGGGTAAGAAAGAGAAGGAGTCTCCCTCTTCTTTTCCTCATTGTGTCGCCGGAGAGGTAGAAGATGGTGTGTTTTGAGGCAGACAAACAGCCAGTGAAGAGGCTGTGAGAGGTCTTGACCTGATTTGAGGTTTTTCCGGGTGGCGTGCAATCAGCTCTGATGAGTTGATCTGTCTTCTGTTACTGATGAGGCTGAGATGAGACAGAGAGAGAGAGAAGAAGCAACCCCTGCCAAGGGTTTCATGTCATTTAGACGATTCCGGGCAGGGAAATGAAAATCGCGTGCAGCGGTTTGATATTGATAATGAGAATTTGATATGCCGCCGTTCTATTTTCGGCCCCTGCTTGTTGCAGAACGTCTTTCGCCATTCTCCTTTTTTTTTTAGAATTTAGCGGCGTAATAAGATCCCACGTTGACGTGACTGCGAAGCGCTGTGGAGTCGACGAGTGCCGAACAGGGCGTGTGAAGCAAGACTCATGTCCAAAAAATCCAAGGAGGGGTCCCGCCACGGATTCTGATCACTTCCAGCCTCGGATGAGACACACACACACACACACACACACACACACACACACACACACACAGGCAAGACTGAACTTCGTTACCCTTCCGAGCCTCATCATCGTCACTCTGATTCGCCTCCTCGTCATCATCATTAGTTACTTTCACATCTCGCATCCTGACAGGCCCGGGGCGGCCATCGCAGGTCATCAGCGGTTAATCTCCTCCACATTTCGCCGCTGCGCAGACGTCTCTGTCACGACCCGTGGGAGTGGCGACTCACACCATCCGTGACCTAGCAGCACAATGTGTGTTTTGTCTGGGCCACACCATCGGAGGTATTCTCCATGCATTCCAGCCCTCCGTGTGGTCGAGAGGGGGAGAGAGCCCCGCTTGCTGCTGCGGGAGACAAATTAATATCCACTCTATTTTCCCTCACGTTCTCCATGCAACCCCCTCCCCAAAAAATACCCCCCTCCCCCCGTCCTTCAACTGAGGCACCTGCCTCGTTGTCAACCCAACACCCCCTTGTATCACACACACATTTTCCACTTACATACTTTCAAAATGAACTTTGTCTTAATTGAGCCTAAAATATGTTTTTGTGTTTTTTCTTCTTCTTCGCCTCCAATAATAAGTAATAATAATTTAGTAATTAAAAAACGTAATATATGAATCTTTACTCCGGTGCAGGTACTATTGGTGGCTGCTATTGAAGCGCTGATAAAATCCCCTCATCTGTTTGCAATCCCACATTGGCTGATATCATAGCTGTGTGAACACCCGGCTGAGCCAGAGGTGCGTTTGCTCTGCAACCTTCAGAGGAGGCTCAGAGGGTAATGTATTCATCCTCTGGGCCTCATAGCCCGGGTGGTCCAACGGGACCCTTCGGCTAGTCACGGTTCTGACGTGGCCTGACGCAGGAACGTCCATCGAGGTGCTCCACCTTGAAATCTGCTTGATTTCAACCCCTTCAACGCGCCTGACGCCTGTCGTACACAGGAGAGGGAATTCTCCAAAACTTCTTGGGATCAGGTTATCTTCGTAGCTACACCGTCTGAGTCATTACGCAGTCTCCTTGAGGTTGTGTATACATTAGTTTAATCTATGGGATTATAAAAGGATTTTCGCATTAAACCAGGAAGTAGCCGGAGGCAAAGATTTCACATGACAGCTTTTCCTTAAAAAATCACAGAAACATCCTAAAAACGCATATTTTTGGTGTTGAAATGTTTAAAACAGAAAAAAAAGCAAATAAATACGCCTATCGACGTTACGTTTATTCAAGTTGATGAAGTAATTCGGATCCTTCTCTCACTTATCCAGTAATCCCTCAATGAGGTGAGGGAAATTTCCTACACCCCAAAAGCGGACAGATTTCTGACAAGGGGGCCCGGAGAAACTCCAGATAGTCGAACTCTGCACCACCCACAGTGTTACGTGAAGACAAAGCGTGAAACAGAGGGAGACGAAGGAGGTGGAGGAGAGCGACAAGAGGCTGGAGGAGAAAAGAAACGTGGTGGAGGAGGGTTGGGGGACCGTCAGGATCCCGACTGTGCTGTCAGTCCAAGCTGTCCGGGGGAACGTTAGGGGCCCAACAGCAGCGTTGCAGGGGCCTCTACACCCTCGCATACACATATGTATTACCTCGGGCCTCCCGCAACTTCACGGGTGAGCCAGAGGACTACACTTTTTTCCACCACGAGGCCAAAAGACAAAACAGCAGTAAAAAGATCCCATATAATCCAGCTGCAAAAAGCTCCAACAACCACTAACATATAACCAAGAATGCATCCATAAATAAGATCTCTATTTGGTCCTTCAAAACAAATCAGGAATAAAATCTCCTGCACCGCTACATTAAAAACACATTTACCATAACAATGGAAACATTACTGAACCCAGTTTATTATGATACAGATCTCATTTCATCCAGTGTGTAAAGTAGCGCAACTAGTCCTGATGTCACATCCTTGAAGTGAGGGCAGTGAAACCCACAATGTTGTGGTATAATTTCAAACATTAATTTCCTTGGTGCAGCACGCTGCGGACCAACACCCCACTGTGCCGCAGTTAGACTGATTAATTGTGAAAGTGTGAGAGATTAAAGGAGCCCCATCCCAGGGAAGCTGCTAATGGATTTAATATTCATGAGCCCCTTAATAAGGAGGGGAAAGGCAAGAGGGATCCAATTTATCCTGCAATCTGCTTCTTTTTTTCTTTTTTCTTCTTTTTACACAAAAATATTGTGGTGGAGTGAAAATATTGAGAAGAAACATCCCACATCCATTTATACATACTTCTACATTATCTTCCACATCACTCCCTCCAGACCAGGTGTGCTTATATGGATGCGTGGCTGCATATAGATACATATCAGGGAAAAACAATCAAGTAAAAGACTCACCTGACGGCTCCTCTGTGCTGCTGGACGGGGTCGTAGGAGGAACAACTGGAATCTCTACTCCAAGAGAAAACACCACAGACACAAATAAAGATCACCATCGTTGTTGTGAATCCGTATATGTGTGTTTATCTTGCAGTGTGTAAATGTGAGGGAAAATAAAATCAGTGTTAAAGGAATACTTGACCCTTAAAATGACCCTTTTTACATCAAATACTCACCGTGTGTTACCTTGAAGTTTTGTTTTTCTCGCATGCCTCCGAGGTTAATCCCAAAATGGGTAAAACGCTTCGAGCTCGCACAGTTTTACACAGCTTTGCTGTTGTCCAACTTGGCCTCCATTTACTTCAATCAAGGTGTCGCTTCATTTTCGGATTTGAGGAAACGAAACGTCAAGGTAACGCAGGGCGGGTGTTTGATAAAGCCTACAAATGGGGATTTTTAGTGGGAAGGTTTTCGGCCACGAGTTGCTCAAAGCTCTGTTTTTTTTTGTTTTTTTTTCTCCAGCAGACAAGCTTTTTGTGTCGGATAAATGTGCAATTGGTTGATGGTGGAGAACTACTGTAGCAACAGTGCGTTCTGATGCAGAAGCTTCAGCTTCAGCTTCATCTACATATCAGTCCTCCTTAAATGAAAGCCAATCAGAAAAGCGACACTGTTCGGCTGCATCTCCATGTTTTATGGGCCAAAGCAACCAATCAGGCACCTTATCGGTAAATTATTTCGATGTGGCATTTTTATGATTGGTTGAATCAACAAGTATTAAATTAAATGTTTAATTTGAATGTGAAGGGAGGATACTTGGCGTTGACGGGCGGGCGGAGCATTGGCCTCCAGGCACTGTCAACGCTCACATCCACACATTAATACATAGCCAGTAAACTTTCTCTCTGCGTTCTACAATCCAATCAGATGTTAGATATGACTCTGACCACAAACATGCATCTCTAATAAATGCATGAAAATATTTCAGAGGTTCTCAGATGAACCTGCTGGTAAATGATGATGTTTTATGCCTTTAAAGTTCTTTTGATACAAATCTTTAATTATGGCGTTATGCTCCTCCACTGTCCCCTGCTGTTTGGGGTGGAAACACTGAGCTGCATGATGAAGACTCCTTCATTGTATTCATAAGAAGGTAGGAAGTCGACACTTAGAGAAACCGCTCATGAAGAACGGCCCTCTTATCTCAACGGAAGATATCAGACGCACATAATGCCTTTTTGTTATTGTGTGCAGGAGGGACAGAAGGCACTCATCAAAACATCTGTACACAGCAGCTGTGGGGGGGGGGGGGGGGGGGGGGGTATCAAAGACGCATGCAAAGAAAGAGGTGCACAACAGTGGCGGTTTCAGCTGTGCAAAGGTGAAGGCTTCGTGTGTGTGAGGGAAGAAGAGAAACAATCATGTCTTTTGACGGAGTAGACTCAGATATCATCAGCGTAGACGGAGGAACCCGCTCGCTGCTTTGTGAACGTGCACGACGTTCACGTGGCCATTAATCAGGATCTGTGGAGCGACGTGCACGCCCGTCTGTTGACTTGTGGACATAATGAGGCCCTGTCCCGTGACAAATTGGTCTATGCGATGACAAGGAAAACAATTGGCTGCTAAAACAATGGCGCCTGAAGCCCACGGGTCCCTCTGCCGACGCTGCTGGTGATCAGCGGTCGTCCATCAGTATTCGGCCGCCGCGCGTGCCAGTGTAAATAATGAGCCTGCTTCTCATAATTGACCCGTGTAGATTCATGGCTGATAGAGTCAAGCATATAATGTGACTCTGTTTTCAAGTTTACTTGGCAAACGGCACCGCCGACTGAAGATTAAATCGTTTACACAGAGAGGGACTTTATTTCAATATTTTTGTATTTACGCGATTAGATTTTTGGATATAACCAGAACCAGAACCAGAATAACAGAAGAGAGAGAACCATCTGGTGAGTTCAGAAACTGTCCTGTAACGTAGCTTTTAAAAGGAGGAAAAGACGACATGTCATATTACGACAAAATCTAAGAGGATATCTAGTCTCATATCACGATATAATATCAGCCCTACTTCTGACAATGTTGCATATCCATGTCAAGGTTTATTCCTCATAAGCACATAATTCCTCGTATGGAATAACAAAGGCGAGGACGCCAATTAAAACGTGTTTTCAGAATATCTACATTAGTCCATCTGATTGTCATGTAGAGCTATAACTCCACACAGCTTTAATCTTCCCTCGGGCGATGCCACATTTCTCTCATACATTTTTGACCGCAGTGCAAGGTTAGATTTGGGCTAATAAACGGAGGTTAGATGCTGAGAACAGGATCGATTTTGTAATTCAGCCCCGAAGCTTCACACGCGTTTCTCCGAGCCGCGTTGGGGCCGGCGTTAACAGCTCTTCGTCTTCACTCACATTTATGGAGACCAACAAGGCGAGACGGCGGCCTTGAGGTTCAGTTTAATGGTGTGTTTGTTTAAGCCGGCAGATTTACTGGTCAGAAAACCCACAGTCGGTCTCTCGGAAGAAAAGAAGTGTGTTTGCGTGTGTGTTACGTGATTTTTCTTGAATATGCACATGTGTGTGTGTATCATCAACGGTCCTGCAGTGAGGCAGATATGGTAAAGACTGGGTGTCCACGTACTTATGCAGGGGGCAATGGGCGAGCGGCTCTGCTGGTAGCCTTTAGCACAGCGGTTGCACGTGATACCGGTCACGCCGTCTTTACAGGGACATTGTCCTGTGGTTTGGTTACAGGTTTTGCCAGCGGCACCCACGGGATGGCAATCGCATGCTGTGAGGAAACAAAGGAAAGAGAGAGAGGCACAGTGAGTGGTGGCACACACACACACACACACACACACACGCACACACACACACACACACACACACACACACACACACACACACACAAACCTATGTGGGGAGATACAGATATATACTATCTATAGAGAGTGCAGGTGCGTACACAGCAGTGGAGGCAACAATAATAAGAGTGGTGAGAGACAGGCGGAGGCGTGCACAGAGAGACAGGACTTACTCGGCGCTCATTTTGAAGCGAGCGTGGCATCGTGACGGAAAGAGCAACACTTCCTCTAAGTCTGTAGACTTTCTGTTTTTGCTAATTAGCATGTACGCATCAGGTATAATCCAAATCTGTCAACACACGGTATCAGCGTGATCTTCAATCCCAAATGTGTCTGTGGGAGTTTGGCTGTCTTGGCGTTGGCGTGCATGCTGGTGTGTAACCGCTCTGTGGGACTACAGCTGTGTGTGTGTGTGTGTGTGTGTGTGTGTGTGTGTGTGTGTGTGTGTGGTGCAGAGAAAAGGCGTGTGCATGTTTACCAAATGATAAAATAATGGAGGATAATCCTAATTGCCTGTTTCTGATTAATGCCGGGCTTTGAACGCCGGCCCAAGACGTCCGTCACACTTCCTCCCAAACTTGGGGGGTCTATCGAACACACATGCTTCAGGAATGTAATCATTTCTTCCAATTGCTGCCCCCCCCCCCCCCGACACAAGCCCTCAATGCCTTTCTTGGCCAAACCCCTGTCAAGTTGGAAATCGGCGTTTGAATAATAGTTATCTGCGAGCTGTTTCTTTTCATCTATTTCTGGACGTGAATAGCGGCGACTCTGCTGAGCCGAGGTGGTTGACTTATTCGTCTTCTGCACAGTTCGGATGGGAAATCCCGACAGTCTAATCCAGACCAGAGCGGGCCCTCGATGATCTATCAACATTTCCACCGCTTCGCTCGCGGAAAACCTGCAAAGCCTAAAACGCTGTAAATCATCAAACTCTCACCACTGTATTCTTCACCCCCCGAGTGTTATATTTTGTGTTTACGTCCGATGGAGAACCAGCGACGCCGCCTCTCAGCATCAGGGCTGGGCCGCCGCCGCTGCCGCTCCCTCATTTAAGATGTTTTTTTTCCTGCCTTGTGTCACTTGTCACTCCGAAAAGCCTTCAAAGGCGTAGAGCTGAATTATGTACTTTGAGGTCTGTGGGGGTATTTAGTGGTTTGGCCTGTTTTGTTTTTAACCGCACAGACGGCTTCAACCCACAGTACAAAATTACAGCTTACAAAACAAACTGTCCGTTTCGGCCCATTGCATTGAAATTTTAATATGGATAAGTGTCCAAACAGGCTTTAATTAACAGCTTATGCATACAATTGAAACCGCAGGTTTCTACAGAGTATTCATAGATTTAATAATCTGACTGCGGGAGCAGATGTTATTCTGTCGTTTCTGTTCTAATTCGTGTCTTTTGTGCTTCCAAACAGCTTACGTTTCAGTTCTAATGCATATTGTTCTTTATCTCTGCTTTGACCTCGAGCGTTGATACGGTTGTTGTTCGGACGGAGTCGCTCTCTGGGAGATCCACGTTACAGCGGGCCTCGGGGAGAACACTGCTGTAAAGTGGTAATGCGACACCCAATCTGTACTCTTTATGATTGACCTCCTGGAAACAACGTGGTTGTTGGTATTTTTGCGTTGCTATTTCTGAAGTCCAACAGCACAACGCTATCCTAACGGGTCAAATCCGTTATTCAGCGTTCAGCAGCCCACCTCCATCACACTGTCCTTTCTCTCGTGATCCTTTATCTCTATTACCCGTTTCCTGTGATTCAGCTCCTGTTGCTTATCTCTCCTCTGTGTGTGTGTGTGTGTGTGTGTGTGTGTGTGTGTTCGCCCTCTTTATCAGACTGAGAGAAGCCTCCTTAAAAGTGTGTGTATCTATTGGTTCCTTTATCAGACCAATCTGTCACTGCTTTCATTGCTTAGTTGTGTCTAGCTCAGTGGGAGGAGGAGCACACACACACACACACACATACACACACACGGGACATCAGGAGGCCCAATAAACAGCGTGGAGGCCGGTGCAGCACGTCCTCAGGCCTGTAAATTTAGGAGGATGTCAGAGCCGTTGGAGGCTCAGGAGGGCAAAGTACGTTTCTGGTTGGAGCTTCAGAGAGCTCAGGTTATATTTATAGAGCGTCTTCCTGGTAACCACAGCTCGGAGCCTCAAGCCTGCCAGTAAATCAAGTTGCACAGCACATGGCCTACAGGTGGGGAACCCTCTGCCTCCCTCCCTCCCTCCTCCACACTCGGTCCTTGAAGGCCGGCTGACTTGCCTGAGCCGCTGTCCAGCTGGATGAAAGATTGTCCGCCTCCCCGGCCGGATGACCCACCTGTTGGCTAAAGGGCCGGCTCACTCCCGAGGTGTGAGTGAGAGTTTCTGGGGTTTTGAAGTGTGTGTCCACTTAGCGGCTAAGTGGCTGTGCGCTCTGCTCCGCGGCTGCTGCAGATGGCTGAGGGAGATATGGGGCCCTTTTCCCCCGTCTCAACACTTCCAGCCAGGAAAAAGTGACAGAAGTTTATGATAAGAGGAGTAGGTGTGTGTGTGTACATAAGGCAACCCTGTCGTCTTCTCCCTGACAACCGTTCGTAGGGTGGAATCAAAGGGATTAGCTCTGCATAACTGTCGTGCTTCCAGATGAAGACAGAATTGTTAATGCTAAAAGAAGCTCTCGGCGCCGCGCCACGCATATAAAAGGATGAAAAATGTCCTCTGTTAATGGGGAGAGTGGAGGACTGTTTCAAAGGCGGGCTCCGTCTGAGATTGCACAATGTGAGAATTTTGAACTCCAGTCGTTTACCATAAAGCTGTTGTTTGAAGTCTGACCCCCCCCTATTTGGTTTGTTCTGTGCCAATAAGAATAATTTGTCGGCCCTGGAGGGAAGCCAAGCTACCCGAGTCTGCGTTCTATTATAATTAGGGTTCTGCTCCTCCACCAGTATCTTCGGAGAGCACAAAGGGTTGGTGTGGTATGTTGCCCTATACATAAACAGCTATCTAAATGACATGTTTATCCAATGGAGGGCGTTTTTTTTGTTTTTATTATTGATCCAAATATTAGGCCACAATGGCCACGAAACGAGCCTAAAATGTCGATGTTTGACGCACAACGCTGCCACATGTGTCGGCGTAATTGAAAACACGTAGAAATCACACACACCCGATTGGAAATTCAAAGCTCAAAGTGAAGTCATGAAAAACAATATTTTAAAAATCCTGAGCAGAAAACAGTTTATATGCGGTCAATAAAAAAAGACCTACTGTGTCAATGGAAGACATCTGCTGAGGGGAGGGGAGAAGGACTTTTTATTTTTTTGTGCATGTTATTCTGATTGAAACAGACCTTCCCTCAATAAAAGCCTAATTTCCCTCTATATGCAGAGTATGTTCCTCATCATCCCGCTGACCGATGCAATTATATCACGGTTGATGTTGGGATTCTACGGCCTGAATTCGGTCCATCAGTCCCAGAACCAACGCCAACCTGCTCACGCTTGATTTCCTCTGAGGACGACTAATCCAGAACAGGACTCATTATTTGGCCGAGAGCTCTGGTGAAGTTCATCATTGTGGTGCAAAGTGCTGATAGCAAGATGGGTTGTTAACGGGAGACACTGCAGGTAGAAGATTTGAACTAATAAATATCACCAGGATGACTTCCAATATTTTTTATTGTTTTTAAATTTGCAAAATAGGGAATATTTTAGTAAATATGTGCTAGTTTGCACACATTTCTAAGGCAAAATTCTCAATATTGGATAAACCCAGGTTAAAAATTCTTGTTTCATGACGTATTAGGGTCAAAAGATTTTATGGCTCCATAAATCAGATATTACTGCCAACAAATACGAAAAAAATATTTTTGACATGTTTATGAATAAAATGTTGTATTAATCAGGCTATGAATGAGATACGAACAAACTGCTCTGTAAAATCCTTCAGCTTATAGAAAGGAATGACACTGAAGTGCTACTGAAGTGGTTTATGGCTCAGAGAAATTTTAAGAAATATGCTTTAATATCCTTTAAAAATATGTTTTGTGAAATTCCACACATTTGGAAGACAGTATGGTAAATAAGATGAGATATTACCATGAACCCGTCATGGTTGATTACTTACATTGAGGCAATTATATTCTGGGTTGCACATTTTTTTTAAATGTTTAATTATTCAAATGAGGCATTATCTAATGCAAACTTTTGGTGAATTTAGATTTGACAAATGTACAAAATGGTAAAGCACTCAAATAAACACCTTAAAGTGTCTTCCTGATATTTTCATCCCACTAGTCTGAAATAAGATGTTGTGGAAACATGATAACCCAAGGAAATCACTAATAATCATCTTTTAAAATGAAAGTAAATCTTCAACATGACGGTGACAAAGGAGATAACAGACAGCTGATAAAACTCCACACAGAGCCACTGTTATCTCCGTCACATGTCGGTGTCACAAAGACCACCCAGAGTCCTGCGTCTCCTCTCAGAACTCACTATTCACTTTTTAACTTCATGCATTTCTTTGTCAAACGACACAAACTAGGCCTGATCCTGTTGACACTCGGACTCAACCAGAGGTGCATTTCTACATCTCAGTCTCTTTCACTCCTGATGGCCTCCTATGGAAATGAGCTGCTTTTGGGGAGGATTGTATTACGCATGGAAAAGCAAACTGTTGCTCTCCCCGACATCCCCCCCCCTCGCTCCTCACAGCACCCGTTCCCTTCCAAGAGCCACACAGCAGCAGGGCCCTCTCTCTCTCTCTCTCTGAGCTCAATAAATAACCAAACCTCTTAATTGCTGTCACTTCGCCGCGGCGCCCGCGCTGCTCGAGGAGCGGACCGAAATTAGTTCTGCGGTTTGAGTTTCATTGAGTTATCTGGAGCTGTGATGCGGTGAACCTGAGAGACGTTGGCGGGGCGGGACCTTTGACAGCTCACATAGGTGTTTGACGTAGGGAAAAAGCTGTGTGTGGTACCTTTAAGTTCATTAACAGAGAGAGAGAGTGTAATAGAACGACACACATCGTTAAGGTCTTCATCTGTAACTTTCCAAATATAGCTTGCAAAAATGTTTTAATTGGCAAAAGGAACAGTTCATGCTTCGTATCATTTGTCAGCTTGGGGTAATTACCGCAGATCCTTTATTGTGAGTCTGTTTCAGTGCAACCGAATCCCCCCGCTGGACTTGGACGGCGTTTTGCTTGTAATTGCGTGGAGCTGAGAGGAGGTGGGACGAAACCCTGGCATATTTCATGGGTTTAATTGAACAAAACCATTTGGGTGAACTGACAATTTTTATAAATGATGATGAAATATGTTTACATTGCAGGTCGGTGAGAGGGAGGGGGAGGGGATGAGAAGGAGGCAGGCGACTCTGATGTGTATCATCATTATATTATAAGGATATTACTAGTATACTGTAGATCCTATTGAGTTGTTGTGAAATTCCACTAAGGATGCATGAGAACATGTTGTATATTTACAGCCTATAAGTTGATGACAGCGAAGCGGATTAATGATGATCAGAATGATCATAACAGCTGCAACCAATGACTGATTGACCTGTCAATAACTGTGTTCATAATTTACTCAAATGTCACCCTTCAAATGACCACTGCTCTCAGTTCTGACATTCTACGTACAACTGAAATCCACAACGCAGCGTAATCAAAGAGCAACAACTACATGTGGCGTTAGCAGCAGGAGATCAGGAGCAGAGAAGCTGAGGAAAGCAGCCAGAGACACAAGCCGTGCACGGAGGACGGCCGGAGAGGAGGGAGGCAGAGCTGCTGTTTCCATATCCAGGTCACTCCGGACGTCGTAGGTCCACAGGTGTATTTCTCACATTGTTTGAATGTTTCAACTTTCACTTCATGACTCATTTATCCAAAGTCTCCTCACATCAAATCAGTCATCAGGATCGTTATGAGAGCAGATTTTCACATCAGTCCTCTCACTGCAGGCAGGCTGTTTTGGAGTTATGGTAAAACTGAACTGAGGTTTCCACTTTAATTCGGAAAGCATTCATTGGTTTTGATCTGGTGAACCCAAAGGCCGCCTGCTTGGTGGCTAGCAAACTGAGAAACTCACCAGAAAAATAAATAAACAAACAAATAAAAGCATCCTGTCATGATCAGAAATATTCTGGATTCATCATTTGTTTGCTGATTAAAAATGCATGATCTAATGTGTCTCCATGATCTAAAATGTGTAAATTGTTTGAGAAATGTGTGCTAGGATGATAAATCATACCGTCAATTACTAATTCAAATACCATTGAATTATTTACCAGACATAAATATATGATATATATATATATATATATATATATATATGATATATATATAGGACTAAGAGATGAAAACACGGATCTCCCTAATTATGCCACATTAACATTAAGCCTATTGTGTCTTGTAATCTCTATCTTTTATCTACGAAGTGCAACTAAATATTGAACATTTTGTTAATTTGGTGTTTAAATACACAGCGGGACCTTGAGGCATCCGTGTTGTTTTTCTGTGAGGGGAAACAAACCCTCATGGCCGTGAGTTATGGGACGCTGAAAGAATCAAGCCTCTGACACATGAGAAGGGATGTAAAAACAACAGAAAAAGAGGTTAAATCTCCACAATTAGCCGGCCTGGTAGACACAGCGGAGGATAGGGGTTAATGATACACGACGTCCTGTCGTGATGAATGTATGTTTGCATTCCTGCCCGACAGGGGAATGGGCCCAAAGCCACGGAAGGTGTTAATGTCACCCAGGAATATAACTCTTGGGCGGCTGGAGGGGAGAGAGAGAGAGCTTGAGAGGGAAACATGCTTGGTATGGTCGCTGGACGTCAGGGATTGAATGAGGACGGATGCAAACGCGTGTGACGTTCCATGGGTGTGTTTGTCACGGCGGGACGAAGCGTGTCAAACGGGGAAAAGGTGACAAAGCCCCTTTTTGTCAACTATATTAGTGGAGTAACTGGAATACATGGGATTCTTTCTTCGGACGCGTCTCCTGTCGGGCTGACTGACGGGCTCGGGTTATTTCTCTCCTCCCCGGTGAATGATGTGAGAAAACTCGGGCTCTGTCAGCGGGCGGCTAATATTCCTTCAAATAGGTATGCGTGTGTTTCTGTGTATCTGTATACGCAGCGACTCGGAGGTGTCTCCGGGCTTGTTTGCACAGGGATTCAGCTCCTGTTATCTTTCCCTGCAGCTACAGGAGAGGTGAGAAAATATCCCCTCTCTCTTTTCAATCACCCCTCCTCCTCCCCCTCTTTCTGTGACCCTTATTAGCTACGGTGAGGGCTGATGGCAGGCGATTCATCCAGCACTGAGTAGTGAGCACACCTGTGTGGGGGTGTGTTCCTCTTGTCCTCCTCTCTTCCTTTCCCTCCCTCCCTCCCTCCCATCTTTCACTCTCTTGCAACCCCTCTCTCCCTTCTTTCTCCCCTCTCTCTCTCTCTCTCTGTCCTGCAGCTCTTCCACCCATCTTCCTGGCTTCTCATTCGTCTTTGACCTGCAACGGGGGGGAATCACTTCGCACCTCGGCTCTGTTTGTTTTGCTTGTCCTGTCATTACCCCCCCCCCCCCCCCCCCCGAACGAAGCCAAATAACTCAACTGGCAATGAGGGAACACCCAGCCCGACCCGCCCCATACCACCACGACCTCCACGATCCCGGCAGACCCCCAACTCATCCCCGCTGACAGAGGGAGATGAGGGCGAGACAGGAATGAAAAGACTGCTGCCCCCCCCCCCCCCCCCCCCCCCCCCCCCCACTTCCTGTCATCCATTTCAAACTGTTTCCTATCGCACCTCAATAATCTCAATAGTATTTGGTGTTGAGTATGTTGTGTGTGTGTATAAATATATATATATATATATATATATATATATATATATATATGTTGCTATATATGTCTTGCGAATTATGTTTGTTGAAATGCAAGCAGCGATATTTCCTTCCACGTTAAACGTCCACAACGAGAGTGCTGTACCTTTGCAGGCTTTCCTGTGTGAGATGGGTTTGGACAGGTCTCTGTAGTAGCCCTCCTTGCAGTAGTGGCAGTGGCGTCCGGCTGTGTTGTGGCGACAGTTGAGGCAGACTCCTCCGCTCTTCCTCCCTGACAGCTTGTACAGCTCCATGTTGAAGCGACACCGCCGGGCGTGAAGGTTACAGTTGCAGGCTGTGGACGGAATAAGAAAAACGAGGTTTAGATGGGTGAGAAAGTAAATAGGTTACAGTTTTTTTATTTTTATATGATATACAGTTCCACGGTGAACTCATTTCATAGTTGGTTTCATGGAGGTAATAATGATTTTGCTTTCTATTTTGGGGGATTTGTGCCTTTTCTCAGTAAAGACAGAGACTGGAAATGGGAGTAAGAGGTTATGACATACAACAAAGGTCTGATACTGAGGGACGGAGAGGAAGTATTCTGATAATCAGGTCAAACACGGCATCCTTTTTCCAACTCTTTCCAGTTGTCCTTTTTCTCTGTCTCTTACTCTACAGTCTACTCATCACTCCCTTTTTATTTCTCTCTCCTCCTCAACGTCCTCGCCGGCTCCCCGGAGTCCAAACTGTACTGAGGAGCAAACGAAGGCCCCGTATTACCATCCCTCCGTTTCCCTGCAAAGCCCTGTGAGCATGCGCGAGAGACCCCTCACCGCCGCTTGTTTACTGATGAGTACAGTTGCCAGCGCTAAGTTTAATTAGCCAGCTGATGTTTATTCATGACTCTCTGGCAGCGCAGGGAGGCGGACATGCCCAACTTCATTAAGGCCGGCCGTCCGAGACACCGGTCCTCCACCACCACCACCGACGCATTCATGCATTATTAACAGCAATGCTTCCTATACAGTTTGGGGCTCATGTGTGTGTGTGTGTGTGTGTGTGTGTGTGTGTGTGTGTGTGTGTGTGTGTGTGTGTGTGTGTGTGTGTGTGTAAATGGGGGTTATCTGCGTCCAGCTGGGGTCCCCTGGTTGATGCATCTCTCTGTTTTTCTACCCCACCTCTTCACACAGATTTTTTCATCATCTTCCCTCAGCATCTCTCAACCTGGCTCCACTGGTGTGTGTGTGTGTGTGTGTGTGTGTGTGTGTGTGTGTGTGTTTGTGTGTGTGTGTGTGTTTGTGTGTGTGTGTGTGTTTGTGTGTGTGTGTGTCTGTTCTTTTCTGGATGTGTGTGCCTGTTTGGGACTCCCGAGCCTCATCCTCTCCACTCCAAGGACCTAATTACAATATATTTTCTAAAATACACACACACACATGCACACACACGTTAGCAGCTCTGTGCCTTATCACTTGGCTTTCTGTCCTTCCTGCAGGACAGCAGGGGTTTAATTAGAGATATATCTCTGTTGGCCTTATGTCTCAGTATGCAATGAATGCAATGCAAAAAAAAAAAAGACTTTAAAGATCTTTTTTTTTTTAGATCACACAATATTTCCATTCCATTTATAAAATAAAATTGTAGAATGGGGTTAAATCGATCCCCTTCACTGCCGTGTGCTGGATTTATACCTGTCCTTTCCTTTAAGTGACACAGATCTGATGTTTCCATTGTTGTCTTAAGCTAGATTTACACCTGTGCATGACTCATGGCGTTAGCCCAGGGCTATTCAGTTAGTTTTGAATGAGGGCCGGTTGATGGAAATGATCCAAAATGAGGGGCCGGAAAAATATGGTTTGAAAATAATGAGCATCACATTAATAACTACAGATACTGTAAAACACTACGACGACATATGAGTGCATATATTGTCTTATTTTATCAAGTAAAATATAAGTTATAAGTTTACTCAACAGTTCATAGAAATTCAGGTAGAAATAGGTTAACTCAGAGTTCCACAGCTTATCAAAAAACAATCCTTATTTTATAAACATAGGGTGCCTAGTGTTAACTAAGGGTGCACTCACACCAGGGTCATTTGATCTGTACCGTAGCTTGGCACGATTGCCGGTTTTACATACATCATCATGTCGTAATACGACACACGCATGGCTTGATGTTGTTTTGAAGGAGCGCCGTCTCTGCATATATTTCTAGTAAACAATCGACCTGCATCTGCACATGTGAGCACGAGCAGTTCTGTGCGAGCAGGCAGCGCGATTCGCAGCGGATTGTGGACACACAGCAGCATTTTTATTATAAAAGTACCGGTCCGGTTCCGCTCACACCACGAGTCTGAAGAGTAACAGCTTATCAAAATACAGTCTTTTCTGTCTCAACTTTCCGTGTTTTCAAAGTACAAAGCGACATTATGGTAGTTCAACGTGGTGGACGGTCATCAGAACAACATCAAGCACATAAAGTACATGAAGAAGAACGTAGCGGGGGCGCGCGGTGAGGATTGTTGTGGCCGCGCGCCTTAAGGAGCAAGTCTACACTGCTGCGTGGAGATGAGAGAGGGCAGCTCATATCGGCCACTATACGGCCAGCATTTTTTCATGTTTTTTCCACTAAAAGGGCCAGTAAATATTCCTTCGCGGGGCGGATCCAGCCCGGGGCCGCCAATTGAATAGCCCTGTGTTAGCCTTTCAGACAGCAGAGCTCTGCTTCCTGGCTCCACTGTAGAACCCCTGAAGCCCACTGATAGCCACAACCCAAGTCTCTCTGTCTGCACAAAACTGTTCAGATGGAAACGAGGGATGAGAGTGCATCGCATTTTTCTTTTGTTCATAGATATTTGTGCGACTAAATTGGCATTTATTTTAGCCACAGAGATCAACTGATAACACAATGGATTCAATTATTCCCCGTCAAGTCTTCACTGAGCCGGCTGTCAATCCAGCCTGTAAACGCCAACGGGCAGGCTCAGCCTCTCTGGGATTCTGGGCCACACTCGGTGAAAGCTATCTCCGCGCCCTGCAGGTAGCAGGGATCACTGTGGTGGGGGGTTCAGCGGGTGGAGGATCGGTGCACGGCCTCAGACGTGCAGACGCGTCTCTGTTACGCTACAATTGTTTCACACCCTTCCTCAATGAAGACAGGGGGAACTCCAGCCCACCAGACTACACTGAGAATAACGCCGTCGTCCTGGAAGGCATGTTGGATACCGAAGAAGAGGAGGTATACAAGCTGGATGTGTGGGGGGGCAGAGGGCCACATTGTGTTTGGCTGTATCATGCTTCATAAGGTATTATGTCAGATAATGGGGACGACTGAGAGGCACTTTACCTAAACTCACCGCCAGCGGGCGTGATGTAAGCTTGTTCACACAATAGCCCTGACACAGAGAAAACGCCGGGAACACAGATAATGTTGGTGCAATTCCATTGTTTTAAGAATGACATCATCACAGACATCATTCGTCCAAATACAAACACGTTTAATCAAAAACACACCAATATGAGATTTGTCTGGCGTGAGCTTATCAGGTGTTCTGCAGCGTTATGAAGCAGCTGCTTGTCACTCAGAGAGCTCAGTGTTATCCATTCAGCGATCCACCCGTTTCATGATTCCCTATCAGGCAAACAATCCACCCGTGTTTAGTGATTGCAACATGATTAAATACCCTTCTGCTCCCGAGCTTTTCCTTCAACAAGGCTTGCTTGCTGCTGCTCTTTATTCATTTGATTGTAATCAGATATCGTGGTGTGATCCCTAAGTACAGTGATTATCAAAGTTACCTCACATTCATGAAATATGTTGACAGAAATATTGACATATTATCCACCAAAGCTGACTTTGCGATAGCCATTAACAACAATGTTTAAGAATGAATTCTCGTTTTTCTTTGAAGTAAGTAAAATTAAAAACTGGATGACACCAGCCATGAGAGAAGATAACCCCCGGTACCCTCTCAAAGGAGATATAAATATTTAGTATTTAGTCAAAACTAGTCCTCTGCTTCTAAAATGAAAGTGAACTAAATATTTGTAAAAAAAAAAAGGAAAAAAAAAAAACATGCATTGGACGTTTCCTCTTCGTAATTTTCTCAAAAGACGCCAAGACACATTCACAGTGAACACCTCAGGAACCGGCTCTCTGTTGCTGCTAAAATACCTGCCATCTCTGTGGTAACAAAGAGGAGCACTGCTGTACACACACACACACACACACACACAACATTCCTCACACCTGCTCTTTACAACCATCAGGCTTTCTGCCCTTCAGAAGAGACACAAAAGCTGAGCTGTAGTTTATTTCAGTATATTTCAGCCAAGCAATCAGCTCACACCTTCACAGCAAATAAAAGCAACTGCTAGCATTCACACACACACACACACACACACACACACACACACACACACACACACACACACACACACACACAGTTGTATGCGTTTAAAGTGCACCAGGTCTAAACACAAGTTTGCTTCCTGCGATTCGACATCTATGTGTTAATATAGATGACAATAAATGGCATTGCGTGTAAATCAACTAAGAATATAAGAAAGAAAATACAGAAGTGAGAAAAAAGACACATTTAGATGTTTTTTACATAACTCTTTTTTCAAAATTTCAGTTGCTTTGTGCGTACATTTTTACTTTTGTTATCATTATTTGTGATCATGTTAACAAAGACTACATTTACCTTTTTTTTTATAGGACACTGTGGTCTGTTTTCAATCAAGTTAACTGCTTCAGGCTGGATTAGTGAGCCCCCCCCCCCCCCCCACCCAGGTGAGCAGTAAAAAGAAGTGTGAACTGATACCTTTTAAAACAAGAGTAACTGAATTAGATGGATAAAGCTAAGCTTACCCAAAGCTTTTCGACACCTCCTGTAATGTGCACCACCACCAGCTGGAATTGCTAAAAGCTGCATTCGAGTCTCGCAGCTGTTTTCACCAACAACTGCAGAATTCAACAGGAAACTGATTTGTTTATCGGGTGTTAATGTTTTCCCGCACATCCTAAGAAAGTCGGGGGGCCTGAGAGCAGCCAGCCCGAGCGTCTTTTGGGGGAAAAAAGTGTGCTAATTAGTTTCTTTGAGTGGTTCCCAGCATCCATGGACTGACCCCGGTCCCGTCGCAGCGCGGAGGCGGCCTTCCCTCGGCTCATTAGAGAGAGAATTCAAGCTGGAGGTTGAGGTTAAGCTCATCGTACTTACGATAAGCCTGGTAATTGAGGGATGTCGGTCACAGCTTCAATTTGTTCTAAAGAGACACTCCAGCAACTGATCTCTGCCACTTTTGCTCTAGATGCACATGTTTCTGGCTGCTCACTTCCCCCCATGTGAAGGCAATGAAGTAAAAGGAGAAAAAATAAAAGTACTTTCTGTCTCTGAGACGGCATCCACACCAAGACATTTCTTATAGAAATATCCCGTCATCTGTGTGAGGTCCAAGGTCCCGACACAGCTCTCAGGTCAGCCTCCCTGCTGCCGACCACCTCCACCGCTCACCCAAACAGGACAGGAAACCATAACCCAACACCAGCTCTGCTGCTCTGCTGTTAAACCATCACCAAGGGGACTCTACACATGGACAGTTTGCTTTTAATCCTATGGGCGCCCCGAAATGTAATCAGGTTAACTTCTAAAACCCCCTAGAGAGAAAATAGAACAAATATTGTTTGTCGACTGAGAGACAGTTTAAAGTAGTGGGTATTCACTGTGACTTATTTTTGAAAATGTTTTCATAAACCGTGCCCCAAAATATCTGAAACAGCTTGATACCAGAGTGTATGGTGCTTTGAATGTAATCATGGTAGTCAGTGAAGCATCACAGAGACACACACACACACACACACACACACACACACACACACACACACACACACACACACACGCACACAGTAGTACCAAGCCTCCCTCTCACATTAAAGGAGAATACTGGTGTCAACAAGTTACTGCCTCTTGGCTGACAAACGTTCCTTTAATAAATAAAATAAATCTAATAGAACAGAGTTCCTTTACTTAATTAAGAGTAGTCATGCCACCAGACCAAAATTCTCCATAACAAATAAAGGTATATACAATTCCTCCATTACAAGACAAGGTATATACAAATACTTCAATATACAAGTACAAATACAAGTAATGTTTATAATAACTACTCCAGTAGATGTATATAAAGATTACTCCAAAATAAGATGTACATACAAATGACTCCATTATGAGTAAAGGTGTAAAAAAAAAAAAAAAAAAAAAAAAAACTCTATTTCAAGTATAAAAAGGTATATAGAGGTATACAAATACAAGGAGAGGTCTATGAAAATACTCTGTTACAACTAGAGGTATATAAAAATATGTTGTACAAGTGGAGGTCTATGAAAATACTCTGTTACAAGTAGGTATCTAAAAATACGTCATACAAGTAGAGGTAAAATACTCTGTTACAAGTAGGTATCTAAAAATACGTCATACAAGTAGAGGTAAAATACTCTGTTACTAGAGGTTTATATAAAAATTCCAATTTTGGTTTCTGACAAGAAATAAGCACAAAATTAAAAAAAAAAAAAAAAAAAAAAACACTGGTGTATCCGTCAATGACTGGGCTTCTTCTGAAACGCAGACATCACAAACAATCATTTTGTGGGCAGATGAATTCTGTAATTAATATTTTGTCCGGGAGGAGTGATTTAAAAACATCACCAGTGCCTCTTGTTACACTGATGCCGGAGCAGTGAAGGATGTGATTTACAGACGTTGGAATTTCACTATGAAGAAATGATCGCCCATCATCGATAATGACTGTTTCTCCCAAAACAACTGACGAATGACTTTTTTTTTCTAAAAAAAAAAAAAGCCTCTATAATAACTGTTGAACCAAAACACAGAAATATTTATGTTCACTCGGGAACGAGGCTGCATTTTGCTCTCTGCTACATATCAACCAGTAAATCTGTTTCATGGCAACTGTTTATTTAGCCTCTTATAAATAAGAACAATACGGCTTTTCATCCTGTTTGTTGATCCAGACACTGACATAATAAAGGCGGGTATTTCCAAATAAAATGAGTGTTAATTGAGGACATTTGAGGGCTTGAGATGATAGATGGCGTTCTCATCTCAGTGTTTTGTATTTAACTTCAGATGCAATTATGGCTCGATATAGATGTCATTTATTACCATCTCAAGTAATCCATTTGAACAAGCGAAGCATTTGCCTTTCAGTTGTTGCCACAATATGTTTAATTGCTGCACATATTGCAGTAAATTATCTTCACACAGACACAGAAAACCGCTGCTCTTTTTTCCCTTCATGCAATCAGCTCTTTTTTTAAAATGCTGCCGAGTCCCACGTTATTCTATTTACACTGAAGAGAAACCGGCTCCGTCACACAAAGAAAACTTGCAACATGGTGTAAAAAACAAACATGTAGCAATGGCGGAGCTTTTTTGTTTGATTCTCAATTGTTTTTACAAGATCTGTCAACTTTTGAAATTAGGATGAATAGAAAAACCAAATCACTCTGTGACAAAAATAAACCCACTACTTTTTATCGTGGCAAAATGAACAAATATAAATATGTTTGCTGAGTTCCCATTACAGATTCCAGACATTAGCCACCAATTTCATTTTCGCCCCAACATTTCTGGTGAAACACAATGCTGCAAATTGCACGGGGAGCAAAAGGGTGAGAGTTTTGACGACAGATCCTCAGAGGAAACAAAGAAAAGAGTGGGAGATCCCGCCGGTGTTGTGGGCGACGTGGGAAATGTGCAGGGAGTTTGACGTCAACGCTGCTGTGTGTGTTGGGGCGCACCCTGGAAATGCCACGAAACTATGGCGTGATGGAGCGAGGGCGAGTGGGAAGAGGGAAGGGAGGACGAGGCGCCCACTGCAGAGATTATATCAGGCTAATTTAATTCCTTTATTGCAGCCAATTAGCCGCAGCACTTTGGCCCCCTGTGAGCTCTCTAACCCTCTTCACTCGGTCTCTAATGACCCCAGCTAAACTCTGGATCTCAGCCGCTCCCAAAGAAGGCCATGTTTCACAGCCGCTGTGTGTTTAATAAGCAGACACTGTACCAAGGATGAGAGAGAGCGAGAGAGAAGGGAAAATATAGAAAAGATGAGGTGGACAGAGGAAGGGAAAGCTTGTCAAAGTCCGGGCCTGACTCGAGGAGACTTGGCTAATTGAGATCAAGTCACACAGAATATTCATCAGTCCTGCAGGGTTTTCAAAGGCAGATCAAATATGCGGCGAAGACAGATTCCAGTCGTCGTCGAGCCGCCTTTACACGCCGGTCTGACTCTTTTTTTATAAATCTTGTATCAGTCAAGCTGTTTATCTATTTCTCCTTTTATTTATTTCATAATTTAACACTCGGATGTTTTCTCATATTTGGTCAAATTATGCAATTCCCAGTGCAGGCAGAGTCTTCGGTGCGTGTTCTCTCAGCGGGTGATAAAATGTGTCTGATTATCCAACGGATGCAATTAAAGAGCTGTGAGAACCGCCTCGCTCCAGCGTGAGCAGGGATCCCTCATGAAGCTATTAGCAGCGGAGTGAAGGTTCAAGTTAAGCAACGGATTTACAGTAGACTGCAGAGTAAACACCAGCAGAGCAGGGCAACACTCCATAGCCATGCAGCGGCGAGGCAATCACTCAATGTAACGCAGGAAATGTCATGGAAATGGACAGAAAAACAAAGATTGACTGATGAGACTCAATAAAGTACTAGAATTAATCCAATTCATGTGACGGCATACTTTTTTTCAGAATGTATTGCTATTATTAAATCAACTTTTTACATTATTTCCTCTCGTATTAGACTAATTCCACTAATTATTAATTTCTACGATCTCTGCTTTCATTGACCTGTCATTGCCAATCAGCAAAGCAGGACAAATTGAAACAGGGTACTCTTATAGCAGCTAAGAAATGCCACTTATAACAGTTAAAACACTTTTGATATGTATTTGATTATACAGTCATGTGTTGGAAGGAGAATAGGGCTGAACTTGTTAATGCCCAGTAGAAAACAAAAAGCCTGATAGATTGTCTTCCTACTGTTCTACTAGCCTGCAAACGTTCCACAAAAATCACTAATGTGATTGTAAAGCCCTTGTTGACACATTAACACCGTTTCAGACGTCCATGTGCACACCACTACTCCCGATCTGCCTCCAGCAGCAGGCCAGCCTGCTCCACGCTGAGCTAAATGGCCCATATATTCCCTCTTGTCTTCATGTGGGGGCTAATAAGGCCTTTCCTTTTTCAAGAGTCTAACTAGCCACACAGAGGCACAACAACAAAGAAAGGCCCTAATGGCCTCCAATTTCCCGCATTAGTGCCCATTTAATGGCTGACCTGCCCTCTCGTTAGGCGGCGCAGCATGGGAGCACTTCTGGGCCTGCAGTGCGTGTGCGCACACATTCACACACACACGCGGCCCTCCAGCCTCCGCAGCCACGCCGCCCCGGGCCCCTGCAACACTTCCACCCCACGCTGAGACCGCATAATAGGCCGGTTTGTAAAAGGGCTGGCCTGTGATCAGTGGTGCATCCATTTGCTGAGTAATCAAGGGTCTTTTGTCTGAGTGGTGTGTGCAGAGCAGTGTGTGTGTGCGTGTGTGGAGGTGTGAGTGTGTGTGTGTGTGTGTGTGCACCTGCGTGAGACAGAGAGAGAGAGAGAGAGAGAGAGAGGCAGATTCTCTCTCTGCCCATCTGTCTTTATTTGTGCGCCCATCTCGCTCGGAGTGCGTGTCTCCATGTGAGCGTTTGCGTGAGTAATTCCAAGATAAAGTGGCACCGGCTGGAAAAGATCTCCTCCGATTCACGTCGATGGGAAAACACCAACTGACATACAGTGCGGGGGATAAAGGGAGGCCGGCCGGAGCCGCGGAGGGGCTGACGAGATTGCGTTGTGCGTATGTCAGCTGTGCCATAAAAATGCCATGGGTGGAGGGTGACATTGGCAGGTCCTATTCAGGGCCAAAGCAATGAAAGGCCCTTTAGGATGAAAAAAGAAAAAAAAGAAGAAGAGATTCCTTAGGCCTGTCAGGTCCCCGTAGCTCCCCGGCCGAACAATACACACTGAGAGCAGCTGTCTTAATAGCGTGAGGGACTGACAGCTTTAGGAGCGCTGCGATGCTCCGAGCAGCATCCACGTAAAAACTCCAAACAACGCTCCGCTGTGTGACAACATAATACAATCGGACGCTTCGCCAGACACGCCAAATGCATCCTGTACATTTCTATTACACATACGTCTTTAAGGAACCTGAGGCGACAGTGGTTGGCAGAGCGGACGATGTTCAGGAAACGGATGCAGTGGCACGATAGCAAAAGGTCCTTTCTGAACGTGAGGATGATTGGAACTAACTGGATTTACAGTTTCCTTCGCAGAAACAAATATCTCTGCCCTCGCGTGGAAAAGCTGGGTTTTATATGGAAGGCCTGCGAGTGGGAAATGTATGTTTCCTTTTCAAAGTGAAGGCGGATAACTGGAACAAGTGGCTGACGTTTCTTTCTGCCGTCAGCGTCTGATCTGATAATCACAGTGTGAACGTTTGGAGACTCCTCCCCCTTTTGGTGTATTAGCTGCAGCTCCACGCCATCGACCTGGCTGTCGAAGCCAAATACAACAAGGCTCCTCTCCGGGACTTTGCTCTCTATTGTTTCACATCCAGCCATTACCTAACCCCCGTCTCCTCCGCCCCATCGCCTCACACAATCCACAAACGCCACTCTGGCTTTTCACGGAAGGGACGCGCATCGGAAACGCCGGAGACAAGACCTCTAAATCTTCCCTAAACAAGAGCTCACGTCAAACATCACCTCCAGTCTATTTACTCGGCGAGTTTGGTTTCTATGGGACTGGCGGATTCCTAGTGTTTTGGGTTCACATAACTCCTGGCAGGTCGTGGTGCGCGTTGCTGGCCCCGAGGCTGACAGGGATGGGCCGGCGCTGTCAGGGCCTCCGCGACGAGACGGAGCTTACACTGGGCTCACTCATAACCGCGACTCATACTAATCCCACGGCCTCCGCAATTAAGGCGATCACTCTGCCCCGACGATGTTCACTAAAGATTTTAAACCCCGCCGTATTGCAGCAGAATGCAGTCGGCCGGCACTGATTGGCGGCCGTGAGCTGAGAAAATAAACAGTGTTTGACGATGAGATGATTAGAAGATTAGATGAGTTAATTTGGCCCTTCAGGCAGGAAAACAGGGCAAGAGAGTGTCTCCTCCTTCGTGGAGACGCGGGGTATCATCTTCTTCTCTATTTGGTGCTTGTGTTGTTGTTTTTTCAAACCCATTCTCTCCCACCAGAACGTGAAGACGAGTCCTGTGGGAGAAGGCGCTCCCTACCTAGCTTTGGAAATGTTTCCCATATTGAACTGACTCAGCCTTGAGGATAAGCAGATGAGTCTTTGGATTAGAGACGAGATTGGAATGCTCTCTTGGATTTCTTTCTGCCGGGTGAACGTTTATGGCTTCCACTCCCTCATAAAACGTACTTTGCATAAGTCCATCTTGACGCATTCTTCTTGGAAGTGTCTAAAATACGACGGAACTTATTGATACTGGCAATATTCTGGAGAATTTCTCCTATTTTTGTTGAGACTGAATGTTCAACCGTGGCCTTGGAAACGGCAGTCGACAATAACATCAGTGAAAAGTCCGCTAGGTAGCCGCTCTGGATGAAAACGCAGGACGTTTCTCTGCCAATGGAGCGGCCTCCATGTTCAAATTTCCGTTTTGTTCTTGGAAAAAAAAGAAATGAAAATCCCTCTCTAGAGGAAGAGCATGTGAACGATTTGAAACAGTGGATGCTGTGGACTTCCTCTCCAAGTTCATAAACCTCCATATTTAAAAACGTGTTTTAGGAGAGTCTCTGTCAAACAGTGGAAAAATACTCCAGGGTGATCGGAGGGAGAAAAAAAGAAACGCTTAATTTAAGCTCTGCTCCAACCCCAATTTTATTGGAGGCTCATTAGCAACCACAGCACCGTGGCCATGCTAAGCAGGTGGGGGACCTTTGACCTTCACACACACACACACACCCTACATTCCTTTGTCAAGTCCCCATTACTAAGTTAGCACTCCTCCGATACAGGCCGTGACCCTCCTCCTCCTGCCTTCCTTTCCCCCTCTGGGGGGGAACCCAGCCTTCCCTGCTGAAGACGTGACTCCGGACTATTGGGACCAATTTCTCTATGAAATTTATAAGCCATGCAAACGTCTTCGGGTGGGCAGTCAAACAGAGAGGACAGGAGGGGAGAGTTGAATTATCTGCACTCACACGTTAATCTAGTGACAAAGGAGGAATGGAGGAGTGGCAAGATGGAACGGAAAAGAGATAAATCTTCCCTAAAAAAAAAAAGACACTGCTCTTCCTCCTGCTCTCCATTCCTCTGTGTTTTCCCCTCACAAGTTACACTACTTAGCCGTCTGACCTTTTGGAGCTCTTTTACAACCCGGCAATTACTATTAACACTGCCGAGGGGGTCAGGTTTGGCTCGGGACCAAGTCGCAATGAAAATCATCTCAACAGCAGCGTCTGATTACTGCGAGCGCCGGGGCTCTCTGTGGGAAACGGCTGTTTTAAGTGTCAGCTCGCCGCGGTGGTTTCACACGTGCTTTCCTCGCCCATCACTTTGCAGGATTTATCCAAACCGCGGGCCAGTATTGAAATCCTCAGACACGTACAAAAAAAGAAAGAAACTATTGTGTGGGAAAGATATAGAATATGAATTTAAGAAAGGTTGGGGATGACAAACGCGTCGCATTGTGTACGTTGGGAGCTCTGCACGATTCTCCAGCTTTATGAGCGATGATGTAAACAGACAGTGAGGCCGGCGTTGTCAGAGCGGAAAGCAATCAGAGAGACATTTAAACCGTCTCAGCCAAGATAAATCAGAACCTGGGGTCACTAATCATCTCGGTACATATCGCACTTCTTCGCTGCATCTGGCCTTAAAGGCAGACTTCATGCAGACAGCAGCGTGCGTGGGAATGACGAGGGAAGTGTACTTAAAGCAGGTCTGTGTGTGTGTGTGTGTGTGTGTGTGTGTGTGTGTGTGCGCTGTACATTTTTGACTTCTTGCCACCGAGTTGAGTACAGTCTCCCACCCGGAGGAGGGAGAGAGCGGGAAGCCGCTGAAAGCCATAAATCTGAAACCCCCAAAGCACAGTTCCTTCACTTGTGTGACACATTTATTGTCCTCTTTTCATTTCCCCTCGTTCTCCTTATATTCTCCTCAACTCACACACTGCACACGCTGAAACTTTAACTCCGATTCTTCAACGTTACGCATTTAAAGAGAAAGGAACCTCTAAGGTCTGTCATTGGCAACAGTCAGCAAATTCAGGGCTTGATCACAATCTACCATCTCTGAGACTCATGCAGTACACTTCCATCATGTGCTGATGGTTGCCTTATGAAACTGTGGGGAGAGCTGACAGAGTCTTGGAGCAAAAAGGCCAAATAGCACATTTCAGAGGAGGCCAGGATCAGAGGGATTGAACTGTGTGCATGCATATGCATCACTTTTATATCATGTGTTGTCTTTGGGCTCTAAAAAGGAGTCCTTGCTGCGTTGCAGCCGCTGCTGTAACGCGTTGTAATCCAAGACCAGCACAAACATGATGCTGCATATGAAAAAAGATCCTTCCTTTCTGTGAGTCAGTATGAGGTAACACTTAAAAATCATCTGTCCACACAACAACCACGGTGACGTCGTGCCCACAGTTGCTAGAATGTGCTATGATCTATAATTAATAAATATAATACATTTACAACAGGTGCAATTACTGGATTTAATATTTTACACATCGTCAAAGTCTGATTTTGTTAAACATTTTCAGATTTTGGTCCAACTGAATGCATCTCAATTGATTTGCTCCTTTTCATTGTTCAAAATCAATTTGATGAATAATTTGAAGAGAATGAGCGTTTTCAACTCACTTTCAACCAGTTAAGGATAAATAATTCAACACCTTTTAAATCAAACTACATATATTGGCATTATAATAACCGGGAAGCAGTTGCAAACAAATAATGACAGCCGAATTAGGACAGTAACATGACACAGCAGTATATAACACAGTATATAACACACCCTATATATTATAGGGTGTGTTTCTCAAAGTCAAGGAAGGATCCTTCAATGGCTGAATCTCAAGGATGCACATCGTCAAACCCCACTGAAGGACTGTCCAACGTTGAGGATCCCTGGAGTCCTTCAGAGGATTTTCAAGGAAGAATGTGTGTATCCTCCGTGCTCCTAAAACACCCACATATGTGCTTGATGCATTTCCCATCCCATGATTTGGAATCGGGGCAAATCTGCTGTTAAACTTCCAGTTATTTCACCCCAGCAGTCCACCAACATCTGAACAAATCTGAGGCCAAAAATCTGTTGATGATCTGTTGATGTTCATAATAAAACATAGGTTTTATATAGCGTTTTTCATGATATTCTATTAGATCGATAGGGCCTAAATTAAATGTTTGTTCCACACTGTTGGAGGCTGTGGAGGCTATTTCAACCAAAACAGAGTTGGTGATCATTAGAAGGGTTGAAATTAGTTAAATTAGTTTTATATCATTTCTGTTCAGTTTGAATGAAGTGGGTTATTTTCCCTGTAAAATGTCTGTTTAATGTTTATCAATGATATTTGGTGGCTTTGACACGTTGGCTGCATGTTTTAATTTTATTGTTTATTTTGAAATGTTTTGAGGAAGCAAAAAATCATTATCAAATAGAACAAAAAACGCTTGCTTGCTTGACTGTTACAATGTGTTCCTCCGGATGCCAGGAAGTAGTCTGGCCCAACCTCTGTGGGACCCGACTTGGAAGGACCTGTCAGTCAAATCTGTACTTAACATTTTGTCAATACTAACACTATAATTTAAATACGGTATGACATCGCTCTGCATTGACATGTTAGCCATTGTTTGACACATTGTAAAGTGATTTTTTTTTAACTTTATGTCCCATGACATGTCCACTTCAGCTCTTACGTTCACAGCAATAACACATTATGAGGGTGAAACCAGGAGCGCGCTGCCGCCCTGCAGCAGCTCAGCAGGCGTGTTTCTGCGTATTAAGGCGCCGTGGCAGCTGGTTGGGTCCGTGCAGATTGTTTCTGACACTGATGGAACGGAGATGTTGTTACTGTACTGGCTCCAGAACCACATTTGCTGCACCCCTCTGCTGTGGCACGGTGCCTACTGCTCAGTACGAATGAGGCCCCCGTGCACACAAGCGAGCGTGCACGCTGGTGCGCCTACACACATTTACACACATCACCCGCTGCTCTAATTGCAATGCTGGAACAGTAGCCCTTCAAGGTTATTTTTTTTATTCTGGGAGAAACTGTTTTCTAGAAGAAGAAAAAAAGCGCAGCACTTCATATCTTCTGTAACCAAGTGTGACACTTCTGACTCAGGCAGGAAGGATAGAGTTGGGGAAGTGGAGGAGCAGGAAAAGAGACCCCTCTGATAGAGAAACCCAAAACCTCATTGTAATTTAGTCATCGGCAGAAGGCAATTAGTGCAGGAAGGACTGGTCTTTGCCAGAGAAAGCAAGCGGCTGACACACGCCAGGACTAAACTTGCATTGAAAGCACAATTTAGCTGATAATGTGAGAACAGACAATGGTTGTTATTTTGAGGATAATAGCAAGTGCAAGTTTAAACTTAGAGAGAAAGCACAGAGGAAGAAAGCAAACACGAGGTTGAAGACTTTTTCTGAATGGAAAGACTGAGACGGGGAGAGAAATGAGGATTTATTGATGCACCCTCTCGCGTAGTAGATTAAAGGCAGGAGGCGGAACGCCTCTCTATTTGTCTCGCGTCTCATTTCAATGAGGATTTATTCAGACAAGGCTGGGACGAAAGTTCAAACTTTTTGGAGAAGACTGCAGCAGCCGGGTTTGTAGAGCCGCAATAGAAACTCCCGGGTGATAAACAACACCGTTCACTTTATGAATAATTGAATGATGAAGCTGCGAGGCAAAGGTCATTTAAAGTGAAGAGATATTTTGATTTGTTCGTATATTCGACAAACTTTATTGAAGATAACAAAGACTTCATTTGCTAATAAAGTGAGGAAACCTGCAGGTAACATTCATATAGCAACAATAATTTTGTCCAAAGCAAAAATTATTGCTTCCTATAAAATATGCACATTAAAACTTATGTAAACGTTAAGAAAGGATTCTGCTTTTGGCAAATAAATTATGGTGAATGTATGTTTAGGGTTGGGTAGCTAAAATGCTTAGTTAGGTTTAGGGAAATATGACGTTAACTGACTTTGCCGAGCTTTCAAAAAGATAAATAGATTATCAGTTTCAGGCTTCTGAGGAAAGAGAGGCTACTTCCTGTTTCAGCTCACAGCTGCAATTTGCAGGTTTCCATCCAAATATGATTATTGTTAGCTCTCTGGCTGATGCACTCTGTGCTTTTAAGTGGTTGTGTAATTTATGTCAAGGATAATATTACCCCCAGTGTGTTATTGATTCTGTGGATATTCCTTAATATTTGCTCTGGCAGGAGGTTGACTCTCAGCTACAGGATGATTGCGCTGCTCAGTGGACCAGGGAAATCTACTATAATTATCAAATAGACCACTTAAACTTCAGAAAATAGTTTGACCTCTTAATGCAGCTTTTTTTCCCACAGCATTTCATAGAATTAATCAACATCTCTGAGATTTTAAAGATGAACGCTCTTCCACAACATTTCATTTGGATTTCATCTCAAGATGAAGATGTATGTCATTTTGAAGGCTGTGTATTTTTGAAACTCTTGTTTCATATGTAATGTTCCCATGACTCCAGCTCTGCCTCAGTAGCCGTGTTTCCATTCAATTGTCAAGTGAATTTTAAGTGAACTTTTGAAATGTGAATCATGTGAATAAACTAGGCTACAACCAGTTTGGTCAGAAGTTGGCGCTATAGTCTACCCAAGGCTGTAACCCACTAAACAGAGTAGGAGGGGAAAGCATGTTGCTAACCGGAAACAAGTCTCTCTACCCAACCGATTTGTGAGAGAACATTGGAGAGACGTCTTCAGGGATTTGTTTCAGTTAGGCAAGTTTGAATCGTTGAAATGTTCACTAAATGGGAAACAGCTGATCAGTCATGAGAGTTAAATGTTCAATGCTTAACGTATTTGGCAAAAGTTTCCATATCCCATTTAGAGCATCAACTGTTTTTTGAGTAAAAAAAAACAGATTTATGTTCTGAGTGAATTTCAGGGTTAGGGTTCCCTCTGGTAAACAGTTACACAGTGCATATACTGTATGTTGGGCTTTTATTGTGAAAGGTTTGAACATAAGGAGTGTGTTATTGGACACTATGGTGTACATTTTGAATATGTATGTTTCTCACAAGGTGTTTGGTTGATTCCTTTATTCAGCAAAAGCTGAGAAAAAATCTGAAAAAAAAACTGCTTTTTCGCTGCTTAATATTTATGTGTGAAAGTACTTGTGTGACAAAAACAACCAATTGAAAAAAATATAGTGATGTGCAACTCCACAAAAAAACTCCCTGGTGTGTAAAAGCCTTAAGAGTGAGCTCAACACAAACAAGAGATTGGATTTAAAAATTCTACGAAGCAACAAATTACTGACAGGAACGCTGCAGCAGCTACCGGTGATACTCCCACAGACGGAGTAGAGGAGCGATGAGGCCGAGGAGGAGAGCACTGGGAGCAAGCCACCCCTCCTACTTATCTACCTCTTTCTTCACCCCACTCTTCCTGTCTTCCCCCCAGGACTCGGGGAGACAGGAGACTCATCTCCCGGCAGCTATCCCTCATGCTCTCCACCACAACTTTCATCTGCAGCCAGCGGCCCGTCCTGGCCGCACGGGAGAAAACACGAAAAAAGAAAAATACAACCAAAACAAGGGAGGGGAGCACGAAGGGGGGACCAACAGGAGGTGAAATGCATTCTCCAGGTTCTTTTTATCATCAGATGGACATCTGGAGATCTACAGAGACCTGCTACATAATCACTCCAATCTCTGCAAGTGTCTCTGGAACTCAGAGAGCAGGAGATCGACGGAGGGAAAGAGTTTTTCTCTCCGTGTCATACAGGTTCAGGTCTT
Source organism: Eutrigla gurnardus (assembly GCF_963514095.1). Classification (NCBI taxonomy): domain Eukaryota; kingdom Metazoa; phylum Chordata; class Actinopteri; order Perciformes; family Triglidae; genus Eutrigla; species Eutrigla gurnardus. The sequence continues at coordinate 13,981,578 of NC_139917.1, forward strand.
AGCTTCAAAGAAAACACAAGGGGGGCCCCCATTTGGAAATGAATTTTCGCCACAAACTATCATCTCATAACACAAATATTACCATTAATGACTCAATTTCCTTGTAATTTCCTCATCGACCCCCCTCCTAATTGGGCCCGTTTGTTTGCTTTGTCATCCTCCAGTGATCGGGGCCTTTTGTTTTTAGAAGCAGAGAGGGGACTCGTGTGGGAACCTGATGACTTATTCTGTTGGATGAGGGGGGGGGGGACCCCCACAGCTGCTGAGGAGCCCCTGCAACACACAGGAGGACTATGGAGGCAACCCTCATCCTGCAACACCAAACAGCACTTACTGGTAGCACGCTGAGTCAAGTGCCTCTCTGTCTTTATCTCTCTGTCCTCCACTTTGTCTCCTGCTCACCCTCCCTCACGTCCTCGTTATGTATCTCCCCGTCTCCCCTGTAGTATCCCTTTCTCTTCTCTCTCTCTCTCTCTCTCTCTCTCTCTCTATAATGGGCCTTCTAGCTGAATCAGCTGAGGCCAGCGCTTTGCGAGCTGCTCTCTGCTGGACACCGAGCCTAATTAATTGGCCGTATTGTCCCAGAGGGAGCGGAGCCAGCCAGGGGGAAAGGGGTTAATAGGGAGGAAAACGTGTTGGGGGGGGGGGGGACAGGAGGAGAGGGTACGGCTTCCCTCTTTATCAGACGCTCTGCTTTTCCTTTTCAGAAAGACGGAGAGGGAGTATGTGTGTTTTCTTGTGTTTGAGGGAAAGAGAGGCAGGGAGAGAGAGAGAGAGAGAAAGTGTGGACTCACAGCCCCTCACCCCGCTACGAGTCTTATCTGTGAGAGCTAATGAGTGATGGATTAACCTGGGATCACCCCTGGCAAATTGAGATGACCCCGCAAACTTACCCTAAGTACCATCCCAGAAGTCTGCATTCCACCTCACACGGCCAAACAAATACACACACACACACACACACACACACACACACACACACACACACACACACACACACACACACACATGCACCAGCTGTTGCTGTTATTTTCTCTCCAGGAAATGCTTAAAGTTCGTGTCTGTGCAAACACAGTTTCCTGGGCAGTGACATCAATTATTGGGCAAAAGGATGTAAATGCTTTGCACCATTTCCTTATGTGACTGGAAACATGGCCATGTTTTCAGTAGAACTGGAACACCGATGACTTATGGAGCACCTGTGGAAAAGCTTAAATCAATCCAAGACCGCAGGCGGGATCCCAAATCTGATTTCCAACAACAAGCTACAAACCTTGTATAAAAACTTTTATATGGAAAAATTACACATCGATCTAAAAGCCTGCAAAGTATCCATCCTTTCCCCTCAAGTTTCTCGTACATCTGTCTACTTTGTGCTGACCTCTGCTGACTGAGATCTCTTTGTGCAACCGTGGCAACTCGCCGGCTGCAAACGCAGCTTCGTTTACCGGCTGGTTGGGTCCATCGGGCTGCCATCCTTTAAAAAGGCAGATAAGAAGCTGACGTGTGACCCTGTAGTACTGTTGGCTATACGGACAATCACACCCATACACTCACTACCGGGACTTGAAGGCATCCATGACGACCGGGACACACACACACACACACACACACAGCCTGCACCATGGCTTATATGGGAAAGACAAAGACGTGGGTGATAAATCACCGTCAGCTATTCAACCACACACACACACACACACACACACACACACACACACACACACACACACACATAGAAGGAATTCCAGGATACGTTTTTTTTTCTCTCTTCTGGCAGCGTGTGAGCATGTTTGACACAAAATGGAATTGTTTGACTCCGCTTGATCTGTCACAGGTGCTTTCTCCGCCTGCCGAAGGCAGTCAGTGTGTATAAGAGGTGCATAAAAAAGGTAACACACCAGATTAACTCGTACATTTTCAGTTCGTTAACATCTAATAGCATGAAAGGAAAATAATACTTCAAAACTCTCAATCTGCATCTGTAGTCTAAATATAAACCACCTGATTGCAGTTCAGCAGTGTGCTACAGACACAGCGGGGGGCGCTCTGATCTACACAACAGGCTGCTGTGTCTGTGTGGGGGGGGGCACCCATAGCTGTGAGTGTTGAGGACCCCTGCTTCGGGGCCCCGATGGTGCTCACGCTCGTGCTAGGTGGTCTCGATGGTGAGCAGCGCTGCCAGCCAGGTTCCTGCCAGGACTCTAACCTTGAATCCAACAAAAGACTCATTCTCTTTTTATTTTCTCTCTTCTCCCATAAGCATGTATCTGTTTTTTATTGCCGTTGTTGATGCTGTTACAGCCCTATCAGCTACAGGGAGATTTCAGAGGAGTTGTAACAAGCCGTGCCAACGCTTTCATTTTTAAGTGTGAACAGGCTTGGATAAGCGTAGTGCATGACAACACACGCTGCAGCGGCTTCGGCGCTTGTTCGGATGTGTTTTCTTTGACCTGAAAGCACAAGAAGGAATGCACCATGCGAGGAATTGATCTAATCTTGTTAATATTGTATTAACTGATCACAGCGAGGCACAGTGCAGGAGAATGACGTTTTTTCTCTCCAAATCACTTTCTCGTTTTCTTGCTCGCTTCCTGTCGTTGCCTCTACTCCACATTATATGTTTGCTTTGGCGGCGGCGCTCCCCTCCTCTTGGTAGCCGCGCAGTAACCTGCTGCCACACAGAGGTGCTGAGGTCATCAGGCCTGATCCCCTACAGCAACGCTGGCCCCGGCCTCGGGATCAGGTCTCACACACACACACACACACACAGAACCAGGTACTCTCTCTCTCAACACACAGACACTTGTTCACAATGTTTTCTTGCCCTGTTTACGGGTCCCTTTATGGTCGTCTGTTACCAATAAAGACTGCTCTGGTCCGTCTATGGTGGCGGTGATGAATCAGGATCGTGCTACCAGTGTGGCTCAGACGTGATGATTGCATGACTGAGTAATGCTGCTTCTGAAAGATGAAGTGTCTTTTTAGCCCTTTTTCGATCACATCCCTGCTTTAGCAATATATTATGGCCCAAAAAAATAATGAATTTGTATTTTTGTAGCAAAAATCCAATCCTATTTTCTTCCTGTAAAACAAAATATGACGTGTGCTGATGTAAGCTAGTACCAACCAATCCAGACCAATAATATCATGACATCCAGGATGAAGGATTTAAATCCCACTCTCAAATATTCCATTTCACTGCACAGCGCTTTTCAACACTCTTATTTCCTTTTCTGTGGGACTTTGAAAGGGGAACTCCGCCGATTTTTACACATCAAAGTCTGTTTACGGGTTTGGAGAGAATTGCTGCATATGTGGAAAGATTTGTACGGACATTAGAGGCCCCAGAGGGAGTCCGGTCAATTGCCTCAAGTGATGTCACTTGAGTCAGCGTCGGGTTAGTCTACAAATTTGAAAATGAGAAACGTCTGGGTGTGTGTGGAGGTAGAGAGAAGTGATCACACCAGACCTCACTAGCCACTACTAGCATGACACATCCGAATCTGCCTCTGTCAGCGGTTACGAAGCATTATGGGTAATATAGGCTGCAGATTTTAACACAGAGAAAAGCGCTGGTTGTTTTTTGTTTGTTTTTTTTAAATGAATGAATGAAATCCCCGACGGGGAGCTGAACATGTTGGCCTCCAGTAAAATGGGACGGAGTGTGTCCTGCCTGATTGGCCTCCGTGTGACAGCGTTTACTCTTTGGTGTGAATGTGGCTGCCTGACATACGTGAGAGAGAGACAGGCAGGCTGTGATTCATGGAGCCGATGAGTGAGGCGCTGGAGCATCTTGTGTCTAATGTGTGAACACATGCTGATGTTGTTTGGTGTGGCTTTTAATTGGCCCTAATCATCTGGTACCCGCTCAGCCCGGACCATTCCACTAAACACAAACACCTCTGTCTCTCTTCTGCTCACACACACACACACACACACATTCATCCTGCGGTTCATGCCAAACCCACAGCGCACAGAGATCCTCCCTGGGCTGAGACGAGCTTTCACTATGGCATCGAGTCGGCAATTAATTCATTAACAGATGTCTCCCCAGGCGCTGAATAGCTGCTCACATCCTGGACAGAATTACTGTTTTCGTAAACTCCCACTGGCAGACAACGGCGATTAAGAGACACTCGCACACGCTTGTGCAATCTCTCTCTCTCTCTCTCTCTCTCTCTCTCTCTCTCTCTCTCTCTATCACACACACACACACACACACTCTCTAAAGAGATGTATGGACTGCATGATGTCAAGGCCTCCTGGCGGCGAAGAAAGACACATGGAAATACTCACACACATACACAGACACACACACACACACACACACACACACACACACACACACACACACACACATACACACACACACACACACACACACACACACAGGTAATCACACAGACAGGTATCAACAACGACTGAGAACAGCATCTTGTGTCTGTCTGTCGCCGGGGGACTTAAACACGAGGAGCGACCTGTTGAGTCGCGTGTGTGTTTACAAGTGTGTGTGTGTGTGTGTGTGTGTGTAAGGAGTCTTGATGCCAGAATTGTGTCTTTGATGCGATACCTGGTCTTAGTATCTCAATACCAATACTGAAACAATACCACGGCAAAAACCAATGAGATAATAGATGACACCACATGGAACGTGTCTCATAGACTTTCTCTGAAAGTGAACCTCCAGCACCAGCAACAGTAACAGTTCAGGCGGAGAGCGGTACTGCAGCATGGCACAAAATCCTAATAAATACAGATGAAGTTTGGTGAGAAGTTGCTAAAATCAGGAAGTGGGGTTTGTGGAGAGAATGTAAACATGTGATCTGTGGTGGATGATGTGTTTCAGGAATGAGAGAATGAGATACTTGGACGGATTCCGAAAAGATGGTGAGTCAAAATGTTTATCGGTACATTGGGTCGTTAATTAGAGCGGCATTGTTATCGCACATCAACGCAACTCACAGGAAGTAGCCTGCAGCTCTTATTAAAACACTACACTAATAAAATGGGATATCGTACTGTTTATAATGACAGGTTAATACGATACCTTCCTAGTATCGGTGCGCTGTGCAATTCTATGAGTAAGTGTTGGAGTGGCCTGTATTCCTCATATCCTTCAAACACAGCACTTTTACAGATGTTTGGGAGCCATCCGAGTCATGTTTGAACACTGTTTTGGTGAATTTACAATGCATTTAACTCTTTGCACCTTAGGCGACCAGCTCGAGCTGCGCTGTCAAAGAGTCCAATAATAATAATGAAGCAGCTGTCATCGGCGTAAAGAAAACCTACTTCTTGTCTGTGGTTTTGAAAAAGATTAATCAGATTGTTGAAAATCTTTTTGTGCGCAGTACAGCCAGATTTCTCTCTCGGGAATGTACCTGACAGTGTAAAAACACTGGAACGGAAGTGTGTATGTGCTAGTACTAGAGAAGTGCTGTGTTTGAAGGATAGAAAGAGGAAAAGATACGTTTTGGAGCTCATCAGCCGGGCCAATTACCACCAGCTGCTGCTGGAAGAGTGCTCCGCAGATTGGATGGAAACACTGTAAATGAGCGTGTTTTCATCCACAGGTATGCAGTAGCGATACTTCTGATCATAAATAGGAGAATTATGATGATAATCTGAGTTCCTGGCCTGGATGATAAACCAGCCACGGTCCTTGGTGAGTTCAAGCACCAGTGAGGATGACAAGAGGAAATAAGTGCAGGCCAGAAGGAGTAACACAACATGGCTTCCGACCAAAACGTTCCTCAAAAACAAGGTCGAGGTTCCTTTCTGGTGCGAGAGCGCGCGAGCAGAGCCCCACGTGCACGAACACACACTCACCCTGGCGAAACTTGTGGACTCACACTGTGAGCGGGATCTGTGTTGCATTACGTGTTGTAGCCAAAGCAATGAAACAAAACCACGGCCGTAGAAATGTTCACTTTACCCAGAGGACCCTGGATTCAACAACAGACACACAAGCTGTGAAATTTCAGAGCAGATTTTGTCTGCGAACACATTCCATCACCTCGAGCCGTGCGACCTGAGCTTCGTCAACGGCTGTAAAAAATGGATTGTAATGGAAGTGATCGTTTTCCCACTTGAGACTTCACCAGACAACATGCAGAATGCTGTAGTAAAACACAGTTACCCCAGATGTGTTTGGGATTTAGTTTTTAGGTTTTATGAATGATGGCAGCCTTCCTTGTACTTCTCTCTCGGCACAAACACTTTCTAATTGCCGTTCTGCGTGTTGTCTTATCTGTAGCTTGGCCTCAGACACTTTTTTGATATGAAGTAATTTCCAATCTTCAAAGGCCTGTCAGAATTTATTATCTGCGCAAAAGTGGAATTCCATCCAAATTGGATTGTTTCTTGAACAGGCCTCATGACAAGCAACAACTAGCTCCAGGATTCCAGCTACAAAAGGCTGCTGCCAAACACCGACATTAATAGCTTCAAGATCTTCCATGCTTCAACGTACGCTACAGTCTTATTATTCCTCATATCTATTGCTCCCATTTGTGTCTGAATCATAGCGATTAACTCACTCATGGGATTGTATAGTCTCAGGTTACAGAAGTAGTAGTTTAAAAAAAGCTCCTTTGATTGTAATGGCTTTATTTAATCATAATAATTGTTTAATACAAATCCTTTGATATGCTTCTGGAGCCAGATGTCAGAATTATCAAAAACCAAAATGGGTCTACTCTGTCATCAGAGACCATTCAGACTAGAGACGCCCCTCTGAGAGTCAGTTTCCTGTATCTGTAGCTGTTTCACCACTGCCCGCCCATTTAGGAGACCACGCTTGTAAGGGGGCATCTTTGCTATCTTTGCGTTGACCCTGGCCTGGTGACTGTTTAAGGCTTAAAAAATGTATTTTCAGTTCACAAGGTAAAAAACACACTTTGTAACGTTGTACAATATGATGATACATGTATCCATAATCAGACCGAGAAAAAAAGGAAAAGAAATGATGCTAGTTCGCTCGCTATCTACCTTGAATGATTCCACCATGCTTTCGTGTTACATTGGTTACAGAAAGACTCTGCCTCGCCCCTTGCTGCTGGGAGACTGCTATGCCCGGAGGAGAGCTGGCATGGGCTTCAGACACTAGCTAGCTAAGCAGCATGCTATGGAGATGGACAAGCTAGATGCTAACTAGCCAGCGGTCCTGTCTACTCTCCTCCCAGCAGCGTACAGGTCGGCTAATATGGTCCCGTTGATTCATTAGAACTTCCTCAAGTAAATCTTGCTAAGCAGTGTTAACCAACATCTTCTGGCCTCGGCCTTCAATCAATTACCCAAAAATACGTCATCATCGTCAATGCTACAGAGTCCCAGTGTTCCCAGAACATGCTGCAGATAGTTGTCATTATAACTGCCTTCCCACGGTGTGTGTGTGTGTGTGTGTGTGTGTGTGTGTGTGTGTGTGTGTGTGTGTGTGTGTGTGTGTGTGTGTATCTTTTTGGTGTTTGGTTAGAGTGACTTGATATACCGTATTGTCATCCTTGCTTACAGTACGTGCTGGCTCAGTGGCCATGTTTCTGTCCGTCCGAGAGATATAACAGGTCTCAAAATCTAAAAACAGAAGGGTGAGCGTTCGTCTGGACCATGAGCCACTTCTTTTTTTTCTCAGCGGTTTACAAAACGAGTCATAAACACTGATAAGAGCTCGGGCAAAAGAGAGTATCCTGAAGTGAGACAGAGGCCATTCCCCCCCGTTTGAACTAGCGGCTGAAGAAAACTGAGCGTGTGTGTGTGTGTGTGTGCATGTGTTTGTGTGTGTGTGTGTGTGCCTACAGGTGTGTGCATGTCAGCAGTAAGAGGCGAGTGCTGCCTGAAGAAGTGAAGGTGAGGAATAGTGAGACAGTGCAAAGTGCAAAGCTCCTCTTGTCAGTTTATTCCCAGCTTTGTTTGCTGTGAGCGCTACTAACGACGCATCCCGCCGGCACCTTTGAAGATGAAGGATGCCGGTCCATAAAGGTGCACGGTGAGCCGCTCAAACATTAACCAGACCTTCAGTCACGTCTGAAAGGTACCAAAGGAACATGACAGCAAGGAGACACCTGAGGGGGGGAAAACCACGTCTTTTTGTACTGACTTGCGTAGCGTCTGTGTCCAAACAAAAGGTGGAATGATGTCTGACTGCTATCATCAGCAACTTGATTACAGTTTGATTGTCATCATCTGATATGTGCAGGGCGACTGTAAACACGGCAACCATCGCTGAAAGCACAACATGGCCGATGATGCCATTGAGTTCTGGTCTATTTAAGGCACAATTTCAACTGCACGAAATGCAGAAATTGATTGTTGCTGATACCATCGCTGGAAAACTTCCTCTGTTATCAAACTCCGCCATAGCTGTGCTGGAATTATCTTCGACCTCGTTAAGGTTCGGGCAGCTGTCCATGAAAGTAAGAAAAACACCACACATCAGCATGCGCGCAGCTGCTTTTAAGTGTTTACTCATGTTTGCTTGAGCATTTTGTTTGAGTTAATATTCTCATCTAGTCAAGGCACTCAGAGGACCTGTTAAAGATTTTTTTTTTTCCTCACCCCTGACGGTTTCAAGTTCAAAGCTCTCACATATCACGAGGCATAAAAACAACTTTCAAGGTTGTGTTTTTTTGGTTTTTGTCTTTCCAAGTTGTTGTGGCTTTACAACTCAATTACTTTAATGGGTGTCAGATCAACCATGTCAACTTCTCTGCACCGCATGTTTGCTCCTGTCAGTCCGATTGCCTCCTGAACAGCACCTGGGAACGTTGGAGGGGTTTTCTGCAGCTCACATTTGATAGAGCAGCAAAACGTCATCCAGCTGATACTGGGCAAGAAGCAGCGATAGCAGCTGGGCTGCAGAAGAAGTGCGTCTCTTCCAAATCATTGATATGTTGAAGTATCGTTGCATCGAGAGAACGAAGTGGCAGAAAGAAAGAAAAAAGGTTCTTCTTGTCCTAGTGGTTTTTACATTCCTGTTAGCCCAATAAGGGGTGCCGCGGATGAAAAAAGGCCATGGAAATGTCACTCTACCACCTTTTTATTTCCCCAGTTCTTCTCCCTCACACATTTTCCTCATCATACTCTCCCTCTCTCGCTCACGTCCGTCTCTTTCATTTTCACTATTGTCTCCTGCTCCATCTCCAGCCCCTCCTTCTGTGCCTGCTGCAGTCCCCTCATTCTGACTGCATTCAAGCTTTTTTCTAATGCCTGAATTATTCAAGACGCTTTCTCCCCTACTCCCCCCCCAAATGTCAAGTAAACTGCACAAACCTGAAATCTGGGGGGTGAAAATTACATTTACAGTTAATTTGCACTGAAAGAATTTATCTCCCGAGGGAACTTGTCTGAAACGATGTCATCTTCCTTCTACTTTGTCAGTTGAGTGGGTTTTTCTCTTAGACTATAAAGCATGCAGGAGCATTCTGACAGGCCAACCATCATTTCTTCTGAAATTACAGATGCAAACCTAGATTAACAGCTACGAACTGAGATTGACGCTTGTCTCTGCTGTGGCGGTCCTGGCTGTTTGACCCACTGCATTAGAAGCTGTTCCTGAGAGTCAATCACCTAAATGGATGGAGATGCATCCTCTGTAGCGCCCTTTGAGATCCCGATGGAAGCAATCAGGGAAGTGCACTTCAGGAGAAACACAGAAACAGACCTCTGTGTTCAAATGCACTTTTGTGATTTTTGTGTGTAAGTGTGTGTGTGTGTGTGTGTGTGTGTGTGTGTGTGTGTGTGTGTGTGTGTGTGTGTGTTTCTGTTTTCCGTGGGAAGTGAAGATGAGGGAGTATGGAGGGAGTCAACAGCTTGCATCAGTCCACGGTGCCAGACCTTTTACTGCACGCAGAAACACTTCTGTGCTAACTGGATCCTTATGAGAGGCCAGAGACACTCACGGTGCCATCATTAGGCTGAGTGCAAACCACAAACTCTAGGATTTCGGTGTGATCACTGCAGTTGCCCCACTGAATACACCCATCCGTCTCACACGCCTCCTGCCATTGTACACCGCTCTTAGTGCCACATTTGCACACACACACACATATTTCCATAATCCACACAATGTCTAAAACAAATTATCTCACTACAACATGATGGATAAAGTAAGCTTTTGTTCGCATGCTGCTCCGGTACGAAACAAGGCATCAAGGATGTTGACTATAGTGATTGTTTTTCCCACACATGTATAGATCGTGTAGATATTTAAGAGCTGTAAGTTTTAAAAGCATTTTCACTGCGGCATTCTTAATGACTGCTTCTAATGTTAATAATTTAAATGTTGTTGGTGTTGCTTGATAAGATTCAAAAAATGTAACGAAGACATGGAGGAGGAACCAGTGCTTTAAAATATTTCTATACATCCTGCCTTTTTGTCTTCTCTGTAAAGCATGTTGAAAAGTGGCACATATGTAAACTATACTAAAACATAACTGATATTAAATTGAAGGCTGGATTAAGTGAAGGGTAAAAAATCAATCGAAAAGCTCAGTTGACCTCAAAGACACTGCTTAGCCTGACTGTATTGAAAGCTTAGAGTAGAAATGTATTTAATTGTAATTATTTAACACGTTGTAAGCGTCGAGAGTCACACAGTATGTACAGAATTTCCACAAAACTGCTGCGCCTGTTGATTTAGCAACAGCTCCCATCTGCCAGTGAGAATGTCAGAGCTTTAGAAACAGACAACACCAGCGAACGCAAACCTCTTAAACAGCTGATGTGTGTCAAAGTGCCTTTCTTTCTCCCTATCCAATAATTACAATAACATGAAAAAAAAAAAGCCATATTCCAACAAATTTGGTGATGCACACTCTACTTTAACTACAGCAACGTGATTCAGCAATTTCATTCAACAATCTTCCAGTCACTGATCTCCTTCTCTTACTGTAGAAGCATCTCCAGTACAGAACTTCACATTGACAGAAACCTGGCGAGGATTCTTTACGTATCTGCAACCTACAGGCTCATGTGTCTGTGCCAGGTCGTAATAAAACTCCTGTAACTTTAATCACTCATCAGCTGATGGAGCATGTTGGCTGTCAGACACAAAGAGCAGCAGCATAGATATGATCAGAGCTGTGTTGTTGCAACACCTGCTTTCTTCTAAGGGAGGAAAATACTGTGTGTTTCAAATAGTTTCATTTTCTCTCCTTGAATAATGGTAATGATAATTATCATTATTCAAGAGCTTGTTAATGATAATTATGGAATTATCGACATGAAAGTAATTCTCACTTGTTATTTTTTTATTTAGCCTACCACGTTAAAAATGCAATAAAACCAGAGCCAATTTAAATGATTTCAAATATACAATTGGGAAAACGATTCTACTGCAATATCTTAAAATGAAATAATAAACGAATAATTTATAGTTTCGTGGTGAGAAATTTAGATTTTTAATTTCAGCGACAGCACCTGACATTTTGTTAGATTTTGTCGCATTGATTTTAATGTGGAAAATAGTAAGAATAATCACAATAATTAAAAAAAAAAAAGCTGTGTTCAATTACCACTGCGGTTGAGTTTGTTGCAGGATACTTGAGATGAATTTAAAGGCATCACTTTACTGCAGCGGTAACGTGGAGCTAGGACAAAATCGTGGACGATGAGGCTCGGTCGCCCCTTTTTTGAGGTGGTTTTAAAGCTATTTTCACGTTCACTTTGTTGCGTTTCCATGTTGCATGCGACTAAAACCCAATTTGATGCTCGTGGACGAGCGCCACAATATCAGAAAAAAATATATCGATTTGCTGTGTTTTTTGTTTCGATGGTCCAAGTTTTAGTTTAATGAATTGGAGCTTTATTCGTACTGTAAAATGTAACTAAATTATTATTAATAATAATATTAGTTAAAAGCCCACATAACTCATAATTTTGCATGCCCAAATTTCCCTGATTTTTCATTGCACATATTAATGTCACGTCTCTCTTTCTCATATGAAACATTCCCGCTGCTTAATGAAATCCCTCCAAATCCCTCCCGCATGCAGCGGCGCGGAGACGGGACTTACCGACACACTCGTTGGCCTCCCTGGCTGTGGCTCTCTGCCACGGTCTGTCGTAGTGGAACGGCTTGCACCTGTCGCACTCCGGCCCGGCGGTGTTGTGCTTGCACTCGCACACCAGACTCCCGTCCCGGTCCTTCACGCACCGGGACGCGTGCCCGTTGCATTTGCACCTCCCGCCGACCTGCAGGTCCGACACGGCGTAGAAGTACGAGTCCCGCGCCAGCTCCGAGTCGTCCTCGTTCTCGTCGCCGAACGTGTGCAGCCGGCTGAAGATGACCTTAATGTCCGTGGCCGTCACCCAGTCCTGCAGCACCGGCGAGTTGTCGAAGTCGTGCGCCGACGGCCGGCCGTCCAGCGTGCTGAAGGCGATGAGGCCGCCGGTCAGCGGGTACATGTCGGTGTGCGAGTCCGTGCAGACCGCCTCCTGCTCGTTCTGCTTCGTGATGACGGCCCGGTTCGGCTTGTTGTACATCTTCCTGCACTGGGCCGAGTAAAACTGAAAGGGCACCCAAGTTTTACCGTAGTCCATGGACTTGTAGATGACCATGGATTCGGGTCTCGGCGAGCAGAACTGCAGGCTCACGTACGTGACCTCGAACTTCTTGCCGAGGGAGAGCGCGAGCGTGACGTTCTGCGGGTACTGGACGAAGTTCTCGGACTGCCAGCAGGTGAGGTTGTGCGGGTTGTTGAGGTCCGTCAGGTACGCCGGAGGGTGGTACTTCTTGGGGTCCGAGGCGTCGCAGGTGTGACAGTTCCGGGTCCGCTCGTCCCCCTTCTCCGCCGAGCTCACCACGCAGTAGCGGCTGGGCGTCTTGCCGCAGGTGCCGGACACCTTCACCTCCTTCCCGAAGGCGGAGTTGACGAAGTCCGGGATGCAGCGCCGCGGGTTGCCGTGCTCGTCGTAGCAGGGGTCCGGCGGAGAGGTCTGCGCCGCGAACAGGCTCACCCCGTAGCCGCCGAGGGCGCTCCGGCACGACAGGGACGCGGCGAGCAGCACGGTCATCGCGATATCCACAGCCCGTCTCATGGTCGACTGTCCCCCGCGCGTGTGTCCCCCCGAGTGTCTCTGCCGCTGGAGGAGAGACGGGAAGCAGCGAGGGGAAGAGGGAGACAGTTAAAGTTGGTGATGGCAGCAGGCTGCAAAACAAGAATGACTATTGGACAACAAGCAACAGTCGCTCCCACCACATGCACGCCGCGGGGAAACGTCCACGAAGCTCACTTTACCTGAGATAATTTAATAAAGACGTCGGGCTGCTTTTCTTTAGGTTTTTTTGTTGTTTGTTTCTCCAAATCTTCTGCGTGGAAACAGAGGAGCGGCTGGATTTAAGAGTCGCTAGTGTCCTTATAGCAAGTCCCTCTCCTCCTACCCTTCTTTTCACAATCTCTCTCTCCCCCTCCCTCTCCCTCTCTCTCCCTCCCTCTCTCTCTCGGATCGGATCTTGCCTGGCACAGCTTCAGGTCAGCTCATCTCGAGGGGTGACACCGGGCGGAACGACGACATCCACCGGTCAGAAGGTGCGCAAAGAGACGCAAATGAGCGCCAAAAGGAGAGTGCGATCAAGTGGATGTATTGCCACACCTTCACGTGCGCGTCGCCCGGACCGCGGAGATAAATCGTAAAAGCAGAAAACTGTAATTAGGCCAATTGCAGTAAAAATGATAATTAGGCCTATTATTGCACCTTTCACCGTAATTACAAGCTGAAGGCGGGCGAAGTGAGTGACAATCCTGAAGAATGGCAACAATTTGTACAGCACTACTACAGATTACCTGAGCTATAATTCCAGTACATTATTCTAATGGTAGGCCTATTATTAGAAGGTAAAGTTAAAACACCCAACAGACCATTTAGGATCATATAGCCAGCTAAATTATAAAGAGTTTCCATCAGGGAATATTTAAAGAAATGTCCGTTTCAAACACTCTTTAAAAATGTTAGATGATAATAAAGTTCGCTTTGTCTTTGTTTTTTTAGATGACTGGGTAGCAGTAAGGTTACTCAAAAAAAGCCCACAGTGCTGAAAGCAGATAAGCTGGGCCAGACCTGTTGAATGTTGGTAGTAGAAGTAACAGCGCCATCTTGCGTCCACAGAGAGAAACACCAGCCCCACCTGACTCCCCGACCAGGCGGTGGAGGCAGAACACCGCGCTGGCTTCATGAGGAGGATTGGCTGGTTCAGCCTGCAGAGGGGGCTGAAGTGGAGAAACAAAGGCACGAGTGCACCCTAAACCACACATGAATACATTGGGGAATTAATTAGATAATTTCAAGGATTCACTTCAAAGGTATTATTATCATTATGATTAATATGATGATAATTATTGTTATTATTTAGAGTAAATCCGGATATAAATTACGGATCTCACGCACACACACACACACACACACACACACACACACACACACATACATGTATTTTCTAAACCCAACCTTGAGGCTACCATCATTATGTAATTAACCTAAAAAAAGTAGGAAAAATAGAGCACAGTCAAATTTGATATCACTCTTTTATTAATGTTTGATTTATATCTGCTCTTGCATTGAAGCAAGAGTTAAAAACACTTCTAACTTCTGTCTGTTACTATGATACTATTATACAAAACACAATGCACATTCAGTCGAATTTGGTGAGATTATATTACTTCCCTTCTCTGGAAATCATGTAGAACTGATCCTGCTTGACGCCTACACACCGCCTCCATAATGACATTGAGTACCAGTGAGGTGCAATTTAAAAAAAAAAAAAACTTCCAGTCAATCAGCTCTTCTTTTAATGCGTTTCAAACACACATTTCAACAAGAATGAAAATCCTCCATGGAGAAGTTATTGGAGAAATCATGAGACCTTACAGCAAAGCAACGTGTTTGGTTATGTGTAAAAAAAAAAAAAAAAAAAAGTGCAAAAAGAGCAAATGTAATCTTGTTCTTTTTCAGAGGCTGTTCTTGATTTACAACCACTTTGCCGTTCTGCACAATTGTATAAGGTTTGTCTTTGGTTCAGCATCCTGTTCTTTGTTTCTCTTCAGAAACGTCCACCTTTATTTATTTATTTATTTTATTTATTTCATTTGTTTTCATTCGTCCGTTTTTCCTGTCACGTTATCGCTTATTTAGGGAAGCACTTGGTTTGTTATTGAAAGGTCCAACACAATATTTGTTGTCTTGTAATAATTAATCAGCATGGCTTGTTTGATACAAGTGACAACAAGCCACCAATGAGGAAAGAGCAATAGGGGAGTGACATTTTTGAAGGGAAGACCAGTTTCTGGATTCCGTTTTGTTTATTTATCCTGAACACCCAGATCATACAACCTCGATAATTATAAAATATATTTTTACCTCCCTCCTTTTACCATCAAACTTTGTACTTAAATCTAATAATAACAACTCTTCTTTGTACGATAACATTGAATTACATCATATACCAGATACATTTTGTCGGTTATCATCTTTCCTTTCCTTTTTTCATTAGAGTTTTAAAGTATTAAAATCACAGTGTTATTCACTCACATCATGGTGTATTGGAAATAAGCATAAGTATAATAACCATGCAGAGCTCCACAAGCTGAACTACAGTTATTAGTGTTTACTGTCACTGTTTTGTATGGCTTGTCACCACATTTACCTCACTTCAAGAGAAGGGGAATTCACAGTCGCACTAATACACGAAATGTAAATGACAGGCAAAGCAGGAGCTGGAAGTAAGGTCAGTGTTTGCCTCACAGAGCGACAGCGGAAGGAATATATATATAAACTCTGAGGGAATAGACTATATTTATATATATATATATATATATATATATATATATATATTCAGAGAAAAAAAAATATACACCCCAAAACCACACACAACAACAGTTACTATGATACAAAACACAATATGCATTCAGTCAAATGTGGTGAACTGAAATGACTTTCCTTATCTGTAAAGCATAGATTGACGCCTCCATAAGGAAATTGAGTAGCAGTGAAGTAGAATTTAAAAAACAAACCACTTCCAGGCAAACAGCTCTTTTTTATATGCTT
Source organism: Eutrigla gurnardus (assembly GCF_963514095.1). Lineage (NCBI taxonomy): Eukaryota > Metazoa > Chordata > Actinopteri > Perciformes > Triglidae > Eutrigla > Eutrigla gurnardus. The sequence continues at coordinate 13,997,616 of NC_139917.1, forward strand.
TTCAAACACACATTTCAACAAGAACACGATGAAAATCCTACAACGAGAAGTCATCGTAGAGCTCACGAGACCTTTGTACAGCAAAGAAACGTGTTTGTGGTAATGTGTAAAAACAAAAATTTTAAAGTTCATTGTACTGATAATGGCCTCCAGAGACACTAATGAAGCACCTTTGGGAGGTGGAGGAACGGGACGTTCGCATCATGGATGTGCAGCCCACAATTCTTCATCATGTCAATACAGACCAAAATCCCTGAAGAATTTCTCCAGCACATTGTTGAAGGTAAAAGGTCGTCCAATACAACAAAGTGTACCTAATAAGCTGAGTGTTAATTTATGAGTGTAATTGAAGCTTCACTAATCTTGCCCCCCCCTGTCAGCGCTACAAAAACATAAAACCATGTGCATTGTGTATTTGGATATGGAGCAAAGCCATATCGTTTGGTCCCTGATCAGAAGTGCTCAATGCTATGCTGTGATTGGCCTGTCTCACTTGGAAGGCGGGACTGAGTGAAGGGTCAATTAGGGTCATTACAGTCTTTTAGGACTTGAAAGCTTTATTTTAAGTGAATACAATTTGCTAGATGACTTATGATATTTGTTCATCTGCATCATTGATTTGATTATTGCTTCTGTTTATTGTGTTCAGACAACTAAACACAATAAGTACCTGCCCAGCTTAAGAGAATAATGGACAAAGCCACAACACCCAAACAAAGACACTTTTGTGTGAAAATAGAATGAAACACACACACACACACACACACACACACACACACACACACACACACGCACGCACACACACACACGCACACACACACACACACACACACACACACACACACACACACACACACACACACACACACGCACGCACACACACACACACACACACACACAACCCCACGTCTAACACATGACTTCCTTTTCGGGGCCAACATCCCTTCATACTCCACATGCAGCCTCTCGCAAACACTCACGCAGGAGCGCGCGCACACAATTGCACTTCCCACCTATACGCGCCAGCATTGTGCTCACATGCACCTCACTCGTACGCTTCCTGTTTGTGTGGCGCAGTGTGTGTGAGGCGCAGAAGAAGTCTTTGAACGCAGCGCAGCGCTCCGAACCCAGACAACAGCGGCAGACATCGCTCTCGTTCCGCTGCTCCGCCGTGGCCAGGATGCGGGTTCGCCTGTCAGACCGCGATGTGTGTGTCGGATGAATGGGAGTGGAGCCGCGCGCTGGAGACACTTCGCCTTGGACTATTTCGACGGATGGACGCTGGACATTAAACTACAGGTAAGACAACAGAGACCGAACATGTTTTATTTTGAAGGGCACCTGATGCTTTACAACAGGGAGACTGATGATTTGTGACTGTATTTAGCTGCATCCATCTATCCAGTAATGGTGGGATGTATTGACATATTGGGGACTCGTGTCTCTAAACTTTCCATGTCATCTTGTTTTGACTCATGCAAATGTGTTAAATAATGTCCAGAAGTCATTTCTGTGCAATGTGAACGCCTTTGGCTGTCTTGTTCTCTGTCAGAGCAGCTGATGGGCAAAACCAGCCCACAGTTGATGGGAAATGCAGGGCTGTCGTCGTGGTGACAGTCCCTACTGTGTGAGCTCACTGCCCCCCTCCAAACACTTTGGGAACTTCTGCTTTCTCAGATGCCCTATGATTCATGCTTTTAATAAACGCTGAGGAAGAAGAAACGCAGCGGCACGTGTTAGGCGCCTGGACATTATCTCACTTCTAATGTCTGTGTCTGTTTGAATGGGAACATCCTTCAAGCCGGTATCCATTATATCTGTGTCGTCCCCCCTTTGACGGCTGTAGTTGGTTTTGACAGAGCAGGTGAAGTTATTGGTTTGCATATTTCTATGAAGGTATGATTCACCTTCACAAAAGGGCAAATACTATAAAGGGTGTACTATATTCTATATTATATATAGAATAATATTTATTATTTGAATGGGTAGGGACAACCAGGGATGCACAGAAAGACTCCTGTCTCTAGAGAGTTCAAGTTGATATGACCGAGTCAGTGATCTTTTAGGACTCCACCCCACAGAAACCATGCTGAGCCAACGCCTCAACTCAATATCCTTTTTGACTACAGAAATCAACCACCCGAACATTTTCTTTTCAAAGCTGTGTTGCATGAAAGGGTTTTTGTCTTAATAAACTGAGACCAGGTCTGTTCTATAAGTTAAATCATTAATATTCCAGCTGTTTCTCTGTCAAGTCTCGATAAATTGCAGCAAGTCGAGCCTCAAGTCCTTTTTTTTGGATGATTCCTTACAGTTTAAACATGCAGCTGTGCTCTGGAGGGGGGATTTGATCACACAACATCGGGTAAACTTTGATTTATCATAATAGCCATCAGGTAAATATGACCTGCATTCTCTCTCAGTGGCGGTCTGTGAATAATATTACATTTCAGCATCATTTTTCCCCAAATGTAAAGCGGCCCTCATTGCTCGCCTCCTGCCTGTCAGATGATGACCACAGACTCTTCCTGTGCAACCAAAGGAGTGGATCTTCTGTTTTTCTTAGAAATTGTTAAATTTCACAACCGGTTTGGATACAATCATCTCCTCCTGTTGAGAAATGACAACTGCTGTCGCAGGTCATGTGTCACGCTCGAAATAAGAAAAGACAAAGGAACCCAGATTAATAATGTTGATTGGAGGGAACAGATATTGAGAGGCTGCATTGTTTACCCCAGATATCACATGTGAAGAGTGAAGGATGTTTTGATGATTGTTTTTTTATTTTTTTATTTCGCATCTAGAGGTTGATTACAGTCTCCCAGTACAACGGTGTGTGTTATTCACAACGTTGCTTCCTGTTTGTCTCTTTATGGCTGTGGTATCAGTAAAATCTATATTTTCAACTTTACGACACACTTTTTAGTCAACACCCCCGTGTGTGTGTGTGTGTGTGTGTGTGTGTGTGTGTGTGTGTGTGTGTGTGTGTGTGTGTGTGTGTGTGTGTGTGTGTGTGTGTGTGTGTGTGTGTGTGTGTGGTGGGGATGGGGGTGTGAACATGTGCATCTTCACATGCACATGTTGTTGCAAAAAAGAAATATTCAGAGAGCTTTAAAGCACACAAAGTGTTTTTACCCACAATCATAAAAACAAATGTAGCAGGATTTGATTTTCTACTGGAAATCCTGGATATCTGCATCCCGATCATTTGTCGAATGACAATAACCCCCAGTGTTGTTGAGCAGACGAGTCACCGCCTGTTGTTTGGAGTTGAGTGTCATAACCTGATATTGCAGTGCCTGATATTTGCATTAAAGGTAGCTTCATCATATGGTTATCAGGATTTATTGAGGAAGTGAAGACCAGATGTTAAACAGAGTGGCTTTCTGTTCTGTAAGTGACAGAATAACCTCGACGGAGCACCCTGGCAGCCCAGTGGTCACAGCGCTTCAATTCCGCGTTCAATTCCAGATTTGTGACCTTTGTTACATTTCATACCCCCCCCCCCTTCCTCCCACTTCTACTCTGTCCTCATAGAACGGTGGAGTCATGGCTTTACAGTTCTAATGGAATACATCCAGCCAGAAGGGAAAAGATTCACCTCCAAGTCACATCATATATAATAGATATTTTCTAAAACTACCTTAATGCAGACTGTCAAAGTGTATCCCTGACCTTGGGAACAGCATGAATGAAAAAGAAGTCCTTGAAAACCCGGAAACATTCACATGTACAATTCCATGACAGCTGGGCAAACTGCAGCTGATGAAGATCACGCGATACGATGGGAAACACGAAGGTTTCTGCTGATGTGTTTTAATGTGACACACCGGTTAGTTCTCACCGGTGGCGGCTGTTTGAACTAAAGGGAAGCACTTCGTTACAGGAGAGCTTTGGAGTGGGGCCACTGTTGTTTCCTAAAGCCATAAGAGGTCGGTTCACATCCAGTAGGTCAGTGGAGGGGGGGGGGGGCTGCAGAGGAAGACTGGATGTGAATATCAGACTCTAACAATCAGGGAGGGTTGGGTGAAAAATGACAGGCACACACATATCCACACATACATATATACACAAGCTCTCCTCCCTGGTCTGTGGGAGTATATCTGAGAGTCTGATCACACCACAACAATAGGGAGGCACCTGCTTCCTCAGCCGAGCAGGGAAGCTATCTTCCTGTTAGGAAGCAGTTGGTAATGGGATCAGCGGAAGAGATGGGAAGCAGCCCGTGAGGAGATGGAAGGAGCATAGGCAAGAGAAATAATGATCACAGGTGGAGGTGCACTGACTGACTGCAATGGAGATGGCTGATAGGATCTGATAACGAGGAGAAAACGTAGAGAGGGGATTGGTTAATCCAGGGTCAATCTAGTCCTTCTTCCACTGCACAAGTGCTGCTTGTTATTGTCTGACTGTTGCAAGTTGCAACCCATGAAAAAGTGGAAGTGACCTTGTTGACTCTTAGGGATGTGCTGCATACATCCTCTTATGAAACACCACAGACTCATGCATTTGCAACACCACTAACAAATCGGCGTAAACAACAGTGATGGCACTCTGGAGTTGGGATGGACGTTTTCTGGTAAACTCCCAACCGTTGTATATTAGCATCACTCCCTGCCATGTTGACCTCGCAGTCTGAGGATATAAGGAAGCTTGTGAAGTCATTGTTAGCTGTTTTTCAATGCTTAGTATTGTAGATTTGCATGGGGAAATTAATTAATTTTGTTGAATTGATCAATTGGTGACTTTAAAGGTTGAGTAGCTATCTGTATTACTTGTAATCCTCATAACATAACGATAGCAAGGAATACATTAAAAGCTCTGATATGAAACAAATTAAATGTGTGGCCGTGGCAGGACTTTAAAAACCCTGTCCAATCAAAAAAGTTGGGCCGGAGAAAATAATTGGATGGCCTACCTGTCTGTCAATTCTTACATCCTGATTGTACGCATTCTGTCGATCTCAAGTACTCGTTTGGCGTTCTGGCTTTGAACAGAGGTTGGAACTTTTTTGGACTTTTTTGGTTCGGTCTTCAAGGTCAAAATCTGTGTTTTTTCCAAATCACTTTCTCAACCTTTAAATGATGTCAATGTGACACATTGTGTTCCTGTAAGAATAAAATCATTCCAGGGCCATTCTTCAAAGTCTACTACTGTCAAACTACACCAACGCGATAACTGACATCAGCAGAAATATTACTAGTTGATAAACACTTTCACTGCACCGTGCCACCACATATGAGGTCTTCAGCTCTTTTATTACCTTTACACGTCTCCATTGAACCCCATCCTGGATGCAGGAATCATCACAGCTCTGACTTATTAGTTCCTTCCGCTCCGACCGGGCTCTCCTCCAGGTCTGTCCAACGCTGACAATGACCGGAGTCCTCAGCGTTCGGGTGTCCAACACACTGGGCTCTGCAGCCCTGCTCGGTGCCATTCGGGACTCCTCTTAGACACAATACCCCTCTGGGGAGGGCGGGCCAAGTGTTTACCTCTGGGGGTATTGTTTTCGAATGGTAACTGTAGGGAAAGGAGTGAAGTGGTGGTGGGGGATAATTGAGCTTCATTCCTCTGCCCTCCTGAACTTGGGTTCGCGTGAGCATCCTGCCGTACCCGTCCGCCGGTCTTAATGATGAGGGTCGGATGTTTATGCAGTGTGTGTGTGTGTGTGTGTGTGTGTGTGTGTGTGTGTGTGTGTGTGTGTGTGTGTGTGTGTGTGTGTGTGTGTGTGTGTGTGTGTGTGTGTGTGTGTGTGTGTGTGTGTAGGCTACTGTATAATGTGTGTATGGGCATGCACGTGTGAATACGAACAATGGTTTATGTAACACGTAACATTTTCAATAGGTGCGATTGTGTTGCTTGTGTTCAGTTGTTATGTTGTACTTTTGAGTTGGACATTGTGAGAAGCTTAGCATAAAATCCTAAAAAAGGATGAGCAATGAGATGGGACAAAATGTCAAAATGTTGCTTTAAAGTGGCAGTCTGTAACATTTTAATCTAGTTAATTGTCTTTTAAGTTACGATCGATACGATCATATGACCCAATGAAAGTGCTTGTACTTAGAAATAGGATCTCTGTGTTTGTGGCGAAATTCTGCGCAAAATTCAAAATTAGTGAGGCTTTTCACGTCAGTCAGCAGCGGTTGGTCTGAGAAGCGATGCGTTTCTTTGTAATCGTAAATCGGTAACTTCCAACTGCTAAGTCAGGCTCCCTCTAGTCTAAAGTGTTTGACTGATGCAGCCAGGTACATTTCATTACTGCTGACTCACAATGGAGGATCAACAGCCAGAGAAAGAAGACCATTCAACTTCCAGTCCCATGAAAAAGAACCAAAAAACGAATCAAAGTGAAGAAGCACAAGCAATCAAGAAGCAAAGCGACCGCCAACGAGGGAAAACGACTGAGCTCCTTTCAGAGTGCATTTGAAGGCATCACACAGATGAGAGACAGTCAACACTGTTGGGTGAGGGAGATGAAGTTCCAGAGGCTCACCTGCAGTTCCATCTACCGCCAAAGAGGCCGCTAGAAGCGACGAATCTCAAAAATCTTACTGCCACTTTAAACCCCCAAAATTATATGAGCTGTGATGAATTTCTAAAGAAAAACTAATTTTAAATACTATATTTTGTGAAAGTATTTCTGACCTGCTAGAGAAACCAATGTTTTACCATTTCTTCCCATTTTATTTGTTACATTTTAAAATTAGAGTCACAGATTCAGATCTTACATTTACATTTGCATCCTAATCTTAAATTATTTTATTACTATTTGGCCATTTCTTTACTTATTTACATGTTTACACATACCACGTTTAAATATGTTACACACTTGTTTTGATTAGGCATTTCAGCTATGCACTGTATTAGAGCTGAGTATTGAATTATTTAAAATGAAATGTGCTAATTCTTGTAATATTTGGTTATACCAGTCATTCATATTAGTACTACATAGAAACATTTAAATCACTGTTGAAGTGATTTTCTTCTTCTCACTGTGTAATCCTCTGTTTACTTTGTTCACTTTAGACTTGTATTTTTTCACTGAACTCATATAAATCACTGGTTGTGCTCATTAGAACGGTGTGACAGTTAACCTGATAAGCAGGAACCTGTTGAATCTTCAAGGCCCTCTTTGATCTGACAGTTAGGTTTGCTAGAATAGATACACGCCTAAAGGACAACACCCATACATGTTCCATTACATTTATGAATCTGCATCTTGTGCTTCTTCAGAACTGTTTCGTTTTTTTTCAAAATCGTTCAGTTACTTTGATAGGAAATTAATCTTTTATGGTACCTGAGGTTTTTCCGCCCCTGCTTGTGTACAGTGTGTGTGTGTGTGTGTGTGTGTGTGTGTGTGTGTGTGTGTGTGTGTGTGTGTGTGTGTGTGTGTGTGTGTGTGTGTGTGTGTGTGTGTGTGTGTGTGTGTGTGTGTGTGTGTGTGTGTGTGTGGTAAGGTTATTGCACGAGAAAGTGAGTCATTCATTAACAGCTTTCCTTTATTTGTAGCTTTCATGTGAAATGGGGAATTTGTCGCTCTCTGGGGAAAGTTTGAGATGTAATCAGACAAAAACAGCTTTTGATGTCAATACTCATTTCAGGCTCACTTCAATAAAGCTTATTTTTCGTCACTGAAACAAGCTCATGAGTAATGTGTGTACATTTAGCTCTGATCAGTACAGTCGAGATGATTCACTTTTTATGTCACAAACAAAAAAACAAACAATAACTGCTAAGCTGACCAAACTCTAAAACACCAGAACTTTAAAAAATCTTCTTTAGGGAAGTAACGTTGTTCTGCTTCTCAAATTTGGACGTTTCCCAGTATTTGCACACAACATAAATATACTATATTTCCATGCCAAAACTCTAATATGAAGCAAGAGAAGCTTTAAGAATATATCAAGTTGCAACATAATGCAAAGATCTAACACGCTGCTGCATTGAGATGTGTCTTCCACACTGTATAGATATGAGTCAACCTGAGGACATTTACACCTGGTATTAATATGTCTCCTGGGAATGCAGACAAAGACAAATTCAGTTTTGAACAAAACAGGAAATGATTTATTTTTACGATGCACGGGGATTGCTGGGGGTTTGGAGGAGTCCAGGGGTTCTGTGAAGGACGGGGATTCCAGGTAAGATGTGGGCTGAAGGTAAGTGGCTGAGCCTGTCGAGACAGGTGAGTGAGCAGGTGAGACGTTTGGTCTGGAGCACTGTACCACTGAGTGGATGGAACAATCCAGTGAAGAGTGTTCGCAGGAACCAGAGTATATAAGCTGGTACTGATGAGGCTGACAAGCACTATCCGATCACCCAAAACACATTTCAATGCAAGGTGTACCTTGTCATTTTGTTCATTTTGTCTGACCTTTAGGGGGTGCTAGCCATTCCCCGCAAAACAGTCCTGTGCAATTTTGAGGGGAACTCCAAGACTTTGCAAGGGTGCATTTGCCAGTGAGGAAGTGGTCACATACATTTTGAGCATATGTTTTTAGCGAGACATTTACCTTGGTTTGGGTAGTGGTGTGGGTTTAACACTTGGTTTTTATTCGGTTGGAGTTGAGCTTTCAAACTCTGTCATTAAACACCTGCCAGGATGGATGTTGTTTATCAACCCTGCGAGATAAACCTGTCATCCATCCTGTCGGGCCACCGACGGGACGCCCCTGGTATCTTGTTTTGCATGTTGCTTCTGATGAGATGTGCTCAGAACAGAACTGAAACAACTTGCCACACCTGGTTTTGTCCTCGGATGCTGCATGAGCAACAAGCCAGACCTCACTGATAAACTGAAAGTTATAAAAGTGAAGTACAACCTGTTGAGACGTGATGGACGTTCCATGTTGTGTTCACACTGGAAATATGAAATGTTCATTGGAGTTTCACAACTCTGGTATGGATTTTAAGTGTGAAACCAGTGGGGGGCGCTTTTCTCTTTTAGCCTTCCATAAAAGCCAAACTGTATTACCACCTTGTCTGTTTTCCCTCTCTTTTTAGTTATGGCAATTTTATTTATACATTTCATTACATTGAATTGCTTTACATTTAAAGACAAAACAATAGCAGAAACGTGAGATGATAGGTAGCATAAACAACATGCATATAAGGAAACCGTAGCATATAAAAGCATAAACCCAACCACACAGCAATAAAAAACACCAACACAATCAAATAGAAACTCACACATAGCCGCACGTGAACAACGGTGAAAAAAACAAGCATGACCACACGCACACACACCTTCAACTACTTTCCATACTTAGTGTGTTATCTGCCTTCATGCAAAACAGACGCGATATCACATATACTGTTCATGAAAAGAGAGGGACATATCTGTGTTTATGTGGACATTACCAATACATTCAAGGGAGAATTTGAAGATACCATTCCACAGAACACATGGGAACGGGAACGTATCATATTTTGATACTGATTATCGGCTCTGTCCGTCCGTCTCTCCACAGAACCTGAGCGCTGAAGATGCAACACACCTCGTGCACAGAGGACCGGATCCAGCACGCTCTGGACAGGTGTCTGGACGGGCTGAGACGAAGCCCCACAGCAGCACACCACTGGAACGGTAAGACCCCGGGGCCCATGTAGCGACGCGGACCGCAGCTGAGGTTTGGTAAAAATGTTTAACATGAAGCAGGGATGCATAGTGGAGCAACGACTACATACATTTCTGCACTGCTTCAATGAAGATGAGGGAATTTCTGTGGAAATGATGATGAATCTTTTCAGCTGGAACCTTACAGCTTAGAAATGAGAAGCTGGGCTCGTTCATGTGTCATGAATGTAGGAGAACTAAGGTGGGCGACGCATGAATGTGAATGGCCCTATCTAGAGCCAGTGTTCTCTTTTTCTGCTCTGGGCTGCTGGCCCATGAAGAGGACCCACGCTGTATGTAGATATAAACCTCATTCTAATGAAGATTATACACTAAAGAAAACATGCTTCTAAATATTTTATTCCATTTCTGCCAATAAATTCCCCTAAATGCTACCCACCCTGCCTTTGATTAAAATCAAACTTTTTTCCTAGCAGTAATGTGCATGCTGACTCACCGGAATAGTTATTGAACTGAGCTGTTAGTTATTAGATCAAATGTATCTTCTTTTTATATTGTTTTTTGGCTGACATGCTAATCTAGAGCCACTGACCCAGCCGGCTCCGACCAGGGTCCGACAACTATCCAGCTCTTCTCCCGAGACTCACGCAATCTTTTCACATGTTCTGAACTTTCAGGCTGGTTTTGTGGATTTTGGGCTGGTTAAACTTTGTGTCATAGAGATGCTTATTACTTGGAGAGCATTATGTTTCTATGTAAACACCTGTGACACTAACATTAGCAGAGGATGTTAGCGTATCATTAAGTAGCATTAGTACGTCTATGCTACGCTACCGAAGGTATACACATGTTCCTTTTGCTTGTCAATGATCTACCCGGCTTTACGGGAACGGAGTTGTTCCTTAATTTCATTGCCTTCTGTCTCGATCGTCAGGTGTGGTGGTTCACTTTTAAACTCTGAAGCCTTTAGATTCTGTCTTTAATTGCAGTGAGGACTTCAGTCTACCAACTGAGCTATCTGGCTCCACTTTTCATTTTTTATAACCTGTTTTCGCTGCTAAATCAGTTTGACATCCTGTTTAGATTCTTCAAATGCATATATTAGCTCTGTCTGCTTCTCTGTGAAATCTGTATTCTTCCAAAGATTAGATAATATTTCTTCAGGGAGTGCGGTTAGTGACCATGTGGGTAGCTCAAACAGTAGCAGCGAGGGGTCAGTCGAGCAGTCTTGCTCAAAGGGCTGCTGGATATTGTGTCAGGGTTCAAACCTGCAAACCTCTGCATCAAGTACACATTCGAATGTGATATGTGGCGTTTGCAGTGCCGACACCAACATGCGCTCGATGTTCGTTCCCGCTTTCTCGACGCAACGGCGGCGCGGGGCGTCCGAGTGCACGGGTGTTGTTGTTGGTGACACTGCTGCTGTCAGATCATCGAGGGGAAGGTGTTATTGGGTTCTGGAGGAAGTTGTGTGAATAGACAGCTGAGAGGAAGTGGTGGGACAGACCGCAGTGTGTGAGTGAGGCATCATGGGGCCTGAGTAAAAACAGGGCAGAAGATTTAATCAGCCTCACGCATGTTAATCAGTGCTAAAGTGACACAAACATCTTCTAGGTTAATACCCTGATATCCCCAGTGATGCTGTGATTTTTTTTTTTTAAACCAATGGAGCTCTCTAGTCAACATTGATGATGCAACGGCACCTGTGACCTTTAGAGGCGTTAGATGTTATACGAAATACAGCAACCGACAAGTTTCTTGGAAAACCTTTCTCTATATCCTGAACAAGTACTGATGTGTTACTTCCTCTGAACCTGAGCTCAGAGATACAACCGGAGTCGTTGAAGCCGAGGGATCAAACAGAAAGCAGGGTGTTTGTGAGGAGTCAGCGATCACACTTGGTTGTTTTTTGTGGGTGTGATCGACGTAAGATTGGTGCGGTGGTGAGAAACTGTATGCTCTTTCCCGTTCTACCTCAAGTTTCCATTTCACACTGTAATAGAAAGCAAGCACTCAACACATCTCCTTCCTTTACATCCCAAAGCTATCACGGCGAAATGCAAGTTTCCAGTTTTTGTAAAAAATAAATAAATGTATCCACACTTTATACCTAACCTGGCCTGTTATGATAAGTGAATCTGAAGTTTTTAGATTTGACTTAAACTCATATATGCATTCATTATATCCTCAGAAACCAATACCAACACAGTCTCTGAATTTCCTAGAAATGTTGCTTTTTGATTTGATTTGCTTAATGAAACTGGAAGCACAAGAAATTGTTCATTCAAGGCAGAGCGAGGTTTCGGCGTGCCTTCTTGACCAAATCTTTCTTGACAGGGAGATTTAAATCACAGTGACATTTATACCTCAACATATGCCTTTTTGCTTGCATGCACAAACATGGGGTTTACTTGTATTATCATAATGCACAACTAACAATACATTGCTGACCTTTTAGTTCTGCTGCGGTCAGAATGCACAAGCCACATTTAGCAGAAATGGGAAATAACATATATAACACACACACATCACTGTGTGTCTGTTGACTGGCTATGCTGCTACTACCGGTGCCACTGTTTATTGAATATCCTTAGTGAAACCCTGACAACATACAGTTTAAAGGGACAGTTCACCCTAAAATCAAAAATACATATTCTTCCTCTTACCCAAGAGCGTTTTGGAGATATTAGGCTGCACTACAAGAGGAAGGCCATATAGTCCCATTATATTGGAGAGCAGGCAGAAAAGATGAGACAACTAACACCAAAGGAAACCTAGATTGATAGACGGCACGACAGGTAAGAGGAATATTATATTTTTGATTTGTGGGTGAACTGTCCCTTTAATAGCTGCCTGGCTAAACTCATAATTAATTGTGAAATTTATGAATATTTTCTTCAACCCACTGATGATCTATCATAATGAGTATGTGAGCTTTATTACCTCTGTCAGCAGGATTAAGGGAAAACTACTGGACCGATTTACAGTAAACTTGGTGGAAGGGTGTAGCGTGGGCCGTGGGAGAACCCTGTATGTTCTGGAGCAGATTGATTTTGGCAGATGTGCTCTCCGAGGGCCCTTGTGAAAGATGTGTGCTTGAGATGTTACAGTAAAATACGTGACCGTCTTTTGGGTTTGGAGCAAAACTGTAGTGGTTAAGGAAAAATGTGACTTTTATATCTCCTACTATTTTCAACATGTCTGTGCATTTGTGCCTCTTTCAGTGCTGATGTGCTCGGCGGGTCAGTCAATGAACCGCTGGAGCCTGGAGGAGCTGGTGAAGAGGGACCCTGAGAACTTCCTCATCCTCTTACAACAGATCATCAGGAAGACCAAAGAGGTGAGAGGTCAAAAGGTCAAAGACGACATGTTGTGTAGGAATGCCGTCACTGCTGTGAAAAACAGTTTGCTGTAAATTCTGCCCTAATCTCTGCTCTCTTTCTGTCCGAGTTCAGGTTCAGGAGAAGTGTCGGTACGAGCTGGTGGCTCCCCTCGCCATCATGTTCTCCTCCACGTTGCTCCAGGTACAAACCTTCATCCAGATTTGATTAAAACGTGTAAGAAAGTAGAAGACAAGACTTATTCGGTTCTTAAACATTCTTTTCAATAGGAGCCAAGAACCCCCAGAGTTCAGTTTGAGCTGGGTAGCAACTGATAATGTTGCCGCTTTGAGGTTTCATAATGATGTGACAAATGTACGTTTGTTTTTTTTGTTTATCATCATAAAGTCTGTAGTATTTTATAAAACAGTGGCGAATGAGATAACATGTAGGGTTGCCAACTCTCACACTCCTGGCGTGACACTCACGCTGTCACCATCAATCTCACGCTGTCACGCACACCAACGAAATGTGAGTGTCACGCCAGGAGAGAGCTGGCAACCCTGTAACATGACATCATTACACTAAACTGTGTTGATTACCTCATAAGGTATGTGGCGTGTTTGTAGTTGATGATGCAATATAGAAGTTGAGCTGTGATGTAATATTGGATGAGAAGGAGAAAACTATCATATTAGGAAATGTTGGTGTTACGATCGTCAGTGGAAGTTATGATGCACCTCTTAAGAATATTTATAACAAAATGTATAATAGATATGACTATGAAAGTTCACCAGTTGATTACACGTTAAGAGAATATTTTTGTTTAAAACATGCAAAAGAGGCACCATCTTATCAAATATGTGCTAATTTCCCCACATTTTCAGAACAGAAACCTGAACATTGGGTAAAGCCAGGTTCAAAACCATGTTTGTTGACATATTACAGTGAAATGTGTTTACAGAGGATATTGTGTATCACTCTCAATTACTCCACGAATCAGGATATACCGTCAACAGCCAGAAAACAATCTATTTTTACCATGTTTTTAAGAAACAAATGTTTTATAAATCAGGTTATGAATGATACATAAACAAACCCTCCAAGTTGATCTGGAATGTTGTGTTTATGTTTCATCTAAATGTGCAGCTAGGATGTTTTCTTTCCACTCATCTAAAAGATGGAAACAAAATAAGCCAAAATCTCAAACTTGATAAGCACATGAAAAAAAAGTGTTTTGCCTCCCATTAACATACAAAACTGTAATACATCACCGGTTGTATTACATATCTCATCCAAAATATAATTATAATCATTATAATTATATAACATAATATTAGTTTTTAGTTATCAGTTGCTGTGGGGGAAACCCTCCCCGGAGTGATTGGTCCACACTCATGCTTGTTGAGGAATCCCCACTAAAATCCCTGCTGTGTGCCTCGGTTGCAGACGCCACACTGCCCTCCAGACACGGAGCTGCTAGAAGAGGCTGTGGAGGTGTTTCGCTGCTTCCTCACGTGGCCCGAGCCGTACTGCAGTGTGTGTAGACGCCTCCTCTCCATGCTGCAGCTGGAGATCAGGGCCCCGGGTAAATACAGATGGCTTCATGTTGTTTCTATGTCTCCTAACCCTGGTAATCGCTCTCCCCCTAGTGACCAGTCTAGGAAGTGCATTCAAGATGACTAATGTAAACACCACGAGCAGCAGCAGCCATGCCGGGTGGATGATAAGACTTCAGGTCGAACTGAGTGCCGTGTGAAAGCAGATGAAGCTTCAGCATTTACAAAACAAACAAAAAAAAAAAAAGCAGAAGCTGCGTGTGAACACCTACGCTGACATTTACAGGAAGTGTTAAAGGAAGTGCTAAACGCACGGCAATAGACTGAATGAATACATTTGAATGAACTGAATGAATGAGCGTGGAATGGCCATTTAACATCCCCGTGTTTTGTTGTCAAGGTCACTCACACTGAAGACACTCTATGGAGTGCTTTGGTGCCTTTGGCTTAATATTTGTGCTGCATCTATTGCAATCAGTGAGGCGTTAGTGTAACATTACTAGAATGTTGTAGTCACATAAAAGGCAGGTGGATAAAAATCTACTCCGAGTAAATTAACTCACCATTTTCTTCAGTGTAGCCAAAAAGAGCTATGGATGCAACAAGCAATATTAAGCCACATACATGAAATAATCTGCCACATAGAACTCATTTATGAAATCAACAATGAACATCACCAAAGCAGACACCACAGTGACACAACAATATCAACTCGTCTCAGGAAAGCCCTGGGGGGAATTATTTCACATTCGGCACAAACTATCACTCAAGAATGAGCTGATTAAATTTTGGTAGCCAAAGGCCAAAGGTCAATGTTTCTCAGGAACGCCTTGAGCCAATTTCTTTAAATTTGGCACAAACATCCAGTTGCACTTAAGGCTGAACTGATTCAAATTTGGTGGTCAAAGGTCACTGTGGCTAAAACGCAATCATTCATAAGCTAATA
Source organism: Eutrigla gurnardus (assembly GCF_963514095.1). NCBI lineage: Eukaryota > Metazoa > Chordata > Actinopteri > Perciformes > Triglidae > Eutrigla > Eutrigla gurnardus. Next base: position 14,013,021 of record NC_139917.1, read on the forward strand.
ATGAAAGTTTCACATGGCTTCCACTAGAACCCTGCCATGTTCTTGTCTAGGTGATTTAGAAACCCTCAACTGATGGAATAGCTTATTTTTCCATTCATATTCATTATTTTTTTATTTTTCCTCACAGGAATTTCCTTTCAGAGACTTGTGAAAGAAGAACAGTTCCTCAACATCTCCAGCCAGAGCTCCAAGACCATGTACGTTTACACATTAGAAACTGATACATATACTGTTTGTATGCTTTACTGTATCTATATTTTGCATTTACAATTTAGGATTTACAGTAGAATGTAAAGCTCTTCAGTTTCTCTTAGGTCATCTGGGACTAAGGGCTTCCATGCTTAAGAAGGGCTGGTGATATTCGGATATCTGGACATTTATATTTAGAGGGACCTACTTTGGTGCACTTCCCGTTAAACAGAATGCGTCAAACAATTTATTTTCAGTCCAGTTCAGAGTTCCAGTTATCTTTGCACCTTCTGCTTTCTCGTTAAATTGGGGCTTGTTTGTTTTTTATGTCAGTGAGTCACAATATCTAATCTCACACCTTAAAGGGTCATTCTATTCAGAAACACTTTCTGTTATACTACTCAGTGCCCACAAGTATCATGACTGAATTATAATTAGGTGGGTGGCACTTCCTGACCTGGGAAGTCCCGTTTCATCCACTTCTCCATCAACCACCACGCAAAATAACCCATCAGCACGGCAGCCTGTTTGCATCACCATGTGAATGTGCGTACATGTTACAACATGACCAGTGATGTCACCCGTGTTCCGCCTGCAGGACCGTGCTGCTGATGAACCCCTGTGAGGTGCCCGCAGACTTTCTCTCCGTGGCTGAGCAGCTGTGTCGTGTTCAGCACTCGCAGGAAGAGACCTACATCACCCTGATCAAACACGCCTTCCAGTCCACCCTGGGCACCAAATACCCTCTACACAGCATCCACAGAGCCCTGCAGGTAAGAGCTCAGAGCTGGACCTCCGACCAGAGTCCATCCATAGTTCCCAAACATGCCGGATGTGTGTTTAAAGTGTCCTTTGTGGTACGGGGTAACATTATGTCATTGATTGAGAGATAACTCTCCCGACCGTAATTACTGCCCAAGAGATAAATCATTACTTACTTTTGTACACAAGTTATTGAAAACACATGTCTTACAAAATGTATGCATTGGAGTGGAGTTAACAGACAGATTTTTTAATATCCTGTATGCCAGCCTTTCATATTGCATGTTATAAGCGGGCTACACTTATCAGAACACGTCAAACAGCCAGGCTCCCTCGTGTGGCTGAAAGTTGTACTGCAGATATAAATGTTTAATAAAAGACGACGGAAGAAATTCTGCACATTTAGGCAGGATAGCGATACAGGAACGTGTCACCGTTACTATACCATGTCCTGACTACTCTGTGCAGGCAAAAAGTGTGGATGAGTTGGGGGTGATCTTCTCCGTGGTAAGCGATGTCTTAGAGACGGCCGCCGCCATGAGTGACCCTCTGAAGGGCCGCAGTCATGTGATGCAGGGACTCGAGCAACTGAGGGAGAGCATGAGAATCCCAGCATCCAATGGCAGGAAGTGCGATGGTGAGAGGGCACATTTCAATCAACATCATAATATTTCATATTTCCAGTGGACATTGCTCTGATAGGCTGTCTCTTTTTGTTTCCTGTCGTCCCTTTCAGTAACGCTACAAACTCTACCCTTGCCAACAGCCAAGTGTTACATGTTTCACTGGGAAAAAGATAACTTCGGTAAAGTATTCTGCCCGACACTTTATTGAATCATACACAGGAATATCTTTCTTTTTGTGTTTTTAATGCCGAATGTGATTGATATTTGTCTATTCGGTCTCCTGCAGATGTTCTGAACACTCTTTTGGATCATGAGCCTGATGACCAGGCAGACGTTGGTGGTGATGATGACGATGATGATGAAGATGAGGATGAGGACGAGGAGGTGACAGAAGAAGGGGAGGAGGACGAAGACAAAGAAGAGGAGGGAGAATTGCCTATGATGTCTCTCTCTCTCACTAATGGCTGCAGCCCCAACCATCGTGCCTCCACCTTCTCCACCACCTCCTCCCTGTCCACCGCCTCCAAAGACTCCATGTTCTCCACCTTGTCCGTAGCCTCCGAGTCCTATGCTCCGTCCCTCTACTCCGTCACTTCCGGCGGTGACAGTGACTTCGAAGATTCCGACGACTACATATGCTCCTCCCCCGCCCCTGAAAAATCTCTGCCAAAGTCGACGAACAAAGCTCGGCTCAGCCAGCACTTTTACCGGCTCTTCGTCAAGCCCAAGAGCCCTCGGTCGCTGTACCGCGCCAAGAGCTTAGGAAACGCAGAATCCAAAGACCTTTTAGTGGTGCGAGAGAAGCGCTCCAACTCTCTGCCGCAGCAAGTCAAGCTGCGTTGCCCCGAGCCCTTCCTCCAGCCCCAAAGTCAAACCCTCAGACACGTCTGCTTCCGGCGGAGGCCCATCCTCAGCAGCGACGAGGACAACCAGAGCACCACGCTGAGGGTGGTGGTGTTCGGGGCCGATCACGTGGCGGGGAAGGTGGCCCGAGCCTACAACAGTCTGAGGAGGAAGGAGAGCGCGTGTCCACGCCTCAGCAGAGCCTTCAAGCTTCAGTTCTACTTCATACCCGTGAAGAGGGACTCTGCAGCGGGGCCGGGGAGTTTGAGGCCTCCTCAAAGTGGAACTCCAAAAGGAGCGCCGCCGCCTAACGTGAGTAGCAGAGTACTCAAACCAAACATCAGCTGAGTCGTACGGTGAAACATGAAGAGAGACGGATCATTCCTCTGTTGTAACTGTTGCTTTCACCTGAGCAGGATCTTCACCTCGCGGGCGCCGGGGGCAGCACTAACGACATAGCCCACCTCCTCGGTATGTTGGACCCTTGGTACGAAAGAAACACCCTTAGCCTGCTTAACTTGCCTGCCAACGTCGTCTGCCAGGTACAACTGGAATCTAACTTTTGCACTTTTAACAAGAACTTTTGCACTTTTGTAGAACTAACCATCACGTAGCGCATCACTCATCCGTACAGCCTGGAACCACCACGACATACATCATCCCGCTTTATCGTTGTATTGACTTCTGCAATTGTTTTGCGTTGCTTTGCAGCAAACCTCAAAGACGGAGTCAGAGTCGTATGACAGTTCATACGAGCAGCGTCTGCCCATCCTGGCCGACTTGATCCTGTACTACTGCCGCTACGCTGCCCGGCCGGCTCTGATCCAGCTCTATCAGGCTGAGGTCTGATATGCTTTCAAAACACACACACACAGCACTAATACACTATATGCACCTTTTTAAAAAAAACAAACCCTGGTATCCAGACCCAGGCAGAAACAGGACCCCGATGCCCTCTTGGTCTTATTATTAACAACACAGCTCTGATTCAGTGATTGATTGAGGCCTTTGGTGTTGCAGCTGACGTTGGCCTGTGGTAAGCGGAGGACCGAGGTGTTCGTCCACTCCCTGGAGCTGGGTCACACCGCAGGAACACGAGCCATAAAGGCCATGGGTGAGTGCTGTGACACACGAACCAAGCACATGCACGTACCCTAGCAACCGGGACCACGATGAATCAAATCCTCCCAACAGTTTCCAAGCACCGAAATGCTTCATCGGCTTTTATAGGGGTCGAGTCTGGACCACATTTACGGTAGCGGGACATCTGTTATTCCTATTTCATGATTCAGTCCACTTCTACTTTTCTAGTTTCACTTGCAGCCGCCACATGTGCGTCTGATCTTTTAATTTCCTTTTGGGAAGTTAATATTCAGAAAAAGTTCTTTATGCCTCATCTGGTTAGTTATCTTCATACAAAATTATCTTGTTTTTTGTCATTTCAAATGTAATATCTTCGACATTGAATGCTTTCTGTAAAACTTCTGTCACGGTGCAACAATTCCAGTGTTAATTACGCTTCAATTAGTGAGAAGTCTGAATGTTTAGTAATGTGTGTGTGTGTGTGTGTGTGTGTGTGTGTGTGTGTGTGTGTGTGTGTGTGTGTGTGTGTGTGTGTGTGTGTGTGTGTGTGTGTGTGTGTGTGTGTGTGTGTGTGTGTGTGTGTGTGTGTGTGTGTGTGTGTAGGTGCTGCCAGTAAACGGTTCGGGATTGACGGCGACCGAGAAGCAGTGCCTCTAATGTTGGAGTTGGTGTACAACAAGGTAAAATTATTTCATTCCCTATCAAAATGAATGTGTTGAAACGGCACTTTAAATACCAGCAGATAGACGTGTTTTCCCTGTTTGCCCCAATTCAACTGTTTTTTCCCCGGTTATGGTCACTTCTCCAACCACGGGAAATGACACATCCAAACTTTTTGCACCGAAACACAAAGTCTGCTAAACAGTCATGAACACGTGCCCTGTGGTCCCGTATGACGCATCAGAGACTGTGTGATGTGATTCATCGTCCATCCCTTATCTTTCGTTAGATGCATTTCCTAAGTTTGGAATATTGTTCACAACTGAAAAGGCAGCAGGCGTTTCTCATTCCCCACTATTTTCACAATGATTGTATTTTATTCTCCTCCCATTCAGGTGGTGATTAGTGGGAGGAGCCAGTGGAAAAGAGAAACCAAAGTCTGTACGTCAGTCAACTTAACCAAAGCGTGCAAGAACCCTGAGGAACTAGGTATGCTACTGCTACTGCTACTGCCACATGCTGCTCTGTCCTAACACCCAGCTATTTTTGCAATTCCGGTTCCTTCTCTCAAAGTCAGTTATTATTTTATTTTATTTTTTACGTGTTTTTGGTTAATTTTCTGAAATTAGTTTGTGGGTAACATAAGGTTAAGCTTTTTAATGTTTTGTTCTATGAATAAAATATAAAAAACATCAGTAAATATCTTAAAAAAGGCGGTTGCTAACAAGTGGCTAAATGAGGCTACAAAGCGTAATCATAAAAGTGGTTCATTTGTGAAAATGATCTTGCCGAACTTACCGTTTTAGTATTGTAAAGTTGTGTTTGCCACAGATCATATTTTCTGCAGTAATCTTAAATCCAATAGAAAGCCCATTGGGTTTTTTTGTCAGGGGAACCAGTGTGAGACTGAACATTAGAATCAACATAACATAATAATTCATGCTTAGTGGACACAGAAAATGTTTCATTAGCAAGTCAATATTTCAACAGGCGCTGTATATTTTGTGTTACTTTTGATACCTGAATTTGGTGATTCTGAAGCAACTTCTGTCAGATGTGCTCATAATTGAATTGAAACGATCCCTGCTAGACTCAAAGATGGAGTGCCTGCAGCTCACGATGACCGAGGTCCTGAAGAGACAGAACTGTAAAAGCAAGAAGGGCTACAACCAGGTGAGACAGACGTGACATCAGCCCGGCGCGGTGGTTTGCGGTTCAGCAAAAGGCGCCGTGTCAGCCGCCTATTTCACAAACACTGTCGCATGACATTCTCTATTTGAAGACTGAGCACCTCAGTACCCATCTAGAGCCTCTCGTCTCACGTCTGCTGAGAGAACCTTTTTTTTTTCAATCTGACTGCTTGATGGAACAAAAAGCCACAATACAGGCAGCACTCATATCTGTTTTTGTAATAATATTACTTGCTCAACATTACTAGCTCAAGCCTCTTTTAACAACTTGGGGACAAAAACCTGCTGTATCAATGGACTTCATATATGCAAATATATTAGCACTGTTTTGGAGGAAAATTCCATCCCTATAGTATTTTTTTGTTTGTTGGTCTTCTTCTCCAAATTGGTAATTTGTGAGGTGCAATGCGTTTAGGTTTGCCGTGTTCTCTTTGCTTTTGCAGCAGCTGAGCATGACGGACGTGAAGGTGGACAAGGTGCAGGTCAGTGGTGCTGGAAACACAACCTTCGCTGTGTGTCTGGACCAGGATGAGAAAAAGATACTGCAGTGTGTCATCAGGTGCGGACACATATAACACACACACACACACACACACACACACGCACACAAAATGAGGAAAGTCAAAACTCGATTCTTTAAAACGTACATTTGTCCTCACACGCATGTGCAAACACACAGGAATAAATGTAGACACGCACAGAGTCTGGAAAAAAGAACTATTTAATCAAATGGTTCTGTGGTGTGGTGATCCTCTAGACCAGCACCCCTAATCTGTTAACATCTTTAACATAAAAACCCCATCTTTCAGGAGTTCTAGATAGATTAGTCCTCGCCCCAAAGACAGCATTTATTAATTATTTCTCATGTCATCTTCTGCAGCCAGAACCCAGTTTCCTCCCAGATAACATATTTGACTAGAAAAACACATCCACTCCTCACAATTGTTGTAATGTATCTAACCTACGTGTCTCCCTCTGTACCATCCAGATGTGACATATCAGTCTGTTATAAACCTGACAGCTCCACCGACTGGAGGCTAAGAAAAGCCCCGACCTCAGCCCAGATCCAGCCTCTGAACCCCACCTTCTGCTCCCTCCTCTGCCTGCCCATAGTCACTTTCAGTGGGGCTATTCCCTGAAACTGCTCACCACTGGATTGTTTGAAAGGAAAGATTCTGTCCACTTATTTATGCTCTGAATAACAATGACACTGACCACAGAAGGAACATTTACAAGGCACAGGTTTTTTTTTTTTTTTTTCTCCATTCATGCCTGGTGTCATGAAGCTCCTGTAGTCAAGTCCACATGACTCAAACGGCAACATGATGAAAACGTGTGCAGAAAGGCTGACCTGGCAGTTCCTTAATCATTGGTGATCATTAATTATAGAACATACCAAGGAACTTGCGAAACAAAGGACATACAATAGTTCTAACGATGCACAGTCCAGCTTCCTCTGTACAAAGCAATCATTCACTGTTGTTAAGGAAGCTGTTGAGGTTTCATTCCACAAGTATCGGTTCCTTCTTCTTGCTGACAGAGAAGTAATCATACATACCCGCAGTAACGTTAGAATGTAATTTGGTCAAACAGGGCGAATCTACAGCACAGGCTCTCAGACGAGATGTTGCAATAAGCCAGGGTCCTCCCCAGGGATGGGATGTAAAACTGTGGGCAGCATTCTCGAGTCAAAGTTTGAGAACGTTTCTCTGGATCAACCGACATTGACATGGAGGACTAGTGTGAACTTTTACACCTGATCACCATGTGCTGTGTAATGCCTCCATTATTGTGGGACTATGTGAATATATCTGAGAATGGACACTATGGACTTATACAATGTGTAAATATTATGTTTGTAAAATATGACATTGCATGCTGTAACTTGATAAATTGTTATATACAGTATATGGGAATTAAGTGATAACATTTACATGTCATTTTTAACTGAAGTTCCAAATGTGGCCAGCAGGGGTCTCTGTTAACATTCCAACTGACTTCAGTTGAAGTACTTACTTACTTTCACAACCATTGCCATTAGTAAAGTTTCACTTTGTAATAACTGTAATGGAATTTATGTACTGAACATATCTTAGTTTTTGCAAAGTGCTTACCTTTATTTAATTACGGACACAGATGGAAAATATACATTTGATATTGTGGTGCTATAAAAAAAAGAAAACTGATTTATTGCACTTTGCATACTGTAAACTATGACACACACACACACACACACACACACACACACACACACACACACACACACACACACACACACACACACACACACGCACACACATTCATATGTATATATCTTATATGGAATTGGAGCACTTGATCATTAATAAATTAGGTACTGTTATGATCAGATAAATGCCCTACAAGCCTTCTCTGAGGAAATGTATATTTATAATTGTGTGTATTGTCTTCGCAATGGATACATCTGAAATTCAGTTTTCGTTAAAATATGTCTTCAAGATTCAATTTCATCTTGACATGTGCCTTTATTTGTAGAAGTGCCTGTGTATATAACCAACTGTGTGTACAGTGGCGGAATATAACTGAATACACTCGCTCAGGTCCACATATCCTGTCCGTCTGTCTGTCGGTCTGCCTGTCTGTCCCTGTCTGCGCTTCGAAACACCTGTTATAAACCGGTGCACATGAATACGTGCTCTGATTGGTTACCAAAAGCGCAGTGACGCGCCATTGGTCGGTTGCGGGGGTGGGCGTGGTCTCCGGACGGGTCTCAAACTTTCAGGTTGACCGGAGCCGAGTGAAGTGTCCCGGCGACGGAGGGATGATATACTTGCTGACTGCTGCTGTCTGGACAACTTAAACCGCAGGTACGTTTTGCCTGAAGGCTAAAATATTCATATCTTTACATCGCTACACTTCACTGTGTACGCGGGCTACTCGTAAACACGTCGACGTGTGTAATTAAAGTGTAACGTTAGCTAGCTAATAACGCAGATAATGAACTTTCACGTTAGCCTGCATGTCACGTTATGCAGACGAACACAAAACTGTAAGTGTACGTCTAGTTTTAGTACATATATAACAGCTCTTCTCTTATCACTTGACCTGTTTATATATTATGGTATATTTGTAATGATGTTTACATTTCGCACTGATCAAATCAGCTTATGCGGTTCTGTCACCAATATACATGATGCCCCGTACCATGCAGATAAGATAGTCAGTGTGGTTTACTGTGCAGCACCTGACTGTCTGGTAGCTGACCAGAGACCGCTGTCCTGCTGCAGGCTACAAGTCAGCCAGTCCTTTGAAGAGCCTCCTCTTTCTTCCCTCATATATGTTTAGCTTTTTTCTGAATGGGCTCTTTCAGTCAGACTATATCAAAAACAAACTTCCACACGTCACGACCTATGACGCGAGGGAATTTGGTTTATTTTTTTCCCCTCCTGAGATAACAACAAGGCTTGATAACAGTGCCTGATCTGATTGAAGCCCCGGCTCTCTGTTGTGTCTGTTGGGAGTCTAAGAGCACAGCTGTATATCTTCCAGCTTCCTTGTTTTGCCTCCCGGCTTCCTGGTACGACGTTGGGATTAAGGGGATTCAGGGTGGCTGCCGTCTCTCTCTCTCTCTCTCTCTCTCTCTCTCTCTCTCTCTCTCTCTCTCTCTCTCTCTCTCTCTCTCTCTTCCTGAAATTAGCCAATTATAATTTAATGTTGTGGGTGATTACCTATAGATTTACATTTAAGGCATTTAGCTTTTATTTATGTTAAATATTTATGTTAAATATTTACTGATTATACAAATCTCGCATGTTGACATGAAGGTGTTGAAGCTAATCACTGCAACACAACGCCCAGTTAAACATGATCCCTCTGAACAAATCAGACTGATGATGTCAGTTATTGGGTGAGGCATTCCAGTTAGACATGAGAAAACAGTGACATGGTGGTTAAAAATATTCAAGCAATTAACTGAATGCTGGTAATCCTGTCTTGAACTTGGTTCTAGAGGAAATAACCTGAAACATAATTGGACACTAAATAACACCTTAAAACGATTAGTTATTCTACTGCACATGGTGAGCAGAATTAGTTATAGTCCACAGGTCTCGGGTAACCTTATCATTAGGCATCACTGTGCCAAAATATGTCATAACCACACAGAGGTACATCGCAATCATCCACAGTGAGATAATGCTGCAAGACGACATGTGGATAGCTGTTCAGGGGAGGTGATGACAGGAACAGGGGAACCACGAAAGGCAGTGCTCCAATTAAAACGAATCAATGCAAATAGAAATCGCATCTAACTAATGGCGATCATTTATCTGCCAACACCCTTTGTAATAGTTATAGTAACTAAGTACATACAGCATGAATCTTCCTCTTAGCTCACCTTCTCATAGTAACAATAGGGAACATCGTTTACCACTTACATGATGAATGCTGCAACCGCAAGTGCACTATAGAAGATAAGTGCATGCTGTGATTAAAAAACAACATGTTGTCAGTTGTTGACTTCAGCAGGATGAAACCGCTGCCCATTTAGGAAACACGCCCAAAGGTTTTATTAACAGAACAGTAAACAAAATGTCTTTCTGCTACGACATGAGAACCATCAAGAAGTAACAAATAGTTAACAAACTTAACAGCTACTCTAAGGCAGGTAGAGACGTTGGAGTTATCTCAGACTGTTAGTTACCTTTAGATTGGCCACATAGCCATTATGTTTCTTAAGGCAGGACTGCAACACAGCTACGGGTTTGTCGCTTCATGACAACCAACATTATGGTGTACGAGTCATGACCTACCAGTTTTAATAGGAACAGGAAAGTCAGTGTGATGTCAGCAGAGTGTGTCACATTTAAGTATTCAGAACTATGTTTTTCTTATGTGTATAATCACTTGAAACTAAGAATTGCTGTTCGCTTAGGATGAGCTAAAAACTGGGGCTGCAGTCGAATAGTCTTTTTTGCTTAGGAAGGATCCTAACTGAAGAAGTGACCCGGAAGTAAACAAGTGGCCGTCATGATGAGGGCTGTTCAAATTCTCTAAATGCAAAGGAAAGGAGCTCCAATGCTTCCTTTCAGAGCTCCTTTAGCATAGGATGCAACGGACCTTCCTATACGAAAGGAAAGAAGATTACGCCGACCCAAAATTCAATTCAATTTAAAGTGCTGCACACCAAAACAAACAATATGTTTAGTTGCATATTTAACAATTACTTTCCTGCAGACCTAGACATTGGAATTGTGTTGATAAATGTGTGTAGACAGTGATAATAATGTAATGGTGTATTTATTTTCAATCATGTTACAAATGTTACAACCTACAAACAACAAATGAAATGAAATGTAAACACAGCAAACAGGAAGGAGGAGCTGCTGAACTGAAGCCGGTCAGTGAACGAGCTGCTTATAAATCCAACAACATGTGGAGAAGTGGACGATGTACTTTTTGTAGTCTATTATTGTAGTTTCTCCACCGCAGACCCACTTCAATCACCGGTGCCGATCATCAGCTGTCAATCATCAGCAGCATTATAATGATGTAGCTTAGTGAAAGTCCGGTCGGATTCTCTGAGCACCGCAGTCGTTTTTTCCTAAATCCTGATGAGTTTCCTTCCAACTTCCCTTAAACCTGTGATGTTTTCCCCCGAGGTCAAGGAAAAAGCGTTAGAAATAGGAGTTAGGACCTCATTTTTTGACAATTCGACCGCAACCTGGGTCCTGTTCACTGAGTCTGCCATGTTCACTGCCATGTTTACCGCCATGTTTCTACGGGAACCCAGAACGCACATTTTTGCTAAAATTATATCCATTTCCATGATGGATAAGGCGCCAACCGGATGACTCAGTTTGCGAGTCTACCACATGAGGGTCAGCATCATGAGACATGAGACCTTTTGTACAAAGACCTCTCAGTCCTTCCAAAATGTCCCCCTCTTAAAAGCAATTTATGGACTAAAGTTTGGGAGGGTATTCCAAAGGCGTATCAATACTAAATAATCTTTAATTTGTTTCTTTTTCTCAGTTGCTTTGGCTCATTTCTAATGTCATAGATATGTGAGTAATATATGTGTGTCTGAATGGAGCATATTGTGATGTCTTAATGATGAAACAGTGTTTACAAGTTAAGGACTTGAGCCAAAGCAAATGAGAAAAATTGTACAGTAGTACCGGTAGAGTCAGCCCACATGAGGCCAGCGGGGGATCTGACAAAGCATCACAAGGAAGTGTTCGGTCTTTGGTCTTTGGTTGCAAATTTGAAGTTGGAGGACCTGGAGAAGGTGCAGCAGTGAACTGGTTGCTGGTTTTTGAAAATGCATTTCCCTTACCAACCCGGCCACGGACTCTAAGACTTAGCTATCAATGTGTTTTTGATTACCATTTGACCTGTGACCTGCTGTTGATTATGAAAGTAAGGGCTTGTTGGCTAGTTCCTCCTGCTGTGGGGTAAAACAATCAATAAACCTTGTTGTAGTCCCCCCCCCCCCCCTTTGTGGTTTAAGAGAGACAGTGGTTCAGGGCATTTAGACCGTCTCCAGCCTGTCTGTCTGGCGACACAAAGCATATGTGCCTCAGCTGAGGCTTTGACCATCGGCTTAGTCAGATGACCTTATTAATTCAAACTATCCCTAAGTCACTTGACAGGATGCTCGTAAACAAAGTGCTAAGCAGCAACTTCATACCAGTGTTCACAGTCATGCACAGAACGCTTTGGGTTCACACAGCACTTTCCATCGGTTGTGTTGAGGAGCTTTGTAAAGCTGAAACAATTGATCAATTCATCGATAAGTCAATCGTCAGAAAACAAATCTGCAACTATTCTAATAATTGGTTAATTGTTAATCAATGAAGTCTTTTTATAAATCACAGGTCCTCAATGTTTTTCAGGCCAAGGACCCTTAGCTGGCAGTGACACGGTGGAGGGACAATTTTGTTGCTTTTTAAACCGGGCCAATAATAATGTGGAGTGCAGCCTAGTTCCACATATAAAAGTACTTTGTAATGATATATGTATACAAAAGTCATTAAAATATTATTGTATACAAATTCTTATATTTATAGAACTATAGTATAATTTAATTCTATATTGGCATTTCTACAACACAACAACATAACATTTAACAAATTAGATTAGATTTATATTTAATTATTCTAGGTTTTTTCATGGTAATGTGTATTTTTGGAATATAAAATAGTTTGGGATCAAATCATTTTGGGGACCCCCTGCGGTAACTCTGCAGACCCCCTAGGGGTCGCGGACCCTCTGTTGAATATCTCTGGACTAAATGGTTGGTCGATTAATCGAGAAATATTCTGTAAATTGATCAGTAATTCAAACAAGCTTTGACTACATTCGGCATTTGAGGTCAGACGTTGCCTCGTTGTAGACCCGGGTCCTCGTCAGCCCACACAACTGTTGCACTTTTCCGGAAAATCTGACACAATTTGAATGAGAAATGTATTCCAAAACACTCCCAAAACGCAGACAGCCGACACCCCTTCTGCTTGTCCTGTGAGGAATATGAAAAGGAACGGATTCTTGGCAGTCTGCGGCCTCCTTGGAAAGCAGTCTCCATCGTGGCAAAGGCTCTTTCATGCCAAGTGTGTGCGTGTGCATATCTATTTGTGTTGCTGATCGTGTCTATGTGACGCACTCGGTGCATCCTGTGCTCGTAGCGATTGGATTACTTTACACCCAGTGAATGTTTACAGTCATATATCATATGATGTGTTGCCTTATTATGCCAACAGCAGCTTAATAAGGTCTGCTGTGTGGTGAGGATGGCAAGCCACAAGAATCCTCACATTTGTCCGTGCTCTTTTTCTTTTTCCCTGGGCATGTCCGGAAACAGTGTTCGCTTTTCCACTCACGTCAGTTGCATAATGTCCACAATATTTAGTCAGAGAATGTCTCATATGTTGCCCTGTGCCTTGCGGTGGGTTTACTGAGGCAAAGAGGGGGCTACGGTTTGCATAAGATGTGCAACATGTTGCCTAAATATCAGGAGAATCTGCATTTTGAAAAGGCACACAAGCAGTTGCCTCTAAAGCAGAGACCGTGTCAGTCATTCCTTGAAAAGTATTTCAAAGTAAGATTTTGAAGGCTAAACGGGAAAACACATTATTTGAAACAAACAGACATTCACAGCTTTTTTCCCCAAGTTTTCTTCTCAAAAACTGACAAGGAGTTACAAGCCATAGTCAGAACCGTAGTAGATGACTACATAGCTGGTACTTCTAGTACTTCTGAGTAAGAGTGTGAGTGAAAGCATAAATTGGTCATACTGAGCGCTCCCCTCTCCGGTTATCCACGGCCTTCTGTCTGAGGCCGCAGCTGTATCTATGGTAACAATGCCGTCTTTGTTTGGAGCTGTTTTTATCCACGATAAGAATGGATTTGGAAGTATTTCATGCGTAAATAATGAGTCTGTTCACTATTCCAAAACACTGATAGACATCTCCGCAGTAAAGGGTCATGCACAGGCTGTACTGTAAGTGCAAAGGTCAAAAAAAGTAGAAATTTATAAAACTTACAGTAGAAAAGCTACTGTTTTTTTGGTTCCTCTGCGATCCGGTAGCCTGTAAGCCAGTGGGAGTTGCATGTGCACTGCATTGCATGCATCTTTTGCATATTGTATAGGCGCTCATGTGTGACCGCGCTGTAGGATGGAGAGCACAGTATGTGTCTGTTTGCATAGTGCATTTGTTTCACCAAAGTGTTAGTTTAAAACTCCACAACTGTGTTGCCTAATCCGACCTAAATGCCACTTCCCCCGACCTCTAAATGGCCAATTAACCCAGTTCCCATCCTTCTAGACCCCACAGAAGGGACCACACACAAACACACAAACTTTTTCGGGAAACCCCTTTGTATCGCCACCTCTTCCTATCTCTCTTCCTCTTGCCTGATAGATTTAGCACACTATCCCCCAGTGGCATACATCGTCACCCTGCCCATTCACACCTGCTATTGGAAGTTGGATTTAACCCGGCTCCTCCAACCGCCACATTGCTTTTAGTTTTCTACGACATATGCATCTGTTCACTCAAGTTTTGGGGCATTTTTGCACACGATGTTTGCAGGCCCTGAGGAGGAAATCATTTCTTGTCAGTCAGGCCAGGCAGGTTTACAGACACGCACCGGGCACGCGCACACACACACACACACACACACACACACACACGCACCGGTCCAAGAGGACTTCCTCATATTGTCCAGCATGTTGATGCAGGAAATCACTTTGATTATAAACGTTTAAGGGATATCTTTGCAACTTTTGAATCTAAGTCGATTATTCTTAGTCGAATAAGATTTCTTGTATTGATTAGTCCTTTTTTAATGCGTTTCATGCTGAATGACTTATATTCAAGATACAAATGAGCACATCTCTGGTAAACACAGTCAGAGTCAAACAAAGTCAAAGTGGTGCTTTTGTGTGATTTTATTTATTTATTTTCCTCAAAGCATTATAATCTAAGATGGGGTGTTTTTACTGATTAATAGCTCAAATGTAAACTCTAAGCTCTCCTTAATCAATCCACGGGTAGAAGAGGACAGCAGCCATTCAGCTACTTCTTTCTCCCCACATTTGCACGGTGTCATATTTGCATTTCTCCTTGAGAAAGGAAAAGAAAAAGAGGAATTTCATTGCAAAGCACACAGTGTTCTTCTACACATGAATTCCCCTACAAGGAAATTCAAGGGCTGTCACCCTGTACTTTTCTTTCAGGTAATGCACTCTGCAGGTGCTTTCCTCGCTCTTCCACTTTGTCCAGTGCTTTGTAAGAAAAGATGAAGCCCATCAGTGTCAAGAAGACACACCAGCTCCTAGCTTTGGGGATTTCCAATCAAGCGATTCAACCCCACCCCGACTGCAGCACCACCTCTCTCTTGCTCTTGTGCATGAACGTACTTCCACACGCCGCCGTCAGGTCCTTCCTGTTTTCGGAGATTTCTGCAGCGTGCCGGAACGGAAATGAGCGCTCCTGTTTTCTATTCTGTCACATTGTTTGAGACCTCAGCTGACCACTGCGATGCGACGGCGGCACACACAGACAGATGTGCATCGTAGCCGAAACTCACATCAGGAACTGATTCAGATTAACTGTACATTTTCAAAAGTCATAGGGGAAGTTTGTTTCACTGGTATGTGTGGCCATGTCCGCGGGCTGAGGTGCACTGTGGGAAATGCGGCAAAGTGAACACTTGTCAAATGATTGGTGGGCATTTTCACATCTGCTCATTTCATATTAACTAGTGTTTGCTTCAGAGTGCAGCTGCAACATAAAGCGCTTCGTGTTAGTACAATAAATCGCATTGCTCTCACCTCAGTGTCCACATATAGTTTGTTTAACCTGGTTTTGTTTGTTAAAACTCAAGCTCACTCTCTAATCCCTGTGTCATTTGTTGAAGGAGTTGTTTATTTAAGAAAATTCTTTGTGTGTATGAAATACCCAGAAAAGTGGAGTTGGTGCAAAAGTCCAACTCAATTAAGTCTATTTATTCGAAAAGCTATGATGGTGCTTTTTGTGTTCGAAGAGGCTTGTTTTTGTTAAGAACTGTTTCTGCAGACTGTGGGTTTTTCTAAGCTAGTTATTTGGAAAGGTTGTGAATGAAGTGGTGCAACTATTTTTAAGCTTTCCTTAACTCTGACTCCCTCGGTCACTCTGGCTTAGTCTCTTTCAGCAGTTCTGTCTGTCTGTCTAAATATAGTTTGTCTGCCCACTCATTCTCACACAGAGGAAATGCTGTGTGTGTGCGTGTGTCACCTCCTACACAGCCATAAGAGTTTCCCTTTTTGAAGGTAAAAAAAACTAAGTATAACATCTGTACATCTGCACATCTGTGGGGGCGATAGGCCGTGAGTTTGAAAAATGTAAAAATGAAAAATGGATGTCTTTGTCTGTCAAAGAAACAATCTTTTGAGACATTATGTGCATCACAGACTCAGTGAGAGGAGGGACAGAAGAACGAAAACACAACAGGCAACCGGAAACTTGTGGTCAAACAGGCGACATTCAGCTGCTGAGGCAGCGCTGTTAACTCGCCGTTTTTGAAAGCGCTGCTTTTCTTCGAAGGATCAAGGTTAATCCATCACACAAAATCCTCTCATTGTACACACATGTGGCCTGTGGAATGACCCCCGGTGGTGTGTGTGTGTGTGCGTGTGTGTGTGTGTGTGTGTGAGAGGGAGTGAGAGAGAGAGAAAAAAAGAAATAGGAATGAATCAACATGAAGGAGAGCAAAATGTTGCGAGTCAAAAGTCCAAAAATAGAAACAAATCCAATGCATTCAGCCTTGAGCCAACAAACTCAAACAGGTTATGACTCTTTGACACGCTCTGACACCTGCACATACACCCCCCCACCCTCCTTCTTCCTCGCACCTCCCCCTTCAGCTCCGTCTTGCCTGTGACTTGCTCTCTCTCTCACTCTCTCGCTTCTTGTCACACATTTGTTAGTTTCAGTACAGAGAGCACGGTGTGTGGATGAAAAAGACCTGCAGGACAGTTTAGATACAGGACACGGTAAGTTTACAGAGTATTATCTTTCCTTTACACCTGCTTTGCTTTGACTGCTCTGCAATGGACATAGTTTTGCAACAGAAATCTGTTTTGACACTTCGATTTAATGTTTTCGACAGCTGAGAAGTTAACGCGTTCCGTGAAGAGAAAGCATTTTGTTTCTGTGACTGAGGCTTCTTGATAAACAATGATAAACATCTGCTATGTATTTTACACAACGATTATGATCGGCTGTGTGTGACGAAGCTGTCACATAAGGATTATTCATGCTCGGTATGTTTAGAGCAGAGTGGTAGAGTTTTACAAGAAGTATGAAAGTCTCATCCACCACTCGGCATTTACAAGAATCACTCTGTTTATGTGTAAATGCTGCAGGAAATACAGTTCCTTGTGGCAATCAGCGCTTAGCGCTAGCGCTTGTTGTGTTGTGGATACATTAATTTCATCAAAGGATTGGGAACTAAATCAGGTTGATTTTCTATCTGGCCACGTTTCACTATGCATTTAGTGTTGCGGGGGTTTGAGCGGTGACTCATGAACTTGTGTGGGACCTGAGATAAACTAAGTGGCTTGAGCACTGAAGTAGGTGGAAGTTATTTATAGGATGTCACCTGTTAACTATCAGTAGGTGTGTATTCCTGTGGGTAAACATTCAAAGGTTCTGTCTTTAATGTAAAGATGTAGCGGAGCACCACCCGAGCAGGGTGATGTCTCTCCGTGTGTGTGGTTATATGAGCTTCTCGTGGCTTCAAGGCGCCACTCTGAGCTGCTCTCCTACGTGGTTGTCAAGTAAGCGTAGCGCCCGTCCCGTGGTTTCACCCCATAAACACTGGTAAATCTGTTAGCACTGTTGGCACTGTTGCTGTTATTTGTACCATTAAAGCTTTTAGCTGCGACCCGCAGCCGTGTGGAAGGAATTTTGTATTGACCACCTTCAAATACTAAACTTTGGATTTTACCCTTCAGCACTGTTTCACACACAAATATAAAAAGAGACACATAGAGAGACTTAGAGATTATAGCTTCATTATATGAATCTGTGTACTTTTACAGTCTGTCGTCAACAAGCAGACAAAAAGAGGAAACAGTCATCACTTACCCCCATTTACTGTCAGCCGCCATTTGTCAGGCAGGCTGTTCGCCCATCAGTGTTTGACCTCGGACATGACCGGACATGACACTTCCTATCTGTGTCTTCTTGCTGCTTACAGTTGATAGACCCACAATGCATGTGAGACATGACCAGCCAGGCCCCTTGGGATAACTCAAGCAGTATGCGCAGCATGGAGGCACCAGGTATACACACACGCACACACACACACACACACACACACGCACACACACACACACGCACACACTCTACGTAATGATGCAGATTTGTGTGACATTTTTTGATGTTGACAGTATTTTCTCATTTGTAAAGTGATTAAAAGATATTGACAATAGCTCTGTAAAAACCTTTAGCTCTTATATGTCAAATAAAACATGCATTATTATTTTTTGAGGGCTGGTTTCTGTTTCAAACAATTATTATACTGTACTTCTTATGCAAAACCTTTTTTTTATATTCAGACACTAAAACCTTTTGACTATTTTTAGCCGGCTGCTCCCCAACAGTTCCAGAGTCAGAACTCTACCGCAGCATCCAGGCTGTGCTGTCCCGGGAAACGGGCAACCAGCAGCCCACGGACTGTTTCAACAAAGGTACACTACATCTACTACAGTACACTGTTTTGTTTTTTTGTTTTTTTTTACAGCTGATGTGGTTTTATCTGTCTCTGCCCTCAAACCACACCACCTGATTTTATCACTGGGTCTTTATGGTGAAAATGTTTCAGAAAGTGGCAACAGCAAATCATGTAAAGAACACATTCCCAGTGGCTCTGTATATCCGGACATGTGGACTGGACTTGAAAAAACTGACACTTCTTTTGTTTCTGTGGGGGTTTTTTTCTCCAATTGCTCCCCGTAACCACCATGCATAGATATGTTGTGAAGCCAGCCCGCTCGTGTTTATCTCACTGTGGTACATTTAGGCGTGTCATCAGTGTGAGGGCTCTGTTGTTTGTCCTATAGACACATTTTGGAACAGCGCTGTAATGAAGAAAGGCGTGGCACATTTAGCAAGTTTGTGTTAGTCCTGTGGAAATCTTGCATCTGTTAATGGCTTGTGTGTTTATCTGTGTGTGTGCAGGCATGCTGAGATGGACGCTTCATAAGAAGGTTCAAAACAGTCCTGCAAACAGCGTATCTCTGGTGTGGCTGCTGATAAAAGAGCTGGAAAAGGTATTTGATCTCAGTAGTGTTTCTTTTTTGTTTTTTTTTACCCAACACTCGCCCAGGCTGTTCAAAAAATGTGGCTGGCTTATTCTTTTTAAGTAATTAAACTAGTTATTTGATCTATGAAACATGAACAATCGGTTGCGCTTTTTTTTTTTAAGAAACAAATATTTGCATGATCGACGAATTGTTGAATCGTTTCAGCTGAATGTGCAGTTCTCGGCCCGTCGTCGGCAGAGGAATAAGAGTGTAGACCTGAATGTGTGTGATTTTTTCCCCGCAGGCTGAGAGATGGGACTCTCGCAAATGCATCATCCCTCTGCTCCACACACTGATGTATGCCATCATTCAGGTACAGCTGCCTCAGACTTGATTGTTCACACTTTTCTGCATTATTTATTGAAGAAGGAATTTTCGCCTAATCAGTTTCCAGATCTGTAAA
Source organism: Eutrigla gurnardus (assembly GCF_963514095.1). NCBI lineage: Eukaryota > Metazoa > Chordata > Actinopteri > Perciformes > Triglidae > Eutrigla > Eutrigla gurnardus. The sequence goes on from NC_139917.1 coordinate 14,032,608, forward strand.
CTGAAAAGATAATTTATATCTGATTATCACTATTGATCAGCACTTTTACAGCAGAAAGTACCTAACAGGAGGAGGAGTGTTCAAATCCTGGAACAGATGTCAACAAGGAAGTGGGGTTTTCACAATACTACAATTTCCTAGACTAGACTAGAAAGTCCTGTTTATTTCCTGTGTTTCTGGTGACTTGGAACCATATTTTCATAGCTGATCAAATTGATGGTAGAACAGGCTGCTACTGGTTCTCTCTCATTGCTGGTTGCCTTTTCTCAGCTTCAATCTGGGACTTTAAGGAGTTTGGCTGCAGGATCATTTGCGTTTATTCGCATCGCCCGGGTTGGACACGCCAGGGTGGAGGCTTAAATCTGTTTAGACAACGTCAATGATTTGAGTGCAATAAACAGATAAAAATGATGCCGAAGTAGCGAAAGAATGACAACGATGGCTAGGCTATGCTAACACTGTAGCTAACACTTAAAGTAACGACATCTCGGCAGCGACTAGGGATGGGTAAAAATATAGATTCAGCAATGCATTGCGATTCTTTTCCCCGCAATTCAATATCGATTCAGCAATCTTCTAAATCGATTCAAGCCCCTGGCCAGTGGGGGCGCTGTGACCGACACCCTCGTGTGATTCGCGCTGTACGGACGGGGGCCGCACTAGACCAAACCATTACAATATGGCGACCGGAGTGAGTACAGCGTTCACACCGGCCGCGGAAGCGCCGCGAATAGGCACGGCCGTCCCGTGCCGTGAAGCGATCGTTTCGGCGTCTGCTCTATTTTTTGCGCGTGCTGCGAGCGAACGCGTCAGTTCTGGCAGTAAATCACACAAAGAAACACGGGTCAATCCGGCCAATTTTCAAAATAAAAGCAATTTTCAAAATAAAATACCGCGATTGACAAATGCGATCATATTTGTGTATCTCAACTCGCACTGGGAAACGGGAAGAGACAATACATTTAATAAATGTGAAGAGTAGATAAACAAATATGTGCATTTCAACGGTATATCTGCACTACTACTGTCTACTACCATAGCTTCCGCGGCCGGTGTGAACCCGTTACATGCACTGTAGTTCAGTGTTTAAGCAGCGTCCTGTTTTATCATGCTATGAGTTACACCACGGCTGTTCATAAGGCATGAAACTAAATAAATTATTTGAAAAAATGATCTGGTACTCTTACTTGTGTATTTCTACTTGATACTGAATCGATATCGAAGCATTTCAATCAATATCGAATCGAAGCGATATTGAATCGAATCGTGACACAACGAATCGAAATCGAATCGGATCGTGAGATTCTAAACAATACCCAGCCCTAGCAGCGACCTTGGTTGTGCCACACACAGTCTCTGGTTTATACTCATAGTTTGGTTCGGTCTCTGTATGAAATGTAAGATACTATCGTCGAGCTCTGGGAGACACCAAACGTAACACTAATTTGGTGTCATCTTGTCAGGCAACTTCTTCTAGCCTGACAGACAGCACTGCATTTTTGGTATTGATTATTATCTGAATATGATTACCCTACAAGGAAGTGAACATCTGAAAAGATGACGTGGTTTCCTCATAGAGTTTTCGTTACTGGCAATGGTTGTAACGTGTGTGTATGTGTGTATTTTTGTTGATATTCCAGACAGCCTACATTCCAGATGAGCTGTACAAGCGGGTTTATGACTTTTGTAAGAGACTCCTGACCTACCCTCACCCCTACTGCACCGTAGGCCTCAGCTACACGAGACGGATCAAAACCGAACGCTTCATTCCAGGTATCATTCAGTTCCTCAGCTTCACACTTCAGTTTAATAACAAGTGGCGATTGGTACTTTCCGTTAGGGCTTCAGAACAACGTGCTTGGGAAGCTCCAGCTGCCAAATTCGCTGTCATCTTGTCAGGCAACTTCTTCTAGCCTGTAATTGTTTGACACTTTAAATGCTATTCTACTAAATGTGCAGTAATAGCTCTGATTATCACTCTGTAGCCTTTTCATCTGCCTCTTATTATCACGATGACAGTGATTTGTTCATAAGCATTTTATCATTATGCTGTGATTATATTCACAACAGTCACTTCCCATGATGACCAAACAGGTCAATGAAAACAATGAATTTTCTATTACCATACTCCAAGAAGGGGGCAGAAAAGGCAGACCACGCATGCTTTGGTAGAAAGATTTATAAAAGAATCATAAAAGAAGGCAGCAAATGCAGCCAAACGAAGAAATAAATCAGAAAGATAGTGGATGCCAGAGATGCGTTTTTTAAGTGTGTTGTCTTTTAAGTGACTATCTATCAAAGAGTGAGTTAAAACAATGGTGACTGATCACATGACCCGCTAATGAAAGCGCTTGTACATTCTGCGCAAAATTAGTGAGGCTTTTTACGTCAGTCAGCAGCGGTTGGTCTGCACAGGTGGAGCTACTCACGGAAGTATGATTTCATTATAATCGGAAATCTGTAACTTCCAACTGCTGAGTCAGGCTCCTTCTAAAACGACGGACCTTCTTTCAGTGTGGAGCATTTGAAGGCATCACACAGATGAGAGACAGTCGACACTGTTGGGTGAGGGAGATGAGGTTTCGAGGCTCATCTGCAGTTCCATCTACCGCCAAAGAGGCCGCTAGAAGCAACGTATCTCAATTCTTACGGACTGCTGCTTTAAAATAACTGACAGTTACACAGTTATACAGCAGACTTTAGCAGCTCGTAAGAGCAAGTGAGCAGCTTTTTCCCTTAACATGTCAGGAGACTATAGGAAGTAAAGGGCCATCACGCCAAGAAGCCAGTTTATCCATATGAGGATTTGCAACCACATACTGCCATTGAATGCCTCTTCGATCCACAGGTCTGATGTACCAGAGGATGGTCACAGCAGAGCAGAGGCTAAAGAATGAGCTCTATCCCTTTCAGGAGAGGTGAGTCAGTAATAAAACTGGATCACACGTCTGAGGGTACTACAATAGCAACTTCGGGAAGATTTACCCAAACTTGTTTTATTCTATACTGCTGCATATAGTCAAACTTTCTTCCCTCTCCATCGCTGCAGGGTCTTCGTTCTGGCCGACCCAGAAATCTTCTCTGGTTCTTTGGGACAAGTCCTGTTGGGAGATATTGAAACGTCCGTCTCGGCTTCAGATGGATCTCCAAGTCCTCTAGATCACATGTGCAGTGTTGTCCAACACTCCATACAGGCGGCTTTAGGAGCAGAACAGTGCCACGGCCCCAAACTGGCTCGAGCCCTGAAGGTCAGTGGAACTGCAACACTGAGGTCACAATCCTGTTTGGGTGTGATCTCTCACCGTCCTCTCTTCACTTCTCAGTGTCAATGCTTTCATGCTTAGACTATTTGCGTTCTGTTCTGTTCAGTTCACCGCAGGTGTGCCTCATGTATTTTGCTGGCTAAGAAACCCTTCCTTGTACTCACAAGGATGTGGAAAGTAAATATGAGTGTTTTCCGCATGCTTGCCATGTCTTCATATCTAGTTAGAGCCTGGCTCAGAATTCACTGTGGTTAATTGTTTACCCATTAACTCAACCATCTTCATCAAATGTGCCCTGCCATGGCTCAGTTTAGTGTAGACAGATGTTGAGTGAGATGAATGTGACTGACTAGTGCTCTGCTTCTGACACTGAAGACTGTAAATGTATAGATCTGTGATACTGGGAGGTCTGTGCATACATCAGTGCTGTATGAATGGATCTGGATTGTCAATCTCTCTCACACATAATGTATGCATATGTGTGAAGAACAGTCAGATACGCCGCTGCTAGAAACAGGTTTTTCTCTCGTGGAACGTTTGGTCTTTACACATGGAGCATCTTGCAGCCATCGGGCTTGAGCCCTGGTTAGCCTGTGCTTCAAAACAGCTGCAGGAGGGGAGATGACGATGACTTGTATTTTACTTTACTCCAAATCTGATGGCATATTTGTGTAAAGCAGCAACAGAGCAGGTTTTGGTTGGTTTTGTGAGCTGGTTTGTGAATTATTAACATATTGGTGGTGCTCTTGATTAGTTAAAGAAAACATTTCAGCACTATGTGATATCTTTTCCTTGTGAATGGGCAGTTCAGGGGGGAATGAATGAACAACTTTATTTACTTTTTTCTCCTGGATTAAAAATAGTATAGGAGCCCCTGCCTCACATGTACGTGTCCTGCGATACATCCTGAACGAAGGCCTGTTGTGTTGGAGCTGCGTGGTGGAAGTGTCTCCTGGCACCGATCCTAAAGTAACACCTCAGCAGGACGCACACTAAGGGAGACGCACACGCCCGCTGCCGACCCCTCACCTCTCTGCTATTAATACCGAGTCTGTACGTGTTTATCTTCCTGTGTGTGCATGTGAGTTCAGCCGCAATGTTTTTGTGTGTGTGTTTTGGGACAGGACATGGGTCAAGACGTGGAGTCGCACTTTCAGGAAGTGTTGGCGGCTCTGGAGCAGAGCGCAGAGGAGGGCGTCAGAGGGGATGGGGGAGCGCTGAGGAGGCGTCTTAAGCAGCTGTACAACAAGATCGTCACCGACACAGACTCAGGTAGGAGCCCCGTCAGAAGGAAAGACAGTGTTGAGTTTCTCTGAGAAGCAGCTGCCCTGTCTTTGGCATAATACAACCCATTGGTGTAGCTAAAGATCAGTGAAGGAAACCACAAGAACCACAGTCGCATTGGCTTATGTAACAGAACGGAGTGGAAAAAGGAAAAGAAACCAGACGAGTCGGATGAAGTTGTCGCAGTCCTGAGATTAACAGATGAAAATATTCTAAACCACAAAACGTATCTGCATTATTTGCTGCATTATTATATATTTCTTTTAGATTCTTATAATTGGTTGCATTAATATGCATCCACTTCAGTTGTAAAGGGAGGATAAGTGACATGGATTGTGTGGGTGGATATATTGGACGTGAGTCTTCTTTGTTTGGGGCCTGTTTTCGAGTTCTTTTTATCGCCGACCCTTAAGACTAAGTCCGCCACTCATCTGCCAATAGTCATTTATTTCTAAACGGCTGCCTTTTTAAGTCAAGGTCTGCCACTAAAGTCTTTTGAGCTACTCTCATTCACTACTTCTCTCCCTTCTGTCTTCTGTCTGGCTTCCTACGTCAACCACAATGGAAATCCCCCTTAGGGCTTTATTGTGTTATCCTGACTTTTCCCTATATGTAAGCACTCCCTGCCCTGGTTGAGCTGCTGTTTGTTGTTATGAATAAAATCTAATCAAATCAATCCGTCAGCGAAATCACGAAAGTACGTTCGGCACGCTCCCAAACACACTTAACAAGGTGCGTGACTGTAATCTGGCCACACTGCTGGCTTCACGAGCCCTTGGCGTCTTTTGTACGTACAGAGCAGCAGTAACCATTTACTTGATGGTTAGATAATAATAAAGGTTCTGTGCAGAGAGAGTACTGACAGCTGCTGAATCAGAGCTGTTCAAGCACACTGTCGGTGATGGACATGTTTTCTGTGTCCGCTGGATCGAATGTGTGACCTTGCTCCTATTTAGCGGTTTCCTCCATGGCTGAAATCAGTCGAGGCAGTTGTACAGTTGTCTGTATTTTTCTAACTTTGCGGATATCTATTTCCATGACTCTTATCGTGTCAGCGAGCCATGTGATGAACCTGCTCGCCCCTCATCGCTGCTATGTGATTGAAGACCAGACAGCGGTGTTCACAGAGAGGAAGGTGTGGGGGAGGTTTTGAGTGTCATTGTGACAGTTTTGGTCCTCTTCCTGTGTGTGTGTGTGTGTGTGTGTGTGTGTGTGTGCACTGCAGAGCTGTTGTCCGGCGGACAACTGTGTGACTGTCCTCTTCCTAACCCAGAGATGAGCTTCCACTTGTGGACGGAGGATCTGGATATCTGTGAGTAGCAGAAACTGGAATTATTCTTGAAACAGAACTCAATATGATGAAATAAAGGAGAATTCTTTTGTAATCACAGACAAAGAGCATCCAATAATCATACATACATAAATCCTTTTATAAATGAACGTTTATTCCCCAGCCGTAGCCCCATTAGCAGATTAGCACAAATTAAATCCAGTGTAGGCGCTGCGTTTCCCAAGCCTGAGGGGCGGCCCACAGTCTCAGTCTTTGAAAACCCCTGCTCTCGAGTTTATCAGAGCTGGCCTCACTTAATGTAACAAACTGATTTAACCCTAACGGATGTAAATTGAATCAGCGGGACTGGGAAACTGACTGTGTCTGGGACATTTACAGTATGGTCTTTATCCTCTCAGTACAGTAAAGGTGTAAACCATCGTACTCAGCTAAACAGTGCACTCTGTGAACGCTCTGAGAACGACACGCAATTTCTGAATGAGGAAGATCTGTCACCGTCCTGCATTACATCGTCAATGAGATACAGTACTAGAACAGAGTTTTCTGTAAATGAAGCCCAGTGATGATGATTACCTACGTAGTGTACGCAGCGCTGCATATGACGCAGCACATGCTGACGGATCACAAGGCAGGCGCTGGCCAAATGCTTGTGAAAGGAGTTCTCAGACGACCCAGAGCTTCCTTTCATGCACATGAATTATAGTTCTTTCCCAGAAGAAGAGCGGGCACATGTACCCCCGCAGCTCCGTAACCAAAACGCCACACAAAGCAGGAAATCAAGCCTGTGACGTGTTTATGCCGAGGCTTAAGTGTGCATGGGAAGCGGGCGTGTAAATGATGAATGATGAAATGTCGACAGGGCGAGTGCTGGCCAAGTGGTTGCGGTCCAGCTCTTTGTCGGAGCAGTTCTCCCTCAGCCAGGAGCAGGAGGACTTTGAGCTGGGGGAGTCGCCCAACGACCCGACGCCGTCCGCTCGCTTCTCGGTCTTGTCCAACGACAGCGGCATCGAAAGGGACCTGCCCCCCGGCGCTGATCCCTCCCTGTCGTCATCTCTGGAAAGCGAAAGGTACATCTAGTGCCTGTTAGTTTACATTTAGGTAGATGGCCACTGCCTGTTTCCTGTGTTTTACCTTTAGAGCTATTGTTTTCCATTTAAATCACGTGAAATTAGACACTTGAAAAGAAGTTGAAATAAAGTTTGATGTCCGTTCAGAGAAGCGTCTTTTGCTGAACTTTTGGTTTTCGAGCATCACGTCATTTTGAAATGCTGAGGACTTGGAGTATCGTTGTAAACCTTCTCCTTTTCCCAGTGAGCAAGAGTCGGGGAGGCTGTCGCGGCGTGGAGGCATCAAGATGAAGCCGTCTGTAAAGGAGAGTATGGTGCTGATGCAGGACACCCTGGAGGAGCACGCAAGCCTCGCTGGAGGAGGAGGAGGAGGAGGAAATGGAGGTAGGGGAGGAAGAAGAGTGGCGACGCTGCAGAGGCGGGCAGGAAGCAGCGCAATGCAGAACCCCTTCCCCAAGCAGCAGAGACACTTTACTGCCCGGATAGTTGCCATGGGAGACGACAGGGTACTGGGTCGCCTGGCCAAGGCCTACTACTTCTTCAGGTGAGGAACTCCATCTCTGATGAAGCTTCTTTGCCAACAGATGGAGATTTGAGTGCGACTGAGCTGATGGAATATGTTTCTCTCAGAGTAACTGTCAAGCCCTGAATAAACGATACAATAATGGAAGCCTTATTCTCACAACATACGCTGGGTTTCCCCTCTTAAAAAGATGATATGAGATTTTGGAGCAACTCACATAATAAAGAGGAAATATAATTTCTCCTGAAACACAACTAACTTTACACTATAAAAGTATATACTGTGCTATAGAATATTTTAGCATGATAACATTGGCTTGTTATGTTGAATATATGTTCTTGATTATAGTTAATGTATTACTTTTTGAGTACTTGTTAGCCTTACTATGAATGTATGGTGAAAATTATTTCTGTCGCCTTAATAGGAAACTAGATGTGGCATGTTCACATCTAGTTTCACATCTAAAATAACAACAAAAAAACAAAAGATAAATGGCACAAATTTCTCTTTGTATTATTATTTATGCTCCATTCTCTCCATATCAGGTTTGGCATGCTAAACTTTTTAAAAACATTTTAGTGCTTTTTTCTTTTCTTTATTTATTACAGAAAACCAAGACAGGGAATAAAGTAAAACAACGATGAAATATCGATAAAAACAGCCACGGTGGAGATGAAGTATGAAAACGTTCATATGCTAAATGATAAGGATAATACTATATGGAAAAATAAGATAGAACAAAACATTTTTTAAATAAAAACAAAAGAAAAAAGATGTTTTGTTTTTGAAGAGATTTAAAGTAATTGGCAAATTATACAAGAATATAAATTATATCAAAATAAGTTGATCAGTTAATGAACAATAAAACAAATAAATGATGTTTTAGGAACTAAGCTGTTTAGTGCTCAGTCGAGCTGCTTCTCACGAATCTTTGGCTTGTCTTTGCAGGAAAAGGGAAGCACGCAGACTTTACCTTACAATGAAAGTAAACCTCCAGTTTTACTACATCCCTGTCTGCAGGCCTACGACTCCCAACTCCTCTATCAAGGTAAGGCTGCTTCCTCTTGTCAACAGTCTGTTATTGTGTGAAGGCCAACACACCTCTAGAGATAAGAACCGTTAGAATGCCCAATCACAATGTTGTCACTACCACCTGGAAATGCTTCTACTTGTTCCTTTTTTCTAGGAAAACCTCCACCAATCCAAGGAAAACCTCTGCACTCTGGGCTCCTACTTGAGCATGGTGGACCCGTGGTACAACACTAACATCAAGGGTTTAGGCTGCATGATCCCCAAACTGGCCAAGATGGTATGATCCACTTTCAAACAATGTAAAGGAAAATGTCTTTTTTTCTTCTTCACAGCAGGCCTATGTATGTTATATGAAGCCCCTCGTTATCGCTAACCTTTTCTCCTCCGCTGTGTTGTCGTTTAGACACTGAGAACTGTTGTCTGCACAGTGGAAGCACAGGAAGTTACATAACATCTTTTACAGCAAGGAAAGTAAATGTGAATTTCATCGAAACCACAGTTACAGTGAGCTGAATTCACACTGACTCTGGCGTGCCTCAAACAGGAAATACAATATATATATTTCTTTAGAAGAGAAAAAAATACAATTTAAAAAACTGGCGATTTACTCACTCAAGCCGATATATTCGTCCAATCTGTGTTTTTGTCAGTAATTCCTGCACTCTCCCCTCTTTCCCTGAAATCCTCAACCACAAACTTCACTCTGGGCAAATAAGCACGCACTGTTGTCGTACGTGACAAGCAGCTGACCTTTTCACTGACTCGCTATATTCACTCGCTGCGACCAAAAAGGAGTTTGTGGTTCCGACCTCATGCAGGCAGGAAGGTTCATATGACTGTGACTTTCGTCTTCTCTAGCAACAGATGAGCCCAGGGAGGCAAAAAGAGCCCTTTGTGTCTGATGTCATTTCCTACTACGTCCGTACCGGCCAGCAGCCAGTCTACTTCACCATCTACTTTGTTAAGGTAGTGTGATCCCTCTTTCTGTGTCATTTATTTGTTTCTGAGGGTTAAAAGCACAGCGCGCTCTCCGACCTGAAACACCTACTGAGCTCAACAGCTTTACGCCAAAAAGTTAATACGGTATGTCATTTTTAAAATGGCTTGCTTTCTATTAGATCACATTCACCAACGAGAAAAAGGCACCTGTGGAAGATGTGTTTGTTACTCATCTAGGAATGGAGTTCCCTGAGTTCAGACACATCTCAGCGTCGGTTCGAGGTGAATTGGGTTCAAGTATATTTTATTAATATTCACACACACCTGCCTGCCGATATGTGTGCACAGCCAACATGCCCGTCTCTCAAACAGATAAACAGAAAAAGAGCTCAGTGGAGGTGGGCGGCGCTGTTGTCTCCTTGAACTACAGAAAGGTACGTTGATTTTTAAAAATCTATAATCTGAATGGTGAAAACTTGCCATATGGATTCTGTTCATTCGATCAAACATTTAGCGGAGTCCACTCCACTGAATCACCTTTCTAGTTTCCTCATCAGACGACAGCCTTGGGAGCTTCACTGTAGCCACACACGTCATCAGAAATATCAGATGGTGTTGTGTGTGAGCTAGATGTGTGTGTGAGTGCAAAACCCTTCACACCTGCATGCTTTTGTTTTTGTGTCCAGGTGACATTAAGTGGCCGAGATGTCGACAAAGGAATCTCAGTCAGGACGTCAGGCGCTCAGGTCAACGCTATTCCCTCCAACGAAGCAGAAGGTAAAGTATTATCTCAAACACTCGCAGCCCACTGACTGTTTATTTATTTAATTCTTATTCTCATGCTCCCTATTTCTCTCTGCCTCCTTCTCATAGATCTGAACTGTTTGACGATGACACTGAATGAATCTCCAACAAAGACTAAAAACAGCATAGTGGTGAGTCTAGTCAGTATAAATCTAGGTTCATCCATCACCCTCACAAAGATTATCTACACAACAATAAATCCTCTCGTTTTGAAATTCTCAGAAGTCAAAGATTCGTTCCAGCAACATAAAGATTCGCAATTCGGAGAGTCGACTCTTAACCGTCACACTGGACAGAGATTGTGGCCGGACCTACAGGGATGTGCAAAGGTGAGACCATTTTTACACAAAACAAAAACAAAGCACTAGCAGAACAAAGAGATCTGTTAATCAATTACGGTCTCTTTAGGGTTCCAGCAATGGTGGCTTTTAAAGTGGAAACCTGCAGTGTGTGTTTGAAACTGCTCCATCAGGATTGATTTGTTTCACTTTCTCAATTGGATTTTCTGGACATTTAGAATCAGTAGCAAATAAGACCTTTTGGTCTCGGTGGATCATGGACCCAGCTTTCTGTGCAACCCAGACCGATGACTCTTATTTTGTGTTGCAGCATCGAGATCTCCCCGTGTGTTGATCCCGGATACTGCGTCCAGAAATCCATGAGGTCCAAATTCAATTTGGGAGAGGACAAAGACGCCGGACTGAGCAAATACATGAGCAAAGGACTCCCTCTACCAATCAACACATTTGCTGGCATCATCACTTGACACTGTGGAGTATCCACGCAGAGACGCTTGAGAGTGAAGACCGCTCACGCTGTTGTTTTGTTTTGTTTTTGGGGGGGGGGGGGGGGTGCTAATGGTTGTTCCAGACACATGAAAAGTCCCACTGAGCTGCTCCTGAAAACCAGATGTTTCAGACCTTTTAGTTGGCCTGTCTGGAAGTTGTGTTCCACAGCAGGGTTTTGCTGAACCCCGAACAGTGTTCCTACTGCTGTACTTATGTTGAGACAGTAAATCAATACTTGGATTGCCAAAGAACAAAAGTGCCTTTGACAATAAAGAGACGGGCAGGGAAATAAGTAAGCTTAGGTATGTACCTGTATGAATGAAAGACTTCAAGAATCCTGATAGTTGGATCACTAATCATGTGACATCAAAAGAACTCAGCATGCAATCTGTAAAATCAGATTTTGAAGGGTTGATTGTAACAGTTCCTCCACATCGTAGACACACTACAGCTCACTGCCTTTTTGACAAACACACACACACACATACAGTTCACACAACATGATGCAGACTGACCTGGGCTGTCAGTGACATTAGTGCAGCATGTTGAGAGACTGGTACGTGACAGCTGACAGTTGAGTGCCGTCTTAATCAGTCGAATAACTGGCTGTTCCCGTAACTGGAGCAAAAAGGCAAGTTGTTAGCACTCTGGAAAGTTTCTCGAAGCACACTTTGTTCTGTGCAGTGCCGTGTTAGAGCCTCATGTCGGGAAGTAACGCAGAACAGTAGCAGCTTTTGTGATTTACCACTGTCTACTGGCCAGATGCAAGCTTCTCTTATTGTAGAAGACGGAATATTTTCGTACATGCCAGTAATTATCTGAAATGTATCAGCCTTGAGGTGTGAAAATCACCTCTGACCCCATCAACTCACTGCAGCATGTTTGATGATGCATAAAAGTGCAGGGTTTCTGTTTCAATGACTAAAAGAACTGTGTAATGCTTGTAATATGACTACGTGTCATTACTGTACACGTTGTAAATGTGAGAAAGATAAAGAGGTCGCTTTTTGCCAGAGAATTATTTGATTCCATACAAAGAATGGGCTCATTTTTTGATGCAGCCCCGAAGGTATGATGATCCCAGGCAGTAAAGGTCAACAGCCTCAGGAAGTAGAAGTGATGCTTTACTGGGTGCCTCACATGAAGTCATGTGAAGTTGTGCATGTGTGTGTGCGCGTGCGTGTGTGTGTGTGTGTGTGTGTGTGTGTGTGTGTGTGTGTGTGTGTGTGTGTGTGTGTGTGTGTGTGTGTGTGTGTGTGTGTGTGTGTGTGTGTGTGTGTGTGTGTGTGTGTGTGTGTGTGTGTGTGTGTGTGTGCGTGTGTGTGTGTGTGTGTGTGTGTGTGTGTGCGCTGGCCTGGCAGGGTAAAATCATGATTTTGAAATTCATGATACGTTTTGCACATTATTTTTCATCTCATGCCATATATATAAAGAGGACGCCATTCAAATACAAAATTGTATTTTGTACACACGTGATTTTGTTTTGTAAAACAGTGTTTGTGTTTTATAATAAATGTGGTAAAAATCTGTTTGTCTGTTTTTAAAATAAGCAACGACTTTCTTAAGCTGCATAAAACGAGACAGTGGTTTTGATAATAGGTTGACTGTGGAGTGAACGCTCCCGTGCTGTAGGTGCGTCGAGCGGCCACCAGAGAGCGCCATGTAGCTACTACGCGACGAGCTTGAGCGCAGGGAGAACACGGGCAGACGCACACCGACCGACACCTGCCAGCCGCTGGTGGGGGGCCGCTGGAACATCTCGCTCCGCCTCTACAGGTTGATGTCTGACTGGCGATGACTCAATGACACACAGCAGCACCGAACCGAGACCCTGAGAGACCCGCTGGTAGTTCTCCCTCGCTGTTTCCCGGCCGCCGTCTGCAAACGCACAGAGTCGAGCAGCTGCAGGACCGATGGAGAAGAAGCAGGGATCTTCTCATCAGTACGGTTCACTGGAGCGCACTGAATGGAGCAGAGACGCCAACAAACCAGGTACACACACACACACACACACACACACACACACACACACACACACACACACACACACACACACACACGCCTTCAGTGCATTTATAGTGACCTCAATCTGATCCTGCACTGTTTTATTTTATAAAACAATCCATATAAATCACCGAGGCATTCATTGAAGACTTCATAGGTTTGTCTTCTGTCTTGTCCCACTAGAAGGAAGACGTGGACCTGTCTGCGTTATATTATATAGTTTCTACCAATCATTGTGTTTTTCTAATCGGCAGCTCTGCAAAAGCCAATAATCCACAGGTGTTTGTTCTCCTAGTGTGTGTGTGTGTGTGTGTGTGTGTGTGTGTGTGTGTGTGTGTGTGTGTGTGTGTGTGTGTGTGTGTGTGTGTGTGTGTGTGTGTGTGTGTGTGTGTGTGTGTGTGTGTGTGTGTGTGTGTGTGTGTGTGTGTGTGTGTGTGTGTGTCCCTCTCTATTTGAATAAGAGAAAGATGAGGTACTCGGGGACCTGCACCCTCAAATGATGAATATCTGTGTTGGGGACTTGGCAGGACAGTCAGCGTTTGATAGTCTGAAATCAGTGTCCCTCAGTCATAATGTTTCCTCTAAAGGCTAATATGTGATTTATTTGACGATAAGCCATAATTGATCGCAATTAATCACTTGGAAAATAATTTGAAAGCATGTCCATCACAGGGTCTTTTTTTGTTGTCCAAAACCCCCAAAGACATTTAAATCAGAGAGAAGCAGCAGATCCTCACATTTGGAAGCTGGAATAAGACAACGTTTGACTTTTTTTTTTTTGCTCATGAAAACGATGTGGTCACGGTTCTTTGGTCTTACTCACACGTCAATTATGAATGAAGCGGGGAAGCTGTTAGAATGGAGAATCTCCTCCTTCCCGTTTTCCGCCTCCTTCTCCTCGTCCCTCCTCCTGTCTCCTCCACCTCGGCCCCTCGCTCTCTAATCTGGCTGATCTGTCTGTCTGTATGGTGTTCGGTGTAAAGCGAAATTGTGACAGCCGAGGAGAAGACTTTAAACCGAGCTCATGATTGTAATTCACGTCTCCGGGGGCTTCCGATAAAGGGGGGGGGTGAAACAAGGAGAAGCAAACAGAAGGGGAGAAAGGGTAAAGGAGGTGTAGTGATGAGTCATGATTGCTCAGTGGCAGAATCACCTGTCCTCGAGAGCCTCTGCAGCAGAACATGTTGTCTGAATACACCAAACAACCCTCTTCAGTACATTTCCAGCTCTCAGTCCAGTTATTCAGCCGGCTGCGAGGGAATCCCCAGTCCTTATCAGTGAGGCTTCTGTGTCTTTTTGGCAGGAAAACAAGCGGCGAATGAACCGTAATGCGTATCTGCTTTCGGGCTTGTGGCTGAGATGACGTGGCAACAGATCCTGTTTGCATTTTGAAGCACAGCATTTCATCTCTTCTGAGAATGGAGCAAATGGTGAAATGTGCACAGTCCACTTACCCTGGACTTCCACGAGTCCAATCTAAAAGAGACAGCAGACATGTACTTGTCTTGCTGACTCGTCACAGCAGAGAAGCGCAGGTGTGACGAGCATTAATGAGGCCTCCCCTCCAGCTATTATTGCAATGCAATGCAGCAATTGATAGTTATCTGTTTCAATCAGCCTATGCTTGACAGGAAAGAATGTGTGCTGTGAAAAGTTCATTCCTTGAGGTTAAAAAATCAGGTACAGTTCAAGGCTAATTTATTGGCGTTGTACAACAGAAAATACACAAAACAATGTGGAGGGTGGAAGATGAATGTAGGAGTCTCGGAGCCTGAGGAAAGAAGCTGTTCTTTGCCAGATAGCAGCAGGGTGAACAGGCGGCGGTTGGGTTGGTTTTATCTTTTAATATCCTTTGGGCTCTCCGTAGGCACCTCTTGTCACCAATATCGCCGATGGTAGATTAGGACCAATGATGTTGTGGGCAGTTTTAATCACCCAATGGAGAGCTCTGCTGTTTTGGACTGTGCACATCACATGCCCGTTTGTGAAGTGCGTTAGTGTGCGTCTCTTCCTGCCTTCATCTAAAGTCAATCAGCTCCTTGGGTTTACTGATGTTGAGCAGTAGGTCGTTTTTCTCTGAGCACCACTCTGCCACCTCATCGATGACGCTAGTGTCATTAGCAAACTTCCCAACAGAGATCTCTTGAAGTCGGGGGTTGCAGTCGAGGTTGTACAGCGTGAACAGGAGTGGGCTGAGCACATGGCCCTGGGGGGCTCCGTGTTCTACACCAGAGTGGTGGAAGAGTGGCTGCCGATCTGAACTGCCTGGGTTCTGTTTCTGAGAAAGACAAATAACCAGTTGCAGAGTGAGGCACTGGAGTGCTAAGTTTACCAAGTGTGCAGGGGCTCAGTGGAGACGGCATCCTTTGTGGATCGGTTGTCTCTGTAAGCAGACTGGCGAGGGTCCGGGTTGGCTGGGGTCGTATGATGTGCTGGAGAGGCAGTTTCTCAAAGCACTCCTTCAGAATGGGGGTGAGTCCCACAGGGCGGCAGTTGTTTCAGCCGGACACTGCAGACTCTAGGTACAGGGAGGATAGTGGCTTTCTTGAAGCAGGTGGGAAAGGGTCAGTGATGACATCAGTTGGCACACGTTCTTAGTACACAACCACGGATGTTCTCAGGCCCGGCAGCTTTACTCAAAGGGTTTTTATTTCACTCTAACTGTACATAGTGACAATGGCAGGTAAGTAACACAGAATATTGGTATGTGAGAAACAAACGATTGGGCAGTTAGCCTAGTTTAGCATAAAGGAGCATTCCAGAGTGAGCCAGGCTAGGTATTTCCTCCTGCGTCTGGTCGGCTTATGCTAAGCTATGCTAAACTATTTACAATCAGTGATATTGTATACCTTTGCTTATGCTAAGATATGCTAAGCTATCTATTTTTATATTTTAGCTTATGCTAAGCTAAATTACCTTTTGGCTACAGCTCCATAGGGTACAGACATGAGAATGGTTTTGAGCTTCACTTTTAACATCAACTGTGCAGTAAAATAAAAATATCCTATTTCCCTCAACATCAAACTATTCCTTTAAAATGAGAAAGAAGCCACAAAATGATTATTCATGGTAATTTGTCTCCAGAAAGTGAATCAAATTCCAGTTTTCTTACGTTGTAGGGATAAATAATGCTTTAATTTAGTGTCTTCAATAAAGGAGGTGGATTTGCTGCTTTATGAAGCAATGCATTTTAATTAAGACTTGTTCAGCACACGTGGGGAGGTGTGGATAGTTCCACGTACGTCTGTGTTATAATTTTAACCTCATTAACGGTTGAATTCTCGCTGCAGCACTCCGCTCCGTGCTTTCTCCTCTGAGATGTCAAGGTCGCGTTGACGCCACATTGACGTCAGCCACATTTGTCATAGTAACGGAGAGTGTCTTTACAGATGTATGTTTCTACTTTAGGAACCATCTTTTTTTTTGTATACGTCGCACAATGCAGACTGCCTTTGCCCAAACAGAGCTTTAATGCCAGCAGGCATTAAAGCGAGCGTGCCATAATAACCGGCTGTTATCAGCGAGCGTGGATAATGGTTCCCATGTTGCTTTTCACACTAACCTGAAGTCATAAAGTCCCACTTTGAATAATTATGATCCACTATTCTGCTTTCTTTCATGCCGGTGCAGTGGACTTGTCTTCACAGCACTTTGAACCCAGTCAGCGCTGCCTCCCCCGGGGCTTAATGTGACTAGAATAGAGAGCTACTAAGTAATGGTGTGCACATATAAAGAGGATTTAAGGGCCGCAGGAGGAGTCTGGCAGTGGTGGTATTTCTTATCTGCCTGGTTATGTTCAGCCTGGCCCCCACGTTGTGCAGCTCTCTGCAGGGTAGGGGGACTAATCCAGGACCGGGACCGGGAGTCTTTTGGACTGCCACTACACCTGCCTTTAAGAAGGTCAGACTATGTTGGGGGTAAATTCAACCTTGTGTATGTATCCCAGTGAAATGTGTCATATGCTGGTGGCTTTGATTATATAGCAGCCGTTGCTCAGCCTGTATAGAAGCTACACTGTGAAACGCTTTGATGTCGGACTCATTATAAAGTATTACGGAGCTGTTTGGAGCGAGCCCACACACAGCTATACGTTCAGCAAACACCGTGCAACTTGCTGTCATTTGCTTTTTTTAAGGTTGATTTGTTTTATTAAGTTGTCTTCATGAAATGTCTGTTGATAGGATATAGTTAAAGGATATACAGCAAGTGCGTGGCGTGGCGTGGCAGGATTATTTCTATTTATTTATTGCTTGAAAGCAGAGCTGCTGGGTGTGAGGGAGAATATTGCTAGAGGGGGATAATGATTATTAACCGCTCTGTTGTTTCAATGAACACGCTGAAGGTAATTGATGATTATATGATTACCTGAATGACTTATTCGCTTACTTAATGATGTCTAATTCACCTGCCATGCACATGCTGTATATAATAAAGATGCCCAGACACAGAAGAAACAATTATTATGAGGGACAAAAGGCTTTAACTGTTATATGAGATAGAATAACAGCACTTAGACAAGTTAAGATAATAATTAGATTAATGTCAGTTGGCTACTTGATTTTTTGACCAATCATCTCTTTAGATTCCGCCTGTGGTGATTACACTATGATGGCTTGCTATCTCTCTACAGCAGACAAAGGCAGCGTAGTCGGTAGTTGAGGGAGGTTCATTTCCTGTGCTGACCCACCACGCTGGGTTTGTGCACTTCATTAGTGTGTGTGTGTGTGTGTGTGTGTGTGTGTGTGTGTGTGTGTGTGTGTGTGTGTGTGTGTGTGTGTGTGTGTGTGTGTGTGTGTGTGTGTGTGTGTGTGTGTGTGTGTGTGTGTGTGTGTGTGTGTGTGTGTGTGTGTGTGTGTGCGTGTGTGCGTGCGCCACTAAAACATGGTAATTTGGCCTTGATGACCTGCTGCGTCAGTTTCAAAGTACATCTGCTGCATCTGGTTAGTTTAAAATGCATATTCATGTGCAGTGTTTGTTCTGCAGTGTCATATTGGAAATTGGATAAGTTTAAAAAAACAGTTCCTTCGTGTGTGTCACCCTGTCTCTGTACAGTATTTGTCATTTTAAGAATTCTGCTGAATAAGAATCTGAATACACCGCAGATGTTGCATATCGGTCCACCACACGTCTCAGCAGTACTAAAAGCTGTCCTCTCTCTCTCTCTCTCTCTCTCTCTCTCTCTCTCTCTCTCTCTCTCTGTCCCTCAGAGGACGACGTGGTGTCCATGGCGGACTCCACCATCACCGTGGACGACATCGAGGGGGAACTTTTTAAGATCGAGAGGATCCGGGACGTCCTGGTCAGGCGGGAGTCGGAGCTCAGATACATGTGAGTGGCTCAACGACGCCAACACGTCGTCATGTGATTGCTGGAGACCAAACAGATTCACAGTCGAGGGGTGAAAGCATTATCAGGGTTAATGCTGGTCTGATCTCAGTGCAGAAAGTAGGGTGAATGTCATCCATGTGCCTGGATGACTTTCACGTTGGAGACAGGAGTTTGAATCCCGTCACAGAACTGCTTTTTATGTAAGTAAGTGAACCTATTGATTTCACCATCAATTCATGTATTGGTGATGCAGGATTAAAGTCTCGAGGAGTCATCATCTGCGTATTATGAATGTCTCCGCAAAATTTACAATTTTGTGATTGGTCTGGCCTGTAAAAATACACCTGAATAAATGAATGATTCAGTTTGTTATTCAGTCACAAAAGTGCATCGATACCTTGCCAAGCCAGAACAAGTATGTATGCATCTTAATGCTTTTTCCCCACCAAAAGCAGTTTAAATCATGTTTCCATTCAAGAGCACACCTTGGTACACTCTTGAAACACATCTCCGAGCAGCTCTGCCCTCGATTGTCTCCCCATCACACCCCGAGCTAAAGGCGTTACCTTTTCTCCCGCTAAGCAGGTTAATGCATGGATATTTATTCATGTACTCCTCTGAAAGATAGGCAGCGAAGCTGCTCAGACGGTGGGGGGGACGTGAAGAGTGTCGTGTATGGGGTAGCAAGCAAGAGTCAAGCAGAGAAAATGGGAGAATGAGAGACAGGAGGAGGAGGAGGAGGAGGAGGAGGAGGAGAGGACGGACGGACGGACGGACAGACGGACATCGAGAGTCACTATTCAGAGCACCTTCTTTCCTCCCAGTGGTCCACAAGGAAACAAATGATAGGTTGTGTTTTCCTCCGGTACGCTAAAGTGAAATGTGTCATTTGTATTCCAGACCTCATGGCCGTTTCTCTACCTACACATCTGTGGAGAGCGTCTGACACGAGGCCCGGTGGCGAGGCTCTCGATCTGCTCACGCTGATGAATGTGTGCGAGTAAGCGTGCCTGTAGGATGTGTGTTTTCGGGGTCACGTCAGGGTCGGTCAGACGAGGAAGGCACAGAGTGTCAGCGAAGGAGTGACAGCTATGTGGCTCGGAGACGCTGCAGGGATTTCTCCTCGGAGAAGATTGTGAAATATACGATCAATACCAAGCTTTCTCTGTTTGAATTTCATTTCCCCACACAGTGCAGTTGTGAATCCACCAACATGTGCAGTACTTACACTGGCGTTTGTGTCTGTTTCTTCTGTCACGCCTGTGCAGGATGGATGACATTCAGCTGTGCAAAGAGATCACTAGACTGAAGAAGGAGCTGCAGAAATTGGTGTCCATACCAGGTAGGAGTCCTCTGGATGTGGACAGGTATCTAAGTTTATGGCATCCAAATGATCGTGGTCATTTCTCGTGTTTCTGTAAGATCACGTTGCAATTTTTCCCATTTAAAGTGGTTCTTTTTGGGTGGGATGGAGTTTTTTCTTATCTGAATCAGGGGTCCAAGGACAGAGGGGTCATGCACTGTACAGATTTTAATGCCCCTTGAAGCAAATGTGTGATTTGTGATGGGGCTGTATAAATAACACAGCTGCAGGAGAGCAGTATTGAACTTCTCATCTGAATCCCACCAAGAAAACGGAGGCTCACATTTGCTGTAACATAAATTGATTCCTCCTGAAATGGCTTGTTGAATGCCTCGTTACATTTGTAGTAAAGCAGGTAATCCGGGGAAACCACAACATGACTCTTGTGCTGCAGATAACGACAAATCCACCGAGGACCGGCTGAAGGAAGAAGAACTGCTGCAGCAGATCCACAAGCTGGTCGAGACCCGAGACTTCCTGGTGGACGATGTGGAGTTTGAGCGTCTCAGGTGGGCTTCTGCCTCTATGGTCTCATTACAGCCTGGTAGGAGTCCTTCGGTCGTGTCTCACCATAGGCTGTGGATGAATAATTAACAGTGAGGGAAAGAGAGAAGCCTCCAGATAGAGACGCAGTGCACATTATATGACTGATAAAGTCTCCCAGAAAAGTCTGGTATTTCATGCAGGGGAGCACAAATCTGTGATGACGTCATGAGTATCGTTCATGAACAATCTGGTAATGACTGAAAGGTCTCGGATTGAAGCGTGGCTTGTAATCACTGACGCTGTCGTATCCCTCCGTACGCTCGCTTCCCACAAAGCCGCTCCATGACAACACTGGAACATTTCCCCGAAGTGCAGCGCCGTGAGAGAGTGCACAGCAGAGAGCCGTTTCAATTAAACATGTGTCAGCGTGCGTCAGTCAGACTGCCGGCGGTTAAAGAAATCAACAGGCTGCATCCATTTCCTCCACCGTCCAGGACGTCTGCTGTTAATCCTTCCCCACACTTTGCTTTTGTTTTGTGTTTCCTCATGCTGACATGTCAAACATTTAATGTGAGCTATTGGTAGGTTAACTCTACTTTTTCCCTTTTTTTTACTGGGCAGAGGCATTATTTTTGCATGTACGTACGACATGTACGTTCATAGATTTAGCATAATCGTCCACCCGGAGAATGATCTGATTAGATCAGCGGGTCAAAGGTCACCGTGACCTCACGTCCATCCCATTCTGAATTTCTCAGGAAGGCCCACCTGAGCACAAGGATGAACTGATTACAATTTGGTCATTGTGACCTTTGTTTTTGTCCATACCTCAAGAATTCAATATACATTTAGTAGTATAGAAACTACACTCGAGATACAAAAACATGCTGAGAATGTTGATCTCATCTAAAACTCCCTGCATTGACGGAGAAGAGTCTGCCAGATTTATTGGAGAGTAAATCTAATCTTTTTTAACAGAAACAAATACATTATACAGTGCAGACGTGTTTCATCTCCACTTTAGTGGAATCCATCATCCATCACTACTACAACAGACCCATTACACCGATCACGAAACCAAACCAGACACGCTGAACACACTGTCATCCATTCTGGATGATCCTGAGCATCCTCTCCTCCCCCTCCAGGGCAGCCAGCAGAGCTCGCTCTCTAACCCACTGATTCAGCTTCGCTGTCATCGGGGGCCATGCGGGAAATCCTTCCTGCCCAGAGCAGTAGAACACCTCACCTCTGTCTAACAGAGCACTCTCCGCTGTACGCTTCTTGTTCTGCCTTTCCTCTAACCTGAACACTTGTTGTTAATCATGCATTATGCTGTCAATGATCATGTGAACACACTTGTTTTAGTGTTCTGACCGTTATGGGTTGAATTTAGCAAGACGTTTAGCTAATATACAGGCTGTGTTTATGAAATGTCAACATTACTGTGGTGTGGGTTTTGTGGGAAGTTCAAGACTCAGATCATTATCATTATCAGATATCATTCATGATTCACTCTCTCTCTCTCTCTCTCTCTCTCTCTCTCTCTCTCTCTCTCTTTCTCTCTCTCTTTCTCTTTCTCTCTCTTTCTCTTTCTCTCTCTCTCTCTCTCTCTCTCTTTCTCTCTCTCTCTCTCTCTTTCTCTTTCTCTCTCTCTTTCTCTCTCTCTTTCTCTCTCTCTCTCTCTTTCTCTTTCTCTCTCTCTCTCTCTCTCTCTCTCTCTCTCTCTCTCTCGCTCTCTCTCTCTCTCTCTCTAGCCTCACCAGCTGACTTTGATCTACTCAGTTACACTATCCCTACTGTATATTGTATGCAGTACGTTATACAATTTAAATATTCTATACTGTAGTTGTTGTAGTCTGGTACATTTATAGTAGGCAAGGCAAGGCAAGGCAACTTTATTTGTATAGCACATTTCATACACAAGGCAGACTCAAAGTGCTTCACATCATACAACAAAGTGAACAAAAATAGAAGAATTAAAAGAAATTAAAGGCAAAATTAAAAATGAATTACAGAAAGAACAGGAGAATAAAAACATATTTGCAATAATTAAAAACAGTGCAGACATTAAAAGATTTAGCAGAAAGCTATGGTGAACATAAAAGTTTTCAGTCTAGTTTTAAAAGTAGTCAGAGTTTTTATGCTATACATATTATATATGATAGGTTAATTGGTGACTCTAAATTGCCCATAGGTGTGAATGGTTGTCTGTCTCTACATGTCGGCCCTGTGATAGACTGGCGTCCTGTCCAGGGTGTACCCTGCCTTCAACCAATGACAGCTGGGATCGGCTCCAGCCCCCCCGCGACCCTGAATACAGGATAAGCGGTAGAAAATGGATGGATGGATGGATATATATATATATCTGTAGATTTACTGTACATTTACTGCTGTTTGGATAAACGATATGTCTGTCTGTCTGATAGATTGACAGCAGGTGTAAAGTAGAGACCATATTTGACATATATTGGATTTCCATCCATTTTGGCCAACGTCTTATATATTCATGTGTTTCTGTGAATATCCATCTTTCTCAATTTTCTACAGGGAGAAAGAAGAAGATAAAGAAATGGCAGATTTTCTGAAGTCCAAATTCCCAAGACGCATGAAGAAGAAAGGTATGTAAGCATGAAGGGAGCTGCTGCCACTTATCAACAAGTCACAGCAAAGTTTTAGGATCCGAGGAGGGAAATGAGCAGCGCCAAATGATTTTCATTGTTCCAAATGTCTCTGCTCGTTCAAAGCGTTTCCCTCCTGAGGGATTAGAGGATGAAGCGTCACACGTCGACTGATTCAGCATAAAATAGTCTTTGCTTTGAGCCTGAAAAACAAGATGTCTGTCCGTGTTGTGCTGTAGTAGACAAAGTTCTACACACATAATACAATACATCACCACAGCATTTCATCTTTTCCTCACCGTATGATTTCTCTGAGCTTCAGGTGTACCAACCAGACGGGCGCCGTCCAGGGCTCAGCAGACCTCTTCTCCCTTCGCCAAGACGGGCCTCACCCTGCTGAAGGAGTGCTGCGGCTTCACCTGCTCCATCATGTAGACCGGGGGCCCCGCTGCAGATCCGACACAGGGGCCACAACCCAACGTTGGCCACTCAGCAAGAGTCAATATTTCCAATTTCAGCTTTTCAGTCCAAGAAAAGACTCCGAAGCACGGATGGAGTTGAGAATTCCCCCGAGGGAGGGCGAAGGATGTTGCAAAGATCATGTGGTGTTTTTTATTTCATGCCAAGACCTGTTGGATCTGTTTGTCTCTTTGAATGGATTTCATAGTCAGGTTTTCTTTTCATCCTGTGTCTGCTCTCCGCGTCTCTCATCCCACTCCTGTTTACATTTCTACTCCCGTTGCTCGTCGCTGCTCGGCTTCCAACAGCAACAGCCAACCCGTGGTATTTATTTCTCTTTTTCAAGTCAAGCGTAGCATCAGTCAGGCATGCATTGTGTACACGCTAATTGGGTTCAACTACCATAACACCTCCAAGTTTAATATTTGAAGACTCCACTGAGCTGCGATGGCCGTAATCTCCTCATTTAAAATAAAGTGGCTGTTTGGCAGGAGTCAGCGGGTCAGTTTAGACACACGGCTGGCACTCGGCGTTCAGGAGAGACCGATAATGAAGCTGGCGTTAATCAGGAGCTCTGTCAGGAGGAAGTTGCCTGTTATTTGTCTCTAAATGGACATGACCTTTTGAAAAGTGGTGGTTTGTGAAGGAAAAAAACGGATGTCTCATTGCACTCCCTTTCCCTTTATTAAGAGTACCTTCACATGAACTAAAGTCACAAAGAGAAGACACATTGAAGAACATCACATAAAACAAACCTTTTGTTTTTGGTCACATTTTTTGTCATTGTTGGTGAGTATTCAGCTGATAGTACAGCACTGATGAATTGACACATGCAGCATCGATGTGTCCTGGAAATCCTGGAAGACAGTTGATCAATTTTCCATTCATTGAAAACACATGAAAATGAAAGAAAAGCGAAATGTCCTGGAAAACGAATCAACACTCTTCTATTTTCCTTTAGCTGAGAATAAACGTTATCTATCAGTGTTTCCCAAAACAACCTTCCTATCTCAAAGAGTTAAGTGATGTTCAGGGTCCTGTTAACGTTCAGATGGATGGTGGTTTATTTTGGTAATGCAGTACATGCAGGTTGGATGATGAATAATGTGAATTTGGTAAGCATGTTTGAGTTGACGTGCTTTCTAGCTTGTTTTGCCTGAATCTGTAGGTGTGTTTGCATTATTCTAGGATCAATTTGGTATCATTATTATTCATTAATCTGCACCCCTTTTAAATCAGACTTCCACACAGAGAAACATATTAGTTTATAGTAAGATCTCTGTCTGTCTTCCCAGCTGGAGCCTCACAGAAAACGATGCTCTCTAGAAGAGAGTGGCAACTCTGCATCTCAACGTTATGTATTTGTCAGCACCTCATATTTGACTATAGCCTGAATATTTACCTATAGAAGGAGTGTGAACGGCTCTTGAATGGCCGGCGGCACATCGGTTACATTGAGCACAGAGGACGTAGTGACCAATCACACTACGGAGCACATCTGTGTTGCCAAGAAGAATAGTCACCATAGCAACCTTGTATACCCCATATCTTTACAATGAGACAACGAGGGAGGTTGTATAGGCCGGAGAGACGAGACCTCACAGATGTGACAGAAGCAAACACTCGATGGCTGTTATGGGCTACCTAATGAACGGGGACAGAATAATGCTGCTGTTGTAATTTGGGTGATTTTCGGATTTTCGCCTGCTTGGGACTGCCAAACATGTATCATAATTGAGCCTCTGACTCCCTTTTGCACTCTATTAGATAACAACCGCTTGGAGATGAAATAAACACAAGGGAAGGTAGACATATCGGAGATGCACAGTTTTCCTATTAGACGATAATCATTATAGATCATAGATTTGTCAGCGAATGTGTTGTTTCTCATCCCCCCCAACTAGTCCTGGGGATGGATGCGCGGATGCAGCTGTCTCTCTTGTTATATCACTGGATCTTTTGAAATTCAGTCTCGTCTCTGTCATCGAGGCTTCGGGTCACATATCACCCAGCAACCATGTCTGTGCTGTCATGATGGTTCACGGGGGAATTAGATGTTTGCCAATACTGTTGGAATATCAGGCGTGGTAGAAAAACAAAAAGGGTTTCTTCTTGTTATGTGTGTGTAAGTAATATGAGAGAGGGTGTTTACCCTGAAGGGGAAATGTGTCTCATAATATTCAGTATTATACAGTGTGAACCATTTTGCCAAAACAGAACTATTTTAACTGATAAAATATCTTGGAAACACAATATCTATCATCTGAGGCAACATATTCTCTCCCCAGCGTGTCAAACCCAGCAGCTTGATCACGGCTACTAAGCTTCAAACCACGGTTCTCCCTTTTCAAGTCTGTTCCCACGGTGGAGCAGCACAGTGAATAAATGAAGCGGAGACCTTCATCTAATCAGTAATTATGTTTTTGTGTGGGGACTTTGAGTGTTTGACACGTTTTCTGTTCTTCCGCGTTCACATTTAGACATAAAACCAGCTGTTCACACCAGCTGGAGGGTGTGTTAACGTCCCATAGCGGTGTTCGGCATGACGATCCGAGAATGTTTTTGAGGAAAGAGAGAGAGAGAGAGAGAGAGTGTGGGTGGCAGCAAAGTTAGGGGGGTCTTATCTTCAGTGTGAGTCATCCTTAGTGAAAACACTGAGTTCCCACAAGGGCAGCTCTCAGTGAAAGCTATATGTGAAAAGGGCACGGCTGTCATTCACGCACCACATCCTGTAGCCCGTCTGCACAGCACAGTGTGTATAAGAAGAGGTAGCACATTTGTGTGTGTGTGTGTGTGTGTGTGTGTGTGTGTATATGTGTGTGTGTGTGTGTGTGTGTGTGTGTGTGTGTGTATATGTGTGTGTATATGTGTGTGTATATGTGTGTGTGTGTGTGTGTGTGTGTGTCTGTCTGTGTGTGTGTGTGTCTGTGTGTGTGTGTGAGAAATAAATAAGCGAGAAAGAAAATATGTGAGCGTATGCTTACCTGTGCTTGCCTAGGAACAGGAGGGTGATAACGAGAGGTACAGTATCTGTCAATGCTTTGTTACTATGGTTACTGTGATTTGATGGCATACTCTCACTTCTTGTTTCATTCGGTCTTGCCATGTATTAACCTCCACGGAATTCTGATGCAAGGCTGCATGTTGTAAAAGCATAATGACTTGTTTTTATAATGTTCAGGGTACAGACTTCTTAAATGTTCTCAGCTGAAGATGCAAATGTAATAAATCCAATTGTATCTCAAGATTCATTGTTATTATTACAAACTTTAAATGAATCATCATTCAGATCAATCATCCTGATCATCTTAGTGCATGTGAACGTGCCCCATAAGCTAGCTCACAGCCGCCGCTCAGCCGGAGCCATGTTGACACCCGATGAGAAGCAATAGAAAGGCTCTCAATATCATTTATGACCAAATACCCACACATCAATGGGGTCCCTTTTCCACTGCTCATGCATAGCATTGTTTGTTATTTGCCAGGCAGCAACCTCCAGTTCTGAGAAGTGGAGCCCACGCTGAAGTGCCTAAAACTTGCTTTCTCTCTCTTGGCCATCAGGGGGCGACTCCTCTGGTTAAAAATAGGGTCCCATTGTATGTCTATGAGAAAATAACTCTACTTCTACAATTCTACGATTTGTCACAATTTGTGCTAATGTGACAGTTTGTTGGGTTTATGTGGGCTTTACAGTTATGTTGACTCAGTCTTGTTGATAATTGTGAATAAACAAACATACATACATTCCTGTGGACATAGGAACCAACTGTTCATACTTTGCCTGATACTGAGGATCAGTAAAGTTGAGAGAAATCAAGACCTCTGCTTCTGTGTTCGTCTCTCCAACCAGAGATCCACTGTAGATGAGGGGCTCAGAAATATCCCTAATTTCAATCCTTCTAATCTCTTACAGCATCAGAATGTTAACGTTGTCATTGTGAGCCAGCTAGCGTGGTGACATTAGCATTCAAACCAAACCACTGCTGTGCTTAAACCTAACGGAGCTGCTAGCTTGGTTGTCGACTCATTTTTATAATGCAACCGTTGAATTAAAATCGATGACAATTCTCATTTCTTAAAGGAATATTTGGGAATTTAGGGAATATTCCCTTTCTTGCTGAACGTTACATGAGAAGATCAACATCGCTCCCATAGCTGTCAGTTAAATAGGAAGCTATAGAGCATGAAGCTTGAAAGCAGGGGAAACAGCCCGGCTCTCTCCTTGGTCCAAAAATACACCCATAACACCTCTAAAGCATACTAATTAACATGACAAGTTGCTGCTGGTTGCTTGGCAACCTCATGGTGATTAGTAAGTTGACATTCCCTGCTCATGGATGTATCAAGAGAGTTGGATATGTTGGCAACAAGTCTTGCTGCTAATTTACCCTAGTGGACACTCGTGGTATTGAAATAAAAATATCTGCTGCGACTTAAAAGACGTTTTCATGAAAGTCATCTGTAAAAGCTCCTCTACTTCAGTTGGCCGGCTGGTACCACCATCGCTGAAATCAAACAAATGTCGCTCAGCAAAGTCCAGACTCTTCTCTGTTCTGGCGCCTCAGTGGTGGAACGAACTCCCGACTAATGTCAGGACAGCAGAGTCATTTGCCATCTTCCGAAAAAGGCTCAAGACTCACCTGTTCAGACTTCACCTCGACTCTACATAGCATGACCCACTAACACCCTCCCTCGACCCCCCCCGCAAAAAAAAAAAAAAAAAAAAAAAACTCGGATCGTAGCACTGTTACTCTTGAAGTACTACTTTACTCAGATGAGGACCTAACACTTGTTCTATTTTTAGCTCTTACTTTATCGGCAATGATACGTCGTGGTTTCTTTGTTTCCTTCTTTTGACAAATGTACTTATTGTAAGTCGCTTTGGACAAAAGCGTCTGCTAAATGACCTAAATGTAAATGTAAATGTAAAATAATACACATGAAACTGCAAACAATGTTAGTTGTTGTACAATTGCTATGATTTGTTTTAATGAATGGAGCTTTTACATTTGTGAAACTTTCCCCAAGCCTAGAAAAAGTGTACTTTTGATTCACAGAGATCCAAACAGGCATTCTTTGTAATAGCCAGCAGGGGGCGACTCAAAAAAAGAAAGTCTGATTGTATAGAAGTCAATGAGAAAATGACCCTACTAATCTGTGATGTTGAATTTGACTGAGAGGGGTTTTAGGATGCTTTAATGGCTAGAAAGGCTTCTTGTCTAACTAGATGTAATGGGAGGAAGCTGCATGTAAGAAACCAGCTGCTCCGCCACCTCAGTTGTCCTTCAAGAAGACATTTGCTGAATCCAAATTTGTAAACTCAGGCCTCAGACTGTAGTTTGACGTGATCGGACATGCTCAGTATGTCTGTGTGTCGTTGCAGGGATACAGAAGAGTGAGACTGAATAAAAAAAAGGGCAAATTGGAAATGCCAAGCACGAATCACGACACAGGTAGCAGAAAGTGAACATGATCCTACATGTATTCCCCACTCACGGAGGCAGATGAGATGATACTAATACTTCTATCTCTAATAGCAGAGCTGGGATGTTTTAAGCCCTGCTCTTGCACTTGTTGCAGATAACATGTCATCATTCCTTCTCTTTGATCTGCCTTTGTTAATGCCCCCTGACAATTAGCAATCCAGTCGAAATGCGACGAACAAAGGGAAATATTATCACACAACTCAACATGAGTGTAGATTCCTTGCAGCCTGATGAATATTGAAATATGAAGTAATTAAATGGAAAACCTCTTCTAAAATATATCATGGGCCTCTTTATCCAGATGGACTGAGGGCTTCCAAAACTCACTGGAATATCTTAAAAAGCAGCCCAGTACCTGACACTTAACCAACCATACAAACATATGATATGATATAACATATGAGCTGACTTTTTGTTTCATTTACTTAATTCTTGTGTTTTATTGTGCTTTGATCTGAGCATTTGCTTCCTGTTCTTGTAGTTTTCTGCTTCTCGGAAACAAATGTGCATATATTTGGGACAGCGGGTTACCGCCGGCTGTCCGTGCCCCTTGGTGTCTGATACCGACACATTTTCAACGAAGACATTTGACATGATAACATTCAGGAAGGGAGCATTTATTGCAATTTTGTATCACATTACATTTGTTTTTAGCTTGGTCTACCTCATAAACTGGCCACCGATATGTGCATATCCTCCATTAAAAGTTCAGGATTTTCTGAACAACTGCAATTGAACAAATTCAAGTACAAAATTGCAATGAATGTTTGTTGCAGCATCTATGAAAATGCTGAAATTACTCAAATAACTCCAATGGAGCACAGTAAATAATAATACATATCATAATCATGCCGCAAAATGGGAGAGTAGACGCACAAAAATGTGTCCTAATGTGCTTTTTTCCCCAATCTGGCTAAAGAGAGTGGAGAAGAGGTCATTTGGAGGGCTGTCAGACTGTTGCTAAGAGGAAAAAGATATTCTTCATGCTCATCTCAGGGCGGCCGATGGGCTCTGAAGCACTTACCGTGAAGGTTCTTTGATGCTAGCAGAACCAGGTCTGTGTGTCCCGGCTAATTAACACTCCACTGACATCCGAGCACTGAGGATACCAGCTGCTGCTGAGCAGGCGGCTGGAACTTGCCTGCTCTCTATTCTTATGCGCATAACCATGGTGATGATTTGTGCTGTAGGATCACAGTGGATAGCAGTTGATGGGCAACAGAAGTAATGTGATACACCTGTCTGAGCAAACGCTGTCAAGATCCTTGTCCTCTGTCCCTCTTCAGTCTGGCGGTTTCTAAATAACACTGGACAACGCAGTCACCGGTAATGAGAGCGTGGGCAGCCCTAACGCCTGTTCTTGGAACATCGCCACGTTCCATTAACTCTCTCCTAAAGTCACAGGAAAGAAAAGTAGATTTCCTCTCTTTTAAAAACAAACAAAAAGCCACTGTGACTCACGCTGCTCCATCCTCCCTGCGTGTTCTCTCCTAACCCCTCACCCTCCCTCCACGTGTGTCCTCAAAACACACCCCCTGGCATCTCTCAACAAATAATCCAGTGATTAGGATGGAGCAGGTTGCCATGTCTCCCCCTCATCATGTCAGCAGCCACGTCATACAATCACGCTTTCGTTCAGAAGAATGCAGCAATGGATGCCATTGTGTGAGCAGAAAACTCTCATCCTCATAACAGCTTCCTTCTCACTGTTCCCTCTTGTTTATCTATGTTCTCCTTCGTTTCCCACCTTGTGATTTCTCAACACACAAAAGAATATAATAAATAATAAATATGGAGTATACATCAGCAGCTATGATCTGAATGCCTAATGAAGGGATGAGCACTGCAGGGGGAGCTACCAAGTAGAGGAGAAGCACTGGATTTGTGGGCGTTAACAGATGTTCAAAGAAGAGGCTGTTTTAAATATTTGCAGTGCAAAACTCCAGCACAAGACTAATGATAAAGAGCAGCGTGTTCTGTTTGACTTCAAAGCTGCTATGAAGTCTGGAAGGATTATTTTTCAACTCGGATGGTTACAGAATCACCTTAGCAACAACAATTCATTGCGCTGCAGAAGTTAGAATGAATTCATCATGAAAGTCCTTTTTACCCGAAGCAAAGGACACAATGGGGACGACATAGTCATTAAATAATAACACATAACAAAGTGCTTTCTGATTTTGTTGCATGCAATGTTCACTGATTGATATTTATATGCAAAGTCTGGAAGTTTTGTGAGCATGAATGAAGGTCGAACAGATTGCAAGCAACTGAAACTTCTCCTGTGTGTAGGAGGAATACGGTGAACCCGCTCCCTTTGTAGATATTAATGGCTCGATCCAAGGTAATGAAAACATTATTCTTATTTCAAGGTAATTATACTCATAAGAGAACATATATTATTAATATTATATTAATAAATCCCTCTAAATGCGATGTTTTAAAACATCACCTACACAGGATTAATTACAAGATAGTTTTGATCAATACTATAAGTTTCCTTGTTTTGCAAACTAATATTCAAAGAGTAGAACATCTCAGAGTGGGGACATCTTCACACCGTGGTTCTGCAGCCTCCTCGGGGCGGGCTCGTTGAACAGCAGTTATCTGGCTCCATCTTGTGGCCACACGGAGTAAGCGCGACTAGAAGCGGAGAGCGGTCCCTCCGTTTTTTTTTGTTTTTTGTTGCCAGATTGTGATTCTCCGCCAAGTTGAGCTACACGTCAGTAGGGAAACCGGTACTGGTGACTGGACGTGTGCAGTGCGCGTCAGCCAGTCCCCGGATGCACCAAACAGAAACATGGAACGGGTAGTGGTGGAAGTGCCGATCAACAACGGTGAGATACGTTACCCCTCCCCGTCAAACGCGCCTCTCGGCCACTTTGTATCACCATCTCCCGCACGGCGTTTGGCGCTTCTCGCAGTGTGCGCGCGTGAGGAATCGTCCTGTGACGCGTGGTCCGGCCGCGGACGTGCTGTAGCCTCTGTCGGGCTATCGGCGCCTTGCACGCTAGCCGTCTCGTTTCCGTGCAGACGTGCTTGTAGCTGCGGGCTACCCGGCCGCTCGCACTTGTACCCGGCGGAGCGCAGCAGCGGCAGAGCTGCCGCCATCTGTCAAACAGCAGTTCTGCAACTGACTGAACTGCTGTCACGACACTTCCACAGGCCCCGCTTATCCCCCACCATTGCATTAGATTACATTAGATGAAACTTTATTGCCATCGCACGGAGTCGGCCTACACGCACCGAGACGACGAAATGCACTTCAGCATCCGGTTTATTATACGCACGGTGATAACATGTGATTGCATGAGTTCAACCTGGAGCTATAATGTTTTAATAGTGATAATAGTGGGTTTCCTGAGGTGAGGTTCAGCACTCATACATGCCCAAATGACTTAATAATAATATTAATAATAATAATAACAATAATAATAATGTGATTACAAGCTATAATTTATTGGCAACGCAATCCTGAACCAGATCCTGATCCCCTGTTCATTATTCTCACCTCACATGTATTGTGTCATCCTCCCGACTCCAGGTTTTTCCCTGGCCGGCCCCTCCACAATCCCACGGAAGCGCCAGGTGCGTTTCTCAGCGCGGCATGACATCATCCTCCTGCGGGAGGTTATCGCTCGGAACCCCTACGCCTCCAAGGAGCCAGGTTAGTGCTGCTTTTAAAGGACCAGTGCACCTGTTTAGATGCAGAGAGCTGCAGCTCCTGCATACGTCAAAATACGTCCAGTGGAGCTTCGGTGACATTTCATCCAGGAATAATCCTGCATCCGTCTTAAACATTAATTGCAGCTTTATAATTTGATACTGAAATAATATGGGAAGAAATCTGTCACATAACAGGCAGGGACACCAATCAAAGGGAAAACATGGTGTACTTTAAAGAAGACACAAATAAACACAAGGCACCGTGTATTCAGGAGCAACGGCCTGTTATATTCATGTGTGTGTGTGTGTTTCTGTGTGTGTGTGTGTGAACTCTTTCATCTTCACCAGGGCGAATCTGGGCCCGTGTGGGGGAGATCATCACTGCAGCCCTCCAAGATGAAAACTTTGAGGTGGATGCCAGGAGGTGTAGGGAGAGGACCGTGCTGCTGCTGGACTACTACAAGAAACAAGACTTTCCCAGTCTGCGCAGGTCAGTTCAGCAAACCGGAACAGAACTGAATACGTTATTTAACAGGTGTCCTCTGCCTTACCGAAAAGTTTTAATATGTGCTTTTGGTTTGCTCAGGTTTGGAACAGAGAGGTTGTACGCCCAAAAGGAAGATCTGCTCCACGAGGTTTTGGAGCTGGAGGCTGAGAAGGGACTCCTGGCCGGCGGGGAAAACACAAAGTATCAGGTGAGTGTCGCGTTAGCTGAGAGAAGAGGAGGTCGACTTCAGTGAGGCCAACCAGCGTGAGAGAGATGTGTCCTTTCAGAGTCACCGAGCTGCATGCTGCTAGTTATTTTGTCAAAAGCTGAGAATACATGAATATTAAACCCCCGGACTGTTTAATAGTCCGCTGTGGGGCAATAGAGAGGTGTCCCCGTGGGACCTCGGGAAACAACCATGAATAACAAATGTGATGTTTGTCAATTTAAGAGATCATTCTGCAGGTGAAGAAAGTCACAGATTGTCGTGGCATGATTTTGTTTTGTGAGCTTTAGCTCTCAACATACATCACCAACGTGACCGTTACTGTTGCTAGCAAGGTAATTAACATCATATGTGTAATTCATGACACTATTCAAAATAGATCGTCGACTACCGTGCATGTTTTTCATGAAATAACGTCCCGTGGTGGTCCACTGTAAGGGGCGGGGCTTAGCCTCTCTGTATATCGATATCGTGATATGGTCTTGGATTTCCATAATAGGGCGTAAGTGTTGTCTTGTCCTGCTTTCACAGACTGCAGTTCAGTTAAGTGCCTTTATACCCACTAAATCATTATATCCACAAAACTGATGATTATTTATCCCTAAAACACCGACAGTCAACCCTTCCATATCGTCCCAACGTCGATATTGAGGTATTTGATATCCCTGATACCCTGTAAATAGTCTGAAGTATCTGAGCTGAGAGATACTTCCCTCTCCTTGCAGCTTCTATCTTTGATCCAGAGATGCTAAACTCATTCAACACTTTGTTATCAGGGTCAGGATGCACATCAAACCACGAGTTGTCGCCACCTTTCTTCTATTCCTCATTGTTCTCGCTTCCTTTGTTCTTACTGTCGTAGAAGAGATATTTCATCTTGTCCTGATCTCTCTTAGGATGATGAGCTGAGAAAGCGAGCCATCGAAGAACTAGCTCTGCCAGAACAGGACAAACCCAACATCGCCATCGCACAAACACACACTGCAGGTAAAAAAACGCATTCAGGACGCGAGACACGACGTGACTTGAAAGGAACTTCACGGTTGATTAAAAGAAAATGCCTCCGAGGTCATTCCCTCCCAAACATTTCATGGTGATACCTGAGAGCTTTGTTTAATCGGTAAATGTGCACGTCGTGAAAGATGCTGCCAAGAATCAGGGTTGCTGTCCTACAGCCATGGCGGTCCGTCTACGAGGCTGGCGCCCGCTCACCTTCCAGCCAAGTCGTCGATAATGATGACTTAAACGGTGGAAAGGTTTAGTTTAGTGTACTTTTAATAGAAATTCATCATCCGGCCTATGTGATCAGATTAAATCAATGAGCGGATTATACAAATTTAGATAACAGGGCGTCCCAAACCTTTTCTTTTGTGTGTGTGAAACATAGAAGTCTACACAAGAGTGAGTGTTTCCTACAGACTTTGGTGGAGCAGTTTATATCCTTCAACCCTCAATTCTTATTTCAAGTATTAGCAAGTATTTGCCTTTCCCAAATGTCCTTCAGCAATGGATCCCCATCAGATCTGTGGATGTTTCTCTGTAGCCTACTGTTCCTCACAGAAATAACTAACATGTTACATCGTTATGGTCACAGCAGAACCAGAAGAGGACCGTGAGGTAATGGCCGAGCTTTCTGCAGCCCCCACAGCCAAGAGGCCCTGCCAGTGCTGCTGCCAGACCTACTCTGAGATCCTCAGCTTCCTGGAGAAACGCTCAGAGGCGGAGCAACGGCTACGAGAGGAGGAGCTCGCCCTGCGCCGGGAGGAGCTGGAGATTCAACGGAGTAAGATTTTTAGAGAGTTTTCCCCTTATGTGCATATTTCATCTTCCAAGGTGGACTTTGCTTGTAATATTTGTCATTTTAATTTACTATCATTTGTCAGATTAAGTCATTATGACATTAATTGTAACTAAAATGGGCATTAAATATCCCATCTGCTGATATGATGTCATTGATTTTGAGGTTGTAGCTGTTAGTAAACTGGCATTTTCCGTTTGAATTAAAGTGAATTCTGAATTTCCATTTCGATTAGGGCAGAGGTCTGGATCCAGGCTAAATTAAAACTGTTATGCTCTCATAATCCTCAGGGAATTACAGATTCTATTTCCCCCTTTTGTCCTTTTCTTTGATTCTCAGGTAAGATTGCTCTGGAGAGGGAACGTCTGGGAGCTGAGAGAAAAGAGAGGGAACGGAGATTTGAGCTGGAGAGCCAAGAGAGGCAGGTCATCTTGGACCTGCTGAAAGAAAAAGTGCTGAAAGGTTGAAAGACTGAATCATCTGCATTTAATGCAAAAAGAAGTCAAAGCATGAAATAGCTTAAAAGAGGAGGAACGCAGAGGAAACAGGAAGTAAAGAATGGTTGTAGGTTGTTACATGCAGGTCATTGTAAAATAACCTAACAAAAGGGCGGCAGTGATGTTAAGACTGTCCAGTTTTATGCAATCATATACTGTATGTGTGTCTGGTGCACAATGTAGCAAAAAAAAAAAGAAGACATAAACTTGCAGTCAGTGTTAAAAAGCGGCAATATTAGCCCAAACCAGCTGCAGAAAGCTGTAGAATCCAATAGAGACTCCCTGAGTTGTATTATGTGGCACAGTCTGCATAAGGATTTAAAAGCGCTGCAATAACTGCTTTCACCTACGAGGTGGAACGCAGCAAAGGGCGGTGCTGTGACTTTAGGTGTGGCAGTTCAACGAGCCAAAAGTGGCAGACAGGATGACCGTGTTTTTTTTGTGGCACCAGGATGAAAGCTATGGAGGAACAACAAAGGAAAGCTGCATACTCATTGGTGCAACTGGAGTTTTTGAAAAACCATTAATGACTTTACGCCTGCTTTATTCAGCCACAACTTTTTCAATTTGAAGACATTTTGATTAAAACAGAAGTACCAACTATATTTTACTGACTGTGAATCCACTGTACATTGACTGCTAATCACTTTTGTACTGCAAACAATACAAGCCATTAAGTGGCTGATATTCTATTGATTATACAGAGACAACTTTTTTTTTAAAACTAATGTCACATCTTCTGTGTGCTACGTTACTTTTCTTTATAAGCTAGTTTTTAGTCACATGTCCTCAGTTCAATTTGATACACCCAGTTGTAGTTAATGGTCATTGGTTAAAGTTGCAATATTACTCAAACATAGAATTCATAACGAGAGCACTTTATAGTTCAGTGACTAATGTGACCTGTTGACCTGCTGTGACCATACTGTTAATTAAAAACAGAAATAAAACATTTTCTTCCAGTCCCTGTAACAAAGCCTGCATTGTATAAAATGAAAGCATGAAAATTAATTAAAAACGGATTCATATTGATCGTCACCATCTACATCCGCGTGATTGCACGGCATTCCAGCACCGTGCGGTTTAAAAACGGAGGCTATTCAGATTTCACATGCAATGTTAAGTAGCTAAAAGTAACACCTAAACACATTATGCCCTATATGTTTTCATTAATAATGCCATAGAAACTCTGCATGAATCCACTCCAAGTAAAATGTGAATGCAGGATTTACCACCTGACTGAAGTGTATACTTCTTTTTTCTTCACTGTATCCCCTAAACCCAGTGATTGCCTCACTAACTGCTCTAACCAACTACAGCTGCCTGACTGTTGGGGTAAGTTTAGGACAAAACTCTTCTGTCACCACCCACCACATTTTTTTCTGGTCGCTGCGCTTTAATTTTAGGTCATACAAATCCCGCGCACTTTGATTGGTCAAAGATGGATCCACCCGCCCTTTGTTGTTTCGATCTGGCCTCGGATTGGCTGCGCTCAAAGTCAATCCCCCATTTCCTTCACCCAATGAACGTGTGCTCGTGGCACCCCCCCCCCCCCCCCCCCCTCGCGCTGCGGCCGCATTGCTACAAAGTTTACAGCAGCCGCATTTGAACGCCGGCGGCGGAGTTTTGAAGTTTTGCTACACGGTAGCAGCGCGCGACGACTCTTTCGGTTCAACTCCAGTCGTCCTCGCGGTAACGCAAACCTGCGCGCGCGCCTGTGTGTTTTGTGGAGACGACAAAGAGTCTGCGACCCGCAGGGAAAGGGAGCTCAGCCCTCCATCTGCTGCCTACTAAGCGGCAGACTCGCGTGCTGTTTTTGCGCCGCTGGTCGATGTGAGCGACATGTGGAGGATGTGCGCTTTGTTGTTTTAGTTTAAATCCAGTGTGGCGTCACGCAGCTTCAGTACGGTTTGTGATTTCTTCCTTGGGGGATGCGTCTACATGCTGGACGTCTAAATCTCACATAGTTTACATTGTTAGTGTGGAAACTTTGGGTAACAGCGGACGGTTTTGACGTGTTTTTCTGGGGAGTGGAGGGGGAAACATAACCAAATACCACATTGACCCACAGCAATATGCCCATTAGGCGTTTTGGGGGTCACAGGTCTCTCGTCTCTCACTCTCAAACCACAAAGCTGTCCTACGGTTACAAGACGATGAGCGTTTCGAAAAGTGGCTACCGGGTGTTTTCCGCCAACTCCACCACCGCCTGCACCGAGCTGGCCAAGAAGATCACAGAGTAAGTGAGTTTTTAACTTTACCACCGCGACACCACCATTTAATGCTGTCTGCGTGTCTGTGACGTTGAGCACTGGTCTGTCTGTGTTACCTGCCGTGTTCCTCACAGAACACCTGGGAGTCACAGCTGCAGGTGACCTGAGGCCAATGGGTGTGTATTGTTTTGAATTTGGGACACACGCGCGCGCGCGCACACACACACACACACACACACACACACACACACACACACACACACACACACACACACACACACACACACACACACACACACACACACACACACACACACACACACACCTTTGTCATGTCACTTGAAACTACTTGCAAACTAGTCTCTGCATCCAAACTGGTATGAAATACTGCAGATTTCCCATATAGTCTTACATGCTCTTATTGCATAGGTTCTGTTGAGAAACAAATGATGTGTAAAACCTGTTATGAAACAAATGTTTGTTTTCCCTGATGGCAAAACTGCTATATGTCAGTGGCTTTTCCACCCTGAAAACAATGTGAATGTACACTTTTCTTTAACACATTGAGCCTTTGCTCAAAGGAGCGTTGAGTGGGGGGCATAGATACTACTCTGGATGACACCGTGGCAGCCGCACCTTTTTATGTATAAGAGGCCGGGTGTTTGATTAGTAGTAAAACCAGTGGAACCTGATAAGATGCATTTGAATGATATGGAAATGAAAACTATAGACCATTTTTACAGCAGCCATTCGACATGTCAATGCAGGGTAAACATAGGCATAATTCATAAAGTCAATTACGGCCCTGTTCCATTTAGGTGGGCCGGGTCCCTTATTTATTGTGCACGCTGTCTCAATGTAAAGGCTGTGACACTGAATACAACAGGATTTATCATTTACATTTTACCCTGCAATCACATAAAAGTAGCTGCTGTGCAATGGGCATTTGTTATTGTTAATGCTGGATCAATGGACTGGCTTTGACACATTAAAGAGCGGGGTCATTATTAATTGGCTCACGTGTCTATCCTGTCTAGATACTGACCCAGATGTCTATGAACAGCGGTATATTCTCTCAGGGAGCAGCCATGTCTTCCCCACCCTGCAGACTTGTCAGACAGTCGAGCAGAAGTTGTCGCTCACACAGTGAGAAAGAGCTGTGCTTTCTCGGCGTTCGCTGCTGGGCAACATTGCAGAACACTATTAAGAGATTACGTGTTCCCATTCTGCAGCCAATTAGAGTTTTCTTGTGGAGCAAAGGTTAAATAAGAACACCAGCACACAGAATATTCACTCTGTGGTTATACGTGTTTCATGTTTTTAATATGTCGTGATACTCTTTAGTTGTTGTGCTTTTTAAGCTCCTAATACCAACCAAATGAGGAAATACCTGTGGTGTAAATATCCCCACAACTTAAGACGTCCTTACTTTTGACAGCATATTCCTCACTGAACACAACTAATAGAGAGCAATTTAAAAGATAATATTTAAAGGAGACGCCCCCTTTCCTTTGATCATACTTTTTTTGGTTTGCTTAATTGTAACTCATTATAGATGAAGACATTAATTCAAATATTGGAACACGCTCAAGAGATGTGAAAAGGGCGAGGTGCTGTCACCCAGCCAAGCCCTCGCTCATCTGCTTTGAAGTTCCACCAAGATCATTCTTTATTAATTACTCTGGATTTTTATGGGACTGTTTTGGTTTTGAAATTACCATCATCTTCTGCCTAAGGCACAGCTGTGCTCATGATGCCCGGGCTTGTTCAGTTTGACGGGACGCAACAGGATTGTTCCTCACCGAACGTCAACATCAACTCACTCCGTGTTTGTTCCAAGAGCTTTTTGTGTTTCAATTTCACACTTCTAAAGTTAGCAAAACCTTAAATATATAGGATTCCTTTATGGCTTCCAGATTCCCCCCAAATCTCTCCTACAATGAGCTTCGCCGTGCTGAGTTCACTGGTTTTTATAGTTTTTGGGATGCATATATGAAAAATCTTGGCATGTAAACTTTGCATGTCATAGCTTGCACAGTGTATAAAATTATCCAACAATTATTCATTAGTATGTCAATGTATGCATTTTTTTGTCTTTCATTTGGACTATTAAACATACGAATAGCAGCAGATTCTCACATTTGAGAAGATGGAACCAAAGTTTGGTGCTTTTGCTGGAAAAAATATGATTCATAATTTCCAAAAGTAGATGCAGATTGTGTTTCATTTAGTTGTCTGATCACACAATCAATTGATTTAATCCTTTCATCACTACAAATGACTTAAATAAATGATTGATTATCAAAGTCCTTTCATCCCTTCTGTGGTTAAGTTGGTCACAATAAAAGCAATAGTCTAGTACATGTGAGAACATTTTCACACATTACAGCGTGTTTGTGGGTTTTTAACTGTCTGTGGTCTTTCTGGTTTTTCCCAGACGTTTGGGCGTGGAGTTGGGCAAGTCGGTGGTTTATCAGGAACCAAATAGAGGTAAGGCTGAGATTTCTGAGCTTTGTTTTAGTGTCGTCTATTTTGGTTTTTGCACTTGAAGATAATGTGAATGAATTTGTTTTTTTTTCTCTCCCCCAGAGACTCGAGTGGATGTGAAAGAGTCCGTCCGTGGACAAGACATCTTCATCATTCAAACCATTCCCAGGTGAGACGGAGAACTGCCCTCAATGTGCTATATTAACACATTTCCTATCACTGTGTGTAAAGTAATAAACCTTCAGAGAATTGTCACCCATCTCTGAGCTCTCCTGAGCTTTTAATCACCAACTGAGGTTCACTCCTCCTCAGCCTCGCTTCCAGCAGCAGGAAGCTCCTCAGTAACAACAAATAAGCTCTGATAAACACACTATCTAACTGCCTGCATGAAATAACAGACTGACGAAGGAAGCCAATTAACGGAGGAAAACTGACCTTGACATTTTCTTGGGAGGAAGCTAAAATGACTGAGTGAATATTGGACATAACTTGTGAGTTGGCCAGAAACATGACTTTTAATGAGCATAGCTGTGTGTCTGATTGTGAACAGTTTGGCCAGGGCAACTCTGTCGGTGTGCACCAAAAGTACCAAGAAATGCAGCTTTTAATGTCTTTTTTTTTTACACATGGAAATGGCTAATGGCTGTCAAATACCAGTTTTATACCACAATCAACATCTGTTTGTAGTTTTACACAGTAAAAGCATAAATGTCCTTTTTATAATGACTGCAGATTTTTTGGTACAGGATTAATTATTTACCTGTGACTGTATTCACATGACTAAGAGCCTGTGACAAAATAGGGTTTACACTATCGGTAGCTTTCCCAGTATACCGTCTGAATGCCGGTAGATTTACTCTCGAAACATTTCTACTTTATGTACTAATGTGAATCCTATAGCATCCTTTGTTGCCTGGGAGGTTCAAGTCCAAATGACATTTACCTTTTCTGCTAGCGAAAAAGCTAAAGCAGTTGCGCCCTCTGTTTGTCCTTGTTATCAGTTGTCTGAAAGATAACCAGAGGTCACAGGAAGGGACATCACATTGGGAGATCTCTGGTTTCAACAAGCTGCCAAGGCCAACAGGGCTTCTTCCAGTATCCCGTTACACCGGCAGCTCGTCACCTTTCTAAAGTAGTGACACTGTCCTAGTCATCAAATAACAAGCATCACGGCAGTCTATCAAAGTCTCACCACAGTGCAGAGAAGAACTTTAGATTTAGGGCATGTTTAGCTATGCAGTTAACGGTGTGTTTATTTTGTTGCAACTTCATCAATGATATCACAACAGCCAGTAACTTCCGAGGTTATTTTTGGCTCAGGGCTCAGAGGAAAGTCCTGTTGTGGTGGAGTCTAATAACAGGGACTGTGATAAGAATAGAAATAAAAACAGGTTAGTGTTTGCCAGACAGTGTTTTCTATATTTAACTAATCTTAAACTGCTGACTCGTCAGTCCCGGAACGACATCAGCATATCCTTCTTTACCTGTTCGGCTCGTCTTTGTGGTCCACCATTGGCTCAGACTAATTGCAGATGAGCGTAGCACTTTTGCAGGGTGGGATGACTTAATGTCATCTCTTGAATTGAACGTGTTCTTTCTCAGAGATGTCAACACGGCCATCATGGAGCTGCTGGTCATGGCCTATGCCCTGAAGACGTCCTGCGCCCAGAACATCATCGGGGTCATTCCCTACTTCCCTTACAGCAAGCAGTGCAAGATGAGAAAGAGAGGCTCCATTGTCTGCAAGCTGCTCGCATCCATGTTGGCTAAAGCTGGTACGGACTCTGTTTTGTTTTTTACCATTTATCATTACTGAGGTATTAATTGTCTTCCCGCTGAACGGAAGCTCACATTAAAGTCAGAAAATCAGACGAATGTAACGACACGTCCTGTCCTGTTAAAGCACGGTCACACATTATTAGATTCGGTTGTGACGACTTATCGGACCAAGTTGGACCTGTGGTCTGTTCCAGTGTGGGTCCGTTGTGTTGACACGTGGGATCAGGTAGTTTGTCATATGTAAATATTCGGTGGAAGCTGTTGGCTGCAGTCCATGTTTGTTTTGGCACAAGAACAAGCACCAGAATTCTTGGAGAACCTGCAGGGTCGTCTACCACCACAACTCCAGCCGTTACTGGCCAGTTGTTCGGAGTTAAGTGTGCGAGTTTATTTACACACATTTTGGTTTTAGGCACATGGCAGTAGATTTATTATCACGATTTTTTGAGTTCTTAAAATTGCTGTAAAATACCAGATTTTAGATGTCTTACCAAAACTTTGCACTCAATTTAACAATAGGTTCTCATAGTTTATTATTCTGTTTGTGCAGGTTATTGATCCATATGCACACCATGCCAATATGTTTTTTTATGATGCAGCTGACATTCTGTTCTTAAAACACTGCAGCAATATGTTCTGAAGCCATACCAGCTCATGTGTGTATTAGAGCCCGACCAATATATCGGCAGGCTGATATTATTGGCCGATATTAGGCATTTTCCAAACTATCGGTAGCGGCATTTATAATGACTGATAAAATGAATATTTGAAAAATAAAATAAAAACAGACGAAACACCCTTATAGAACTTAACAGAATCTGTCTCCAGTCTTGTTCAACGTTATATTTATGAAGTCTTTTAATACTGGTAACTTTGTGTTTGGTTGTTGTTGTTATTGTGTTTTTGTTCAAAGGACTGGATTTTATTTATCAGAACTTTAATATATTTTGATGTTCCGTTGTGACAATAAAATAAACAAGTTTATTTTTAAATGTTTAAATTTTTATTTTTAATATGATAACTGCATTATCATATTATTTTAGTGAAGACTCATAAATAACTAATGTTAGGGAAATCTGTTAATGTTTTGTTCCGCGTTTCTGAAAAAAAAATATCGTCCGATATATCGGATTTTTAAATCAACAAACATTTGTATTGGTATCGGCCTTCCAAATCCTTTATCGTTTGGGCTCATGTGTGAATGTGTTTTGGCGTTGCAGGGCTAACTCACATCATCACCATGGACCTCCACCAGAAGGAAATCCAGGGCTTCTTCAACTTCCCCGTTGACAACCTGAGAGCTTCCCCTTTCCTCATCCAGTACATCCAGGAAGAGGTGAGGCTGCATGAGTCTGTGAACTGGCTTCACCACTGTGATGGTCCTTCTGTACATCAAAGAATGACTATTGGAACTAATTTATAGTTGAACTCTTGTATTCAATTTGACTGTTTCCCCTTTCCTCAGATCCCAGACTACAGGAATGCCATAATTGTTGCCAAGTCCCCTTCAGCTGCCAAGAGGTAACAGGAATCCCTAAATTTGGTTGTGTTGAGTGCATCACCACTCCTACTGTCGCAGGGTTTTTTCTTAGCCTGACGTTATGATTATGCCTCTGCTGTTTCATAAAACGACTTTCTCTGCAAGTTCATGCTTCTGCACAAACTGCTGTCCTCTCTTCTCTTTTGCTCGTAATTAGTAGTTTGTATGTGTCAGTTTGTTTGACTTTCCTGTGTGTTCGTCTGTCTCAGAGCTCAGTCCTACGCTGAGAGGCTGCGACTCGGCCTGGCCGTGATGCACGGCGAGGCCCATCATTCAGAGTTGGACATGGTTGATGGGCGACACTCTCCCCCCTTCTCTCCCCCCGCGTGCCGCACCACCCCAGGGCACACCGGCCTCGAGCTGCCATGTAAGACACAACACAGCTGCATGCCTGCTCACAAGTTTCATCATATCATATAACCCTTTTTGTTGTTTACAGATTATAGTTTTATGA
Organism: Eutrigla gurnardus; assembly: GCF_963514095.1. Classification (NCBI taxonomy): domain Eukaryota; kingdom Metazoa; phylum Chordata; class Actinopteri; order Perciformes; family Triglidae; genus Eutrigla; species Eutrigla gurnardus. The sequence goes on from NC_139917.1 coordinate 14,076,493, forward strand.
CTCCGTATTACTGGTTGTATGTAAACAAAGTTGCTTTCCGTGTTACTACATATTCCTCCGAGCCTGCTCTTCTTGGTTTGGTGCCTCACTAAACCACCAAGAATGTGCCTGGGATGTTTATTTCCTCATATTTAGCATTTTATGGTGCATGCTCAGCCAATAGACCTCCTCTGTGAAACAACAGTAACAGAGAACCTCTAATCACTCATCATTTGTTTTCACTAACGGTCCAATCACAAACGGTTTCTCCCTGAAGAATGTTTTGTTTATTTGTAACACAGGTCATACATGTAGCCCTGTAATGCCATTGTATCATCAGCAGGGGTTTTATTTTTTAATGGATTTAAAATACTGGAGCGCTTTCCCTGCAGACGGGAAACTACTTTGAAACAACGCATACAATGTCGAGCCCTCTTGTCACCTATAAATCTGTATTCTCGGCCAGATTAAGAGAAAGTGAAACTGCTGACCAGCTCTTTTGTTGGGTGACGCGGAGCGCTACATTTCCAACAGGGAGATTAGAGTGCTGGGTTATGTGTGTTTATCAGACTGGGAGAAGCGTGGATGCCACGGTCCATCTGCTGCTCATATGTCTGCAGACACAGAAACCCCAAGTCAAATTTCAGTTCCATCAGTGGTTAAACATGACAGATTTTACTAAATGTATTGTCTTGTTTATGCGATCTAAATAAGAACCAGTGGCTCACAGTTTCAGTCTTCTGTAAAAGCTGCCGGCTTAAGACCAGAGTAATGCCCCTGCTGACCCTGCAGTAACACGCACACATGCACACAGTTTTCTCAGCGTGTTTCAGGTCAGCCAGGCTCCAGGCGTTGTTGTAGCCAGCTGTGAAATACCACAGCTAGTGACTTACATTGCCTCCTTTTTTCTTCCTCAGCCAAATGTATTTCTGTCATCTCATTTTGTCTCGTCTTCTTTCTTTTCAGCTGAGTTCACCATCCTCCTCCTCCTCCTTCACCCCCCACTTGGAAATGTGTTTTCTGTCAAACTTCTCAGGAGCTGAATCACACTTATTCCAGACCTCTCTCTCTCTCTTTCTGTCTCTCTATCTGTCTCTCACCATCTCTCTCCCTCTGTCTGTCTGTCTCTCTCTCTCTGGCTCTCCCTCTCTCTATCAGTCTCTCTCTATCAGTCTCTCTCTCCCTCTCTTTGTCTCTCTGCCTTCACACATGCATTGATTACATGAGAGGTCAATTCATGGTGCAGAAAGCCTCCTTGAACACAGCTGCTCTGGGATTTACAACCTCCTCCTTTCAAAAATCATTGGAGAAGTTTATATTTTGGATTTTACTCTTTAATGTTTTGTCTGTTGTGTCTTATTGTGCGCTTACATTTTCTCTACCATCCCATTTCCCCCCCCTCAACGCAGGCACCAGACATCATGCTGCATTTCCTGGGATTGAGCTCCCAAGTATGATCCTAAATCTTTGTGCTTCCTTCTGATGCCGCCCTGCATGGAATAACTGACTGGGTTCTGAGGGCTTCCACTTTGCGTTTTGAACATCGAAAAATCAAAGTGACAATGATCTCGTAAAGGCTGTTAGGGGAAAAAAACAAAACACATTGCTAACAGTAAGAACTTCGTCATCAAATAAGCCAAAGGATAGATGATAAATGGATGGTTTATAATTAATACACTCCAGGCTTTGTTGGAAGGAGATATATTTGCAGCACATCATCCTAGTCACATTACAATTTAAACTCCTGTTATGAAACCAATTAGTGCAGCCAATGAAGAGGCGCCCCACACCTTGTAGAATCCAAATCTGTATACGAGTGTATCAGAGTTTCACCGCGCTGCAAGATCACATCTATGTACGTGCAGCAAAACTGGCAGCCCATTTTATATTTGGCCTCTTCCTGGAGCTAAATCAAAGCTGCATCGAATGCTGATGCCATCCTTGCTGACGTACGGTATTTCACACACTGACCCCAGTTTACTGCTGAGGTTTTAAAGGAATTTAGGTCACATGTAACCTTTTATTAGACCTTTTTTTTTTTTTAACACTGTCTTTTCAAAAACAGATCTATTTGACAACAAAAATATAAGGTTTAAGTTTAACTTGTGAGTTTAAATCTGGGTCAAATAGGACTTGGTGCAAATAAATAAAAATGAATGAGGAAATGAAACGGACAGCCTGTCTGTTATAGGTTGGCCCAGGCTACATACAAGAATGTGGGCAAAGCAGACAGACAACCGGATAGCTCTTGAAGCCAAGTTGGGTGCTTTTCTTTTGGACGGGGAAACAACTTTACATTGTTTTAACAGCAGTGTGTTGAACTGTCCTGCTGCATTAAAGCACACTTGGATCATAAGATGTATATTGCGTTCTCCTAAGTGGCGATGATAATTGTTGGAAGCCCTCGGTCTCATATCCTCTCAGTTAAGATGAATAACTGACATGGATGACGGGAAGTATGTTAATTAGAATTCCACAGATGTGTAATCCATAGGCTGCTAAACTTTAAAAAAAAAAAAAAAAAAAAAAAATGAAAAGACAGCTCAGTAGACACATGAAACACTGTAATTTAATTGTATTATATTAAATAACTCATACAAATGAACCCACCTGCTAGATTTAGGTTATGGAATTACACACCTTGTCACGCTAATGATTGTGAACTGGAGCTTGTAGTTCATTCATTGCTTGATGTGACCTTAATCATGCCAAGTGATGACTCCCATGCCTGACCTTCATGTTATTACAATTCTGCTCAATTTTTCTTTTGCATCTTTTTGCTTGATACGCTTTGAGTCGTGAGCTCAGAAAACTGCTTGATTCTAGGCTTCCTTTTCAACCCTGTAACCATTCAGAAAGGTTAAGTTTTTGCACATTGCCTTGCTGGATGGTCTTGTGGTGGATTTGGGAACTGACCTCTGAACGTGCCTTGCTGTTGTCTGAAAGAAGGTTTTTAGCATGGGCAGGGCCTCAGTGGGACCCTACAAGTCAAATGTGCTGGGTTCTAGACCTGGATCCATTTATTAGTTGGAATCCTTTCAAGATCTCCATTGGATATTCTTGTCGTTGTTACAATACTTAAATTTGAGATAAATTATGTTCATAACATCAATGCTCTAATTTGAAAATAGCGTTTGATTGGATTACAATTAATGATTGCTCCGGGTCTGTGGTTCCTAAAAGAGGCTTTGCTCTACCCACTTGTCCATCTACCGCTACACCAAAAGCAGCCACACAGAGTTGCACCATGTAAACCCACCTGAAGTCTTGGTTTGGGTTTTGCACTAATTTCTCCCTCAGAATGATTTGGTCCCACCGGCCTGCATTTACCTGCAGTTATTGGATCGACTGTGGTAGCTGGAAGCTTGCTGGGGTAGAGCTGTCTTGCATGATGTTTGCAGGTTTTTAACCAAATCTCCCCTAACTTAACCTCGCCTCAAGACTCCATTCCTGGTTGGGGGTTACATGGCAGACCACATGTCTTTTCCAGGAGAGTAACGCTCCTTCCTCTCATCTGTGTCTTTCAGTGATGATGGCGAAGGAGAAGCCACCAATCACAGTTGTTGGTGACGTAGGAGGCAGAATCGCCATTATCGTTGTAAGACATCAGACTTTAATGTGATATACTTTAAACTACTTTGGACTTCTTTCCTCATATTGAAATATAATGCATGTACAAAAGATACTTTTGGTCATCCTATGCAAGAGTGGGGGCTTGTTCTAATGATTTTTATTTTATGTGGCATTTGTTGTTGATTACTAGTGTTTCTCATAAAGGGGAGATTACCACAAACTATCCAAGCAAGGCCAAGTACTGTATTTCTGATGACTTTTCTCAGTATTTAAACCATGCCACCCATTTTTTTTCTTTTACTTTCCCTGCATGACTCCTCACCCCGTGGCCACTTCTTCAGGATGACATCATAGATGATGTGGAGGACTTTGTTGCGGCAGCAGAAATCCTGAAGGAGAGGGGAGCCTACAAGATCTACATCATGGCTACACACGGCCTGCTGTCTGGAGATGCACCAAGACTAATAGAGGAGTCTGCCATCGATGAGGTAAAGTCATGTTTCCCGTCCTCTTCATGATATGAAAAACGAAATTAATATAGTATGTGTATAAATACCTTTCATTAGGTTGCTTGTATTGATTTATCCTTCTGAAACAGAAGGGTGTCGGATTTGTGACGTATCCCTCCATAAGTATTATTGCTCAACTCGCCACACTTTTTATGGCTGTCCTTTATGGTTATCTTGTGCCTTAATGAATGTTTCAGGGAGGTATGAAGCTAGAAAGATAACACTACTCTCACCAAAAACCATACAGACAGAACTCTCATATTCCCACAAGGATCAATGAATCAAATACTCGACAATATCTGTGACTCTCATAGGACATAAGCCCTTCCAATCATTTAATTCCACCTGAATGAAATGATTGGGCGGCCTCCGTGCATTCTGCCGGTACATTCCTTGCTCATCACCAAAGTCTTCCTGAAGCCACTAGCTTGACAGCTGTGAGTACTAACAATAGTCATGTTCGCTGTTTACATTCATAATTCATAATCATTTTTTCGAAGGGAGGCCTGAAGGGAAGGGATGTCAGGGTCACTGACATGGCAAATTTCTTGATCAGCAACGTTGGGAGCTGGTGCTGCTAGCTGCTTTCATTGGAAACGAGCCGGCCGCCCGAGGCTGGGTTTTAATTTGGATTGGTTGGATAATGTTGAATAATCTAGCATGTACTTGCTAGTTTCTCAAGATTACCAACCCTAGCTTTAAAGGGCACGATCTCACACCCGATGCAGATCAGCGTTCATTATTGAGGTAGTCGGATGGACAAACATTTTTAATGTTAAAAACCTAATGGATTCTGGTGAATTTTCATGCACCAATTTGTGGTATGAATGTGAATTTATGTCAAAGAATCACAAAATCCTCCCCTCGTCAAGCTTATTTGTTGCTACTTCAATGTTTTATGCCCTCTCCCCTAAATGGCAGCACCTTGAGGATTATTTCTGGCCTCTTAGACGGTGTCGGCTGCAAGCCCATGCTTAACGCCACCTCTGGATTCAGCATCCCCGTGAATCTCATCCATATAAGACGATTGTTATTTGAAAGCTTCGAAACTTGATTAATGGCGATCAATCAACACATTTTTTTTTTTTTAAACTTTATTGGTGAGATGTGAGTGTGAGGAAGGGCTATAATTATTGGGGAATGCTATGTCATGACAGTGAGGCACATAATTCCCATGTGGCATTTGTTATGCAACTGTTATTCCCAGGCTACGTACCGCCTCAAGCAGCCCAACTAATCAAATGATCATGTTTAGAGTTCGACTTTTAAAGCTGTGAAAAGTCAAGTGCAGAAAGAAGCCCCATGGTTGGTCTGGTCAGTTCTAGAAAGGAGAAGTTGTAGTGCTACCTGAGAACCTAGACTCAGGGCAGCAACCACCCTGTAGCCATGAAACAAATGCACTAAGGCTGTTGTATTGCGCCTCCAGGTGGTGGTGACCAACACTGTGCCTCATGAGGTGCAGAAGCTTCAGTGTCCCAAAATCAAAACGGTGGATGTGAGTATGATCCTGGCTGAGGCCATCCGGCGAATCCACAACGGAGAGTCCATGGCTTATCTGTTCCGCAACATCGCTGTCGACGACTGAGGCCACACCCACTGTCATTTACATTCCTGCACACACACTGATGACCAAGAATCAATATTACTCCAGTTTGTGCTTCAGCCTGTTGTTTCTGTTTGGTTTGCTGATGAATATGTTGAGAAGTTGGCTCTATTCACTGCATGTGACACACGAAGCACCTCAAGATCGGCTTCATTCCTCTGAAATGTTACATGGCGGGACCCTACAAACGGTTTCACTTCACTAATATATGCTTCCTAGATCTGAAAACATACACAGCACAACAGAATGTATCATGTGCAGCCTCTCGGCACGCTGCGGAAATTTGGTAGAAATAAAACTTCTTCTTGGGTGAGTAAAGTCTTTTTTGTCTTTTTTTTGGGGGTGTTTAGAGATTAACTGGCTGGACATGACACAGATCCATAGGCAGCGTTGGTACACATGCGCTTTGCGTTTGAATGTGCATGAAGACATTTCTGGAACTGCCAGAAATGTACAACGCAGCGGCTTCAATCCTCAACCTAAACTTTCAGTCACAGTTTCGGTCACGGCTGAGGCCGCTTGCTTCACGAAGCATGAAAAAGCATTTCAAACTGCAGCGTTCAGATACAGCTGAAGATCTCTGCATTGCTTGAGCTGTTTGGTTGGTTGGTTATTTTTTTTTGGGGGGGGGGGGGGCTGGCTTTTTTAATGAATCCCCCTTTGCTGCCTGTCTGTCTGTGTTGTTATTTAAGATGAGGTAAATTAATCCGTTGCTTCCTAAAATAATTGGATGGCAGATAAAATGTCACCATTGATACACAAAAGGCAACCAATTATCATGTTTCTCACTGTGACATCGGGGGATAATTTCCAGATGGGTCTTCTGACTGGAATACAATTAAATTTGTATTATAATTTGAATATGTGACTAATATTAAAGTCTACATCACACACTGACATATGACCCATAAATGATCAGAGTAAAAATAGGCATGTGACACGTGTTTACTCTTCTACAGAGGGGAAAAGCTGACATTTCATCACACACACACACACACACACACACACACAGACACACACTCTAATAATCTTGCTGTGTTCTGCCCAAGACCCTGAACTTGTTCTAAACGCCTCAGAGCCGCTTTAATCTGCTGAGGAGCTTTGACCAAGTCCAGGGGCGAAGACATCGGAGAAAAGGAGTCCCGACTGTATGAATGGCTTCCCTCCGTGCAGCTAAAGTAGGACCACCGAATGCTAATAAACCAAAAAAAAAAGAGAGGTGAAGGCAGTGAAACGACTGACCAGAAAAACTCAAATATCCAACTCTGGCGTGAATGCAAGTAGAAGTGCGATAGGAGATGACGGGTCCACACACCTGCGTGACCGAAGCTTCTGCTCCTTCCCTTCGTCAATGAACAAGAGCAGAGTGCGGAAGACTGTTTAAATGTGGACTGAAAGAGGAACTGCCCGCAAACGTTAACCCGGCCACTTCCTCAAATAAAAAAAAAAACAGGAAACTTGTTTCAGTCTAATCTGACTGACTGAGGGGAGTGCGTGTGTGTGTGTGCGTGAGTGCGTGTGTGTGTGTGCGCGCGGGGGGGCTGCTTGGACCTGAGCACTTCAACCGTCGCCGCTCGGCAGGTTGCCTTTAGGGGGAACCGTGCACTGCTATTTCAGGAACTGCGCTGTTGCTGCTGAACCGTCCAGTATTCAAATGCTGTGAGGCCGAGCCCTCGCTCTGACTGCCGTCTCCTCGCACCTGGAGCCGGCTGTTGAGGCTGCGCTGCTTCTTCAGTTGGGATCTCACACTTTACATGTAAATGCTGTCAGTCCGTTCAGTCACAAGGACACATGGACGGTGACATCAGCACACGTATCCTCGGTTATCAGAACACTCATTAAAACAAATGAGGATATAGTGCAGCCTGTGTCTGAAAATAAAAGAAAACGTGTAAAACCTGACGTGCACTGGATTTATGACTAGTTTCAGTGAATGTAATGTGTGTTTTTCATCGACAGATGGCGACAGAGATCTTCCAACACTATGATGCGGACAGTTCACTTTACAGATTTGTTTTTCTAGTTTGGACTCACTTATTTCTTATTTCAATAATGAATAGTAACGCGGGGGGGGGGGGGGGGGGGGGTCCTGACACTGTGGATGAAACGGAGCAGTAGAAGCAGAAGGTGAATATGCTTTTAACCCTAGTCAAAATGAATCAGTATTCATGGTTGCATAGTACGTAAATACTTCCCATTTTTACTGTTCTGTATATTTTACGTTTATCTTCATATTCTTGTTTTCTATCTAAAATGACATCAGAATATCTTCTGTGAATGAGGATTGGGATGGATGAATGGATACTTTATCGATCCCGAGGGAAATTTCAAGTTTTTTATTTATTTATAAGGAACATGATGAAACTACGCCTCCTTTAAATGTTTGTAAATTTGATCACATAACAGTCAAAATGAGAGACTGTATTTGGTGGATGTGAAATTATATTTATGTTCCATTTTTTAATCAATGTTCTCTCATTTATTTCTAGTTAATAGGTGCACTGACATGATTTCCTTAAATAAATTATTTAAAATGTTCATGTATGATCAATTTATCGTTTACTCTTCATGACTTACCTCCTTTATCCGATTATTTATACATGGATTTGCCTCTCAGCAAGTAATACAAAATCTCTCAATTTCACACAAGAAATGTAGATTATTTTTGTGCTCATCCTTTTTATTATTACACATTTAGAGCCACATTCCACTTACATTTGTGAAATAAACAGCAATGTTAAAACATCGAATGGTCATTAACAACAATGACAAGTGCAATAATGGGTATACATTTGCATTTCACCATTTTAAAAAACAAAAACGGGTTACATGCTCAATGGCAAACTGGAATTAAATTTAAAAAATGTAAACATGACATGCTACATACACTGAGATCTGTTAAATGAAAACGAGTCACATGAGACTTCACGTATCACGACACGCACACGCGCGCACACTCACACACGCACACACACTTCGTAAGTAAACAATATGTTAGCAACAGTCCAAATCCATTTTTATTTCAAATCCAAAATGCACACTGATCTAAACACCAGCAGCATGTTTCCAAAATAAGCAGCAACAACATTACATCAAGTAATTAATGCAGCTTCCTCCTCCTTCCACTGTCCGAGTGAAGTCTTAACCCTTCAGTTTCTCTTCCTCTCATCCGTCAACCCTGAAGTGTCTTTGCTGGTCCGGGATCACTTATTCTCCCCCCCTCTGATCGCTCTCATCACCTCTACGAAACACACCAACGCGTCACCACCCCTGTGCACCATTAGGACAGAATGCAGCTGTTGGTCTTGTTCATAGGCGGCCGGAAGCTGGTGTCCTTCGGGAAGGTCTCCCTGCGCCTCCGCAGCGCGGGGCTGAGGCGGCTGGGCAGGTTGGTCTGCTGCAGCAGCTCCTTGAACACCTCCACCACGTTGGAGTTCTCCTTCGCCGACGCCTCCAGGTAACTGTTGTTCCAGTCCAGCTCCACGGTCGACAACACGTCCTCGTTGGACACCTGGCGCTCCCGCTCGCGATCCAGCTTGTTCCCCACCACCACGATCGGCGTGTACTTGTCCTCCTTGATCTCCAGGATCTCGTCCCGCAGGGTCTTGACGGCCTCCAGCGACTCCGGGTCGTCCAGGGCGTACACCAGCGCGAAGGCGTCGCTGTTCTGGATGGAGAGCTTGCGCATGGCGGGGAAGGAGTAGCTGCCGCTGGTGTCCAGGATCTCCACCGTGATCTTCACCCCGCCGACGTCGTACTCCTTGCTGTGCATCTCCTCCACCGTGCGCCGGTGTTTGGGCTCGAACGTGTCCTGGAGGAAGCGTTGGATCAGGGCCGTCTTGCCCACTCCTGCTGCCCCCAGGAAGACTAGACGCACCTGGGTCTTCTCCTTCACCTCCAGAGACATGCTGCCTTGTGTGCGCGCGTCCCCGTGGTTATAACAGCTGCTGTAAAACTGACGTCTGCCTTTCTGAATACTTGTCTTTATGTGTGTGAGTGTTTCCTCCTTGCTTTCTTGTTACCTGCAGGTTTTCTGGCAAAGACGCTCAAAGTTGCTCATCGGATGGTCCTCTGCGTCCGAGCGCGCCTTTTATCCATGTTTTGGTGCGCGAGCGTCCACGCCCCCCCGCGGCTGCAACCAATCAGCACAAAGCAGCCTGTTGGAGCGCGAGATCCAGCCGACCAATGACGAGAGAGTGTGTGAATCGGAGTACGCGGCCCGGCGCGGAGGAGAGGAGAGCGCGTGGAAGCTGAGCGGAGATCTTTTTAAATGAGCGCTCCTCTGTCAGCAAAGAGTCCACTACGGAGTCAAACCACCACCCTGATGATTCATTACCTCTGTGGTTCCTCTTCATTAGACAGGATCATAACATAAATAACAACCCTTTGTTAAACTGCGAGATGAGTCAGATAATTAAAGCTCCGACAGCCCTTTGTATAAATACGTTTGGCTTGTTCCGCAACCAATGAGTCTGATAGTGACGGGGATGATGAATTGGATACGATCTGATATTTAATTTAGATGTATTTACTTTATTTTTTAGTATGTGCTGTGAATGAGAACAGCCACAAAGTGTGGGTAATGAATACGTGCATTGTGCTCTGGTCGTCTTTGTGGAGAGATGAAAGGTGATATTCCATTAATTAGACTGTCAACAATATTGGTTATATCATGTTTGAACGCCGCACAGTTTTATAATCTATTTTTTTATTGCTATACTCACTGTGCATTATATGAGAGAGTGACTGCTGCTCCTCCATGTCTCAGATGATCTTAAAGGGTTGGATCGTTAACACCGTGGCCGATCACTAAACCGATAATAGCCTTTTTAAATGAAGTCTTTGACACACAAGACGAGATGAGACCATTTACTTGGCTTAAGTGTGGTTTCACACAGCAGCAAAGTGATTTACTTACATAATTAACTTTGATTAGTATATATATCAATACTGAGCAACATATTCACACAAAAGGGTTTAATTAGTAGAACAAAGTACAGCCATGTTTCTTCATAACTTTAAAATGTCTATGCTTGCATAAAAATACAGCATAGGTTTCATCAAATACACTTAAACACATGAATTAGGCAACAATCTAATAAGAAATGTAAATCCAAAAGTATAATAAGGAGAACAATCATCAAAAATAATCATTTGTATTTAACAAAACATTCTTATCATTAAAGTAGGTTAATTGACTATTCACTCCACCCTCTGATGTCATTGTTTCATCAGCAAGGAATAGTATTTTACTTTTTCCACTCAGTCTTTATCATTTGTCAGTATTAATGTAGAGGTTGCAGAGCAGGAGTGCCGTTCCACTAGTGCTTCTCCACCATCAGTCCATCATATCATTCCTCCAGTAGTGAAGGGGAAGTCACTAAAACCTGAACTAAAACCATATTATTGGCTTCCTGCTGTGATCATTCTGAGTAAATGAAAGATTACCAGAACGATGACACTTTATGCAGATTCTAGGGAGAGCAGCTTATGGATCAGCTCACTCTCACATGGCGATGCATGACTGAATCACCTTCAGCTGGTCTTGGCGTCCAATTAGATGTGATGCATCGTCTGTAACTGTCTGAGAAGGAACCGTGCCTGCCTCCAGTTCGTCAGACTTTGTCCTTGAGGAGTGAGCCCGACTCCTGAGCCTCCCAGATTTCCCCTGAGACTCCACAGACCGTCACTCTCCCTGCCTTGTTAGGTTAGGCAACAGCGTGGATCCACCACACAGGCTTTTAATATGCACTCACACGCCGTCTCCCCCGGGACGTTGCTGTACCTGGTGAGCAGTGGAGCAGAGCTGAGCACTGTGGGAATATTAGCGTCAGACTCACCTGACCTGACAAACGCTGTGAGGAACACAAACGACTGCGGTGTCGTAATTTAAAGCAGGAACTTTTTTAACCGAAGACAATTGATATCTCCTGACACGGAAAATAAATGCATATTCTCCCCTTAACTGTTTGCTATTTCTCTATAATATTAAATATTGTTACAGGTGCTAAATGCAAAATTGAGCTCAAGGTTCTCAACATGGTGACGACTTAGCCGGTGGCTTGCAGCTAACAGTGCTAACAGCTCTGCTAGTGCTAGTAGCTCTGCTAGTGCTAACAGTGCTGCGTTGTTTGAGAAATAGCTGTATATATGGCATCATGCCGTCATTAACCTGCTCTGCTTTGTTTCGTCCACCTGTTCAGGTTTCACTCCCTGTCCAACGGGTCGCTCTGTCTACATGACGTTGTGTGTGCTGTTCATGCACATGCAACGTCCCTCTGGTGTAACTGCCCTCCATTCACTTTAGTGCTGCTATGTTTCCTCTGCCGGTCACCTCTATGCATTTCTTCATATAGTAACGAACCGACCCCAAGGCTCTCTGGGGATATATTGATTGATTGATATATTTTTCAATCGGAGACAGTCGATTATTATTAGCTTTCTGTCCGTCTATATTTGACATAGATTTCTGAGTGGCTATGCAGCTCCTGGCTCTGTGCAGTGATAGAAAGTGACCTGTGTCTCGGCCCTCCGGCCTGATTGTTTGCATCCACACTCAGGTCAATTTTATTTACAATGACTCAATATCACGGATCACAAACTTGCCCGAAGGGGCTTTGCAATCTGTGCAGCATGCATTAGACCCTCAAGTTGGAGGGAAAAAATCCCCAAAAGAAACCCGTAGTTGGGGGGGTGGAAGAAATGGCAAGAAGAGTAACTGTAGAGTAACTGTGGGAAACGTGCAGCGCTGTCGTCCTGTCAAAACGATGCCACGAGATGATGATGTTGAAATGTGACAGATGCCAAATATAAATGTTGCCCTACGTGTGAATTAACCTTCACATATCTGTGCTTACGAGGAGAGGCGGAGGAGGACTGTTAATGTTTAGATGCGGATACAAACGGAACATTTTAATATATGAAAAAAAATATATTATCAACAACTGGCATTACATTAGCCGCACTAAAAAGGGCATTTAAGGGGGACTGTTTTCAGCTGTGGACTTTGGTGTTCCAGTGCATTGACGACAGAACAAACAAAGTTTAATCCTACACACACTGAGATCATGAATTGTCTTTTGAAGTCTGACTATTAATACTGCCGCTGCCCTGTTGCATAACAGCTGGTGTGCAGCAGCTACTAGCTTGGAGCTTACACTCTAGTCTTGTGTAATTACCCTTAACTTTACCTTTTGGGTTTGGCAGTCTGGCAGCGCGGTATTGCTGAGCAAATTTATGTCACTGACTTGGTGGAAGTTTGTATTGGCAAACATTCCCACTAAACCTGTTGGTGCTGCGCAGATGTTAAAATGATGTCTCTACGTGTTGGCTCAGGGATACACAGACAGACACCCAATGTCAGCGGGGATCAGGTCCAGCCGCGCCCCTGAATACAGGATAAAGTGGGAGACGATGGGCCAAAAGTTGGAATCCAGCGTGATCATAGCACTGAAATAAAATCAAATGATATCATGGATTAATTTCTTACTGTTGCAGTTGTTAAGACAAACTTTTAACATGGACTTTGGATTGTCCTTCATAAACATCACAGGTGATCAGAGCAGAAGCCGGAGTGGTACAACTCATGCATGCATGATGGCCTTCTGTCGCCACGGTAAAATCTTTGACTGTAACACTGTTGATATGCTGCTCTGGCATATATCAAAGTGGCCTTCCAGTCTGCCTAGTCTCATCTTGTTGAAGCAAATTTAGTTGCAACTTGATGTAGAGTAGGTGAGTAAATAGTGAGTAATCAATGATACCATCTTTATGGTTGTGTTTTGACTTTATGGCTTTTGTGGCCCGGACATATATTTCACAACTTCCTTAAGTAGAAACTAATCTATAATCTATTCTTCTTCTGGCACATTTTGGAAGAGCGACGGGTCACTTCGAAAGTCATAAACCCGAGTAGCTGATAAAACAAACATCTTTGAATGAAGCTGCACACTGTACAGCAATTCAGGATGTCTGCCAGGATATTGTACGTCAACGGGCAAATCAGACTTGGCAACCACTATCAGTCACCTCGTATCTTTCTCAGCATACAAACCGACATGCGGTGGTGATGGTTCCCAAACACCGGGGCGAGGGAGGACAATCTGCTCCTCGTCATCCCACCTCGTCCCCTCCCGCTAACCGCCTCGTTGAATCGTGGAACACTGAGGGGAATCTGTCTCAGAGGCTCAACTGATTTTCAGAATGTAGACCATAGCTTTAATGTTGAACAGTAACTGATATGTTGTCTTCACCAGCTCATTAGCAGCTATTTGATTTAAATATTCCAGAAGCTAAAACACTGAGACTAAATATGAACTTGAGGCCAACGTTTCCCTTTTCCTGCCTTTTCCTGCCTAATTTGTGTCGATTCAGGAAATGCAAAAGAAAATTGGCGAGAAGAAAAGGAAAATACGGCTCTTTCTCTTATTGTTCTCTCTGTCCATTTGTACGGCTCCACTTTTGCCCATTTCTTAACAGAATTGTGATTCAGGGCAGCGAAGCACAATATCACCTCTCGAGTCATTTTCAATGTACTAGAGTATTGCACTCTTCTTTTCAAAAACACTCTCACTTAAACAGTTCAGGCGTGTTTCCTGAGGCCATGCACACTTCTTCATCCTCAGTTGCCCTGTTATATAAATATTTTGGACATTCAGACATTGTGCTAAAATTGTTTTCTCTCCAGTGTGCATCTGTCATGTATTGTGACACTCAATCACAAAGTGAGGCTACACTATGTTAAGGGGAGTTCATCTTCAAAGTTTTACCCATTTCTATGGGTAGTGCCCCGGGCAGTGTATTTAAGTTGTTCAAGTTTGAGGTGGGACATCACGTCCTCCACCCAACGTCTATGAGAGGGGGGCGTGACCTTGAATGCTATAGCCTCAGCCTGGTGCCTAGATATCGGTGTCTCCTGAGGGATGACCCCATATAATCAATGGGTTGGGACTGATAACTTTATTACACATGTATGAAAATGTATCAAATATATTCGTCCAAAATAGCTCTAGTTTTGGGCAAAACCAAAACATATGACTGAGACTAGCTGGGTCTTACCTGCATCTGACGCAAGTTCTGGGTTCAAGGTCTGAGCCAGGGAAGAGTTGGCTAGATTACTTGCAGATACATGCAACCTGTGCAGAACCTTAAATTGCAGCAGCCCATGTCGGATAATTGCCTGCTAGTTTACGTCTGAAATGGTGGCCAAAAAAAAAATAATGATTGTAAAAAAATATAATGATTCAAAAGCAGAAAAATAACAAAACGGAGAGGAGGCTGACAACAAATCATTGGGGAGTTTTAATAGACAGACGTCCCTGTAACTCACAAATGTGTCAGCTGCCTCTCCTCATCACACCTGTCTCTTGGGAGTTGGAACTACACCGACCAAAATGCAAGCAAAGGAATTATGTATTCAGGTGCTGGATGTGCTCTGCATGTGAGGATGTAATGTATGTACCCTTCAAATGCCTGAACTGGATGCTCGTGACTCATGAGCATTATGTTAATGCCTGCTTTTCTCAAGCTCCAGAATACTGATTCCCAGTGAAATAAACAGACGGAGTTGATGATGAAGGATGGAGGTCGAGCTGTGTGCTGGAATGTTTCTGCTCATCTGTCAATGCAACTGAACCTTTGCAGTAATGCTCTCTGGGGACACTGAGCATATATATCTTAATTGAATTATAGACGACTCATTAGTCAAGTGAGTGAGGGCTAATTAAGTTGTCACTGACGAGAAACGTTCCTTTAAATCAAAATATAGGATTAATACAGTGAAGCACTCTGATAATGATGTTCTTACAAATAAAATGAACTCTCTTGTTGACCTTATTTACCCAGAAAGTTATCATACTTTAGTTCTTTAGTAACCTTTGGAGACGGGTCAGATGGGGTTCACTCAGCTATTTGGTGCAACTTACTACTGAGAGCTTCCTGCTAAATGCAGCTGTAGAGAATTACAGTAGAGCAACTTACTGTCAGTGAAATCCTATCATCATATCTGATTAACAGCTCCATTAGTAGGCCGTAAACAAATATTTAATTACACCTTATCTCTCATCTTCATTTCTAATGTGGACACGCTGAATGGAGAGTCAACAGCACGCTGGCAAGCGAAACCATCCGAGCAGGCAGATGAATTATAATGCATCCTGCTAATCTCTTCCCTAATCGCTCTATAATAATCTGTCGGTTTAACTGTGACTCAGCGCTGAGATGTTTCTGGGCCCTCGGGATACGCTCGCTCCTAGGATGTATGTGACCGTGTTTGTGTGCCGAGAAAGGAGAAAGTGGGAAAACGATATTACACAACACTATGCAGGTCAGAATAATAGTGAACGATGCCGTGTTTCTGGAAAGTATTTTTAGAGGCACCAGGGGCCAGATGTATAAACAACATATGTATGGACAAAAACGATTTGGTTGTACTTTCTTAGATCAAGATGAAGAGCCAAATCAGATGTACGATGTATCAAAACGGTGCGCTGTGTAGTGCTGTCGCTCGTGGCCATGGAAATAATGAGTGGAACTTTTCAAAGAAGTCATTTTCAAAGTCATCTTTGGCCAATTACAGCAGCTCTCATAGTCTCCAGGTTCTGAGAAAAGACAATCATGTCTCTTGTTCCGTGGCATCGTTTGTGAGTCCATAGCTAATGTTGAAGGAGTTAAAGCTTGTTAATAAGCACACATTTACTCAATGACTTGGATTTACAAAACAGAGCCATTTACAGGTGAACTGAACCAGTGTTATGCATTTAGTCCACATACATTTCAGAAGTTCTGACCTAAATCATTTCCTACTTATTTTTTAAAAATGGGCGAGAAGCCTTTGGATTGCGTTGGGTTCAGCTTTTTACCACTTCTCTGTGTGGAAGCGTACATGCACGTGTTGCATGTGTGAGTCAGCGACGGTCAGATGGCTTGTCATTCTGCATCAGACTCAACAGTGTGATCAGTCACACCACATCCTGCCAAATTCATCACAGTGGCAGGTCAACGTATACGAGGTTCCCCGTGAAAATGTGACACATTTTGTAAAGAAATCCTGTTTTAAATGCCATCCTTCTTGCTGTGTGTGTTTCCATCTGGGTGCAAACTTAGTCGCAGCTCTTTTCATAGCTGCCGATGATGAACCTTAAATCTGTCTCTTTATCTGAAAGTCATGCTTTTGGGGTTTTGATGGAGTACAGGCAACCAGCGCTGAATCCACCCATCAGGCTCACAGCACACAGACAGCTGAGTCACGTGGAACTGAGCTTTACACGATGAAGAAGAATCCTGTTAACTGGATGCATATTTAACGGGTTCCCTTCTCTTGCCAAATTGGCTCACAAGCCGCTCTTTTCTTTGGCTGTGGATAATAACTGGTACCCGGTACCTTTTTTGGTACCTAAGTCGAGGTTCCAAGCAAGCTAATTTGATGCTAGAGGTTGATGTTGAAACGCTGCAGACCTCTGATTGGTCAGAGCAAACTGTCACTCACGAAAAACCTGACACGGCAACTTTTTAATTTTCTCCACCTAGATGTAGCAGCCTTCAAAGCCATGGCATTGGTCAACTGATGATGTTTGGATTCTGAAGAAAGGATGGATGGAGTCAGTTGACATGTTGGTCAGATAAGAGTCTCGTCTACATCGGTACTCTCAGCAGTGGAAAACAAAATTGAGAAAAGCACAACTGATACCAAATGGGAGTCGAGTAGAGTCGACTTGAGCCAAACCATGCAGTGGATAATGGATAAAATGTTAATCGACGAAGAAAAGTAACAACATTCAACAACTCTCCTTGGTTGACTAACTGTTCTCCGATCCTAGTGTTTCTTCTCTGTTTTACCTCCCTGTGACTGTTTTGCATGCTCAGTTTGTCTGTGTGTGTGTGTGTGTGTGTGTGTCTGTGACCTGACTTCCCTCCCTGCCAATAAACCTACACACCAGAAGCCGTTTCCACTGATTGCCATCTTCTCCTGTATTTAAACCTGGTCCTGCTCTCCACTCGCCGCCAGTTCATTCTGGATAATAGAAGGAAGGAAGTATACCATATAAAAGGATATGAGCCAAGATGCATGTTTGGGCAAAAGTGAATGAATGAGTGAAGAAGGATTAGTCTTGATTAGACTAGTCTGATTAAACTCCAGTGCTCCATCTACAAATCGGACTTCAATGCGAACCATCTAATGCATCCAGAATAGAAATCACTCAGTCACACTTGAGATGAGCCCTCTTGCCCCTCCTCCGGAGTCACGGGAGTATCATCAGGATTATTCCCTCCTCGCTGTTTTACGGCTGTATTGTTGACCTTTGACTGATGAGAACTCCTGTCCTCGTTTGACCCTCCTAATTGCTCGTTCAAAATGAAGTCTTTACTCAGGCCACATACGTTTTTAGCAGATACAAAGAGTCGGCCGTGGTGAAGTGCTGAGAAGAGTCCTCTTGTAGGTGTGAGTGTGCGTGACGCTGTTAGTTATGAACGTGTTGTGTAACCTGCCTCTGATCGTTGCCCTACATATTACGCCTCCTACTCTCTGATGCCCATCTCATTACCTTTTTTATTTTTTTTATTTCCCACCTGGCTAAACTAAAACACGTAGAAATTGTGTTGCTTTAATCATAAACATCCTACACTGCAGTCCTTGAAATAATACATTTTATAATGTCTCTCACTCGTAACACAAGGGAAATATTACCAAAAATAAAAAAATAAAAAATGTGAATGCGGGAGAGAGAAGAGCTGGTGGCTGTTCTTTGCCCAAGCATACAGCTAATGCCACTAAGAGTAAGTGAGAGGAGCATATTGATGCTGAATATCAAATGTGCTTTGTTTTCAAGGCATTTCTTCCATCTTGTTTATATCAATGACAGTAGGCTAACTCACCGTCTTTCTAAAACGGCCCTGGACTCGGATCACCCACACTGATTGGCTCCATTTGATGAATTCTGTCAGACGTCCATCATCACCTTTACATTTGAGTGAAATATCTAACTATCGATGATCGATTGCAATGACGATCGGTACGTTCATTCTCAACTGATGAGGATGGATTTACTGGTTTCCTCTAACGTAACAGAAGCTCAGACGATCAGACCAACACACTATCAGTGACCCATATTTCAAGCCTCAAGTAGATGATAAATTAACATCATGCACGTGCAGTTCTGGGACCCAGAAGCTAAAAAAAAACAGCTGTGTCACGTCGAACCCTCAACAGGCTCCATTTACCAAACATGAATTTCACAGCCTCTTATGGGAGCTTGATGTGGGTGAATCAATGGAGTTCACTGGCTTGGTAATATGCTATCATTGTGTTTATTGTGTGAGACTGCTGGTAGAGTGTGTGAAGTGTCATCATGTGCACTCGCTGATGGAGCCCAGTATCTAGGGCACTGTGTCACTATAGTGGCTATTTGGAAAGCTTTTCAGTCCATCTTCAGCTGATTTTGATCAGACGTTGACCTAAATAATAAAGACCATCATCACCACATTTACACAGTTCGTCACGTGTCAATTATTATAATAAAATTTTTAGTCTGAGTGTGTGTGAGGTTTGAGCATTTTCACATTTTCCTCTGATAGCGGTGTATGAAATTAACATGTTGTTTTACATGATGTAGTTTACAGATGCCTCAGAAACTCAATTTTAAACTTTGCTTCAAGGATTTTACAAATGAATTAAGCAGAATGCCTTCCTGTCACAAAATGTTACCATAAGACTAAACTGCGCTCCCAATGATGTTTCAGGGGAAACGTATTTTCTCCTTCAATACAGTCGCAGAAAGAAAAAAAAAGGCTACAAACCTACTTGTTAAAGAAACATCAACTGCTTGATTATGGGCTGTTTATTTCTGAACTTGAGTGATATCAGAGAGGGACACAGATACAGTTTTGTTTTATTAGTCTAATTTGTTATGACTTTATTTTTATTTTTCTTGCTTTCTTACTCATTGTTCTCTGTTTTAATACATGTGTTGTTTTTTTGTAAAGCACTTCATTTTCTATTATGAAAGTTACTTTATAATAAAGATTATTATTATCATTATTACATACGGTTTTACAGTGATATATGATGAAACTGTATTTGCTGAACTAGGTCAACAGTGTTTATGTGTGAAAGAATGAACTCAAACTAGAAATGGCTCCATGTGTAAAATGTACTCCTGTTGTGGTATTCTTTTGAAAGAATGTGATAATGTACTTTTGCCAGATTCTCGAGGAGGAGAGGACGACCCGAATGAGTCATGGTTGAACTCTGGTGAATAATCCTGTTGGAGCTGCAGCATTTCAGATATTATGTGCTTCTCTTGTTCTTCATGTATGAGGCGTCAGCTCAGCTCACACAGCTCAGTGGATGTAAGAATACTGAAGATGACAAATTCCTCCTAAAGTACATTGCGTCGTGGCTCGCAGGCTTGTCTTTGCTGCTCGCTGTGTGATTCAGAGGCTCCACGTTTCCTCCGTCCATCTCGCTGTCCCTCATTTAGCCCCTTAGCCCCCTCTGCGCCCGCGACTCATCAGGGCGCTCACATTCCCAGACCTGCCTCTGCATGCTTGTCAGAGATATTTAACCGAGCTCACTGTGAGTCAGGAATATTAAATATTAATGAATAATAACATTAAATGAGCACATGAATAGCTCCTTTTAATCGGCCTTATCCTCCTTCCCTTTCATGCTTCCTCCCGTCTCATTCTGTGACAGATCAATATAGCAGCTGTGCTGTGTGTGTGTGTGTGTGTGTGTGTGTGTGTGTGTGTGTGTGTGTGTGTGTGTGTGTGTGTGTGTGTGTGTGTGTGTGTGTGTGTGTGTGTGTGTGTGTGTGTGTGTGTGTACGTACGTTCACTAGGCCAGAGCCGTAAACCACTGAGCTCTACGGCTGTGTGAATCAACAAGGTGAAAGAAGTAATCACTCACCAGCTACACGATGTACCACATTAGTCTGCCTTTCTGGAAAAGCTGATTCCATAAATTGGAATTCCCTTAATCTCTGTTGGGGAAGTCCACTTCTAAATGCCTCCGTTAGACAGCAACATCAAATCAGCGTCATGCGGCTGAAGACAGATGTGACCGAACAGACATGTGTCTACTTTACAGCACAAGTGGACTATCTGTGTGTGTGTGTGTGTGTGTGTGTGTGTAGACTGACCAGACTGACTGGTTTCCTTTTTCCTTCATGTCCTCTCTTTTTCTCAGCCTGAAATTGGATTTTTCCACCTTCAGACCGCTTGCAGTGGGAAATCTGCGTCTTTTCCAGTAATTATTTGCACAAATGCACACAGCCTCCAATCTGCATTCAGTGACACATTTATATCAGCCTGCTATGTGCGATACATTCTAGGGGTTGTTGTGAATTATTTTCCCTGTATTGTTTATGTTCTTGCTGCATTTCCCGGATTTTCAGCGAACCCAAGATAAAGACAGAATGATTGTGTGTACATCTGTAGGATATTGATGCGTGAGCATTGGAGCGTGTCTGTGATTATAATTTGCTTCCCTCTCAACACTGACTGGATTGCATTCTGCTCTCGATGATGGATTTCTTCAGGTTTAATAGAAACAGATAAAAAAGTATATTTTTTCACAAGGATTTATGCAAATATTATGACGAAGGAACGTCTTGTTGATGTAGCACTATATTGTACTTTGTACATTGTAAAGGCTGTGCAAATACAGTAACAATGTAATTATCATCCAAAATATTGTGGATGTGTTTCTTGAACATGAAACATCAACTCGGTTATCTTGAGGAAATCGTGCCGAGGAGGAATTTGTTTCTGTTTGCGTGAAATGAAATATTCAACAAATGAATGTTTATTAATCACCCAAAGGTTCTTATCTTCTTTCTTTTTTTTCTTCTTCACAAGAAGCCAGGCTGTGTGTGTATGTGCATGAGATGAGTGGTGTTTTCATCTCGTATTAGTCCCCTTACTTGGCACAGTGTTGTTGACAGGTAAGCTGTCAGAGGCAGCAGAGGGAAGCAGCCTGCTGGGCATCCATGTGCTAACAAGTCACACTGGGTTGTGTAACACTGTCAGCTATCTGAAGTATAGAATGAAGTTTCTCTCCGTCTCTTTTATAACTACACCGTGTTGAGGACAAAATAAGGCAATGCAAGGCAAAGCAAAAAAAGATGTGTCAAAAATATTAAATACATTTGGCTGATTTTCTTTAGTCATTCTGTAATGACGCACAAATGACCTTTTCTGTAAAAAGATTAACTGCATTTAACTGTCTGTGTGTCATAATGTGTCAAAATGCCTTAATATGGTATGTTTGTATGGAAAATATCACAGTATAGTGATATACTATACTATATTTCATAAAAGATGTCATAGTATAGTATGCGATAACAGTATTACAATGCATAAAGTATAATGTAATACTATATGAATGAAAGTCAGTATGCCAAAAAATGTAATAATACAGTTAACCAAAAGAATCACAAAATGTATTATAGAAAAATCATCTGTTACAATAAATTGTCTTAGTAATTCACTTGTCTCTCCTGATTGATATGATATAATGAAGTTTTAGTTTATAATAAGAATTTGTTCAGACTTTTTCCCTCATACTATTCTGACTTTTTTGACATACTATACTTTGACTTTTTTTCAACATGCTGCAATATGACTTTTTTGACATACTATTCTATGACTTTTTTGACATACTATACTATGACTTTTTTTTGACATGCTGTAATATTCCTCTTTTCAACATACTATAGCATGACGTTTATTGAGAAACCATACTATGGCTTTTTTCAAAATACTATACTACTATACTTTTCCGACATGCTAGGCTATACTATGACTTTTATGACTTTTTCGACATGCTAGGCTATTCAGTGACTTTCTTTGACAAACTATACTATGACTTTCTTCGACATACAATAGTATAGTAAAAAAAATAAAAAATTACGAGATTATAAAGTGCCATATTTACGAGCTCAAAGTCACCAGTTTCTGTGAAAAAAACCGACACATTTTCAAGAAATATATCGTCATAAAATTCGGAGAAAAAAGATGTACATTTACAACATGTTCCCATGTCAGGCCTACAGTGGATAACCCAATCAAATTATACGTTTGTGGCGTAGACGATTGCCATCCAGGGTTGTCACAGCTCAAGTGATTGCAGGGACACAGGTTGACAGTTCTTAAGTTCTCCTTAGTTGCTCTTTTATACACATTTTATACACACAGCCAATAGGCACGTCTTGGATGTCTGTGCCAGGCGAAGCCAAATAACTGAGTCACCATTAGCAAATAGGTCAACAACGTTGGTATAAGCGTCTGTAAAAAACATTATTGTAATAAGTCCTTTCATATACGGAGCACACAGCGGAGAGTCAGTCAGAGGGGTGTTAACATTACTGTCCTTGGGTTCTGATGCAAAGAGGTCTATTATTCTAAGTGCATTCAGTAAGTTAACACTTTATTTGAAAGATCTTAAGCTGGGAATTCAAACAGTGTCCAGGGTTTGTCTGTGTTTTTGGCTCCTGTCTTGCCTAAAGCTGATGGCAGACTCCATCTAACTGGACTACTGTCAAGATTGTGTGAAAGCATTTAGAGAAAGATGTTCAACTCATTTCCCTCCTCTTCACTGTCTACACAGTATCAGTCTAAATATGTTATCTGTTTCATTCCAGCAAATTATTGGATATGAACTTTTGGACATTGAAATGTTGTCTTATGCATACATTTGAAAATAAATGCATGCCTGCCAACAGATCTTTTGTCCTTAGTCCTGAATCACATGATGTTTCTTACAATAAATCCATTATAGAAAGGTTTACTAGATGTCTGATATTCAAAGGACTCAGCACAAAGCCGATTGTTTCTCAGCCTCTTGTCTGCATAGCAGAAGATGAAGTCTTGTCAGACCGTTCAGCAGTAACTACAGCTTGATCGGTTCATGCATTCTTGGAGGCTAAATTGGTCTAATCTTAGTCATGAATGCTGATGAGAACTCGGTGCTGACTGCATGCACTTTTATGCTTCATGCTCTGACAAAGACTTTGCTCTGACACATAAATACAGTGGATATAAGAGAAATAAAAGGTCATCTTCTTTTTGCATTGAAATTGACCATTTCAGTGTTATTCCTTAACTTTGTCTACTCAGATGCTGATTCTGCATATCCCTTTTACTAAGGCATTTTATGAACTTTCATTGAACATAAGATTGCTAAAGACAACAAATGGCCTGCAGTCTGGGTTTGCTCTGTTTGATACCAGTATTCTTTTTTGTTGTTGTATGGATCCTTTCTGGATTGTAGTGCTAGATCAACCAAAAGGGTGTTTGTGTTCATTTTATTAACAATATCTTAGAATTGTACTGTATTGTTGGGTTCATTATCTTGCCCAAGGACACTTTGACATGTAGACTGTAGGGGATCCAGGGATCAAACCACAAGCCTTATTCCTGCATTCGTATCGCGGAGAAAACCTGCAAAGCTTCAACTGAATGACTAGACGTACACTTCAATGTGTTTGCATTTAACGCATCGCTCAAAATGGTGCACCTGATAAGAAAATGTTGTATTGAATCACAGAAGACGTAGGTGAAACCAATAAATGCTTTGCCTCTTCCAAATGTTTCAACACAGTAAGCTTCCCATCAGCTCTGATGGCAGAGGATGATGTTGTCCTTGACAACGAGCTGCCCTGCAGGGCCACATGCACCTCATTCACTGAAAGATTACAGATCTGATATTCTGAAATCCCCATAGGAACAGCGGTAGTGATATTGTAGGGAAACACAGTTTTTGCAGAGGCTGAAAAAGATCTGCCCAGTTGAGTGATAAACCTTAGATGATTTGTCACTGGAAGTAACCCAAATAACAAATAAATGCAGCTTTAAATAAGCCAATGTGAAGTACTTTGTGTAGTCATAAGGAAAAGCTGTGGATATTTCTTAAATCAATAACCCAGCAGCTAACCCATGAATACATATTTCCATAGATATTCCCTCCTGCCACTGCTGGACAGTTGTGTTTACTTCCATACAGGATGCCTTAAAGGGTCTCGCCCTGTGGGGAGAAATGGCTTGTGTATATACTGTATGATTAATGTCTGCCTTATATAAAACGTATTATAACCTCCACATCTGATTGCTTGCGCTGTCTCCAGTCTATAATAAGGTGAAGTACAGGGAATATTGATCACTTCCATTCCCACACCCCCTCCCCCTCCCCGATCTCTTGACTTTGTCTATATTTTTCTTTCACATTCAGAAGTCTGTGCATCCTCATCTCCTTGACTCCAACCTCCTTGTCCATCTCTTCCCTGAGGCAGATAATGAGCCCCGCTGAGCACTGATCGCTTTCCATAGCATTCACATCCAGGGTTGGTTTATAGAAAGAGAATCCCCACCGACAGTTCAACAGGAAAGTCCTTTTCAGCAATATTCTTCAATTCAGAACTTTCTAAGTTAATAGTTGTATAATATGACTGCCCATCATAAGAGCACTAGTAGATAGTAGTAGATATGCTATATTTGAAATGTTGCTGTTTTCATGATGAAAGCTGAAGAGTCCGCCCTCAGACTAAAAGTATTAAAAGAATATTAAGACATAACCCCCCCTATTTTCCTCCCGTGGTCCATTCCATAAATACTTAACGGTGCAGTAGTTTGGGATACATAACTATTTACCTCAGATATACTGCCAGAGGGGGCTCTGGGTCAATGGGATCCTGGAGCTGGTCTTCTTGCCACGCAATCTAATTTGCATCGCTGCTGGTATTAATAGTTTCGATGTGGAACATTCGCAGTCAAGTGTTTCACATTTTCAAATCATTAGTTTGTTATGTCTTCGGTGTGTAAAGGATTTAATATATAAATATAAACAAAATCCCAAATGGGGACGATTTCTACATAAGGTAAACCATTACATTTAAGGGTGAAGACTTGGTAGCAGTTCTGGTTATAGGGTTAGGGTAAATGCATGTTAGTCAATGTAATGTCCCCAAAAGTCATGACAACACGACTGTGTGTGTGTGTGTGTGTGTGTGTGTGTGTGTGTGTGTCTGTGTGTGTGTCTGTGTGTGTGTGTGTGTGTGTGTGTGTAGGTAGGGCAAACAGACGAAGAGAGACAACTCAATGACTGACTGCCTATTTGACCGACAGGTGGAAAGCTGCTCCCTCTGTGGAGCGACCTGGTGGCCTCGATACGGTTCTCACGACTCCAAACCCACTCACAGCCTTGGATTAGAAACACAAACAAATCACTTAGAGATATAGACTACATACACCCCCACATGAACTCACCTACATGCACAGAACATTTACCACCTTTACACAAACACAGCAACACTCCCACTGTGACTTATTTATTTAGTCTGTTGTGTTGATGCAAAGAATATCTAGGGTATGGTGTAACTAAGATGAAACATCTGCAGCATTTTGAGCTCTGGTGAAACTCAAAATCCTCACAGCAGTGCAACCATCTTCAGAGTTGGCTTGGTTGATATGGCAGTGTATTATGCAACAGAATGAGTAACATATTTGAGATGCTGAAACAGAATATATTTATTTTTTTTAAATCAAATGCAATCACTTATTATGTTATTGCCAACAAATGAACCGGGGTTATTTCAGTTAAAAGCCATATGTGTGTTACAGATGCAGCTGTGAGGGAAAATGTAAATTTCTTCTCTGTGTACTGAAGATGATTTAAAGCAGCATGGAAGCATGAGAAGGGAGAAGGACTTCCACTCAGATATGGAGCCCAGCATGCGCGTATCTTTCATGCAAATGTCCCTAATTACCATACATCTCACATATTTTCCCCACAGAGATTTCGCAGCAAAGCAGATACACAGGCTCATCACAGGTCTTTTGTATGCCGGCTTCAACGACAAGCCCCCAAAATCTCGAGGATCACAGTTTTAGAAATGATGCTGCATTGAATGGTTATATGAAGGCATCACTGTGGCTGTCAATCACACATAAAATAAAAGAACTTGAAGCAAATACTAGAATCCGTGACTGTTTGATGGGTGACAGGGAAGCTGATCCGACGATGCAGTTTTCCCAACGGTGAATGTCTGATGCAACTGTCTGTAAGCCGTGGCATTTGGAGCTGTTAGAGGAAGACGGATGGATGCTGACAAATAAGACAAACAGTAGCTCACCTACATCGATAATGAACTCACCTTTCTAGGAGTGAGGAGTTGATAACAGCGAACTTGTCTGTTTGCTCTCACTCCTGCCATTTTTGTTTGTTAATGTTTGATGTTTGTAGAACTGTTTGTTCAGCCTATTTACTGTAGTTGTGGACAGTAATCAGTGCTACCATGGTTATGTTTCCTCCTGGTTGATCTCTCTCTCTCTCTCTCTCTCTCTCTCTCTCTCTCTCTCTCTCTCTCTCTCTCTCTCTCTCTCTCTCTCTCTCTCCACCACGTTGGTTGATACCTGGTACAGTTATCAGTCGTCATGGAAACCCTAACAAATGGGTTAATGAAGGGAAACAGTGTCCACTATCAGATAGTAACAACAAGCACAAACAGTCAAATTAGCTGGACCAGAGTGAGCTATAATCTTATTTTCATGGACAAATCCTTCAGCCGTGCTAAAGGGTCTTCAGGTTCCCCAAAACAGTAATATTTCTCAATATTGAAGACACTCTTTTTGATGTCCATGAAACACAATGGATTCAGTAGAGTTCGATGTCTACAGCGTATCAAAAGTAATACATCAAACTGAGGGCTAGTCCTGGATTCAGAGGAAGTAAACACATATTTATACAGTACCTCCTGTTCCGAGGTGTTTTTATAAATACATACAGGTCTTTAATCTAGTGTATCTAAGTATTCCTGCAGACACAACTTATCTGTGTGGGACTGATAAGATAAGAGCCTGCCTCAGCTGTAGAGATGATACATTTTAATAACACATCTCTGTGAAACTGGATAAAATCAAGCTTTTCACGGCCACAGAGAGGAGGCATTCAAATCAGAATCTCTGCTGCTCCACCTCAAAGGAATCAGAGAATAACACTGATCTAACTGGCATGTTGTCTTTAAATTAAGATGCTGTCTTTCTCTTTGATCCAGGAATGGCCTTTTCCACCGAATTAGCAATCTGGCCGAACTGGCAATCATTTATTGTATTAGTCACTGTAAATGGGACATATCTTCTCTGTAGCATAAGTTATGCTGCATAACAATAATGTGTGAAGCAATGTGTCAAGTGAATCAAAACTCTGAGAAATGCACCTGGGTTGAACAGCTCAGGGACAAACAGCTTAACATGTCCGTGACACACAAATAATGAAAGTCTACTCATACTGGCGAAGGTACAAGGGTACTGAGGATTAAATGGACTTCATGGACTTCATGACTCCTTCTCCAAGCAAATGTATTTGCTTGGAGAAGGCGAGGTGAGGTTTCCCCCAGGATTTATACATTATATTAGTCTCTATTAAGTTCTTGTTGCAGTCTCTGGGTGACAATGTTTATCAACTTTTGAATGGCATGGGATTTTGTGAAGACATTCATGGTACCCAGAGGATGAAGCATATTTATTGATCCCCTGATTTCACTGTACATGACACCACCAATTGGTTGAAGGTTGAAATTGCTAATATAATATGAATATGTTGACCCTGAGAAGTCAATGCTGCACATTTAGAAAACAAAAACATGCAAATAGACATAATGATAGGAAATGCAGAAAACATTGTCACCAATTAAAAAAATTATAACGGAAAATGGAGAGAACAGAACCAAATACAGAAACATGCTGTGAGCAGTACCATGACAACACCAAAAAGTGATGCTGAAGTTAACCTCTTGTTAGCCTTTTGGTTATTATTAGCATGTCACAGTCCCAGACCCACACAAATATGGGTGTGATTTCGACTGGATCCATATTTCTGCATTCCCTTGTGTTTTGTTGACTTGCATTTGCGGTCCATTAAGTGTAGTTCCTGCAGCTTTGCTCAAACAGATGTTCCTGTAAACAGGATTCACATGAACTCACTAGTTTATGTTTGTTTGTTCACCTCAGAGTTTTCATCCCCTGCTATTCTGTCAGTTCTGAGATTTTGGCAGGGAGGGGTGTGTCAAAATAAATGTAACTCTCTGTCTCTGTGACTTCAGCTCAGCGTGATTGACTTGCCTGCCCTCTTCGCCCCAGGTTGTCGTCTCTGCTGTCGTGCCAGCTAACAGCTCACGGAGAACAGCTGAGGATGAAAATCAATAACGGCAGCAGTTTGGCATCAGTCCCTTTTTTGTTCTGGTAAACAAGGAAACACGTCAGTTCACATGGCACCAGTTATTTGATGCCACCAGTTATTTGATGCCACCAGTTAATGTTGGTATTTCTTTAAGATGCTGGGCCTGTCAGTGATAATGTTTGTTACTGCCTGTGACAAGTGTCATCTCTTCAGTTAATTGCCAATATATATGTAGCACTCATATGAGCATAGAAACAAGTAAGCTCTTTTCTGGAAGATTTCTGTGTTTTTCTCTTCCTGGGGGACACAGAACAGTACATACTGTGCCTGTATATCTGTTCCCACTTGACATAAGAATATATCCATCCATCCATCCATTGTCTACCATTTATCCTGTATTCAGGGTCGCGGGGGGGCTGGAGCCGATTCCAGCTGTCATTGGGCGAAGGCAGGGTACACCCTGGACAGGACGCCAGTCTATCACAGGGCCCATAAGAATATATATTTGAAAAATACAACGCAAGATATGGCATGTTAAAATGTGTATGATTCTAATATCACTTTCTTCATGGCTTTTTACCAGAAACAAAATGTCATTAAAATAACATACCGTACCTGTATAGAAATAGACTTTGTTTTCGAAAAATATGGCAGAAATGCGTCAAATTGAAATAGGAAATAGAAATAATACAAAGCTTAAATACACACATCCTCTTTCACTGTCAGCCTGCATGTCCTTTAACATCAATCAAACATAAATATCAAATGTCAGACAAACAGACAAGATCTTGTGACTGTGGGTTCAAAAGAAAAAAAAAGAAAAACAGAGGTTTTTAGGGTCTTGAGTGTTTGTGTGTGTTTGTGTGTGTGTGTGTGTGTGTGTGTGTGTGTGCTCATGTGCGTCCATGCATGTGTGCGAGATGATGACCTGTAGTTCTGAGGTCTTAATTCATCTGGAAAGCTCTGCGGGGCTTCTGCAAATAGAAGCAGACCTGATTGATCACGTCGCATACACTTCTGTTTGGAGCGAGGTCAGAATAACTCACCACAGATCAGCCTGCTTTCCTCTTCACTCTCATTTGCCCTGCTGCTGCACGGTCTCTCTCTGGCCATGCACCTTCAGCTTTGACGTGGGTTTTCTTGTTCGCAAGGCTTATACTGATATTGGGCCTTTCTCCTCCGTCTAAATAACTGTTGCTGCAACCAACGCTTTTAACTGGACCTCCATTTTGACCTAATGTACAATTCACAGAGCAATGAATCCGCAACCTGCAAATCTGAGGATGTTTCTTTTTCCCATTTTCCTGTAATCCTTGTTTACTGATATGAAGACATGAATGTCAATTCAAATACGTGGGAGTTACCTTACTATTATGAAATATTTTCTAAATGCTATTGAGTGACAGGGTCAGAATGAACCTGCAGCGTGTCATTTTGGTGCAAAACAGTTCAATAAACCAATCAGCCAAGCAGAAATCTAACGTTGCTGAATGCTAAAGTTATTGTCAAAGTGCGTCAGCCACCAGATGTACCTGATTTCCCTGACAACCTTTTACCTTAAAGGAATACTTCACCCTACTTTGTTACTCAGTAATAACAGTTATTAATCTAAGAGATAAGAGACAGGCCAGCTTCTACAAGAAAACAAAAGCATGCATGAAGGTGAACATCGATCAGCAGGTGTGGTGATAATTAAATCAATCATCAATATCTCTCAGCCAGTCACATTACTGGTCCCATAGTTGGGAAAGAGGCTACAATGAGCCGGGGTTGGTGGAGGTCTCCTTCACAAACGAACAGGAAATACAGTTATGTGTGTAGAGGACTGTTATACAGTGGAATGCCTGGTGTCGATGTAATGAAGGTAAACACAGTGAATGTAACGGCTCGGCACTGAGGATTTATCAGCATTCGTGTCCTGCTACCTTCAGATGCTGCAGGGATTTCCTGAAGCCGCTTTGCATACAGGATAAAGCAGCTGTGGACAAGAATCAACCACATTCAATCATAGAGCAATACATATGATTTACTGACTTTTCTGCTTTTACCACATTAAAGATGGTTTGGTCTGGGTGTACCCAACGCCAACATGGCTAATGGTATTCACTTGTCCCTTGTCCAGCTGGTATTTGACTGCAATATCAAGGCGTATGCTGATGCAGTGGGTTATAATAAGATCAGATCTGTGACTTAGCATAAATCTCCTCTGTAATTCAGATGTGTAATTTTATTGAGAGAAAAAAGCACACATTTCATGGTCACATGAA
This sequence comes from Eutrigla gurnardus, assembly GCF_963514095.1. Taxonomy (NCBI): domain Eukaryota; kingdom Metazoa; phylum Chordata; class Actinopteri; order Perciformes; family Triglidae; genus Eutrigla; species Eutrigla gurnardus. Next base: position 14,107,594 of record NC_139917.1, read on the forward strand.
GTCGCCTGTTGTGTATCAATATATATATAGATAATGAATATGTTTGTGCTTTGCAAATAGACATTTTTACGATGGCATATTAGGGCAAATGGCAAATTTGCAGTTTTGAAATTCTAAAATCTGCTACTTTATTACAATGCTAACAACCGGCATTTATGCTAGCTAAAATGTCGCAATCCCATGAATGTCGCATTTCTTTTTTCTAATTAATACATCAAAACGGGTGACAATGCCTTGCTATGCTCCTTAGGGTGATGGTTGTTGATGGTTTTGTTGGTTAATTTTATACGGGTCAAATCGTCATCTTATGGGTGTTTATTGATCGGGCAGTTGGGGTAAATGCTAGCTTTCACTTGTTGTCATAGCAACAGCAAACATCCGATGTTAGCAGATCCAAGCAACTTTATTTTGGCTTTACATACACATGAATATATGCCAAAAGGAAACGGAGGCGAGAGAGGGGGCAAGAGTCTTCATTGTATAAAAAAGTGGCAAATTTGCAACTTATAAAGTCACAAATTTGCTGCTTTATTATGGAGGTCATAGAGGAATTTTGCAAATTTGTTTTTCTAGGAATATTGCCAACCTCTATCGGCTCCGGGTTTTTTTTCCTACAGTGGCCCTAATACGCCATCGTATATTTGACCTTAAACCTTAATTGCATAAAAAGCAGCAACTATCCATCATCTGTGACACTGAAACTCAAAAGAGTTGTGGCCTTTGACCCCAATCCACACCAGCTCTCTATAGCAGAATCATCTCCTTGTTTTCCACAAAGATGGACATATTTCTTGACTTGTGCTCTGACTTGCATGATGGAATTCCTGACATTCACTCATGGATTTTGGTTTGGGTGTGCCACACCGAGATTTTCAGGTGCCCCATGTCGCCGCACGTATGAAACGTTTCTGGAGATGCAACAGTTCTGGTCTGCTTTACATTTTCAGCCACTGTCTTTGTGTTCGAGTGTCAAATGTTTAGCTGTGAATCATAAACTGTCACAGGATGTGAACGCGATCCGAACGCACCTCTCTGCTCAATGACCTATTTAGTTACATGTGGCGATTTATCTTGAGACAACATCATGGGCTGATATCACGTGTCCCGATGTGAACCAGTTACTGGTCAGATAATGTCGTACAAGCACATGCAGCGACCATAAAAATGCCTGACTGACACAAATCAATGCTTCGTCTACAGACGTGTGTGTGCAGGTGTACATTTGCATTGTGTGTGTGTGTGTGTGTGTGTGTGTGTGTGTGTGTGTGTGTGTGTGTGTGTGTGTGTGTGTGTGTGTGTGTGTGTGTGCTATCAGTGTATAAATAAAAGACACACATCTCCTCAACAGAAACAGCGTCTGGTAAAGGTGTGAAATACGTGTTCTACATGCATGTGCACTCGAATGTGTCTCCGCCTGCTCGTACACTTGCACGTGTCGTGTGCGCTGCTTGTCACATACGTGTTGGCAAAGAACATTTTGTCTGGCGTGCTGTCGTTGCGTTCTGCACTCCCTGTGTCTTTTCCATCAGATGGTTTTCTTTTGACGTGTCCAGAATAGAAAATGTGTGTGAACACCAAATGTGTGATCTATTTCACGAGGACAGAAGAAGGCTTTTCTGAGGTTGCAATGGTGTTAAATCACCTCCACTCTCCCTGTTTACAATCACATTTCATTAAGACGTGCTGGTTTTCTGATCCGTTAAGTGAATTGTAGAAATGATGAAGAAATTCTGTTGAGTGTTCAAAAATAAATCTGATTTTAAAACTGTCAAAACTGACATCACATCCCATTATTTTAAGACAGGTCGTAGATAGAATTCATCCCATTTAACATGTCCTAAATTGCTATATATATATATATATATATATATATATATATATATATATATATATACACATTTTGAAAGTGTGAAAGAAACCCATCTTCCACCCATCTTCCATCATCCACTGATTAGGTGCTTTTCACGTATCAGAATGAAATGATCCGATTAGAACGCACCACATGAACCAATTACCACATACACATGCACTATATTATGCACAAAATGTGTCAAAACACACGGTGATTACGTGATCACTGAGGAGATGGAAAAAGTCCCACTGCCTGCTTCTTGACTTCTTGCCTTTCCCATACTAGCGTTTCAACTTCCACACTAAGAGTGAATAGAAAGTGAGAAAGACGGTTTTCTTTAAAATAAATATATAGCAGAATCATTTCAGAGCAGCCTTTAAATTGGCTCTGTCATCTAAGATGATCCCCTTTGAAGATTAAGCCTCCATTTAAGGTTCCTGGCTCCCCCCCACCCTTACTGTAAACCACATTAGTCCCCAAACAGCCCCCCACCATCACCACCACCGCTCCCTCCTCCCAGAGCCTCGGCCACATCTGTTGCACTTGGAAAACACAAGAATACAGCACTCAGATCTAATTATATGGCAATCTCCTTATTCATACAGCAGAGCCGGGCGTTCTCTGTAGCTTTCAAGCAGTTAAGCAGAAAAGGCTGCCAGAGTTGCCAGGTTTCTCATAAGCCCCCAGGTTGTACAATTTCACAGACACGCAAACAGTGAAAGGAAAAGTGAGGCTGTGAAACATAATGTAAAGCTGCTGGGGACCACTGGGCCGTTATTCCCCCGGAGCACATTGAACCGTGTCAATCAGACCATTTTGCCTCTAGTGCTTTGACCCGTGCGTTCATGCGGAGAAGGGCGGTGAGACCTGCAGATTGAAGGGAATCACGGAGAATGAGCACAAATGACCCATGATTCTTGTCTTTCTTCCTCGGAGCTGAGACGTGAGATAAATGGGGAGGTAATATATACAGAGAACAGACAGAGAAGACTTTTTTTCATCTGAGCTCATCAGCAGCCCATTGATGCCAGACGGGGAAGGTGATTGCGATCCTCCAGAGATGGTGTGTTATGTAACAAGTATGGCAGACGATTAAAATCTTCACATTATGGATATGGACCAACACTGTTGCCCATAAAGTTGGAATATTTTGTTTTCAGACACAATCCTCTCTTTATTCCTATTGAAATGCATCAGTCATGCCTTTTGACCAGTTGCAATGATTACATCATGTGTCACAATTACCCAAGTGTAATGAATTCATTTCAAACAATTGTGTGGCGCTCTATAAGACAAGACATTTGCAAATGATTCCAACTTTATCGGTAACCCTATATTTAGACACTGATCATGTGTCACCTTGGTGAAGATATAGATTCAGTACTCAGAATATTCATATGAGGGGAGGGCAGTCAGTGTTGGAGACTAATAGTTTGCATGTGCTGATGAAATGCGGTGGATGCAACAGGTGTCTGTTAATTAACTTTATTTGGACTTTGATGTAAAAATGGAGTGGTTTTGCTTTGGCGATGTGAGTAAGAGCCCCGTGGAACAGAGAATCACTGAGCCGACACTAACAGTTTGTCCTGTGTGCTTTTTCTTTTCTTTTCTTCTTTTAAGGAATATCAGAAAATGTAAACGATGACTAAACTATCAACCATCTCCCAGAAGATGAAAGGCAGTCGATTACCGTCTCTCGCTGCCCTTGTGCTACCCTTGTTTTCCTTCAGGATGCAGGGGTGTAAAACAAGGATACACCACCAATCAATACGTCCAGAACAAGAGGTCGGTCCTCCCCTCCCCCAGTCTTCTTCACAATGGGGCTTGATTAAAAAAGAGCGTCAGTCTTCAGCTACTGCGAGGGTTTCAGTTAAAAACTCATATTTCTGTCCTCGCCGTTATTGTGACACAAACATCGCAAAATCAAGGGTGTTAACAAGCTGCAGGGTTTTATTATAATACACAGAGCTGCTTAATAGGCTTTTTGTGTCTGTGCTTAGTTGTTATATCTCAGGTTTAAGGTGAGCGCAAAGACATGTCAAAACAGCCTCAAGCATCAAACTCACATTAACGGAAAAAACATCAATCTGAAGGAACTGCAAGCCGTAGTATCCGTCTACTTTCAGGTGGAATCTCAGCGCGGGTTTGGTCAGACACGACATGTGACCGTGTGAGTGCTTTTTATGCAGAAGTTCATTAAATAGTAAGGTTTGAGAGGAAATGACTGGATACTTGAGACTTGGATTGCAGTGCACGAGTTGTGTGAGACTTTGTAAACTTTTTTTTTAAATATATATATATAGATTTGGTGCTTTTAAATGTGATCCCTCGTTTATGACTTTTCTCCCTTGTTGAATTCTTCCTTCACCCTGGAGGCATTTCTACCTAGAGTTTTATTCTGCTGCGTATTCAGAGCCTTTCAACGATACAGATGGAAGGCACAGGTGCATCTAATTATTTTTGGTTGATTAGACTTCTCAGCACAGTGTCAGCTTGATTGAAATCTCTCATTTTCACCTGGTGTAACTGTGATGTGTCTGGATAATGACATCCGCTCTGCAGCCCTTTACACCTGCTAAGAAGTATTGTTATTACCTCAGGATGATTTGAACCACACAGGAGCCTCTGACAGGTTCATTCTGGGGTGGAACAATATAAAATCATATATATATGAATTGTTATACACTAGCTATTGTTATACATACAATCGTCATTCTACTGTGTTTCTCATAAATGTACCGTTACTCAGGACTTGATTTGAGTAAGGATTATAACTGTGCACGGTCTCCCAGGGCAACCAAGGCAAAAGTCCCTTTACGACACACACACAACTAAACAAACACGCCTGGCTGCTATCTGTGAGCTGTATGAATGCACCAGCTCCATGTGAAACGTGGACGAACAAAGCCTGAGGTTAAATGTAAGATGTAGTGGGACACATAAGCCACACGATGTCAGCTATCTGGAGCATGCTGCTGGGAAATTCTCATCCTTTCTTCTTCCAGCTTTCATCCAGTGGTTCTCTCTCAGCGTGGAGTTTCCGTACAGTTTACTGCAAGGAGTGTGTGCTGTCGAACGGTCTCTTATTGTTACAGAGAAAACATCCATACATGTTCTTTAATGAAAGGCTTGATTACATTTGTAAACGTTAATGTCAGCTAAATTCTTTTGAAAATGAACTTTTTAAAAAATGATGCAGATGGAGAGAAAAAAAAGCCCTGTAGAAAGATGAAACTAGGACACACCTTTCAAGCTTAGTCTGTCAAACTGACACATGTCATCTGAGCTGTCACACCTGAAGTAAGACTTAACAGACTCAACACAGTGTGTAGCCGAGCACTCACATCTCAGCATTAGCCCTAATGTCTCCGTATGTTATTATGACACTCGGAAGACTTCACACTGTGTTTGTTGTGAGGCTTTTTTCCACCGGCGGTGTCTTCAGTGAAGCGGCTCATCTTTCCTTCACATGCAGCAGTCGTCGTCTGCGTTGGCACAAAGAAAAACAGCACATATTCTTCTCATTCATTCCCTTCAACGCTCCTGTTTCTCCTGCTTTAACCTGAACGTTTCCAGGCGCCGTGTCCTCTCGGTATAGCAGCACAGCCTCCCCACTGGGCTGCTGGCGTATTGACCTCTGTAAAAGCAACAGCTGTTATATAAAGCAACCTTCCAGGAGTCTGGATTAACCTGGTGGAGGACTTTAGAGGAGAATAACAAGGCGGCGTTAAAATGAAGACAGCGATGGACGTGTTTGAGTCACCGATGCTCTCTGATCTTCTATGGGATGTTTGTGGCGCGGAGGAGGGATGAAGCAGATCCAGCAATGTCTGTGTTTGAGTCACCGATGCTTTCTCTGTAGGCGTGACCTACAAACGCGAACTGTACAAATATGTACTCAAGTACTATCCTAGGTCCAGTTGTGAAGTACTATGATGTATTATCCTCCACTTGCTTTTAGAGGAAATAACTGCACTTTTTACTCTTTTTTTAAAAACATGTATTTCACAACTAGTGTACAAGTTACTTTTCGGATTAAGTGTTTAAATACAACATCTGAAGAACTTGAAAATATATAATAAAATATGATACATGCTTATAAGATTAAATGACCAATTACAGTATATAAACCAGTTGAAATAAATAAAATGGCTTACATATTAATGCTTCAATATTAACTATCCTAATATGATCACGCTGAGAGGAGCCATTCCACATAATGAGTACATTTAGTTGTTACATCCAGCTGTTACCGAGCAACTTTATCATTTATTTGGAGTCTTTTTTCTTGACATCTGGCTAATGGTGATCCAATATCCTCCCTCTCTGAGTTCTGTTTTTGGTCTCTACCAACTCCTGAGGGAAATATCTGTCTCTTAAGCTGCTAAACGCTCCACTATGTTCAACAGTTAATCTCTAACGGTGTCTGTCTGCTCTTTTGGTGTAGTAGTATACAGTCTATTTTTAGACTATGTTGGCCAAAATCAGCTCTACGAGAGCGTTGACAATGAACCAAAACTGTAACGTTGTGGGCTGGACAGCCAAACGATGAGCAAAAACTCACTATGAAGCTCTGAAATTCAGGTGAAAATGATCCATATCATATCCATATTCACATTGTCACTTGTTACATTGCTTAGATATTCATGCATCATGATCCATTAATTACATTAAAAAGGGCCACTCTGCAATATTGTACTTTTACTTGAGATACTTTACTGTTAATGCTACAGAAGAGGACAAGGGTAATTTTTTCTCAGAATTTTGACTTTAAAAGAAGTCAGAACAAAGAAAACAAATTGTATGTAACGGTGTATAGAGACAGGAAGAAAAAGCAGGCAGAACTGTGTCACCAACAACACTGATCCTTGTGTACATCAGCTCTTGGGGTAATTAATCCCCAGCCAACTCCCATTTACCGTAACATTAGGTAACAGGCTATCAGTGCTTCACATAAGTCCCCTGTTTGTTGACAGAATCTGGCTTTTATCTCCTCTTTCCATTCCTCCGTCCCGCTGTCTTCTCCCTCCCCTCCCCTCCCCTCCCCGTCCCACCCATCCATCCTGCTGCGCTGTTTGTCGGTCGGTCGGGTTCTTATCTCTCCCCCTCCCTCTGCTCTTGTGTATGATATAACCATCTGTGGCCGCTCACCTGACCAATGACCACCAGACTGCCAGGGTGGTAATGTAAACCTCTTTGAGAGGAGATAACAGCCCACTGGGATAATTGGCCACACACACACACACACACACACACACACACACACACACACAGATGAAGCCATGAGCGCACAGTGAGACACCTCTCAGTAACCATGGAAACTTGACCTGAAGCCCCTGTATACACTCTTACACACACATCTCAGTGAATACACCGAACATCCTCACTGTGTACTTTGCCCAGACGAGGTACTCACAGGAGGAGCAAACTTCAAACACTGAGACGTGATGTACCAAGGCAGCGGGGTGTTTCCTGAGGTAGCAGAGAAGATCCCACTGGTCACGACATCCAAACATTATGAGAAATGCTATATGGCTACAGAGTTTCAGTCTGTGCATCTTAGGGTAAATTAGTCTGGCACCATGCTTTATTTTGAACAGATGTACACTGACCTTGGAGTGAAGTATTTGCTGTGCAGTGAAAAGGTTCTCTGAGTTCACGCATCAGTACCGTGGCCCCTTTGAACCCTGCAGCCCCACATCCACATGAAGCAGTGTGGAGTCAGGCTCTGGAAAGAGGATGACTGTTAAGTGAGGAACTTGTTCCCTCTTGTGGAGAGAAGTGCACGCTACAAGTACAGACAGAGGCGCTGATGCAGATTGTTGTTTAACCTCCGACCTGCAGGAGAAAATGGAATAGAACAGTTGACAAAACAGTCTTATCTCAGCATCCTTTCAGTAGCTTCCCTTTATTAAAATAAAAACTCTCTTATAGAGGACACGCACGCAATTATTCATCAGGTCATGCTGTGGTTAAAATACAACCAGTTCACACAGTAATATACAGAAAGTCACTCCCAAATCAGAGTACGCAAAAAAACAATATATGTTTGTTTGAAAATGTTAAGAGCATTATTTAAGAAGAAACGCATTCTATATTTATATTATAATATTTTTTTGGTGTTTAAGTTGATGAAATGGTATTTTTGTGTATCAAGGCTACCTTTGCGTTTGTATTATTTAAATTGTGTCATATGTTATTGTTTTATTTACAGTAGACTTGCTTTATGAAGTGTTGTTTTGCTATGAATATTTCTTTATTGTAAAGTTTGTGGAAACCTGGTAGAAAAACTGGCCTGATGCAAAAGCCATATGAAGCTGGATAAACAGACAAACATGATCTTCATCAGCACAAGGAGTTGTTATTGTCACAGAGAAAACAACAAATCATTTCATTCAAAAATGTCCTTTATTTCTGTCTGATGAAGGACCTATTCTGAAAGCTTGCAGCAGTAAATGGCAGCAAAATTATCTGTATCCATCGTCTTACACACTTGATTTGTGATTTTAAATTGGAAGGAACAAAACAATTTCAACTCTGACAAGCTCAACATCTGTTTCCAGTCAATTATTATTATTTCTTTTAACATGTTCAATAAAAAATTAAATAAAAAATAAAAAATGCTACAAGAGCAGTCCCTTTTTCATATAATCGTTCTTAAGGCGTCAGTTCACCCAAATCACAAAAAACCCCAAAGTATTTCCTCTCTTAGCTCTAGGAAAGTGAAGCCATGCAAGTCATTTGGACCTGTTTGAGGTTTCTGCAACCACCCTAATAAATCTGAGGAGTGTTGCTCCGAGGATTTCTTTCCAGAAACATCGTCCCAACAGAGATCACTACAGACAGTTATCATTGGAACTTCTTTTGATGAAAACATGTTGAAAACTATTCATTAAAAAAACAAAACTGACCCTTTAAATGCACCTATTTAACCCTCTGTGGTCGGCCGCCACTGAAACAGCGAGTCTTGTAGCAGCCACATCTCACACTGATCCCAGCTGGCTCACCAGAGGGCAGCATCTATCCACGAGCCACAGACAAAGCTGTAGCAGGGCCGAGAGCTCCTGTGGCCAGTTCTTTGATATTTGTCAAACAAAGGCTTCTGTGTGTCTGAGGGGAAATCACAGCAGAGCTCATCTTTTGAGGTCGGCGTTCTGTTCAAGAAGGGCAGATGTTTGTTTCATGGTGCTCGTTCAGAAAGTCAGACATAGATGTGGACACATAGAGGACAGTCAACTTTCATCTCACACTCTCAGAAATAAATCCATAATAATCTGGTGGCTAGGATTATATCTTAAAGCTAAATCGAGCCAGTAGCCAAAAGTCCTCTTTGAACGTTTCTGTACTGTGTGTATTTGAGTTGAATAAAGCCTAAACTCTCTGCTCCTTCATCTGCAACTCTCTATTGAAACAAATCAACAAAGGTATTACATGCAATATAATGATTATTGGCCTCAGCAGTGTGTGATTTCATTGTTCATTTCAGTGAAGAGTTCAAAGGAAGTATAATAAACCTTTAGACCATGGAAGATGACTTAAAAAAAACACAGTACCTCATTGTTCTTAATCGTTAACCATCGCTCCACCCTGATGTCTTATCACTCGCCATTATTTGGATGAAGCAAATCCATTACTTCAGTGTGACAGCAAGTAAAATTGAAATACAGAAACAAGTCCACACGGGTCCCTGTGATCCGACTCCATTCTTGTCTGTATTTTCTGATGCTCCGACCCTGATGGCCTGCAGGGATTCTGAATGCTGGACTAAAGTGCTTGCGATGTATGTTCCAGAAGTGGCGCTCCTCAAGGAACAGTTGTAGGGCCCGTGGGAACTTTTCCTCTCCAAGTGACTGCGGATGGTCAACCAACCCGCTTCGTCCATGTGTTTGGTAGTGTGGTGCCTCACAGTCCCGTCTGAGAGGTTGTGGGAGCCGTGAAACCAGTGGACGTCTCCGTCTGGGTAAACATTTCTGAAGGTGCAGATGGGGCCTTTGCTCGTCGCATCACCCTCAACGATCCCGGAGCACTCTGAGAGGAGGATCAGAGGAAGAGTTTTAAAATGAACTAACTTAACTTAAGTAACAAGATACTTCATATTTTCATTCAGCATCCATCAATCATCAAAAACAACCAAAAATCACTGATTCCCTTCATATATAAAAAAAACACAAAACGCCAAATGTGTTTATAAGATATGGGGGTTATTTGAATCGATAAAACTGCCCAACAGTATAAAAGGAAGTTCACATGAGCTCAGCCAGCAGCTGCATTAATCATTTTAATTAGACATTCTGCTAATTCAGAAGGATTTGTAAGTTGTGACTAATGTCTTTATCAGCTAAGAAAACATTCTTTAAAGCTTTATAGATTAGCAATTATAAAGGACAACTTTTAGGTTGCCAAGTTGTAAAAGATCAATTTTGCTGGTGGTCATCACAACTTTTTAGCTTTTGAGCTATTCATCAGGAAAGATCCGCTAAAAATCCTTTAATTGGCTGGTTCAACCATTAACTTTCATAAAGGCTCCGTTTCTAATAAGCCTCCAGGTCTGTAGTAAGAAAATGCATGCAAGTATAGTGAAGTCATTAATAAAGCAGAAAACTTAAATTAGTTTTTAAGCAATAATCTCACCACACGTGAATTCATCATTTGAAAAGGGTGGTGGATTTTCTCATTTCCTTCTTTGCAGTAAATAATGACCTTTCAGTTTGTGTGAGAATTAATTTGGGTTCAGTTACTCTACAGTTCCATTAAATGGCCTTTGGCCCTTGCTGTCGGAGGATAACAACCAGGCAGAGGAATGTACTCTACAACCTGATGACTCGTAGGTTATATGATTATTAAAGGTCTATATAAAACATTAATATGTTACTTACAAGTGTGTTTTACACCTTCAGTCCAATACTCGATGCATGTGAAAATACAATGCTGTACCGTTCTAAAAGCTTTTTGACATTTAAGTTAATTTTGCTGTTATTTTGTAAAATGTAATGTATAAGAATTTGAATACTAACTTGGATTAAATAACTTGTAATAGTATGTTTTACTCTGTGGTATTAGTACTTTTACTCACAGGTAAAAGTGGAGCAAATATGAATAACTTCATATACTGCATCATTAAAATCTGATGTCATCTAAGTAAACCAGCGTTTGTTGAACCTCAATACACACAAAGCACTTTGGTGAGTAAGACTGTTAAAACTTGTGTGTGTTTGTTGACTGTAAAACATGACAGGGCGCGTTCAAGTACAGAACCACCAATGCTTCACGTTATTTGCCACCGCTGTGAATGAGGAAGTAGCTGTTGTATTTCTACCTTTATGAGAGTAGTACAAAGACTGGTGAGTCATGTCACTGTGAGCCAAGTGTCCACTGACCTTGTAACTCCACTCTAACATAATCGTGAGAGGCTCCCTTGTTGGACTGCAGCTTGCACATGTAGCGCTTCGCCGTTAGTGGCCCAACTTGTTCCAAGGTGAGGGTCAACCCTCCATGTTTGTACTCGCAATGGAAGTCGCTGAGAGTGGGCGTGTGGTGCGTGATTTTCCCTTCAACGTCCACAGAGCAGAGAGAGGTGTTGTCTTGCGACCACCTCATGTGCTTCACGGCCAATCCTTCCAGAGACGAGGACACGTCGCAATTTAGCGTAACCTGTTGGCCGCACTCCGCAGCGATGTCGGGGCTCACTCTTAGCTTGACAAGCTCTGCAGAAAATACAAATACAGTACCGAGATTTAAAGGAAACGAAAAGCTCCTCAGCACAATCTTCCACTTCACGTTACCACCACGTTACACCCTGATCTTCCTTTAAACTTTTTAATTGGAGACTCGATCACTTTAAGCAAATCCTGCTACTGAACAAATGAGTTTAAACAGGATTAAAATAGCTCCACATACCTTGCGTTGTGAAAAGAATTGGGGTTACGAGCCAGGCAACTGCATAAAATAATGTGAACCCCATTGCATGCAGCCTCTTGGAACTGACCCCAGGAGGACCGGTGCTTTTCCTCAGCTCCTCTCCTCTCTGCCTCCTTATGGCGTTTGGTGCATGAAAACCGTCCCTCAGTCCCTGAGGGAGCAACGTTAATGATTACAGCATAAGAAAGAGGAATTGCCAGGAAGGCTTATCACTGAGGAGAGGGTGTGTGCTGGACCCAGAACAACAAGGCGAAGGGAAAGGAAGGGTGGTGTTTAATGTGTGTGTGCGGCGAGTGAAGGCCTATTCATGACGGAGCCACAATCAGAGACTTGTATGTCGGCCTTTGAAGTGCAGCAGCAGTGTTAGTCTGTGCCATTTTCACTGAATTCAATGCTCGTATAGATTTTTCCCATGAGGTCATTGTGACGATCTGAAAGGCTTTAATCTATTATTATCCAAAGAGTCACTTTCACTCCGTTGACAACTTTGTGATGTCTCATTGTAACTTTATTAGTCATTTTATTGGAAGCCGTCATCTGATCTTGTTAGATGTTAGATGATTGTCAGTAAAACACGCACATAACATGTTTCCATCACTTTAGAGGAAATTGCATTGCCTTACATTCATTTCCCGGAGATTTATCACTGTTTGCCTGATCCGCTTAACCTTAACCTAAACCTAAACCTAAATTTGTCCTCACCTTAAACCAAGTCCTCACCCTAAACCGTATTGATTTGTGTTGTGGACACACACACACACACACACACACACACACACACACACACACACACACACACACACACACACACACACACACACACACACACACACACACACAATCAAAATGTCAAAACAGTATTAGTTTCATGAGACACACAAATGGCAGGTGAGTGAGATAACAAACACTACCTCATGCTTGTGACCTTCACACAGCAAACTGTCAAACTGCGAGAGGTATGAAAGTTGAAACACAATATGCTATGCAGCTTCTGTTTACTTGGATCGTCTCTATAGTCATTTGTTTCCTCTCTTACTGGTTAGGTTTTTTTCTCCATTCATTCTTGGACAAAGACTTCAACGTATCCAATAAATAGATAAATAGGGAAAATGCACAGTGTGCCCCAGGTGTTGCTTGAAAATCTTTGGAAATGCAGTCCAAAATCAGATCTAGTTACATGTTTTTATCAAAGGATACTACTATTTCCTATGTAATTATCACAAGCAAATACCAGACGTGACCAAAATCTGCTCTGAATTGATCCTACACAACAGCTATTACCCTCCCTTTAACACAGACATGCCTCATTGTCCAACAAATCTGTTAAACACACAAAAAAGCCATTCTATTGCATTAAGTGACCTATTCCTTCTTTGCAGGCAACAAGACCAATGCAGCTTATTTTAAAATTGCCCACCGCTATATTTTCCATTTCTAGAGAGTATCGCAATTTCAGCTCAACATAGTCACTAGGGATGCTGGGGTATCTGTGTCTACACTGCTTTACCACCTGGACGAGCCGAGGGAAATACAACACATATTACTTTTGGACTAGAACATAGAGCTTGAGAAAACAACTATATATATATATATATATATATATATATATATATATATATATATATATATATATGACTCGCATATGAATTTAAATGACATCTTATTCTTAATCCAACAGCTTCAACTCTTCTGGGAAGGCTTTCCACAAGGTTTAGGAGTGTGTTTATGGGACTTTTTGACCATTCTTCCAGAAGTGCATTTGTGAGGTCACACACTGATGTTGGAGGGAAGGCCTGGCTCTCAGTCTCCACTCTAATTCATCCCAAAGGTGTTCTATCAGGTTGAGGTCAGGACTCTGTGCAGGCCAGTCAAGTTCATCCACATCAAACTCTCTCATCCATGTCTTTATGGACCTTGCTTTGTGCACTGGTGCACAGTCATGTTGGAACAGGAAGGGGCCGTCCCCAAACTGTTCCACAAAGTTGGGAGCATGGAATTGTCCAACATCTCTTGTTATGCTGAAGCATTCTGAGTTCCTTTCACTGGAACTAAGGGGCCAAGCCCAGCTCTGGAAAAACAACCCCACACCATAATCCCCCTCCACCAAACTTTACACAATGCAGTCAGACAAGTATCGTTCCCCTGGCAACCACCAAACCCAGAGTCGTCTATCAGATTGCCAGATGGAGAAGCGTGATTCATCACTCCAGAGAACGCGTCTCCACTGCTCTAGAGTCCAGTGGCGGCATGCTTTGCATTGCACTGGCCATGAAACCCATTCCATGAAGCTCTCTACACTGTTCTTGAGCTAATCTGAAGGCCACATGAAGTTTGGAGGTCTGTAGCGATTGACTCTGCAGAAAGTTGGTGACCTCTGTGCAGTATGTGCCTCACTGACCCCGCTCCGTCATTTTACGTGGACTTCCACTTGTTGGCTAAGATGTCATTCCCAATCACTTCCACTTTGTTATAATCTGACAGTTGACTGGAATATTTAGGAGTGAGGACATTTTCACGGCTGGACTTGTTTCACAGGTGGCATCCTATCACAGTACCACACTGGAATTCACTGAGCTCCTGAGAGCGATCCATTCTTTCACAGATGTTTGTCGAAACAGTCTACATGCCTAGGTGCTTGCTTTTACACACCTGTGGCCATGGAAGTGATATATATATATATATATATGATGGCAGTGTTATCCTTTAAAATCACATCTCTTACGCATCTAGCAACAAAGTTCCATCATAATAAGCATTGATTGCACAGAGACTAAGTAACTGAGAGTCATTTACTTAATGAAGTACTATGAGATAAGGAGCGACAGGGAACAGAGCTGCCAAACAGATCTCAGTCACAGTCACAGTCACAGTGTTCTTCTGCAAAAATAAGATTATTATGTATCACGGACCTATTCGAGGGTTGATTTGTTTACCATGTGACCTTCTGTGTAAACATGTTTTTCTTACATGGGTTCATTGTGTTCCAATCTAAAAGTAATGGAAGATTTATCGATCGCAGCTACTTTACTTGGATCGTACATGAATAATACATGTGATGGAAGATCCTGCATGTTGTTTGGAACCCTGGTGAGGGTTCTTTCAAAAACTGCTGTGTATGTAGAACACATGAATATTTGAATGCAGAAATCCTACACATATAACCAGCTAGAGGGCTCTGGATGATGCTGTGTCCAATTATCTTTTCCTCTCTCCAAATAGGAGCAGCGTCTTGGTATCCACGTTGAGCAAAAAAACAAACAAAAAAACATGGGGTCATCTGGCAAAACAGTTAATGACTCTGGCTTCCATTAGCTGCTACTAGCTAATAGTGCACTCTATGAACTTGTTTGAACCAAACTTAGATCCCAAATCACGCCTATCGAATCAATCAAAGACTGTCTGAGAAAGGATTTGATAACAGCAGGCCCAAATTAAAAGTAATTGAATGCTACGTGCAATCTGCCGCAGTACATATGCCTATGTAGTATATTTATCTATGGAGCATGATGCACAGCAGCAGGAGTATAAATCAGGCATCAGGAGACAAAGTCAACCCGCCGGTGTGGCACTCTAACAAAGCCACGCTGCTTCTTTAGTTCTCGGAGACCACAGTCATTATTTACAGATGGAGTTGTAAATGCAGTTATACGCCACAGCAGTAAGGTTCTGAATCCCTTCACCAGGGTTGTTGCATTTTACTGGAAAAAAAGGAAAGAAAAAGAAAGTGGAGAATTCAAATTAATCTTGCAATCTTGTGTTATAACATCTGCGTACATAATATGCACATCTTGTATGCATGTTTTATACATAATCTGCTGTACTGTTATATTATTGTAAGTTGGTTTGGACAAAAGCGTCAAATGCCTTAAATGCAAATGTAATGTACAGCTTGTATCCCCTGCCTGCCACAGCATCTAATCATGCTAAATACATTCTGTATTCTGGGGTTTTGTTATTTTGCCCTGGCTGCAGGTTTCTATGTGTTTTATGAGGTGGGTTAACGTTGCCATAGCAATAAAGTATTAAATCTTGAATCAACAGTCTCTGGCCCTTGTCACACTCAACACCACTGAGCTCATTATATTTTCCTCAAAAGGCTCCACTGACGGTGTGTATTCAGCACCCTCTTAACGCCCTTCATGTATGATACAATCATTTAATCACACCTGGCTCTTAATAAAACACGTTAACCACCATTACAGTTTCCTGTAGCTGTTGATCCAGCTGATGTAGTTCTCTGGAGTCTATAATCAGCCACGTGGTATTCATTCAGGATGGCGTCCACGCCTTCACTCCTGTATGAGTCATCTAATGGCTAATTCATACCTCCTATAAGTGTTATTCCAGGAATGTTTATGTCATCTAGCTTTCCTTGCTGTGGTCGTTGTGCAGCGGGTATTTTGTCCCTTGTAATATTGCTCATTGCTGTATTGCCCTCAGGTCAAAGTGAGGTGCTCCTCATTCTCCGACCTTTTCACAGCAGCATTTTGACATGTCAGGGTCAACACAGGGGTAATTGATGAGATTAAGTATGGTCCTGTTAGTGTAGTGTGTCACAGTGAGCCAGTATGCACAATAGCAGGGTCCCAGGCCACTTAAATGGAACAGGGCCATAATTAATGTTATTATAATTACACATGTGTTTACCTCACACGTCAAACTGGCCGATACTACCTGTCCTCCTGATTTGCTGTGTTTTGCATGTAATGGCCATGCAGGGCTAGAGGCTGAGGCAGTGTTATACGGTCATATTTAAGTGGCCAATACAACAACACTAAACACTAATGGGTGAGTGTTTGACAGCAGGAAACACACATGAGTAAACAGTCAAACTATGTGACTGAACTCCATGTAGCTACTTCAGTAGAAGGGCTCTGGCATTGTGCTGGTTCACTGTCATGACTCAGCACCTGAATTACACAGAGCCATTGTTTGTGTTTTTAGTAACACCTGTGCTTTTCCTTCTATGATAGGTCAAAATATCTGCTGAGAAAACCACGTTTGACTGGCAGAGTTAGTCGCTGGCAAACCTGCAAATAGATTTTAACAGTGGATGACCCTACAGAGCCTTATATAATAAAAATATACAACGTCCTTAAAGGATGATTTGGGGTCTTCTCTCTGCCATTTCAATGATAACATTGTACTCAGCAAAAGTACAGTAATTGCTTTGCCATAATTACAGTAAATCCCCTTTAAATCTAGAGCCCTGGCTTCAAGTGTAGTTTTCACTCCTTTCCACCGGAGCCAGTTTGACAGCCAGGTACGGAATCTCAGTGAAAATTGAAAATGATATATAGTGTATTTACAGCAGTTTTAGGAAGGGGATATTTTATTTTATTATCATTTAGTAGAACATAATTCATTTTATTTGATACAAAACTTTGGCATCATGTAAACAAACTGGCATTTATGAGGTTAACGTTCTAAAAGTGATGCATATTTGGGAGTGATGATGACCATTCAAGTTGGTTCAAAGCTGTAACTCAGTGAAAGTGGAAAATATATTTTAATGGGGAAAAAACAGGTCCCCGGGAGCAAGGAATTATGGAGCTCGATGCATGAATTATTTTCAGAGACTAAATCAACACCAAACAGAAGTTCTGTGGTTATTGGATTACAAATCTGGAAACTTTAAATTACTGCAGTGCACGAGCAGCTGTTCTTTCATTGCATTGGTCTTGAAGACGCCAGAACAAGTTGCACTCATAACTCCCTGTTCCTGTTGAAAACATCAGTCCTTCAGCTGCTGTATGCTGTCTGGAGACGAAGTCAAGCACTTCTTGGGAATATCCAAGAAGTTGTCGACAGCTGACATTGGGATCAGTCATGCGAGTTAAACGGTCGCTATGTCAGAATGTATTCGGCGAAGGCAGTTCCATAATTCATTTTTGCGCATCAACTCTTCTTCGACTAAAGGCAAAAACCACCTTAAGCAAATGTGGAAACGTTTTTGCAAAATTGAGGACATTTTATGAAATGTTTCCATTTCCATACAGCTTTTCTCATGTGAATCAAAATGTGCATAATAATATGTCAATGGAACAACATTTTAACAACTATTTTAATACTTAAAGCCTCTGTTTTTCAACTAATGCAAATAGGAACAGAATCTCTATTTTTTTTTTTAACCATATCAAAGTCAGTATTTGATATTCTTACTCATTGGCTCATTGACATATAGGTAAAATACATACACCATCGATGAATAATGCTTCTATAACTAACCAGCATGCTGTGAGAAACATTGTATCATGCTGTAATTCTTTAGTGTGACAGTCTGTTCCGGTTTGAACTGGGTTGGGAACCACTGTTGTGTGCCTTGTGAAGCCCATTGAGATGCAGGGTATAACTATGACACTGGGCAAATAAACTCCACTCGCACACACATTTTGTCCCACATTTACTTTTCAAGAGTAGCAGAAAGGAATTACATGAGCTTTCCTTTTTTTTTTACTTTGAACCATCGTCTCGAAGTCATTGGGTTTTTTTGTGAGTAGGTGCTTGAATACAAAAGATGAGGGAATGACCGACAAGAAATCATAAAAGTGGCTTTTGTGAAGATTATCTTGCTGAACAAAATGTGTAAGTATCAAAAACTGGTGTTTACGACAGAATTTATTTTTGTAATGATCTGAAAAATTCCTGCTGTTGTCTGGGGAACCAGTGACGCTAACTTCCGGGTCTGGCTGACAGAAGTACGCCATCCCTGCAGCGCTCTATTCTAGGTGGAGCGATGGGTCAGTGCTGAGATATTCCTTTGAGACATTCTGCTTTTTGTCAGCTTGCCAAAACCTGCCACAAATATAAAACGACTTTGTTGTTTTTAATACCAGAAATTAAGATTAATGAGCACTTTATGAAGCAGTTGCTTCTCTCCATTAGTGTAAGGTATGGAATATAGAGTTCAGTATTCAAGGGGGACTTGGACCAGGCGACAGGACAATGAATCACGAAAGCAATCTTTGTTGTCAATACAAACTTTTTTGGGGTCGGGAGAAAATGTTGAAACCAAAAAAGGTGGCGGTGAAGAGAAAGAAATGGGTGGCGTGGATAATTTAAGTAGCTGAAAAAAAGCCATAACTACTATTGCAAAGGCATTATAAAAAATGTCAGTGGCCTATTTAATTCTCATTTTCATTTCTACAATAAGAGAACAAGAGACATTAGATACGGAAGAGAGATCTTCTAAAAACATGTTAGAATGCAGCAGAATGTGGGAAAATGCATCTACTTAATTGCAAAATGTTCTGGGGGAGGACCTACAGTTCCCCTAAACAGGACCCCCCCCCCCCCCCACATATCAAATGCTGCTGACGCCCCTGTCAGTATCTTTGACTTTCCAGCCAAAAGCGGCGCGGTTGTGGTGCTTATTACAGCCATTAGTGACAACTAGTGACATTCAGAAAATGGCAGGATGCGATCCATGCTATACCCTCTCCTCCTGAGCCGTGAGGGGAGCAGGGAGGTGAAGCAAGGCTCTGAATCGTACAGTTCTACGAGTAAAGGAGAGCAGTTTGAGCAAAAACCCCTCTCTTTATTGCTGGCTGCACGTAAGTACCAAGGGACTCGCTGCCACTCAAATAAAATTGAGCCAATTTTACCAAACAGTAAAGCGGAGCAGCTCCATGGATCTACCAGGCGATGATTATAGGCTTTTTTTTTCTTTTAGAGTAAAAAGTTTAAAGAGACTAGAAACATACAGCACTCTCCATACGTCCATTACGTATGGGTGACAGAACAAGTTACTGATTTATGTGATACAGGGTTAGATCGAGTTCTACTGCATTTACCTGCTACGGAGACCTTGAACATCAGCATTTATTGTCGTGCATCATTTGAATTAATATGGTTTCTTATGGAGTATTGGATTTCTAGGGTCATGCTTTGATGTTGAGTGACGCCAACTGACTTCCTTGCTGAAGTCATGGGGCCCTAGTTTCGTGGCGCAGCGCAGGGCTGCGCAGGGTGGCGGAGCCCAATTTCCACTGCATACCGTACGTCTCCGCTGCGTTGCGTCTCCGCCACGCCAGCTGAGCAGATACGTTTCACTTTAGTCTATTGGTGAATCCCCACCAGGTCTGCTGCGCTGCGTGTCTGCTGCGCTGCGTGTCCGCTGCGTCTCAGCTCCGGCAGTCTGCTGCTCTCCGCAACAAATACGGAGGACTTCTATTTCTGGCGGATGCCGGACCACAGCGCAGCAATTCAGCACAGAGCAAATATAGCGAAACAGGAAGTTTGGTACATACTCAACAATAAAACATCCGGTTACTTTTCAAAATAAAACACTTGTGTTAATAAAACCTCTTGGCGACGGATCATATTTCAGTTAACTACGTCACAAAAATGTCAGAATGGGCGGGGCCAGGTACCGAGTCAACAGGTCAGAGGTTTTCAGATTTCTTTAACTGCAGTCTCGCACGATTACGTATTATCGCAACGTCACAGTCGTCGTACGCATCCTGTGGGGATTGGCGGACGGCGGACTGAAGCCGGATCGGAGACGCACCGCAGCGGAGACGTATGCAGTGGAAATTGGGCTTTGAGCGCAGCCTTGCGCACGGTCAGTTTGGCAGTTTGGTGGATCGCCTGCGCCAAGATGGGTGTGGCGGCGCAGCAGTGGGAGGCGTCAGAGATTCAGCTTGGTGCAGCAGAAATTTCGTGGCAAAAAGCCTCGCCGAGACTGCGCTGAAAGCCCACCAGCTCCAACCTGGTCTACTCCCGGCGTAAGGCGCAAGGCGCAAATAAAGTCCATTCATTCAATGCGAATTACAGCTGGCGGAGTGGAAGTTTGGCTGACGGCGCGCAGTGCGCACACGTCACCGAGACCTCACAGGCAGGTTTCCACAGTTCCAGGCACATTTAAATACAATAAATAATCACAACAAACACTATTTAATGCAACTAATTGAATCAACACGGGAATTTATATCTATATAGATTGTCCCGTCACATCTGACGTCAGATCAAAGGCCTCTCGGACTCTCGGACCAAAACGGACCAAAACATCTCCCTCTCTCTCTCCTGTTTTTTATAATATCGGCATTGTTATTATTATGATACGCACGCACAGCGCGTGGTGGGAGCGGCGGCGCTGCTTCTGTCATCGGGTTGTCAAGTGACGGAACTTGCACTGAACCTCCCCTAACGCATTAAAGGTGAGGAGAGGAGTTAATTTGATTGATGAAGAGCTGAATCGGCTGTATTAATCCCAGTCCACGCCTCGTCTCCTCCTCGTCTCCCACTCAAGGTACGTGTCCACAGGGGAGATTTTAAACGCGAGTGGACGCGCCGCTTCCCAGTATTGCACGCTTGGTGGGCTGCCACTAGAGGATGATTGACAGGCGCTCTCCTTCATACAATCACGCGCACACTTCATGGCTGCACCTGATTGGACTATCGCTTTCACAGCTATCCTGTCTGCTCCGGAGTTCACGCAGACCAACATGGCGGCTCGTTTGGAAACTTTCTCTTATTTTACCAAAATAGTTCACCGAAAGGTGTTTCTGAAAACATTTTAAGCAAGAAATAAGCTATGCAGTTGCCGAATCTGTCTTTATTTTAGATCGACAACATTCAGTTTAGAAGATTTTAGGTTCGCGAGCGTTTGATGGAGCTCTGATGTTTTATTGTTGAGTATGTACCGAACTTCCTGTTTCGCTATATTTGCTCTGTGCTGAATTGCTGCGCTGTGGTCCGGCATCCGCCAGAAATAGAAGTCCTCCGTATTTGTTGTGGAGAGCAGCAGACTGCCGGAGCTGAGACGCAGCGGACACGCAGCGCAGCAGACCTGGTGGGGATTCACCAATAGACTAAAGTGAAACGTATCTGCTCCGCTGGCGTGGCGGAGACGCAACGCAGCGGAGACGTATGCAGTGGAAATTGGGTTCCGCCACCCTGCGCAGCCCTGCGCTGCGCCACGAAACTAGGGCCCCATGACTTCAGCAAGGAAGTCAGTTGGCATCACTCAACATCAAAGCATGACCCTAGAAATCCAATACTCCATAAGAAACCATATTAATTCAAATGATGCACGACAATGAATGCTGATGTTCAAGGTCTCCGTAGCAGGTAAATGCAGTAGAACTCGATCTAACCCTGTATCACATAAATCAGTAACTTGTTCTGTCACCCATTCGTAATGGACGTATGGAGAGTGCTGTATGTTTCTAGTCTCTTTAAACTTTTTACTCTAAAAGAAAAAAAAAGCCTATAATCTAAAGAACGCGAGCGTTTGCGAGGCAGCAAGTCGAGCCCGACGCCTCTTATTAGCATAAAGTAGATTCGACTTCAACTTTATGCAAATTAGGAGTGGCCAACTCACGCGCCGTCTCTCGACATTCGCCGCGACGCTACCAGAATGCATTGCACGGCTTTTCACATAGACAATGAATGGGACGCGGGGAAACACCGCTGCCTGTGGCCACGTACCTTCACGCCTTCAAAAGAAGAGGAGGAGAAACGAGAAAAAGACAGAGGTAACGTTACATGAAATTATTTATCTGTTACAGATAGACACCTGGCTTTTTAGCATTAAGATAACGTTACATGATTCGCTAATTGCTAATCAATAAATAGCTAACGTTAGTTGACTGTTTTAACGTCAGTTAATATTGTGGAGGGGGCTAAGTTGTTATGGAAAGTAATAATGTAACGTTAGGTAATTACAGTACTCCCACCTTACATTCCTCAGGGACATTTGTATTAGATCTTTTAAGCAGGTGTTTACATTTGTTTACATTTTTATTGCCTTCTGGTTAGCTAACGTTTGCCCTGCTGGTAATAGTCACTTTTCCACCCCTTTATATATTATAGTTGTAAGCCTAGTTGTTAAAGTGCACATCATTAATGTTAATTAAGCAATATAACATGAGAGAGAATGCTGTTTTGAATATGAGCACTGCTGTGATTCAGTCAAAGATAATCATAACATAACATTCTCATATTACTGCTACTTCATTCTGCTATTCAGCATTTCACTGTAATGATGACAATAAATTGAATCTAATCTAATTTGCATATCAGTTAAGATCATACCTCTTTGGTTTTTCATTTATATTATATCATTTCATTTTATTCATTTGTTTTTATTATTAGACTGTAATACTCAATGGTGTCACATACTCCTCTCTTCAGAAGCACTGTTGAAGTTTGTAAATCCCACCCCTGGGCCATATACCACATCTACCACTGCTGCCTCCACCTCAGCAGCTAAACCCAGCCATGATGCAGCAGCATCAAGCGGTCTTCCTGTTGCCCCCACCTCAGCAGCACAACCCAGCAGTGATGCAGCAGCATCAAGTGGTCCTCCTGTTGCCTTATTTATATTGTATTTTTAATTTATTTTATGCAACTTGTTGACACGTTTTATTTTGTGTTTAGTTAGATCCTATACTTAAGGCTATTTATGAATGTATGCAAAAATGATTGTATTTCATATATTCAATTTTTATTTTTTGTATTCATTTATTTATTCATATTTCTTTTATCTTGTTAACTATTCTGATTGTGAATTTGTTTTCTTAAAGTAAAAAAAAAAGGTCAAAGACAAAGCTATTCGGTTTCTTGTGAGTATATACACTACACTGCCGATGCAAGGGGGGCGCCACCTAAAATCTTGCCTAGGGCGCCAGATTGGTTAGGGCCGGGCCTGCAGTCAGTCTTATAGTCTATGCTGTTGACTTGGTATGACGAATCAAGATCACATTAAAAGAACGAACAAATTACCTGCAAGACAATGTGCTTGTGACTGCTGCTCAAATGCAACATCAGGTCATGTAAAATAAAATGCACCAATGCTTCTCTTCTGCTACAGATTTTCTAAAGTGAGGTTCTCCGGTGATATGGTGAAAAACTCTTTGTCAGGAAACCATGTCATCTCTTTCTAATGCCCTCAGGCCTCAAACTGAAAATGTTGTAAATGTTGGATATGCGACTAATTTAGTCATATTCATTCCATCTCCGTGTTTATGTGTTTTGCTGAATTATTCATATTTACTCACTTTATAAACTATTAGACTAATTTCCAACCAGAGTTCTTACATGCAGATTGTCTATATGTGATTGTATGTGGTTTATTTATTCATATTTATTACCTCGTTGTGGTTATGCATGCTGCTAGATTATTTATGTCACTGTAGGTGGCTTCATGTATGGGTGATGTGGGTTGAATTATTCATATCCACTCAATGTATGTGATTATACATGTGGCTTAATTGTCCATGTTTAATCATTATGTGTGGATGTATACACATTGGTGTTGTTGCCCATATTATTAAAGGTACTTTACTTAACTTACATACGTAATAAAAAGTAATAATTTACATAAATAATTATGACCTTCCTGGATTACGTTACTCCTCCTAAGAGCAGCGATGGTTTGAGGGACACCAGCAGCGCGCCTCCTCCTGCTCACTCTCTCTTCAACAAACCACTTAGGTTCAGGAAAACCACCATTTTTGGGTTTGGGTGAAAAGAACTAAAAGTGAAAATTAATCTCATAACATGACAAGTTGTTAACAACATGTGGAATATGGGACACAAACAGCTTGTCTAAAGTGAAAGTGAAATGTAACACTTTTCACGCACAACTTGTTTGTTTTTTTGACCCACCAACTCCAATTTTGATGTATTTTGATATGTGGATTACATTACATTACATTGTCTTTAACGCATCACAGATTATTTCAAACAAGTCTGCTTTTTGTTTCAATTTCATAGTCAATTTAAGTCAAACATCTCATTTACGTACCAGAATGCTACCAAAGGCATGGAACGTAGAAGAGTGAAGCGTGTTGTACTGCTCACAATTAACTTCCTGACTGAGTCACATGGTACAAATGAAATATGGTTATTAAAGGCATACACTCATGTTGTACAAACTACTGACAGCAGGTGGAGAAAAACACATTCAAGGAAAACAGTTTTGTTGCCTATTCCTAATTTTTTTAAATTATTCTTTCAGTTCATTAATAGTTTAAAACTATTCAAAACTGTAAAAAGATAAATAGAATCTTTCAAAACATAATATTGCCTAAAGTGCAACTTAGTTGAATGCAGAAATCATTTTGTGGGAGACTGGGTTGCCAGAATATTTTAATATGCAAGATGTTGAGGTGTTATTGTAGAATACCAATTAGCTGTTACTGAAACAAGCTCTTGCTGTTCATAACCTCTCACATTATAGTCCAGACATGACCAAACACAGCAGAGAAGGGGAAGCAGAGTTCAGAGTTGTATTACCAGATAATCAACACAATCTGGATAAAAACACACATTACCCCCCCTCTCTCTGTGCCCTCTGTTGGAGCCCTTAAACTCGGAGGACATCTCCATCGAACACAATCATATTTCACCTTTATGAGCTGATCTAGAAGCTGTGCTGCACTCCAACACACCAACCCAACCCAATCTCCAACCATAAAGAGTGCTATCACGCTCTATTGGAAGGCTTGTTGGACGGTGCAGAATGAGCGTGTGGGGATGAGGATGAGCTGTCTAAGCTCAGTTTTGGACTGACAAAAAAAGGATGACATGACATGTAGGATCCTGAAGAAGTCTGGTCTGGAGACGGAAATCGTTTTTTGTATAATGCAATGATTATGAAGCACAAGCTCACGTAAACAGCTCTCGTCTGAAATGAAAATTGCAGTTTAGTTCAGTACAATTGAACTCCTGCGAATCACATCCAGCAATTTAATGGGAAGAGTGTGAAAGATGTTTGGCGTCAGCGGTTTGAGCCGGCACAGCAAACCCTGCTGAGTCCTGTTGTTGGTCTTACATCCCAAACTCCCAAACGTGTGTGTAAACATGTACACAACAAAAACAAATGTGAGTTGTCACATTGCATGACCAAATATGAGGCTTTTTTATTTTGTTTGATACAGATTTTTGCATCTGCAGACATTTAAACCAATTAGGTAATTAGTTAGAAATAGCAGTTATTGAGCAAAACCATGATTTAGATTTGTACATGACCAAACGATATAAGGCAGGACAGTCTGATTAGGTTCATAAAACACTATAAGCCATACTCTCACATGACTTACACGTCTTTAGAGTATACCTCAGGTTTTTCTCTTTTACTATTTTAAATATATTTTCCTTCAGAATATAGTTTGGGAGCCCTACGAAAGGAAGATGGGGTGAAATCATGAATGATTCATTATGCCCTTGCCTTTATTCCTGACAGCCATGAATGACCTTTTCAATGAAAAGAAATGGGAAAAAAAAGACTTAAGAGTGCTGACAAGTGACAGACCAGAAAGAAAATGTAGAGTAGACAGAGAAGGTTAATTGCTGATTGTTGGTCAGTTCTCTAGCTCTCCGTACCATTTTAACGCACAAGCCATGAATGCAGATAATTAGTTCGCTCTCTGAGATCATGTGACACTAAAGGTCATCTGTTTTATACGTTTCAAAGGGAGAACATTGCTGTTTAAAATGGCCTGTCGTTATGTTGATTTACATAAAGATACCAATGCACTGAAGTAAAAAAAATAAAAACCCTAATGTGGTAAGAGAAAGCTGCACCGACGACGTGAACATTGAGGCATTAAGAAGAATTGTGTTTTGCCATCTGTGACCTCCTGATACATCAATGTCGCTGTAATCAACAGGCTTTTACTGGCAAAAGAAAGATGCACTTGAATAATCTTGATTGCAGTGCAGCTGCCTGCTGCAGCTGGCAGGAACAGGACTTTGAGGAATTTAAGACTGGAGAGAAAACTACCATGTTACTGACAACGTCTCGCACCAAAGGCGGTTTAAAAGAAGTAAAAACGCATTAAGCATTTTGAGGCAATTGGAAATTTAAATCACTCCCAACTCGTCAAATACTGATGCTCAGTCCGTAGCTTTACGTTTAAAATGATGACGCTCTTGGTTCCTTTTATTCAGGGATGCCAGGGACGACATGTCAGTTTATGCTTGACTTTCAAAACCTCCCTTTTCCACAAGAAACATGTTTCCATTAAAGTTTCTTCTCAAAATAAACTTCACTTAGTTCTATTTTACACAGGCTCTGCCCTCAAATGGACTCTTTAGGTAATCTACTCTGATCCCAACCAGCGCTTAAAATTTGAATAAGCATAGCCGGCATGTTCCGTGTCATCACTGCACAACAACGTCTTACTCTTCAGTGAACAGCAGGTTCCTACTGTCTTTTTTGGCCCCTGCAGGGTTACGCTCTACCAAGAATACTACCTGGGTTGGGTGGCGCCCCCTACTTTCAACAGTGGACAGGGCGTGCATTCATCTGGCTCCACCCACAGTACCCACAGTCCAGTGTGGGGCGGAGCCTGCATGAGTTGCAAAGGTCACCCTAGTTCTATAAGTACAGGTGGAGCCTTGTACCAAGGAGGCCCTGCCGCTCCAATGAAGACACTTTAATAACGATAAATAAGTAAGCTTGTTACGTAACTGGTGCTAGTTAAGTCAGTACGTTATGTAACAAAACTAAGGTTAACTAAGTTAATGTTGGCTTGGTATTTACATGGACACAGTCTCTTAGGTGAAAGTCCTGTGTTTGTTTGACATGTCCAACCTCCAGTTCCACCAGCCCTGGATTCATGCTATCAATACACCATGAGTTGCTCTGACCATCTTGTAATACCATGGATGGGTTTACATTGTAGTTAGTTAGTGCCTCCTCGGTACATCAGCATCGCACCCTGAGGGGCACTGAGCATCATTATTTGACGAGTAGGGAGTGAGAACAGGCTGGCTGTAAAGAAGATCTTCCATTACGCCTGATTTGCTTCCCTACACCGAACCAAACAATGCTATAATGTGCTGCCCCAGCGTGTGATTTCAGACAACATGCCGTTATATCCCGGAAGCAAAGGAGGCTGTATAACACAACAGCGTCGGCCTCCCGCCGCACTGCCTGTCCCGCTCACACAGACGCTGATTCGGCTCTGTAATTACCGTGGCTGCCAGCTTAACGGCTTAACAACACTGTGGACGCGTTCCATGTTCCCTCCTTTTATAAAGAACAGCGAGGCAGAATAACAGAGAAATGATCCCACCTTTAACAGACTGTGAGAAAGGGCCGTAGAAAGTCAGGTAATCAATTTGTGCATGACACAACAGATATCCATACACTCTTAAAGATGATTACACAATTCTATTTTATCACATTTAGTTTAACAAGCATTTTAGGATACCACAGCACCCAATCCGCATTGCCCCCTTGCTGCATGTTTGTTTTTATGGTTTCATCAAATTCCGGCTGTTGCTCTTGACCAGCTCAACTTTATTCTGTCCTGCATAATCAGATTTATCTGACTAAGTCATAAATCTCTCTAATCTCTAAAGGAACAACCGTCTCAGGGATCCCTGTTGTCTTTTGTTTGGACTGTGAATGGGAGAAATACTATATTTGGATACACATCCCATGTCTCCTGTAAGCCTGGTTGTGTTGTCAGCAGCTTTGACGCAGGACAAATTTATGTTCGAAGGAGAGTTTATCACTGAGGAAGCAGCTCTGAGGAGATCAGAGGCATGTTTTTGCAGAATCAGGAGGCTAATCTGGCTCAGAGCATACGCGGTAGCTGGCCTACCTTCTTAGCGAACGCAGAGCCGTGTTCAAACTTGACGCCAATGTTTGCTAACGCGGAGGATTAGCCTCTTCTGTTTGCTTGCACTTTGCAGCTGCTGATGTGTTATTGGAGCAGCACTGGGCCTAAAGATATCCTTCCTCTTGGCTTGACTCCCAGATGAGATTCTAGCTTCAAAAAGGTGTTTTATGATAGGAAGATTAAATGTGGTTCTCACTGTCGAAGTTAAAAAAGATGACCCCTGTGGCATTAACACTTCGCCGACCACTTCACACTGAAGGGCTTAAAGACAGAGTTATTTCACTGCCAAGCATTTAAAGTGGGCATATTCACTTTCATCATCAGAGTGGAAGCACAGAAAGATATCTATGCATTTACTCCCTCAGTAGTCATCCATGTCGGAGACATTTTTTTAAATTTAATAATAAGACTGTACTGTGCTTTAATGAAGCTTTACTGCTCCATCTTGAATTGGGGCAAGGTGAACCCTGCATCCCAGTTGCAACACAAAAACAAACAAATTGAAGCAGGAGGAGGAACCATACAGTAACTAGGCTCTATAACTATAGAGGCTCAGTGAGGCTGTAAAAAGTGTTTTGACCTGTCACAGTGCAAAGTGAAGTAAATGTAACGGCCTGAGGGCGGTGTCACAATTAAGGTCTTTGACAAACTGTATCAGAGTGATTTATCATATTGAAAGGATATATAGTTTGATTTTAGAAAAGTCAACATGTTAATCACCTGAGATTTTGTGGCTGAAATAAGATTTCAGGTATTGATGGGGTTGTATGGAAACTACTGGACGGATTCAAATCTTGATCTGGTAATGATGTTAGATGAAAGAGCTGGGGATCAGTAATGTTGCATCGTATTGCATGGTAATCCACCCAGCCCCTCTAATATTATAACTTTGCAACCAAGCCATAGGGATGTAAAGCTTCACATGCTGACTGCATTAAGTTCAGTTCCAAGGGGGGTATAGCATGGTAATCTTGACATACAAACACACTGCTCAGCTCAGTGGCAGCTATACCAGTCACAACAACACTTCTGTTGTGGAAAGACCTTCACTCGGAACACATATTTCTTTTAACCTTGTATTGTTAAGGCTGACGGAAGGAAGTGTGTTAACCAGCAGGGTGCCATCCTTCTTCATGCTCCCTCAAAATGTTTATTTATAGTGTCATATCACAAGTCATCTCAGGACACTTAACACGTTGAGCAGGACTACAATACGCTCATGATTTTCAGAGTCAATACATTTTCCAACATCCTCACACAGCCTCCTGGATTAAGATAACCCTCTTTCTACCAAAAGAAAGACAAGACAGGTCAAAAAGGTCTACACCCTGTGTTACTGAGGGAAAACACTCAGCAGCAGGCCTGCAGGAGTTTGGAACACAAATGGTGTAACTCAAAACTGGAAGCTTTCTGCCTCTCATTGTTTAAGTGCTCGATCCACTGCATATGTTGGTCTATTCTGTCCACAAGTTTAGAAATCCTATCATGTTGCAAGAGGGTTCCTTCCTCTGTTGCTCTTTCTGGGGTTTCTTCCATTCCCCCCCTATTAAAGGTTCAGTGTGTTTACTGAGATGGAGCTATTTGCAGGAATAAAATATAATATTCATAAATATGTTTTCATTAGCGAATAATTGCCTAAAACTGAGAATCACTGTGTTTTCGTTTGCTTAGAATGAGCCCTCCATGTCTACATAGGGGGCCTTTTCACAGTTTCCACTATGTTGCAGAACGGACAAACCAAGCACTACTGTTGCTCCTGAAATAGCCTTGTCATGGTAAGGATGGCCTCTAAGCGAGGTCAAATGGCAACATGCCACCAAATCCTACACACTGTGCCTTTAAAGGGTTTTTGGGCGGGAGTTTTTCTTATCCGAATCGGGAGTCTAATAACCAAGCGTGTTGTGTGCTGTAGAGGCACATTTGTGATATTGGGCTGTATAGGATTTACTTGACTTGACTGGACTACAGCTATCAAACACTCGGAAGGTATAGGTTCTTGCTTCCCCTATGGCTGCTCATCTTCAGCCCATCCTTCTTTGAATTGACTTTATTTAGACGTAGTACTGGCCTTGCAGCCGATGGTATTCATGGACAGTGTGTATTAGCCTTCTAGCCTCCCCTGGGCACTTACCTACTGTGATTTAGTGGGGCTGAGGACCATGAATTTGAGTCAGGCAGTTGAGGAGAAGTGCAAGTGATTTACGTTTTTGTTTACAAGGTGCTGTAGGGACCTTAATCCGGCAGAGACGGGGAGAGGGTGTGTCTATAATGATCATGTGATTTCTAAGGAATAATTAAAAGCGTGAGAGAAGGAATGCAGGATTGGAGGATGGAAGCAGGACGTATCTGTGTGTATACCTGGTCTTTTGCAACAGTGAGAATTCACAGGAGAGACCATCATCACAGATTGAAGTGAGACGCATTCATGTACAATAGGAGAGCTGAACGCCACATGCCATGCTCCCAGTAAGATGCTGTGTTAAGCAGAGGGAAGTTTCGCAACAAACCCCTTAATGGAAACTATAGTGTTTTTATTCGCCTGCCGCAGACGTATCTCCATCAGCACTAAACTTCTTGAGAATATTTAGCCTTCAGCATCCTTTTGAAAAGCTTACCATTCGTCAGTGAAAGCACCTCATAAAAGAATGAGTGTAAATATAATCTAGAAAAGGATTGCTTCGAACAGAGTGCAGGTGAGATCATTAGCCTCCCCTGATGTCCCTTTTAAAGGCATTACCCTTCATAAATGATAACCCTGTCCATTTGTGATGCATACAATGAGCTGTTCGACTGCTGATGGAAATGGCCTCCATCAATACTCCCACTCCTCGATTGACCCAGCGGCTTAGTATCATTCCCTAGGTGGGAGAAGGCGCTAAGGAGCTGTCCTCCATTATGTTTCCAATTTAGGTCATGGGGACAAACATCAAGAGCATGTTCCGGCAGATTTAAAGTGTTAAGCTGGTTGGGGGAGGGATGGGGGAGTTAACAGTATGAAGGACACAAACGGGCTAAAGAGGGAACAAACCTCTAAGCATAAGACAAGAAATGTTCCTTGACAACCCCTCCATCCAACACATGAAGACACAGGTGTATGCATGTAACATTGTAGGGTTTCCAGCACAGACTGTATATAAGAAGTGGACATAGTCATTATGTTATAACATACGTTTTTGAAGCCACGAGTTAAGCATTTTTGTCCGTCACCATTTTGGAGTTTTGCAAAGCTTTTAACAAAGTTAGCTACCGTAATTAAAGGAAAAATTGAAAGCTAAGTGTTCAAGTAATCTTAGTAGGTAATTGCACTGGCAGCAGGGCAGTGATGGCAGTGATGGCAGTGACGCCATAGTAATGCTGTTGTAGCAACCTGTCAATCCCAAGGTAGCTACGCCCTAAAGCATACCCTGCTTTTCCTTCAATTCCATTTAAAATGAGCCATAATTTACGAAATGGACATCATGCTGTATTGAACAAGCCTTGAAACTATTTTGTACTTCTTTTGGCAACCAGAGGAGTTTCCTCCTGATGGCCAGTAGATAAAACTAGTTAAGGCACTTTTTCATTTTTCAGAACTGGAGGTTGCTGTCTGGTTTCCAGTCATAATTCTCACATCAAAGAATGTTAAAATATGGATGTCCTTACTTTACCAACTTGACAAATGCCAGAAGTATATGCACTCTTTATATTAACACTCATTCATTTCAAACATCAAAGCGTGTCTGAACCTGAATCTAGTGCTTATGCTCCCTGCTGAGTTTTACATTATCCTCTGACAGCCACAGCAGCAGTCAGACAGGCCGTCTGCGGAAATGCCAGAAAATAAAGCACCTCGCCTCAGACAAAGAATCATTAAGAGAGGTATGAAGGGAAACACAGACAGGAAAGACCACATTATTACATTCCCTTTAGGAAACAGCAGAAATAGTTCACAATTGTTCATACACATTATAAGTTCACTATGAAGCAACACGGAAACATACATGAAAACACAAGTTATCCCAGTATTCATTTTGGCAGATATTTTAGAATTAGTCTTCGTGTCTAGATGAAAACTTATGTTTTCTTTCTTAATTTTTTCAGCTTCTTTATTATTTATTAACATGTCTTTCTTTGTCATGAGATTATTGCAATATTTCAGTCAATTTAGTCTAGCCAAAACCAAAAGTTTTGTCATTTTAGACTATATTTTAGTCTCATCTTTTGTCATCAATGATATTGCATATTTGATATCCTAACCATAAGCGTTTAATGACTCATCTTCATGCAATCTCATCTTCATCATGGGAAAAAAGGTTGGTGATGAATGTATTTTCCATTCATGACATTAACACTGCTCTATATGGAAACCATTGTTTTTCTATTGCCTTCCCACAGCTCTCAACAATGGCTATAGTTCAACTCACAGCTAACAGTGCTAACAATGGCGTGATCAGCTGTAACCCACAAATGAGAGCGTTGCAGAGCGCCACCTGTAAGCTTACCAGTGGGGCACGCACACATGCATATATAACCATCATGGCAGACATCAGAGTAAGAGAGTCATGTATGAAGAGCTGGACTGCACCTGGCCCTGATATTATTCACACCTACTGGCTAAAGCAACTAACTGCCCTCCATGAACGCCTGGCAGCACAAATGAACCAGCTGCTGATGGAAGGGACCGACCCAGAGTGGTTTAGAACTGTGCAACATCAACAGGACTCTAAGAGCTTTCATCAAGAACTCAATGGGGCTTTGGAAGATGAATCTCAACGCACCTCAAAGACACGCTACTGGAAATCCCCCAAGGTGTATCTCATGTGATTTAGATTCAGTAAATCAAACACCAGCTCTGAGATCTCTGTCAAAAGGTAAAGAACATTTTCTCATCCCAAGAAATCATAATAGATCTATAATAAAAAAAACAATGTAAGAATGCTAATGCAAGCTTGATGTTGTTTTTCTCACTGTTTCTTTTTCATGCCCATATTTCCTACATGTTTTCCCCTTGGAACACAGCTCTCATGTTCTGTTATCTACCTTTGGATGAGGAACAACTGTGTTTACATGGGAGGGAGAGGGGGAAGCTAATAACAAAGTGAGGGTAAATGTTGCAGTATGTTTACAACAGTGCTTCCTGCTTCCACACAAAAACACTCATATGCTCGTTACAGAACGTTGCTATTTATTAAGAATGTTGTCGTGTTGCCAGAGAGAACGCCCAGCAGCTTCTTTTCCTGAAACTTCTGTTGTTGATTACCCTTTAGAGAAAATTGGACCAGGCTTGGACCAAATACAGCTTTAAAATTACTTTCATATAAAGCTGGAAAGTGTGCCATGCTGAGGCAGTCAATTTAGGACAAGTCGGCTATATTACTTTGGTGTCATGGGAGTAGATCCACGGGCATTTGGGCCAAAACAAACTCATCAGAAATGTCATTTCAATCCAGTTGAGAAAGTCCTCTTATAAGGCTTCAGGGCTTGATAAACGTTTGCCAACAAATGAGGAATGCTTATCTACCATTGTCAAACGATTTAGCACCGGTGCTTAAAGCTAAACAACAAAGAAAATAATGCCAGTTTCATTCACAGCTTTTACCAGCTGGGAGGACGTTTTCGTTGTATGATCATAGTTAGTTCCTTGCTTGTTGTTGCTGTAGAAATTAAGTCTTTAATCTTTTTACTGTCAGTAAGGATTTTTTCTATATGCTAATGCTACAGAAAAACTGCTGTTGCTGTCAGTCAGGCTACAGCAAAGTGGATTTGTGGTTATATTGTATACACAATGCATCTGCTTTTATAAGATCTGCTTTTATCATTAAGGTTTTATCAGCCCCGGTAACACCCGCTTAATAATTACAAAAGCAATTTTCCTCTTACCTTCCTCCTCTCCCTGCCTCCTGGTCTGTGGCTCCAGCAGTTGCATCTGTAACATAGCATTAATGAATCGGACTGCTGAGTCACTTCCTTCTGGGAAAACTATTGTCTCTGTGATACTTTCACTTCCTCCCTCAAGTATAGTGATACATTCAGTGGTGTCAAACACAGTGCTCTCCCTTCCTTCCTTCCGTCCTTCCTTTTCACTCTCACATTCACACCTTTGGACTGTGGGAGGAAGCCCACGCTAACACGGGGAGAACATGCAAACTCCACACAGAAGGAACACAAACCCGAACCGGGAATGGAACCCGGAACCCTCCCACTAGTGCTACCCACTACACCACTGTGCATTTTTGCGTTTTGGTATTTAAGCAAACTTCAAACGGTTTGAAATACTTTTGAGCCCAAACTTGTGAGTCCCAATGTCTCACAAGATGAACCTCATGGGTTGCAAGAAGGATTACTAGTTTAGGAAAGTCCTTTTTTTTAAGGAGTCATTGCTGAAATGCGCTGTGCCACAATTAGCCAAAGTACTGTCTGTGTCTACGCGCCGCCATCCACGATCACGGTCCAATTATAGTAAAATCATTCAGATTAAGAGAAAAAACACCTTGCCAAGAAGAAATGTAATTCCCTGCAAAGCTACAGCAGAGTGATCCAACGTGCCCAAGGCAGGGTAGTAAAGAGAAAATTGTACAACAAAAGCAGATGATGCTAAAACTGCAATTAAAAATAATTTGTGAAGCATATCAAAGGAGTCAACATCATAACAGTTAACAATTTTTTCACTCATCCCAAATATTAGCATTCCCTTTGATGCAAAAGTATAAGGAGCAATGTTCGACATGCAGAGCATTAAGGAAATGATCATTCGTTACTTACACAAATCATATAACGTCACATCGTATCGGAGCATAGACTTACATATTTGCCGATACGTATGTTGGGCTGTATTGGAGGTGTTTTGGATACTGGTATTTGTACAGAATAACTTTCCAGATACATTAGATGCTTTACCACATGAGTTGAGATCGATTGATTGAGATGAGGCTACGCTCAACGTAGATTTGATTTCCTCTCAGGGCTAAAAGCTTTTTGAGATTTTCCATTAGGCATGCAACCACACCAGCAAGCTGTAGCACAATTTACTTGGCCACAATGTGCTGCTGTTATGTATGGCTGGGAATGTAATGAGGTTTTAATGGGCTTCTGTCAATAACACTTTGCCACAATTTGCTGTACGTTGTGTTTATGAAGAGAGTTGAACTAATGCTCTACAGCAGGTGCTTTGAAGTTTTTGGAGCAGCAAGTGTCGATCAACACTGCCTGATGCAGAGTTTTACATGGTGCGTCATGCAGGCTGTTCTAATATACTGTTTGTAGCTATGCCTACTAAAAGTATTGCTCTATAAACTGTATGTAATCCACATAAATGTGACCCAGGACAGATGACGGAGCATAAAGAGCAAGAAGGTGGATGGGTGGGTGTAAATAGCCTACATTCTCACTACTAATGCGTCAAATTGGGTTCCTTACGTTGTACTATGTGTATGTGACCCCCCACCTGCATTACAGGCAGAGCAACTGACGTAGTGCAAAGTGAGTTTGGAAAGTTCTGAAAAGCCATATTCCAATTGTCGTCCCCTGCTGGCCCCAACATAATTGGTACCCAGTGTAAGGCTAAATACTGCCCCCTACTGAAGCCACATTTACACATAGCCGGGTATTTCCAGAAACATAACAAACCCCCCCTCGATTTTCAATTATAACGTTGTACACACCAGATGGTTTTCAAAAAAGTTTCCGTTTACATGAACCTGCATAAATACACCGTATGTGCCCCTTTTCTCTTTTCTGCAGAGATGCCCATTCCTCCCTCCCACCATCCATCCAACCATCCATCCATCCATCCATCCATCCATCCATCCATCCATTCCAGGTTGGCAAATTGATTGTGTTGAGCTTGTGGGAAAAGGCAGCTTCTGGGGACAGACATCGAAGCGCTAGCCTGCCAGGCTCTCTGTTTTAATGAAAAGCTAAATCCCCAGCAAACACGCCTACATACACAGCACCATACTGCCACACATACACACTGACAGACACGTACACATACTGCAGCTAGCTAACGGGCAGACTTGGGTCCATAATTACCTATGCTGTGTGGAGTCCCGCTGGCATTTAACAACTGGAGTTACCACCTTGTTTTCCTGCTGACTGGGAGATTTATGTCAGAATGTCAATGCCGCCTTATGGTGGTCGAGAGTGTTTGTGGTGAAAATAAGGTCACTTGTGTGTTTAGGTAGAACTATGGAAGTTCAATTGTTTGTTAATGGTAAGCTGATGTTTTCAGTGTCACATTCTGGCGCTCTCACATGGGGGGGGGGGGGGGGGGGGGTCAGAGGAACATAGAAGACCCTAATGGCTTTCACGCTGCTGTCTGAAGAGGGAATCAATAAAATGCATCGATTAGTGCTGGGGATAAAGGCTTATGAAGCAAGATGTGTACAGTATAATGTGTCTGTGCGTTCGCCGTTTACTGCTGACATGTGATATAATTTAAATGCTGTGTAACTCTAATAAAAACAGGCAGTCAGCTTCACAATAAAACCAACAGGTTGTAAACCACAGCCATAAAGGCATAGTTCTACAGTTTTGAAGAGAGGTTGTATGAAGTATTCATATACAGGCGGGGTGTTACAGTAGAGTTTGAAGAAACAGTGTCTCTGGATTCTTTCCCATAAAATTTGATGGGTTTAGTCTGCCGAATCATTTTTAAAGCTCTAACAAGCAAATGTGCCTGTAGAGAGAACTCCGCAGTTTTGGCTGACAGTAACTGCAGTTAAACTTTGTTATGAAGCAAGCACGCGCAGAAGTCCTGTATGTGACCGGTGCAAATCGCTGCTCGGGGTGGCGCCGTAGCTCCTGGCAAAGCTGTCAGATAAAGTGTAGTTCCTCAAATGCCACCCGAAGGAAATTAAATCAGGTTTCAATTCATGTTTTATGAATTTATAACTCTTAAGTCAGGCTCATAGAACTGTGTTCGCAGCGCAAGCATTTTTCCTCCCCAGTGAAGCCGATTGAATCACGAAACAATCATATAGCTGCAGATGTTCCCCGCCGAGGGAAGTTGCTCAGCTGGAGTCTGTTTGTGTGTGCACGCTCCCCGCTCACCTATGTGCCTCCCGCCTCAGCCTTGATTGGAAGCCAGACAGACGGACTGTTTATTTTAGGAGTTGATGTTTCTCCCTCCTCCGTTCTCGCCTCCCTCGCCGGTCTGTCATGCTGCTGCATCTGGCCGATCAATAATGGGATTCTTAACCAGCAGGCTGGTGTGCACTGGAGTAATTACCTCCTCCATTATCTGACCACATCTCTCATTATACTGTAGCCAGCCTTCATTAGATCCACAAACCAAAAGGCATAGGACGGAGCACACCAACACTCACACACACCAGAGATTGATAATCATGCATATACACGCTTTACATTGTAGTTGAGTGTTTGGATAGAAAAACAGACAGACAGACAGGCTTGTCACCTTGCTGCACTTCCCCCCCGACTTCACTTCCTCGCCTCTCTCCCTCTCTTTGCCCAGTCAATCAGATCGCCATTAGCCGGTATTGTTCCCAAGGGCAAGTCTCTCACATACTGCACTCTATGGGAGCATTTCCATTCAGCAAGATGGCTCACCTCCTCGCCTCACTGTGATAGCAGTGCAGCCCAGGGGAAATAAAGATAGTCGCAACCAAATCAAATCCACAGCACAGTGGGGGTAGACGATGCCATGATCAGCATGTTACCGGCCTGTTTAGGCTCCTTCTGTGGCGCTTCGTGAGTCAGACTTGGGGGGGGTAGTTTAATGGTTTACCATTGCTAACGCCTCTAGAGCTGCACGTGTGATTTCCACTGTGGGTAGATGCCAGAAGATGGTGCCGGAAGATAATAAAAAAAAAATGATTTAACCAAATATAATGAATATTTATTCATTGCCTGCATTTGCAACACGTGTGCTTAGAAAGCAAAATGACACAAACACTCCACAACAAAGCCCTGTTTTCCAGGAATAGCCCTCTTGTTAGTCTTTCCAAGGCAACAGTCACGGTGCATTAGGGTGGGCCATAGAGATAAAGGCCAACGCGTGGCAGAAGCTACTGGGTCACGGCATTTAATGACCTTTCTAGATACGACCGATGTAGCTTTTTCTACTGTTAGTATAGCGGAGCACTGGACCGGTGTGCTTCTCAATAACCGAGCAGCAAATGTAAATGTGTACTTATTCATGCATATTTTCGGCTTGTTAAGGGAGACGTGGCCTGACCTGTGAGAAAGAAATCACTGTTGTTGTTGTTCATCATCAGCTGTCTCTCTTTCTCGGCCCTCAGCTCCTCGTTATACGACTGGCTATCAGCCGGATGGCAGCTTGCTAATGGTGTCAGCGGACTTCAATTAGCTCTCTGCCACGCTCAGTCGCGCAGCCCTTTCTGCACAAGAGGGGCCTTAAATTGTCTGAAATACCAGAGCCATTAAGTGTGAATGGTTAACGGGAGTTTTAAAAAGAGAGGAGGCAGACGGGGCACCGCAGCATCATGCAGCTGGGAGGTTTCTCTTTGTTTTCCACTCTTTCCCCGCTGCTAACTGGCTGAAGGTGATAAACACGATTACGTCTGGAGAGGTGGGGGATGACTCATGATTTTCTGGCGACACACTGCAAATTACTTTCCTTCCCAATCTCTCAGGAGGATAGTTCATCTGGAACAGAATTCACTTAATTAACTTTATCCCACCCCCATAGTCCATGGGTGGACAGAAAGATAAAAGATACAGTATAAGAGAGGTTGTTTGAAAACATAGAAAGGTTCCCATATGCAATACACTGCATATGCACAATACATCATGACACATGCACATGGCAAAAAATGTCCCTTTATACTTACTGGGAGGGTTTGTCAGGAATTATTGTAGACTTAAGTGTGGGCACACAGTTTGGCAACGGAAGTACAACGGCGTGCAATTGCTTGTCCAGCCATGCAAGGGCATTAACCACTGAAGGTCTTGTACAGAGTGTCCAATACCACGATAGAGACTCAGAGGTTTGACTTTTTGGTGCGCTGTTGGTCCAGATGGTTTGACAGCAGTGCAGAGTGCTACCGTGAGCTAACCAGTAGGGTATGTATGCACGAACATGCACTAAAAGCACATGCGTCTGACCCAGCTCTGTAAACAAAGCAACACAGCTCTGATGACACACACAGAGGGAGAGTGACTAGATTATTTGCTCAAGTAGACAAAAAGTCCACTAGATATCTGCTAATAGTTGCCTGCTGATATATTAATGCTCTGCATGTTAAAAACAACTCCTTTAATGAGTGACTGTGTTAACTCAGCTGAATGCGTCCTCATAAAAGCCTTCAATTCACTCATCTACACTCATCTGCTTTCATTATCTATGTAAACCAGTTATGTAACTACGATGCACAGATGCATCCAGGTGAAAGTCGCCTGTTATCGCGGCCCCTCCTTAAACTGAAAGTCGTGATCCTGTTGGAATTCTGTAGAATTTGACTTTGCCGCTTGAATATCGATTCTGACGACCGAACATGCAACAACCAGATAATAACATCACATTTGTGCATCTGTAATAAAGTGATTCAATCATTTTGGATGATTTATTGACTGTGATTGTCTGTGCTGCGTCACGGATGAGATGTGTATGTCTTTGTGGCATGAGCAGTAAAGTGGATTATAATGTTTACTATATTGCCAGACTACGCCACTTTGGGAAATTCCCCCAGAGAAAAATATATTAGATGCTCTAGTAGGCACCAGCCATTAACATACAGTTCTTCTACACACACACACACACACACACACACACACACACACACACACACACACACACACACACACACACACACACAGTAGAAGTAGATCCCATAAGTCATTGGTGTATTGAAAAAGAGTTTTAAATAAAAGAGCTCCAGGACCCACACCAGCAAGAGAAGGTGACAAAAGTGATACAGCATCAGTACCAGGCTACTATTAGCATGCACTAAAGGGAACTACACGCACACACACATACACACACACACACACACACACACACACACACACACACAAAACAGCCTAATGCCTGCTTAAATCAACAAAAGAATAGACAAAGAAAGGACGAATTAAGTCAGAAAAAGAAAAAAAAGATATCCTTAAAGCAAAACTATGCAAATAATTCAAAATAATCTAAAGAAAAAGCAGCAGCTCCTGCAGGGAGTCAAACACCTTCATGACCACAGTTGTTCTGAAGTCATTGAGGCAGGATATATTAGTTGATTATGTTTGAGTCCTTGATGCACTTTGATACTGTCCAGAATAATATTCTGCCCAAAAATACTTTCAAGTATTATTTGAAAGTATTTTTGGGCAGAATAATGTGTCAGTATGAATATGGATGTTTTTTTATTACAACAGTGCCAATTGAGAACCGGTCCTCCCCTGAGTGGCAAAAGAAACTTCTTGCAGAGGAAAGGGGATAGCTGTGAGCCAAGAGACATGCATGAGCTTTATAAGGCGGCAGGTGGTATTTTCCACACTTCGCATTAAAAAAAAGCAAAGCCTAGAGTGTTTGGATTTGGAGTATTCCTGCGTGGCGACACCCCCTCAATGCCCAGATAGAGTGGGCACTTCTCTCACTGTGCATGTGAGACTTCTAAAAGCTGAGAGGGGAGAATTCCTTTTCATCTCAATCAAACACCCCAGGGGCACAAAACATCCACCTCTGTGCGAAAGTACAATCTTTCTTGGCCAAGAGAGATATTTAGGTGTAAAGGCAGCCAGTGACTGTGTGCCAGAAGTATTGGCAAATCTAGGTTGTCTAGACACAGCAGGTGTCCGGAAATATAATCCATTTATTTCTGTCCAAAGGTTTCTTGAATGTTTACATCCAACCGAAACGTACTGCCAAACAATACTGAATGGCAGATTTATAGTATGCCAAACTAACACTTTAACGTTATCAAATAAAAATATGTTGATTGAATGCAACAGAAATGCCTTTCCTCATTGAATGTAGGGCGCTGAACACATTGTACATTGAGTGTCAATAAAGTAAAACTTCCATTCATCTCAGAGAAAAAAAGAATTGTTTCAACCTGTCAATGTCACCTTTTGAAGGGTGGCCCCCCAGTGATCGATCACTGTTGTCAGGGAACCTCCCTCAGGAGCGAGCTGCAGAGCTGCTGTCTCAACCGCAGCCTCCAGGACTGAATACGTTTTGTGAAAATGCAGAGTTGAGTCCAATCGCTTTCAAACGGTACATATGGTGTATTTTATTGATGACAATATCTGGAATTTTGAACATAGAGAGAGACCATTCAGCACACATATGATATTTCAAAATACTGCTCATATCTCACATTATTCTGATTTCAACAGCCGAGATAGTGACAGTAAGACAGTGACTTCAAATTATGAAAAAGTAATAGCAAAAACAAAAAAAAGATCAATTTAAATATATACCTTCATATACTGGCTTTCATACTGAATATAAAGGAATTGTTCAGTGAAGCTACTCATGATTAAAGTCAATGAAATGGATAAAACGCAATAAACGTGTTCTTGAGGAATTAAACTGTTTAAAGAACAATTACATTTCATATTTTGATGTATTTCCTCTGACTGACAAAAGAAAGATTGCAAAGCAAATCATAGCTGTCGATAACCATCGCAAGTAGGCTCTGCAGGCCTGGTGAACTGTTTCTCCACATCCCAAAACAGTACTGATGGGACGAGTAAGAGTTATACTCCATGCAAAGAGTTTGGAGGGCTGGTGTCTTTTATTTCCCACAAAACCAAAAATGCAAGATCAAAAGCATAAGGAAGACATGCTAATGTTAGCATGCCTGCTAGCTGCTTAGCTTCAGGAGTAATTGAGCATTTCCAAAGCCAGGAATAAACATATCAAGCTAAAAAAAATGTATTATGTGGGTAACGGGTTACGTTACAAAAAGTCCTTCAAGTCATTTTCTGTCAAAGTAACATTGTATAGGAAACACATAAATGGTGTTAAACATAATGTTCTTGTTTTGTGCTAACTATAATCCTACAGCTCACTGACTACCAAGTAATAGAAAACAATTTAATTTAACAAAAACTGAAATTGTCTTTTTGTTACCATATAGACTTCAAACAAATCAGCTGGAAACATTGAAAAGTTGCCCTGTTGATTTATTATATTTTTACTAATATGTATTATATATCTTATTATATTGAATGTATTTTTATTCTGCTTTGTTGCTTTTTCTATTCTAGATGGATGTTTCTTGTCTATGCACCGATACACCAAAACACATTCCTTGTATGAGAAAACAGCTGTTATATCAGCCGGCAACATCAAAGCCTACTTTTGTCTACTTTCGTGTGACCCATCGTTTCTAAAATGACTCTGAATTCCAAGTAGTAAAACACTGTCCTCGTTGGGAAGAATGTGGTGAACAGTAAGCTTGACAGGCAACAGCATCTAAGGGGGGTCGGGATGAATACTAAAGAAATTGCTTTGTGCATAGGAGAGAATATTGTGAAGATCCACAAGTCATGCCACTGCAACTAACTTTACAATAGCTTACACACACACACA
This sequence comes from Eutrigla gurnardus, assembly GCF_963514095.1. Classification (NCBI taxonomy): domain Eukaryota; kingdom Metazoa; phylum Chordata; class Actinopteri; order Perciformes; family Triglidae; genus Eutrigla; species Eutrigla gurnardus. Next base: position 14,150,429 of record NC_139917.1, read on the forward strand.
CACACACACACACACACACACACACACACACACACACACACACACACACACACACACACATAAATGAACACTGTCCAAGGTGAATACGTCAACCACTCTTAAGAAAGGGAATCATGTGAATCTGTCATTTCAAGGCTTGACTTTTTGGCTTTGGTTTGCTTCCATCCATCAGTTTCTCTTCCTCTCCGTCCCTGTTACTAATAATCCTCTGCAGATTCATTCACCCACATACAGTTTGTCCCAATAGGAGATCAATTAGTTGAGACCGTTATGTTTATTTGTTTTTTTCTTTCTTCACAGTTTATTTTCCTAAGTTAGTTAAGTGTGTTGCTCAGTACATTTAACTTAAAGGTTGAGTGGGTGATTCGATTCAGAATCACTTTCTGTTATATTACTTGAAATCCTTGTGACATACTGATAGAAATGACTACATTAAATGCTCTAACAATAAAAAATAAAAAATGTAATCTATGGCCAAGGCATGATTGTAAAAACCACATCCAATCAAAAAAGTTAAGCCGGCGAATATAGTTGGACGGCCTGTCTGTCTGGATATGTTTACTTCCTGATTGCAAGTATTCTGCTGATCTCAAGCACTCGTTTCTGGGGGAGTGGCTTTGAACAGAGGGCTGAACGAAGGGGGCGGGACTTTTTAAGTTCGGCGATGCGTTCAAAGTCTCTGTGATTTTTCCAAATTACCTACTCTACCTTTAAATCAACACCAGTTGTCCCACTTCCACACCAGGCCCTATGCATTTCCAAGCCACTTTGCACAGTTGTTTTACTTCGAGCATCATAACTACTAAGATATGCTACTGAAACAAAATGGCCTCAGTCTGTAGCCTTCCTATTTCTCCTTCTGGACTCAATTAGCATTTCATCATTTCATTGCCCCTTTAAAGTTACCAGTGCAGCTTGCTTGACCCCTGGAAGTGCTGCTTGTAGAACCGCCCATCGCTCGTTGACTCAGGGGAAATGAGGACGAGTACTTGGTGACGTTAAATCCAGCGTCCAGCAGCAAGAGTGAACTGCAATCAGTGAGAGAACGACGTGATGTCCCACTGCTGCACAGAGCTCCATTGCCTGTTAATAACCTCAGGTCCCCAGCAATACACCCGGCAGCAAGTGTGAAGTATGGTGATGATACGGATCCCTAGATATGGCGAGGATATGCACAGACAGACAGACAGTTTTAATCCTGCGTCACACTAAATCGAATGAATTCTGGGCTATATCAACAGAAGAATAAGACTCTGCTGCAGATCCAGTATCAGTCTGCGATCGTCTGCTGTGATCAAGGAGCCTTGCAGCTCTTTGTAGGTTCCCATCTCCAAGATCAACCACCGGGCTCGCTTGGCATGGCATCAGATACTATCTGCAGGTGGCCGAGAACACCGTTTCCGTTACACCTTCCTCTTTCTTTAGTCTTACATCATGTATGTGAGACTCAAGCATCACTTTACATCAGCAAGGTAACAACACTGGCTTGAAAACAAATTAATGACGTTGCTGTGATAGATTGAAAATCGACTAGCAGTATTCTCAAATAAATAAATGCTAATTCCTTCATTGGCATTGTATATGGAGATTTTAATGTTGCCTGTCTCCTCGTGGACCGTAATCCTTCCTGTTGGTCTCCCAGGTGTCAGAGTAACAGCTGCAGGACGGCTGTGTTGTCTCTGTTCCGTCAATTAAAGCAGACGTTGAGTATCCTGTTGGTGTGGAGAGAATAGTTACTGTGGCAGACTGCGGGTGTCGTCATCCATCACAGTTCCTATTGCTAAATATTGGCACTGACGCCTCGCTTGAACAGGATAAACGATGCAAGCAGAGGCGTGAAATGAAGAACAAGGATGGATTGGCCCGGTGTCTGTCAGTGTGGCCAGCAGGGCCACGGTTAGATAGGCTGCCTTTGTTATTGTTTCTTTTATCGAGCGTTTTTTCCTTCTTCATGCTGTGGGATTTACTCTTAGCGGTGTCTTAGGTTTAAATTGTTTTGTCCAGCTGTTTTGGATGGCTTTGGAAGTTTTATTCTATTTTACTTCATTGCACAGACTTGGACAGGATTTGGCTCGAGGGACGACAGTGTCGGTCAGCACATCAGCATTGGCATTGTGTAACGCCAGCATTTAGCTCAAAGCATTCGCTCATTCTCCGCAGTTTTACATGCGCTCGCTTTTTTAGTAACGCCACAAGGTTTTTTCGGTGATATTTAAAGATTAGAATAATGGCGTCTTGATCCCATCTTGCTCTGTTGAGCATGAAACACAGCGGGGCCTCTCCCTCTCCGCTCCACTCTGCACCTGCGAGTCCCACCTGAACTCATTTCGCTCACAGCATTACAAAGTGATTGTGGCCCTCTGCGCTCGTGCACTATCTAGATTTATGGGTCTTGTTTCGGCTGGTGAGGAACAAGAATGAAATTGGACGCATTTATATAGTGCTGTATAAACAACGGCATGAAAAACAATGCGTCCACATTGAAACATCTCTCCCTCTCTCTCACACACACACACACACACACTCACACACCCACTTTGTTCTCTAGTTTTAGTGAAGAATTGCTGTCTCCGCTTATGGGTGTCCTGAATTGCCAGCTTGCGTGTGAGATGAGGCCAGCAGCTGAGACCTCCCCGCTGGTGATTCATTGCTTTAATCACTCTGGCTCTCCACCCTTTTACCAGCCATGGCAGGGTTTGACACATCACTGCCTTCTCGGCAAACTCACACCATTTGTCCTATTTAGGACACTGCCTCTCCCCTTCTGGACAATTAGAAATTGGAGATACAGTGTTGTGTGGGGATGGGGAGATACAGCACAGCCGGTGCAGAACTTAATTGGTGTGAAAATTGGTGCCCGGTCGTTCCGATTTCATTGGAGGTGATGATGTTTTTTTTCTTGTGAGCACATCACTGACCTCCTGACCCCATCACTGGAACACTATACAGTATAACGGGCCAAAGAATATTCCAGCTACTTATTGATGAGCATCATTTAAAAACTGTCCAGTTCACCAGGTCATCCCGTTTTTAGTTCCTCCCCTCTTGCTCTGCCTCCACTTCACACTACTTAATTCACAGTGGTCGTAACATTATGTCCACAGTGCAGCAGCAACCTTTAGAAACCTCTATTGATTTTTTCCTGGTCCGTCTTTTTATTGCCACATTGGGGGGGGCAGATAAGCTCAATCACTCCTCTTCTCTCCAATGGCCAACTGCTGAAACCTCAGTGGAGACATCGGTGGATGGTAGAGTCACAATACATGCCAGATGTGAACTGAGTCGAATGTTGAGTGAAACTAACGCATTAGGGACAGTCACAACTATTGCATGGAGACCTGTGAGAAACCAAAGAGAAAAGAGAGCTCACAGATGATTCACTCTCAGAGTGCATGATGATGGGATGGTTGTTGGCTCAGAGAGTCGTCCTGGAACTCATATCTCACACACAGAGATAGGAGGTTCGTCTCAAATCAGCTCCAAACGCAAGTGACTGCTCATTCACTCCCACTCCTGAGGTCTTCAATTCACTTTCCTCACTTCATTTGTTGCCCAACTTCCCACGACTGTCCTCTCCTGCACTCGTACGTGATGGTGCATCACAGTGAGCCCGTGGGAATCATGCTGAGATGTCGCCTCCAGAGGAAGAACGGCAGCAAGTAGGGCATGCAGCTGGGAGGCTTCAGGGGTTTACCCACGGTGGTGTGAGGGAGAGACCAGCTCCCACCGAGGGAAGCCAAGAGACTCAGCCAGGAGAGACTCAAAAGGAGCTGGAGTTCACTTTGTTTGTTTTCATCCTGTGGGATCCAGTTAAACTGGTTTGATAGAATGCATGGCCAAAAGAATGTGAGCAGCTGAACATACATGTGACACGTCTCCTCCCAAACATTGAATGTATTGTAATTGTCTGCTATCAGTTGTGGAGCATAGATTAGAGATGGTACAACATTTTGGAGTCTGTGCTGCAGCAGGTTGCTCCCATTCCGCCACAAGGGCCTCGGATGTTGGCCGATAAGACTTGACTGGGTCGGTGTTCCGGTTCTTTCTAAAGGTGTTTGATGAGGTCTATCTATCTATCTGGTTATGGGCATGACTTTGTGCCATCCCATTGAAAGAGAGGCAAACTTACCACACATTTGGAAGCACAATATTGTCTAAAGTGTAATTTTATACCATTCCCTTAAATGTAAAAACAGAAAAACAGAAAACATAACTTGGGTAAAACCATGACAGCAAAGACAACACCGTGAAAACAAGAAAAGTCAAGAAAAATGACCTGAGTAATTTCCTTTAGAGTATTTATTTAGTAGTGCCCACTGACTGAGTTAAAGAAGGACTGAGGACAACAAGCAGAATGAACAGGAGAAGGGAGAAGCTCTCTTGCCTTGGTGTGCCTCTGAGTGTGTGCAGAACTTTAGAATCACATTTTTACTTTCTGTGTGCCACCAGTGGATTCTTCTGCCAGGACAGACTGTGTTGTCGCTGTTGGCTGTTGGTGTGTTTTGTGTGAGACACTAAGCCGCAGAGAGAAATTCTGTTTTGGATGACAATGCAGGGATCAGCTCTTCTCTGTCTCTGGGAAGATGCCTTCGGGAGCTTGTCATCTCTGTGTATTCCATGCCCTGCTGTCACAGAATGAGACTGTAGGTCTGTCAGTCACAGTGTCAGTATCAGGGCCCTCAGTGGCCCCGAAGGCTCTTCCCCTTTGGCGTTTCATGGTGATGCCACACTCAGATGACTGCTCCTTTCAGTTGGAGGGCTGCTGGCTGTCAAGACTGTCTGTTTGACAAAAGTGCTTGTCTGAAGTGTGTGTGTGTGTGTGTGTGTGTGTGTGTGTGTGTGTGTGTGTGTGTGTGTGTGTGTGTGTGTGTGTGTGTGTGTGTGTTTGGGGGGGGAGGGGGGGTGGCATCCCCCTGGGTCCCTTATGTTCGAAAAATAAGCCCTTTTGGATAGATATGATAAAGTGCCCCCTTGGGTGCCCTTCTAGCAGAGAAGTCCTGAAATTCTTGGGACCCAATACAACAAACCAATCCAACCCAATTCACAATCGGCCTGATCTATAAATCATGAGAGGAGCGATGAGCATAAATCAACGTTCCTGACCATTTTACTGCCGTTTCTGCATCACCTCGTATTATCTTGAGAAGGTAAAACCATTTGGAAGGTGATGATGATGATGATGATGATGATGATGATGATGATGAAGATGAAGATGAAGATGAAGATGATGATGATTATTGCTAAATCACAGCTTTGTTTTTGACATGTTGTCCACTTCTTAATTGCTGTGAAAAGTAGTCCAAATAAAAGCATTTGGGGATAATTAACAGGCTATTGAATTCTTTTCATGTCCTCTCAGTTAAACAATAAACATACTTTACATTTAAATCTACATTTAGGTGAAGTTTTGTGTTTTCCTCCCATCAGTAAACAAACAGAATGGATGCTAGCCTTTAACGAGATACACACACATTCATGTTGTTCAAAGGTGTATATTAACGTTGAAAAAAAGACTAAATTCTGCAAATTTGTTTGGTGAGCCAAATAAAATCTCCTGCCATCCAACAGGCGCATGTGTGTGTGTGTGTGTGTGTGTGTGTGTGTGTGTGTGTGTGTGTGTGTGTGTGTGTGTGTGTGTGTCTTCATCATATTGCAAAACTGTTTACAGCAAATAATTTGACTCCACTTGATTTATTTTGAGAGCAATTCTTTTACTCCCATTTGCAAATCTCACGCCGACTGAGGGACCACCGTGCAGCCGTCCAGGATTCGTCCGTGTTTGTATTATGGTGTGTGTTTGTGCGTGTCAAACCACGGAGGAGAAGGCAGTCAATCTCAATGTAATGAAAATGCAAATGGTCTCTCTTGTGTCGACCTGCGCTGTCAATCAGCATCACAATCCTCTATCGCCTCTTCAACCTCTCGCAAAAAAATGTGCCGCAATCAACCCGGACGTGACTGGGACAAATCACTCCACCGAGCCATTTCCCTCATTCATTACAGATAAATCAATCTCCCTTATTGTTGTGTTCTCTCCTCATGTCTGCTCTCTATTCCTCCATCGATTTCTGTCATCCCTCCATTTATCTGATCTCTTTTGTCTTTATCCCTCGTTTCGACAGCTTCCCTCCAGCTAACCCTGCAGAGGGAGGTTTCGTAATTGGTTTAAAAGGAAGGCTACTTTAACGATAAAGGTAGCTGAAGGTGAATGGGATGATTAACGATTAGTAATTAACCCCGGGCTGTGTTTTCAATTACAGTTCATAGGTAATGGATTGTTTTTTTGTTTGTTTGTTTGTTTATGTTTTGTGGCCCAACCCAAACTCCCAATTAGGCCGTCTTTGTTTGGGAGACCAGGGAGGAAGAAGTGAGTTTGATACAAAAACTGAGTGGGTCTTAATTAGCAAAGGGAGGCTTATTGCCTGGTGTAATTTTCCTCTTTATTGTTTGAACTTGATTGCAGCATACTTACAGAAAGCAGTTCATATTGACCCTGTCACACACATTTAACCTGCATTAATCAACAGTAGTTGTCATATTTGATGGAGCAGCAGGACGCCGTGCCACTGAAATGTTAAGGATTTGTGTTGTAGACCAGAAGTAGGTTGTAGTTATTATTTGTTTATTATTATTTTTATTGCAAACAGAAGTTACACTGATGGTACAACTGAAGGCTGATGACTGGAGACATTTTAGGCAAACCGATGTGTAACAATTAACTTTCATGACCTGAAAACACACACAATGTTAGCAACCTGCCAATCACACTGTAGTCATTTAAGCTTTCCCTGCTTTAGCTTCTATTTTACTCTGAATGGACCATCATTTACTAAATGAACATCATGCTGCATTGAAGAGGACTTGAAATTAGAGATTGAGACCATAAACTCATGTTGACAGTGTTTACTGAGGTAATAAATCTGATGATGATCTGATCTCCATTTGACCTCATTTTGGAGCCAGATAAGTCGCCCCCTGCTAAAGAATGCTTAAGGCACTTCTTCAGTGCAGTACAGTAGATATGTCATTCATAGGGATACTTTTTACTTCATACTTTATACTCTGAGTACATTTCAAAGCCTGTACTTTTTCACTTTTACTTGAGTAAAGAAGTTGAATCAGGAGACAAAACTGTACTTCTACTTGAGTAGAGAATGTCTGTACTTTTGACACCTCTGGTTGTGGCCAGAAGTACAACTAGCTTTGAAATGTGAACTCATGTTTGGACTCGTACAATTGGGTTGTTTGTCATAGTCCTTTATCAACATCTTTTGATGAACCTTTCCATCTAAGTGTTGTCTGATTTTGTAACTGCTACAGTAACCTCATTTTCCTTATTTGCAATTTCTTTGTTACCAGAGAAAATCTAATTAGATCTCCTGCCACAGGTGTCTGACACCGACATGGGATTTGTCTACATAATCAGTTTGACAGCCATGTGCCTTTATAATAACCAGCATAAATCACTTAATTAGAATCACATTTTGTTGAGCTGATTCTTCTTACACTCTGCAACCAGATGCATTAAAATAAGGAAGTGGCTTTGATCTTTGCTGGCACCACAATCAGAAAATCCATCGCTGATGTCCCGATAAAGAGCTCCTCTATCGGCTCACGAACCAGGATCACCAGCTTTATCCAGACACACGATGTCTGTTACACCACTTAGGGATAGTAGTCAAAATATACTTTTTGCATACAAACTCCATGAATGAGACCAATCTGTTCATATTTGACTGACATTAAAAACATCCTGCGGGGTAATTCATCATCCTATACTACGATTTTGAATGAAGTAATTGAATATGTGATGGCAGTTCACTGGCACCTTGCATGCAAATCTTAATTTCAACATCATGCAAATTCTTTTCATTAGTTAAATGAGCCCTTCAAATCTACACAGGGAGACCATGTTGCACTGCCATGTTTCTACATGAGTCCAGAATGAACAATCCAAAACTGGAGGCACGCTTGGAAAGGGAGGGGTGAGCAGAGAGGTATTCTGTCGGTCCTAATCTGCAAAATGCAACTTAATTATACACTGCTCCTTTAACACAGAGCTGTGGAATATGAAGACAACTTTCTGATTTTTCTAGAGGAAACATTTGACTTCATTTATTTCTTTACAGACTAATCAGATATTAAGCAAATGAGACAAGTAGGATAATTGAGATTAATTGAGGGCAACTTTATCACACATAAATCTTTGGAGCATTGATTAGTTCTATAATCACTCATTAAATTGTTATGATTCTTTTTTATTTTTAACAATCTGTCATTATCTCATTCTCAGATTTGTGTTCCCTCTCTATTTAGATTGATTTAGATCATTTAATGTGTGAAAAATCCAACATGCTTGAGGTAATCCTGTGGGCTGCACTGACATTTGCAAGCAAATGGGATTCTGCAACAGAATCTGTGTAAATGTTTTGTGAACAAACAAACAAAAAGGAGCACACGCGCCCCAGTGGCTTTGAAAGTCATCAAACATATGACAGTGACGCTAAAATTCCTACAGTAACCTGCACCTATGACCAGTAACTCTCACACTATGTGAGACATTATTTCTCTCTCTTGAGAAAATTAAAAAACATTATGATTTTCAAGAACCTAAACCAATTTGTTGCCTTAAGCCCATTCACATGTTGAATTCACAACACTGGCCACGTGTTCACTGCGACCGTGTGCTGAGATACCAGTTGCACTAGAAAGTGACGCCAAGGGTTCTGACTAATGACGGGTTGGAATGAGAGCGCGTTGGTAAAGCACACCAGAGATTGTAAATCTCTCCATCTTTATATCTTTTGTTCTGCGTCTCTGTTTCTATAGTTCCCTTTGGAATGTGCAGTGTTGTTGTATATTGGCTTCATATATACTGTATGCAGTATGTATGCTGTTGTGCAGCAATTTGTTTTATAGGCATGCTTTTTGACAAACACATCTTTCTTCTATTAGTTTTGTTTTGAAAAGGCAGGCGCAGCAGAGAGGAACTGTGGTGAGATTGTGACCGTTGATGGGTTCCTATCATCTTGTACAGTCAGGCTATCTTATCTTGTGTTGAATTCCTCCTGAAAGACAGTATTGATAGGTCTCAGGTTGCTAAAATATTTTGAACACATTGCCAAAATGCCATATTGATTTGCCAACAAATCCCAAAATTATTGATTAGTTTTGTTACGTGTGGCGAGGTGTGTAGGCCTGCAGGGACAGTGGGGACAGTGCCAGTTTAGGGTGAATCTGAAAGACTGTATGATACTGTAAAGCTACAATAAGCAAAGTTTGTAAGCACATACATAAATAAATTAATGTCACATATTACACTTTGTGGTGATGCTTTCATCCCCTGCCTCGCTGTGGCTTTAAATCATCAGTACACTTTAGGGTATTAAAGATTTGCTGTGTCCACTAATGAGCTGGGTGGAAAAGTCTTACTTTAATACAAACAACAACAAAGTGACACAAAAAGAAAGTACGACAACAGCAGAATGCAAAGCACAAAAGATGTGACACACACACTGAACATCAGGAGTGCCTTTTGTTTTTATTACAGATTGCTTGCTTCTTCTATGCCTGCGGTGGCTTTACAGATGCTGGTTAGCACCGCCTCAGGCTGGATGCTGTTTCAAGGTAGACAGCTCATTAAGAATAGTGACAAGTGCTGTGGAGGGAACTTAACCAACTGAGGGGGAGGAGGACTGGTCCAGCAGAAGAAAATAGCTGCATATTATAGCTGTGACAGGGCCTGCAGCACTTTCTCTACTCTGAGAATTGGACTTAATACCTCTGCAGTTCTTTAAATGACATAATACCATACACTGCTGCAGTGGGCAGCTCTTGCCATTTTTAAAATCCATCCATCATACAGATGCAATATTTTCTGAATGATTCAGTAGAAGTGAGCCAGGGATGGTGTCTTTATTTGCTTTGAGTCTGGAGCAAGTTGTAGCCTTGTGCCTTTGGGTATTCTGTCTGTCTGACAAAATACTTTTTACATTTCTGTGATTTCTACTACTGTGTGTATCCTTGCACACACACACACACACACACACACACACACACACACACACATACACACAAAAGGTGTAAAAATCCCCTGTTGGCTCAGTGGATTCCGGCTGATGGAGCAGAACTATTCCCACAACCTGCGGAGAGGGACAGTCTGCATGGGCGGTGGGCTGTCAGTCAAATCCACATGTAGGCAAGCGATGCATGAACGGAGTTAGAAATTTTGCTGTCATCTTCTGTCTGGTGCCCTGCTGATTTCCACCTCATGCCTCCTAAAACTGACTGCAAATGATTTAACTGAACAAATAAAATGGTTTGAAGCAGCTCTCCCCATGTGTTTCATAATTATATGTGGTGCCATAAGTGCTGTGTTGTGTGAATGTATTTTTTAGTGGCCACTGAGAAAATACCAAAACAAAAAGACTTATTAAATGCAATGCTGTTTCAGTAGCATTACTACTACTTTTATTACTTTTACTACTGCTGCTGCTGCTGTGACAGCTGCTACCAACACCTGCCGCAGGGTGCCGCTGTTGCATCCTGATGACATTCTCTGTCCTTGGTGCTGAAATAATTTACTGTCATGCTCAACACAGGGCTTCACATGTCGTTCCCCTGGCACCCAACACCAAACAGACACACAGCAAGTGTCTAAATCAATACGAATCACTCAAAGAACCCCTTCAACCCCATCCCCATCCCCATCAAAGGAACTTTGTTTTCGTTTTAGACCCCCATAGAGAAATGCCCCTTTGATAGAAACGTAGGCTGTACTAAACTGGCAAATGTTTTTCTTGTACTAAGGCAGAACAAGTTTTGAGAGGTGAATGCGTCTGGAGACGCTTCACATCATCGGGATCTGTACATCAATGCCCCTGGACCAGAATCAAGTTAGCTGGAGGAAGCTTCATCCGTACCGGAAACAGTGGGGATTACCCTCCCAAATAAAACAATCTTTAGACCTGCTTTGAAGTAATGTGTTTATTATTTCTCCCACAATAACATCAATGACAACCAAATAGACACAGTAACAAATGTCTTGGCCAATACCCTTCCCACAGGACCAACAGGTTTCAAATAAAGCAAATTATATTATTAATAATTGTAATGTGCACTTTTTAAATTTTCCTTTTCGTAATCCCATAAAGTAGGACATTTTAATATAAGTTAATCTTTTGTGTTTCAAATATTTCATGAGAAGTACTAAAACAAATAACAAAAAATGTCTTTCAGGATGCTTTCCCCTAATTAAATTACATTTACTCTTCTTTTGTGGACACCATACTGTAGGTTGACAATGTGGCAAACATGCTATTTGTACATTTCTCTGTGTTTTTGTGAACTAATAAAAAAACACACCACTTGGCATGATTGTTTTGCTAATATGCATCTACACATTATCAGAAATAACGCTTGATGAACACTACTTTTATTTTGAAACGTTCGGCCGGTCGTTTCCGACTCTCCTAACCCTAGCTTGACTCTTGAGAAGTGAACTAGTGGGATACGGCTACTTGCCACAGTCGCGCTGGCTCCGCCGAGAAGTTCAAACGTCCGCGAGCTCTCCTCTGCGTGGGATCCTCCACGGGGACAACGTAGATACCCGACGACACGCACTTCGTCCCCTCATGTTTGACAACAACAACAACGCCATTTTTTTTGCAAATAACTCGCGTCGGATATGACTCAAAACAACCTGCCAGCGACTTCGCCTCAGTGTTCGCCTGACGACGGAATAACGCTTTAATTGCCATTTTTTTCCACGGGGAAAGGGGACTTGCTGAATGAAACTTTACACCATTTCCTCCGGAGGGGTAAAGGAACACTCGTAGGTGCCGTGTCCGTGTAATAATAACCGAGTTGACCGCCGCTGTGTACCGCTGGATGGGACGCAGATAACAAACATGTTCGGTCACGTCAAGTTCCAGGTTGGGAGGTTAGCAACAATGTCAGGGGTCGCTCGTTTTGGGAAATGATTACTGGCAGCACCGACGGTAAAATAATGGTCAGAAGATGTCTAGTGACGTTCAAACCGTTCAGGTAAGAGACAAAGAGCTGACGACGTTATTCTGTGTTCCCCTTTTAACGGTAGCCTGAAGCATTGTGCTAGGTTAGTGTTGATTAAACGTGTTTCTTTGTCAATGGCGAGGTGCGCGTGCATGTGCCACCACGTACATGCACGCACACCCCAGATGTTTCCCCAACTAGATGAATTGGATTACGATCCACATGGCTAAAGGGACAACACGCAGCTATAAATCATGAAAGAGCCGTTGTAAATGAGCCTGTACTACCAGTCAGGCGAGGTCTAACTTACTTTCTTCCTGCATGCATAGCTCCATTATCACTGAGTAGCAGTGCTTATACACATGTTAATCACTTCAACATGTGATGCTGCACAGTCCATTTAGCCAAGAGGTGCCAACATGCTTCATGTTATTTAGGTTTATAGAATAACTGCAGGCTTTTAAATCCATTCCACCCGATTTCCACTTTTGCTGTGAGTTGGGGCTCGAAAGCTGCAGAGACTATCAGTGGCACAGTGTGGATACTAACGTTGGCCTTTTACACACTTTCCGGCTGCTAATGCTGTTGGCTTTTCTAAACAATCTCTCCAGTGGTGCCCAGACAATGATGCAGCGTGTTTTGGCTGCACTGAATTACTTCACCTGCTGTCTCTCAGTAGATCAACAATCCTATTCAAACCCAGTCAATTAAGCAGCTTTGTGGCAAAGCAACACCGGCCTTGACAAAACAGACACACAGAGCTTTTCACAGTGTGTATTTGTGTGCTTATCGTGTTCAAAATTAAAAGAGATCTCTGGCAGAGTCAGACATTGTTTTTCAGTCATTTTCCATAAATAGTAGATTACTGGTGGGACGTTCCCTTTATTGGATCGTTTTGAAAGGGACACAGATTTTTAGATGAGTCTGTTTTTTTTTTTAAGATTGTTTTTTTCCATTTAGGCTTTATTTGATAGAGATGCAGGCAGGAAAGAGATGGGAGAGAGGGGACGACATGCAGCAAAGGGCCCTCGGCCGGGCTCAAACTCAACAAGGACTGTTTATTCAACCAAAGCTCGCTCAAACATGATTTGTCAACACTACTCAAATTACATACGGAAACCAGAACACCTCCAATGCCAAAATCCTCACCACCTCTGCTTATGAATGCAGAATCTGAGTGAGCCAGACACATCTGATCTTAGACCGGATGTGCCAGGAGAAGTTTCTTGGAAAACACCACAACTACAATCTTTTACACAACGCCTGGAAAAGCTCCTCTCACTTCAAAATCATCTACATGTACCTAGAGGCAAAATCTGATGAGTTTATATGTGTGAAGAAGCCACTTAGCTGATAGCAGATCTCTCCTTCTGATCCAATTATAGGGAGCAGAGCATTTACTTTAAGCCTGTTAATTAAAGACTCGTCAGGCAGGACCGGGGCCTAATCCTCTCATATCACCCACCTAACGCCACTTTGGAAAACGGCTGAATGATAAGAGAGGAAACGATCGCCCTAGGACAGCATCAGGCCAGCTTCTGCACACCCACTTGAGCTAAATATTTTTTCCTTTTTTTTTCTCTCTCCTCCTTCCTCTTCCCATCAATCATTGTGTTGCTCCCAAGCATTGCTCCTTTTGTTCCTGCGCACACACAACACACACCGGATTATTCTTAGATCACAGAGATAATAGATGAAGTGTATTAGAAAACTTCACGGTGAGCTGTAAAATCAGCCAATTTGGATCCTTGTCCTCTGTGTAACCCTTTCATGTTTTAAAACCATGAGGGCCTCTTCAGTTTTCCTGACTGTAATACGACAAGGCAAAGGGGAAGACAATAAAAATCAAATAATGCCAGGGGAAATGTATACTTGTACTAGATCAGATTCCAGCCTCCACCTTCTTGGCTTGCTGACCATATGGTATAGTATGTGCATAATCCATGCAGGTATGAGTATCTCTGGGTCACGGCATCATGACAAATAATCCCGTCACCGTAATGATTGTTTGGGATTGGATTGCCAGCACTTAACGTATTGCTGCTCTGTGATCCTCTGACAGTGATTGAGCTATTCTAATTCATTCCACAATATGCCTGGAACAGATGGGGTAATGTTTAATTATTTCATAATATAACTGTATCCTGGGAGACACAGAGAGGTAAATGAGAAACTAGCATGTGCCAGCTGCTCAGGTGCTGGAACTCTGATGTAAATACAGTATGATTAGAATTTTCCCATGTTTTCAGTGGAAATCAATAGAGGAAATGGTAAATGCGGGAGCGGTCGTTGACATGCTGCCACTTCGCTGTGAGGCTTCTTGTTCTGATGATCACAGTGATCATCACAAGTGTTGTGTAATAATCAGTTTCCGCCATCAGCAAATCAAGTTGATTATCATAATTGGGGAGTTTAAATTTCAACATGCATGCATTAATACATAAATTAGGACCGATTTTCTTGGTCAATTAGGATTTTTGACCTTGAACACATCATAATTGTAACCTCCTGTAACTACTTGTCTCCGTGCTGTCAGTGGACGAGCCGGTCACTGTGGTTACTCTGAGCAACGTGCATGAATGAATTACAATATTATAAGTGTCTAATTAAGTTAGTTGTTCCAAATGTTTTTAAGGTTGCTCCTCCTTGGCCTATTTTGGACATGCAGTTGTGACAGCTTCATGCCGTGTGTAAATGTGACAGGCAAAACATCAGTAATATGAGATTGATCAGCAGGTCGTGGCCGATCAGCTGAAAACCGTCCGGTTTCGATCGGTGCATCTCTATTAAGTGCAATCAGTGCAGGAATTCATTAGACCCTATTTAAAATGTTATCTGATTACTTTTCTTCCAAAATGCAGGCTACGGAAAACAAAGATAAATTACTAATTTAACTGCAATGGCTATAATCGGGTTTGATGTCACCCATGCGAAAGAGCCTTGATGATGATTATGATGATTATTCACTGTCAATATGTTATCGTGTTGTACAAAAGTTTCCTCTCAAGGAGCCACATCCCTGTCTGTCCTTGAAGCCGGTGTATTTAGACTCAGGACAAGATTGGCTCTGTCTTGGAATATAAAGTCACCCGGGGGAGCTTGCCAAACCGCCATGCTCTATACTTAACAGATTATTCAACATCATCTTGATCCCTTTGGGTCAATCAGATCACTCCGGCAAATGTTCTTTTAAGTGGCCATTCCTCCTTGCTGTTGATAGGAACACGTCTTCCAGTCTCATCAATATTAAGAGGTTTCGTGCAGAACTTTGCATGACTGGAGCTACTTACCATTCCAGAAAGTGCTGTCAGGTTTCACACTGGGCCGTGCATTCAGGCAACAACTCTTGCTTGGTTTTGAAGCGAAAGCAATAGTTATGAATAATTAATTATTTTCTTGTGTTAACACTCAATTTTCCAGCCTCTGGTGCAGAAGTTACAGTTTAAAGGTTACCTTTGCAACGCCTTAAATTATGAAGTGAATTGTGATAATTGTATCACAGAAGTTTGTTTTCTTCCTGTTGTTTTATTAAATTGCTGCTATGATTTTTGTTAAGTGCTTGTTTGTTGCAGGAGCACTGAAAAATACAATGCATTTACCCAAACAAATAGACATAATGACGATATTAGGGGAGCTGGATTCAGCAGCAGCTAAAATATGTGGTGTACAGTACGTTCTGGAGTGTTAGCCATTCCTTGTCACATATTAACCTGCCTTTTTACTACACTACTTCTACTAAAATGTTATCTTGTGGGGGTTAGCAGCAAGCATTTGTAGCGTGGGACTTGTTAGTCCGGTGGATGAGAATCACAGCGTTGCCTCTGTGGTTCCCCAAAGAGTCTTGGCATTTAAGTATAAGATAACCTTTGATCCGTGTACTGTGAACCGAGTAGCTTAACTAGGGCAGGATTTACACAAATACAAAAGACCTGATTTTTGACTCTTTCAAAGACCTGATTCTCTCATGGCTGTCTAACAAGAGAGAGTTTCTTTATTTTCCCTTCTGAGGCACGGTACCGTTTCAAATATCAGATCTGTGTCACAAAGGAGTAAAGGAAGAAATGTTTTTAAAAAAGGGATTTCAAAGCAAGATCTCCACTACAGATCGCAGCCCCCATTTTAAAATAAGATATCCAGTGACCAGTTTGAAGGAGTCTATATCATTATGGTCTGACTCGCTCAGCAAATAGGGATTCACTTTTTAATCACAAAGTCTAAATTTAAAGAAACAAAATCTGAATTCTAATGGATAATGGCAGAAGAACATATTGCCAGATTAACTGAGGTTTTTGTTATAATCACACGGGATGGCACGCAAGCTATGAGCACAAAGGCGTTTATGCTCAACACGCTGTTTGTTGCATCTGAAGCATCATACAACAAAATATACCATGACGAAGCAAGAAGTCAACGCGTATTACCAGCAAAATGCCACAAACCATCCTGTTCAATTCTGGTGAGCAATTGTTATAAACTGCAACCTAATTTCTCATATTCATGGACAGACATCATTGCCTTTTATACAAGCTCTGGAAAGAAAGACGTCAGGTATTGTTATTTTGGTGTGTGTTGCTTAGTTTTGGAGATTTCGGCCATAGAGATGTCTGCCTTCTCTCTTATATAATGGGACTATATGGTACTGAGCTTGCAGTGCTCAATGCGACAAAAAAAATGCATTTGAATCTCAAGAGCAATGTCTATTTCCAGAAATCACGACCCGTTTAATCCAAATAATCCTCAGAGATTGTTGTGAGCAGTTTCGTGTAGGAACTGTAAATACTGTATGGGCATCTTTTTTAAATGGATTTGGAAAAAAAACTCACCAGGACTATATACAATTAGTCTCAGCAGGCGATGGTCAGATTTGTCTGCATTCGCCAATGGACCACCGTGCCTTCAGTCACTCGGTGAAGATGCCATTGCATAGCCC
The DNA here is from genome assembly GCF_963514095.1 of Eutrigla gurnardus. Lineage (NCBI taxonomy): Eukaryota > Metazoa > Chordata > Actinopteri > Perciformes > Triglidae > Eutrigla > Eutrigla gurnardus. The sequence continues at coordinate 14,167,371 of NC_139917.1, forward strand.
ATTTTTGTTGACCTAATTTTTTGTGTTTCAGAGGGAGGCATGAGTGAGAGAGAGAGAGCAGTTTTGTGTCCTCAGACACTTTAATTGTCATTTTAACTACCGTAACACTCTAGCCTTAATGATTTCCGCTGTCATCATCCTCTGCTTGCCTGTTCCTCCCGTCCCCTGTGCATAGGTCTGATGTGACATAAATAACTGCATCCATTTTGCCTGCACTTAGCGACAAACTGCTCACCATTATTTTGGCAGTTGTGCGATGTGAATGCCAACCGATGACATCAAAACACTAAAATGTTTCACGTGCCCTTTGGCTTTGAGTTTTTTACTTTTCTACGTGTGATCACTGCTCTTTATTTATGCTCTGCCTTCTGGAAGAGCTGCCTGCTGTTTCTTAATTCTCTCTCTTCTCCCCTCTTCTTTTGCTCTCCTCCTCCTCTACTTTCCTTCCCTCTTCTTTCCTCCTCATCCTTTCCTGCAAACCATCATTTTTAACATCTTCCATAATTGTTGGCTTGTTCGTCCACCTTCTTCAAACCTCTCCTCTTCATCCACTCCTTCTTTTGCTGCCTTAAAATATCTCATCATCAACCCTTCTCTGTCTTCATTTCATCTTCATCTTTTCCTAACTACTCACCCAAAAACATCTATTTACCTGCCCTTCCCTATACATATGTTGCTCTATCTCAACCCCCATTTCATCTATTCCCTCTCTCCTCCCCTTGTGTTGCAGGATATTCGTGGTGGGGATAGGCTTCTTCAGCCTGTGCTTTCTAATGACCTCTCTGGGGGGGCAGTTCTCAGCCAAGAGACTGGGGGACTCCCCCTTCACCATCCGCACAGAAGGTACTGACATGTGCTGCATGTGTGTGAGACAGAGAGCGTGCATGTGTGTATGTTCGTGTAAACCGTTCCTTCACCGAGTTGAAATGCTTGAATGTCACTCCATATTGCTGTGCTATAACTCTCCGTGGCCCTGCTGGCAATTCACTGCCGTTTACCACTCCGTCAAAGCTGCACCACCTGTCACCGGAAACGCCTGGAATAGTAGGTATAGTAGGATGAGGTAAAGAAACGGCGGAGAAAATGTCAATTACATTGCAGAATCGGTACAACAAGTACATTTAATTCATATAACCTTCAGCAGAAAAGCTTCTTATGGTAGAGTCGTGGTCAAGTGGTGAGAGATACGTTTGAAGAAAAACAAAAAGATTGATAATGTGGGTGGGACATTAGGGAGAGACACCAGCCATGGAGTTATGGGTCTGATCCCCGGCAGTGACAGCGGGGTGGGTGGCTCATATTATAGCCGTGGGTTTCACCCTCACTACTCTCAGGGATTCTGCACTGATGGCAGCAACACTATATAATGGGGCTGTATGCAGGGGACCTATATAATTATGCAAATACATTTGAATATGTATGTTTGGTGAAATGCTGTTTGCTCGGTACTTTACAGCGCAACAAAAGAGAAACAGTTATGCATAAGACAAAGAAGAATTTATCCACTTAATGATGATATACTGACAGCAAATATCACTTCTTTTTCTTGCACTATCTTTGATGACTTTAGAGGAACAATAGCAATCTAGCCTAAAATGCTTTTTACAGCCACACTGAATGCTCTCAGGATCCAAGGCCCTCCATCACATGGAAGTCCATTAAAGCAAGCCTATATACTTTGGCTGTAACCACAAGTGGAGATAACGGCATGACGCATTGAATTTCTCTACATTTCCTGAGATTGTCACTGGTTGATTTGAGACCGACATTAGACACTGGCAAGCACAAAATAAATGTTCAACCAACTGAGGCGTGGCGTTTTGACGGGTTGATTGAGGATCGGGTACGGAGGGCTCTTCTCCCTGTGGTTCCCGTGTTGAGAGAGAAGGAGGAACAGCATGTGGGTGAGAGGGTTGTGAGAACTGAGACAAATGGGAGAGAAAGGGGTTAGACACCCCTTGTATGAATAGGCGTAGGAAATTGAATTAGGGCGAGTGTGTCGTCTTTCTCTTGCACTTCAGTGAATAATAATAACCTAATTTAGCCCTTAAACAGTCTTCATATTAAGATCTGATATTCACAGATTCGTTATTGCAGCGCAAAATTTGAGAACAGATGAGGTTAGAATTGTGACCTTGCATGCAAATTGAAACGGGGAGAAACATTGAAAATCAGGAGAAGCATCATATTTTCAGACAGTAGTGTTGACATACTTCTCAGCATGTTCATTTGTCCACAGACGGAACTGTGAAATACTGTTCAAATTACTCCATGGATTTCCACACTGCACATTGGTTGCTGCACTTGTGTTGCACGAACCCTGAGGCGTTGGTCCAGCGAAGCCATATCTCACCAGTGAGATGTCATTAACACATTGGCCAGCCGGCAACATCACATGACCCGGAGTGAAGGCTGACTGCTTGTGGCGAGGCAGAAAATAAAGAGTGCCACTGTGATCTCCCGCTGTACAAGATGCAGGGATTGAAAAGTCAGAGGCCATTTCTGTGGAGGCCGGCCACTTCTCTCTACTGCTGCAGTGGAAATAAGAAATCCTATGCTCTGAATGCGCTTCCACATGTGTGTAGCATGTGTGTGTATGCACAGCAGCAGACGGAGCATGGCGTGTGTCAGCGTACGTGGGTGCGAGGGCAAGCGGAAAACAGAACAAGCGCTACTATAAGTGTCTGATTCAGTCCCGTGAATCAGGCAGGTGTTGGTGTGCACTGGTAGTAATCTGTCCGAGAGAAGCCGTGGAAATGGAAACGGAAAAATAGCTGGACTTAAGTGAATGCATAGATGCAGAAGCAGTTTATAAAATCAGGCAGTGTGTGTGTGTGTGAGAGAGAGAGATAATGGGGAGTGTCATGTGGGATTAGTGTGTTAGCCGTAAATTGAGATTTCTGTGTTTGTGTGATAAATTAGGATTAGAGCGGTATATGTTGGTGTTTCTTCGTAAAATGTACTTGATTAATCAACTAGACATGCACCGCAGCCTGGGAAGACATCTGGTGCGAGCTCATTAAAAACTGTATAGTGTTCACCCGTGCTCCTTTGCGCGTGCATGTGTGTCTTTGAGAGCATCCCTATATGCGCTCAAATACGTTTGTGTTTATGCAAGGGATGCCCGTGTCTCCATCATGGAGTGTGCCTGGCCATATTTGTTTGTGTACGCCCCACTATTTCACCTTCTTTTCTCCCTGTGTGTGTCTCCGTGGTCTACTGCCTCACACTGTTCTCGCTGCTTTCTGCCTTTGTGTGTGCGTATGTGTGTTTGTGATGAGCTGGCAGGAAATTGGCTGTTAAATGGGGCGACAGCAGCAATGTGGGACAAGATTGAGACCAGAGAGACCGAGAGACTGATCCATCTGCTCTCTGCAAATCAGTCCTGCAAAACAACTGGCCCTTTCATTAAGCCTCCAGTCACCACCTGCAGAGCAACAGCAGCGATACACACACACACGCACACACACGTCCAGTCCCGTATTTCATTAACAACATGTCAAATCTTGCTGACCTTCCATGTTAAAATGCGCACCATTGCCAAATTAAAAAGAAAAACGGCCCATGGACTTTTCACACAGACCAGCAAAGCATAGCTACTTTATTGAATGGTGCCTTTAGTTTAATTTGCTTTAAAGACACATCACCTTGACAATAAACTGGGATGTTTTAACATGTTCCAGGCAGAATTTGGCTTGATCGTGACCATTATTGCGACCGTTGTGCATTCAAATCGTAATGGAATCGTGATTCACACCTTTATCATTTATAATGGCAACTAATGCTGGTGCAGATGCTAGTTCTGCGAGGTTTATTCTCTACTTCTCTACTTGATGGCTTCATGTCATTTTCAGAGCAGTAGCTACTGTAGCAGGTAGAGTTGTCGCAATATCTAAAGTTTTCAGCACATAATAATGTTGTTTGAAGCTTATAACCTTGAATGCTGTGGATTGAGACCTCCAAGCTTTAGGGCTGTGAAGCAGTCTGTCCTGTCAGCCTGAGAAGCTAGCGTCATTAGCACTAACATAGTCACCTGCCACCGACCGAATGAAGCAAATACTGAGAGACCCTTATGATCAACTATGTAGCCGTAATCAATAATTGACCCTCTGCCAAGCCCCGTCCCCTGCTGCTACTCTGTCAAGCTGTCAGAGTGGAGCCCACACTGTCAAGACCACATCAGAGAGAAGCAGACACAAAGGTCTTCTATGTGCTTTGAAGGATATTTCCTGGAATTAAAGTGATTAAGCAGCGACAACAGGCTAAAAAGATAAAGATTGAGGTTCATTCTACAGATCAAAGTGGAACATCACCTGGTCGATTAATTAAATACAGGAAAAACGCTGTTCCTGTAAAGCTGGGAAGTCACTGATACAAAACTCCAGGAAGTAAACAAACTATTAAATTAATAAACACTTACTTACTTTTCAAATAAGTAACCGATAGATAAGAAGTGAGTTGCTCTTGATCCGGGTGACTGTACATCGTATGCATTAATCGCTTCAGGCAAACGGTCCAGTTTGAAAACGAGGCGCAGCTACAGCTGGAGAACAATGTGTTGATGCATTGGAGTCGCCAAAGGGGCATAACGAGACCGGGAGGAGGCGTGCATTAATCCTGCTGAACTGTGACATGCTCATCGGCCCAGTGTTTTTCTGTAGATCCGCCCGTGGTCTTCAAGGCAGCCTCTATCCGTTAAGCACTAATGAGAATAGTGAGGGGAAATGTAGGCTCTTGTAATGTTGTACAATGTCATTTTGAGGGTGAGTCTGCATCCCGACATATTGGCATGAGATTACTAATTCCCATTTAATTTTACGATATTAACGTCTTTTTATGAGTAACAAGAAGAGAGGAGTCCTTCTGTTTACTAGTCATTAAACTGTTTTATAGCTGTCCAAATTACATTTAACGTCAGGGTAATTAGTACTTTTAAATAAACAAATGGGTTTTTAAAAAAAAATGTTTAATAGCAGAAATGGCATTGGCCTCATTTATTTTACAATATTAATGATATATTAACGTGTGATAATGCTCTTATTATTAGCTTCTTATTAGCTTCCTCCAGTAGGGTCGGCTCGAGGGCGGATCATGTTCTCACCACAAACAAAGCAAACTGGACCAGAGTTAATTTGGAACCGGAGTCTTGGTCCGGTCGTTTTTGATCCGTACCCGAGTGCAATTACTTTTTTCAGACCTTCGCAAACAAGACACACCAAGGTGGTAAACGCTCAAGTGTTCGATTCGACTGAATGAATCCAGGTGTTAAAACGCCCTTATTATAGTTTTTCCAACTCATTAGATATCTGTAAATGTTTTATTTGCAAGTTAAAACAGAGCCTTAGTATTATGAAGTGACTTCATCATTACACAGAAAACTGTCAGAGGCAGTTTGTCTTGTCTGTTGCCTTCAGCTCTCTCAAATATGACCCCTAAATTGCAATAATGGGAAAAGTGGATTAATTAAAAAGATCAGTGTTTCCTTAATAACGATGGACTATAACTCATTCATACACAAGCGTGAGCTAAAGAAGACAGCTTATTTCAGCCCTTATGGGCAACATATCCATAACAGTTTGACCCTAATAGCCCACAGCAATCCTTTAGTCACTACTGTCCATTTCTGTTATGATTTGTTGTTTTGATGTCATTATATAACAGGGTTTTTTATATCCTGAGTTTAGGATGTCAGCAGCTCTCATCTAAGGCTAATCATTATGCGTGATGTGTTGACAACAAGGCCATCAGGAATGCATGCAGACAAGATGCTTTTCTGTATATAAATCAAATTCACAGGATGTCATCTTGTATCGTGCCTCAGTCATTTTTACACAGATATTAGCTTTCTGTTTCACACAATACCAGCTAAATGTGTGTTGGGCTTTGTCACCATAGTGGGAGTTGCGCTGATGGCAATTGTTTGGGTATTAGCTGAATTTTCGTCGCCACCTCTCGCCTCTGTGGATTACCAGCTCCCGCTGGAGGTTCAGAGCACGGGATTGTCGCTCAAATCCCCGTCTCTCCTCAGTGACTCACAAACTCATCAGGAGCTGTGAGCCGGCGATGGAGAGGCAGGGGCTCAATAGTGAAAATGAGAAAGTGGGGGAGGAAGATGGGGGTGGAAGTGGAATAACGGTTGTTTGTGTTTGTCTGCATCTGTGATTAAACAAGAGGATGAGATTTGTAGAGGTTGCTTTGCTCACAGAAGAGAATGATGAAAAAGCAGGATAAAAAAGGTGTATCACCAGATTTCCCCCCCTCTAGATTAAAATACATCATTTATAAGGCAGATACTAACTTGATCAAAGGCCCTCCCTATGGGGCTTGTTAATACTTGGTTTATTACATTAACAAGGACCCATGACAGTCCCTTCACCCTAAACATGTTTCTCACTAGTGTTTGATCCAGCTGGAAGACTCTGGGCTTCCTCAGCTGATTCAGTTTTAAACGTTGCAGGTCTCTCATCTCTGCAGGTTAAATGGCTAACTGCTTGAGGATACTGTCAATCAAAGACTGTGATTTATGAGATGGAAGACTTTTAATCGTCACGGAGAGAGCACTCCTTTTGGAAATGCTGCTGTGATCCGATCTGAGCAGCGGCCGAGACAAATGGTTGCTTGACTCGCATTAAGGTCAGCGCTGTGGTTTCCCACCTGAAAGTTTCCACACCATCAGTCAGAGAAAGACCCACACCCGTGTGTCTCAGAGGTCTAAGAGGACATCAGATAAGATAAATACTTACTAATGACTATCTGCATCTTACCTACATACGCATCTCTTTGATTATTATAAAGCATGTTTGTATTTCAGTACATCAGTATGCGGCAGCTGGAACCGGTTGAACACTCACCCCTCTGCTCTGTGGTCCCCTTTCATGTTTTTTTTACACTGGATGCTCATCCCTCTCTCACATTCCCTGCAGTTATGTTTCCTTCCCTTCGCTTCATGTCGAACAAATCTGGCATGACAATCTTCTGCATGTCGCTGGTGCTAGGTGCAGCAGGGGAGTCAGTCGGGGAGTACACTTTATCAGTGCACTCATAGCCTTGGGAGTTTGAATGGACTGTGTGTGTGGGTGATGGTGGCAGCGCTGATGGTGGATTATGGGTTTGTGATTCCCTCTGGATAACATCAGTGCCAAAAATATAAAATGGTTTCAGTGTGCCTGTGTGTCTTTCTGTTTTTGTGTATTTGTGTTTCCTGAACGTGTGTCCTCATTAGTATCCAAAGATAAAATATCAGGGAAATCTTCCAAATTCTATATGAAGGCAATTTAGAAAGGTTTTACTGTACTGAGTAGGAGTGGGTAATATCTCAAATATATTTTATGTATCGCAATTGGCAAAAGACTTGCTTTGGCATTTTTGTTCTCTCGCGCTCTCTGTCTTAGTGTGGCATTACACGCAACGTCAGTTGCTTGAAATTTAGCTGAAGCTAATTTGTCATAGAGGTCTAACATCCTTTGTAACGCACTTGAACATTTTCTGAAACTCTTAATTAAAAAAATATTGCAATATATCGTGTATCGCGATATAACCTAAAAATACTGCTATTTTATTAATAGGCCATATTGCCCAGCCCTATACTGGAGTCTTATTTATTTTCTTTAATAGTTCAGGTGCTTTGAAGTTAGATTGTATGAGGTACTTAATCAATATTATCTACAGTTAGTATGCCTCCAGCGAGGAGAAACAGACAGGAGTGCCAGCATGGAAGCACTGCTGTGGACGGGGTCAGCGGAAACATGTATTTTAGCTTCCTAAAAAGAAAGGCCAACCTAAAAAAAATCAATTTAATGTATATATAATGTATGCTATAGCTAGAATATTTTCTAACAGAGAAGTGAACTGAAAGTAAGTCTTATCTATATTGTTGTTACAAATGGAGTCTTGAAGAAGGCATGGATAAGTTTCACTTTCAGCTGATTTCCCTATCAGAAAGAGCAGCAAAATATTATCGATTATCAATAAGTAACCTCACATCGAAACACCAGAACTATACCTGGAGCTAACATTTGGGTTTAGAGGTTAAAGTAAGAGACACTTTTGCACTTCCATCCCCTAAAAATGCTGGAAACCTTAAATGTGTTTAGTTGTTCTAAAACAATTATTATCATTGACCCCTGGAAATTCTAGCTTATGTGTTGAGATTGAGGGAGTACTGAGATGAATGTGCACAGAGGAAGCTGGTGAATCATGGTATGTTGTATTTGGTCGTCATGAGAGAGTCATTTGAAGCATTCAGCCTTCATAGAAATGCATATTGATACTGTTCAGGTGGGACAGTTCCATAGTACACTAAGGTTATTCTTTCTGGCAGGTCTGTATTTCTATCCCTACAATTTTTCCTTTAAAGGAGCAATTGTTGTATGTACCCAAGGGACCATAATACAAAAGGGCCAAGTCCTCCGCTAGTTGCTGCTTTCCACAGTTGGCCTGGAGAGAAACTGCACACAGACAGACCACCAGGAGACTATTGTTGTGACATGATGATCCCTCACCGGCTTCCCACCTGAGAAGAGTGAAGAGTGCCAATTGTGTTTCAAGGCCTAGAACAAAATCGTGTCTGCCGGGGACAGAAAGCAGTCCTTCAGTGGTGAAGTTATGGTTTTATTCGCATTCTTTATAAATTCCCTGAATGGATAGGAAACTGGAGATTGGACATTCACTTATATTCACCACCCTTTTCAGTGTGTCTTTAAAAAAAGGGAAACAAAAGTTAGCGTGTCTGTGGTGTCGGTACTGTGAGTATTTCACAGTGAAACGGAATATTTGAGTGCAAGAGGGAATGAAATCAAATCATTTGCCTTTGATTGGGCCGTTAAAAAAGTGGGCGGTTTAGACTTAAGCGTGATGCAGATACAGTGGACTGATTCCTCCGCACACACCTCACTCACCTTTTGTCAGATCAAGAAGAAAATGGAGAGATTAAAGGGATGTTTTAATGACTTTCAACTGGCTCTGTGTTGATTAAAAATGTGCAAAGTTTCCATTGAATGAATCAGACCTCAGCCACATCTTTTCCCAAATTGAAAGTTTTTGCCCACTGATCTCAAACAGAGATTAATTCTCATTGCTCTGTTATCTATGACAATCCACAAATGATGAAGTGCTGTTTTATATGACCAGTGTGACTAGCTGGTCACCCAAAGTCTAATTTGATTGGGTGACTTTTTGTAAATGCCACTGTGTGCATGATTATATATCAAACATTTTAAACCGTTTTACAGAAGAGAAAAAGGTATTTGAGGGGGATTTTGATGACAAAATATAAATGATAAAATACCCTGATACAGATTGTTTTTATATAGTTGGCAGTGGCACACAGAGATAAATCAAGAAATAACACAGGGAAACTGAATTAAAACTGTGAAAATGTAATTTTCATTTCACTGGGTCTAAAACAGAGTCACACAACCTCCAACTGCTCTAATAGAGCTGCACAGGGTGGTTAGAAGATTGTGTTTGTACTTATCAACTCTGAGGTTTGGATATGAGACGTGACTTAACTTGCTGAAAAGGAGGCAGTACAACATGAGATGTTGATTTTAAAAAGGAGGGCATTTATTGAACTGTGCTGATTCAATGCTGTGTGAATGCACAAAGTTGATCATTCACTCATTCACTACTCTGCTCACTATCCAGGGAGTCCTACATAGAGAACTATAGAGTGCAGCAGGAATGCGTCCTAAAACGTAATGTGTTTTTGGTTAGATGCCGGACATAAGGTCTGTGATTAACACAAGCTTAAAAGATTTTAATGTTTCGTCCTATGATATAAAATACAGTAAATACCCCTCCCATGAAATGTTAAGCTTATAAAAGGCTGTTATTTTTGTAATACAAAACGTCATCAAGCCGACCAGTCTGTCTTTACAGCCTCGCTGTGTATAATTGTGCTCATTCGAACGTACCTACAGAACGTGATGTAGTTCGTTTATAGCCCAAAGCTAGCTTTTTACTTCTGGCGTTTTCATTCACGCATACAAAAACAGAAAAGTGGTGTTGATTTGTGAAGATAATCTTGCTAAAAGAAACGTGTAAGAATTATCAACTTGTGTTCACCACAGAGCTTTTTTTTTCTGTAAACCCAAAAATTCAATGGGAAAATTATAATTACTGTAGCTCTTTGTCAAGGAAAGCAGTGTGGTGCTAACTACTGAGGTTGGCCTAGAAAAATATGTTATCCCTCTATATAGTGAGCAGTCTATACAGTGAGCTCATTGGCAAAATTAAAGTACAGACACTTGGGGAATTTCTTTCTGCATCATTAATTACATCTTTGCTGTTGTACAATTAAAAGACGCCAGTTCAACGTTGACTGGTGGGCCATCCCTAATAAATACTGACATGCATTTTTGTTATTAGTACATATTGTGAGCTATTTTGTTGAGACGTCTCTTCGCCAAATGCTCCGAGTGAATTTAAGTTAGCCCTACTACACAATACTACAAAATACAGCTTATTGAGAGTGAGTAGTGAGGGATTTTGGACACAGCCAGTGTTATATACAGCTTCATTTCCGGAAAAGGCTCTGCTCTTTGGAGAATCAGTGAGGTAATTAGGATTCTGCTAGGAGAAAAAAAAATCCCCTTAAAAACATGTATTAACGTTTAGTCTGAGTTAAAATAACAATACCAGAAAACCTGACTTTGGGCAAGAAAAGGCAGTGAAAATGATCGGTTGAGGGCTCTTTGTCTTTACCTCCCACAGTATGCTTGTACCAGGGATCAGCTGATCGTGGTGAATCCAGCTGGCATGGCCATGCAATGAGGGCCCTCTTGATAATCTCAGGTGAAAGTCACCATGAAAGTAACCCTACCCAAGTTCTCCCAGTATGTAAGCTGTCTAACAAGAGAGGACAGGACCCTGGACTTGCTGTATATTAGTATATTATATATTATTTGACTGGTTTCGGGTTGGCAGGTTGGTTCCCCTGTTTACACTGTGGTTGTATGTGTTTGATGCACATATTTGCACTATTTCTTATAGTTCTTATGTCTTATCTCATGATTGTATCTGTATATATTGTGTTACATTTTGCAGCATTATGTACACACAGTAATTAAAAGAATCTAGATTTTATACAGTCTTTTGTTTGCATTTTACATGGTCCTTTGTTGTGATTTAAGCCCGTTCCTAACATCAGTACATATGAATGAGAAAACCTATTCAATATCCATGTAGAGAGGGCTACTATTCTGACCTAAGTGCTATTACCCGACCGCAAATGAAAAATCTCTCCACTGCACATTATATTATGGTTTTGTCTCTGGGAAGGTTACTCCGAAGCAATATGCTGTCTCAATTACCCAGCCTGCATCAGGCTTTGTCTACAGGTCGCTAGCTCATCGTTTCCTCTGCCACAAGCTGGTTATTTCCTCGGGTCCTGATAGCGTCATACTCTGCCTCCTTTCTGCAGATATGCACTAATGGTGTTTACAACGCCGTGGGCCCTGTTGCTTGACAGTTTTGGGTAGACTACCAATTGTGTTTTGTCTGTGTTGACAAAAAAAAGGGAGCAGTATTTGTCTAGTTCCTTTACTGGTGTGGGCTGATAAGGTGATAAAGGAACAGCGTGACTTGAGATTATTCCTTTCCTCGAGTTACCACTTTTTCTGTCTCTCTCCTTCTACTCCTACTTCTCATTCTCTCTCCTCTCCTTCAGACATGGCCAGTAATTTAGAAGTAATAATTGTAGAGCAGCTGTAGCGCTTTTCTTTATATCCTCAGCTCACTTTTGCCTTTTTCCTTTGCCTCCTGCTCTCACATTGCCTGTGTTGAATGCATTTGGACAGTTCTTCCAAAGGCCAAAAAAAACACTTCTGCCTTTGTCTGAAAAGTGACACTAATGATCACGCAGGGGTATTCATTCATTTTATACAAAGAAGGGTGGTGAAAAGGTGAAGAAATAAAGCTCTCTGAACCATTTTAATCTTCAAAGGGACAGATTTGACTCTAAATAATGAAGGTTTGGATGTTAGCAGACAACCGTCAGTTGGAGACAATATCAGAAAGTTAGTTGTTTTTTCTTGTGCGGTAGATCTAGCCTCTTGTGTTGTCTGTTTCTCCTCGGTCTTGTCCTCCTCTTTTTCACTTCCTCTTCTTCATCCTCCTCATCCTCCTCTATTTCAAACCCCTCTCACTCTGTCCAATATTGGCTTCCATTGTTCAAACCAACCAAATGTTTACCTGTGGTCTATTAATAGTGCTCAAATTCTGATTTGTAAACTGAACTATTATCAAAAAGTGTTTTCACATGAGGTCTTGTCGATAGTTTAGCAGTAAAGAATGATGTTTACAGGTTTGCGATAAGTGTTTAAAGAACAAAGCAGAGAACATGCATTCAGTTTGGTACACTTGGTAAATGCATTGATTACAAGTGTTAATGGTTTCAGAGATTAGTGCTTTGAGAATCACTGTTTGAGCATTGAGAGAGAATACCTATAATGACCTTTGGTGGAACGAGTGAGAAAACACTGCACACAAAGCACCGCCATGGTCGCAAAGTGGCAACATTCAGTTTATCACAGAAGGATTCAATTGGAAGTTATTAGCATCTGCAATATGCCCATTAATCATGGTATCAGTTGTTAAAAAAATGAAATGCAACTCAAGGCAAACTGTCAAACATGGACGTCGAGTAGAGTCATCCACTGTGGGATATGTGACAGGCGACTTCTACAAACTTGGCATAAGACATGCCACACTCAATCTGTATGCAATACAAAATTAAAGTGCCCCTGGTATAAATGGGCAGAGAGCAGAATTACGTTTAGAAGTGCATGCATAAGCTACCGTAAATGATTTAAGCTACCAACACTGATTTTAGATTGGTGGCACAGTGCTATGTGAAGAGCTTTGTTGGCTACGGTGCTTATGTAGCAGCACAATGCCTATGAGGGCACTGGTGCTATTTCAGGAAACGCTGCGAGGAGGAAGTGGAATGTCTCTTAGGGCAGCAGAGATGCAGTAAAGATAGACAGATGCAGAGAAAACAATAGATGAAAGAGCGATCGCTCTAATAAACTCTGCTCTGCTTTCATAGTGCACTGTTTGATTTGCATCATCTGCTGCATTGGCACTGCAGCTCTCTTTTCATCCATGTCACTATGGCTTTAGTCTTGTGGGTTGTTTTTATGCCTCCGCACTGTTGACAGCAGTGGCCAGAGGCATTATGGTTTTTGGCTTGGCCGTCCATTCGTCTATCCGTCTGGTCCATTCTCCTGAACGCCGTATCTGAGAGTGGGAATTTCTTCACATTTTTTATATACGTCCACCTGTACTCAAAGATGAACTGATTTGATTTTGAGTCAACTGTGGTCCTTTTTTACGTCCAAATTAAACTATTTCTCACTGGAAAATATTTTTTATTTTAATGTTTATTTAGCAGGGACGATACATACAACATTGCCACAAAGAATGAAAAATGCAATGCATACAAGACGTCTAGCTTCAGCTAATTTGCAGTCTTTGTCCCTGGTCAGGCTAAAAAAGGATCAAATATACTGAATACCGTTACAATAAGTGCAATAATACAAATACAGTGAATAATACAGTGAATAGTTATCATGAATAAATAAACACAGCTACAAAATTTAGATTAAGAAATTGCACAAATTAAATACATTAAACATTAGTAAAAATGCTGTATTGACAGTGACTTGAGAGAAGTTAATGTTCACATTTCTGCTGCTGCTTAAGCCAATGTTTAGCTTTAGCACTAAACATCTTTAATTCTGTTTGGGATTTGATTTCTGGTGGTAAAGAATTCCATAGGTGTGTACCCAGCACTGAAAGGGATGATTGACCAAATGTTGTCCTGCATCTTCGAACTCGTTGTCCCACAGTTGTCTGACTTAGTAAAGATCTGTGACATCGCTTGTGGGGCTAGTCCGCTGACACACTTAAAAACAACTTTCAAAAAAGAGAATTTTATAAAATTAGAAAAAGATAACAAATTATACTTCTCAATGATTTTACAATGGTGCCACTTTTGTGGCTTCTGATCTAAAATGTTTAAAGCTTGTTTGTGGAGTGAGAATAAAGGTCTAGTTGCTGTGTCAGTGGCCTGGCCCCAGGCAGTGATGCAGTAGGACAAATGTGAAAGGACCATAGCATGCAGGTATAAATGATGAATGATGAATGAAAAAGATGTCATGGATCTTTTCCCGACTGGCTTTGGCAAGAGTCCAGTCATCCAGTCACCTATCAAGTATGATTTGAAAGTGCCTTCCCCGTGTCGGGGACGGTTTCCAATGACAGCCTCACAGATTATTCTGTGTAACATTTCATCTGGCCAGTCAGATAAATTAACATCCACTTGGACTCAAGTATGAACTGATTAGATTTTGGTGGTCAGAAGTCAAAGATGAAGGTCACTGTGACCCCACGTCCATCCCATTCTCATGAACACATTATATCCGGAGTGAAGACCTTCACCTCCTCTCTGGAGCTAATTTCTTCAAATTTAACACAAACGCCCACTTGCTTCTCAGTGTTGAACCGACTTCAGAGCTCGTTTTTGAATTCATATGCCCTTTATGTAAATTTCTCACAAATGGAATAAGCAGGATAAAATGATGACGCGATGACATTTTGGACGAACATGAATGGAACATGACCTAGTTAACATACAACCGCAAGATGGTAATTCAGGTTTGTCTTTTGGTCCGGCTTTTACTTTGAGAGCAGTAAATGTAGTGTCTGTCAGCGGATTGTGACACACAGGAACATTCTGTGATTAATTAAGAAAAAATACCAGCATCATCAGTTACTGATAACGGCAGGGAATAAGAGAAGCAGTGCGACCACAGAAAAACAAAGAGACCTCTCTGAAATGGAGAGGCATGGATGTGGAGCTCAAGTGAGTTTCTTTAAGCACTAGACAGGTGGACTTAACCTCATGGGTTTGTGTTTGTTTGTATACATGGCCCTGTTAGCAGCACCTGGGGAAATGAACTCCCTGGGTTGAGGTGAAAGGAGGGGAGAGTGATTGCTGAGGGTTTAGGAGAGGAGGAGGAGGAAGCTCAGTTTTGGGCAGCTGAGATGTTTTGATTTTGAAAGAGGGGATACACATGGGCACAAAGTAAAATAAAGATAAAGTGTGCTGAAAATCATCTCATCTCTCTCTCTCTCTCTCTCTCTCTCTCTCTCTCTCTCTCTCTCTCTCTCTCTCTCTCTCTCAAGCTTCCAATAATCACATGGCAGGATGATCACACCAGCAGCAGCAATAATAGCTGTTATGTAGCTGTCAGCTGTGCATGATAATGTCAGGATGCCGTTGATGTTTGACACCAAACAAATGTTAAGCTCTCTCTAATGGTTGTCTTATTAGCATCCATGTCCGATAATAGATTTC
Organism: Eutrigla gurnardus; assembly: GCF_963514095.1. Classification (NCBI taxonomy): domain Eukaryota; kingdom Metazoa; phylum Chordata; class Actinopteri; order Perciformes; family Triglidae; genus Eutrigla; species Eutrigla gurnardus. The sequence continues at coordinate 14,182,732 of NC_139917.1, forward strand.
TGTTTTTACCCCGATACGGCGTACTGTATTTTTTCGGGCGGGGTATTAAAAAATGAGGCCTGATCGACATTGTTACATGGCATAGAAAAACTTTACAGCGGTTGCGTCCTTGCCTTGGGTTCGGCTTAAGTCCGAGGTGAGCTTGTGAACAAAAAGGTGACCTTTGAGAGAGGTAGAGAGAGAGCAGCCCTCCCTCCAACATTTTCTGTCTTTAACTGTTTTTCTTTTAAATGATGGAAAAATCTGAAAACTGTCAGTCATCTTGACGGACTAGAGACTTTGGAGGGTTTCTGCTGCAGGAGGAGATCATGGCGAGGGATTCCCTCCCGCTGAGGCGAGTGCTTTCAGGGTTGGTAAATCCCACGTTTCGAGTCCAGTAAGTCTAGTTTGGCAGCAGAGTGCCGGTCCAAACTTCAGAACAACATTTAAATGGACATGCAAGTCATCTGTCTGACGATAATACAAAAAGAAAAACATTATTTATTGTGTAAAAACTATTAGATGATTGACTGTTCTAGGGGAATGCCTGATTCAAAGGTTTTGAACATTTGTGGTATTTCCACAACATTGTACCTCTATAGTTTGCACATCTTGCATATGGCTTTGCTTTTGTCCAGCTCTCCTCATACTTTTAAATTCAAAATGAGGTCAGACATCTGCCTTCAGGCCCGACGGTGCTTTCAGTGGAGCATTTTCTATCATGCTTTGCTTCACCCGTCTCTCACATGGACAGATCTTCAGGAATACAGGAAATGACATATTAAAAGGGGCTGCACGGTGGTGTAGTGGGTAGCACTGTCACCTCACAGCAAGAGGGTCCCGGGTTCGATCCCCGGGTCGGCCCCGGGTTCCTTCTGTGTGGAGTTTGCATGTTCTCCCCGTGTAAGCGTGGGTTCTCTCCGGGTTCTCCGGCTTCCTCCCACAGTCCAAAGACATGCAGGATGGGGATAGGTTCATTGATGACTCTAAATTGCCCATAGGTGTGAATGTGAGCATGAATGGTTGTCTGTCTCTACATGTCGGCCCTGTGATAGACTGGCGTCCTGTCCAGGGTGTACCCTGCCTTCACCCAATGACAGCTGGGATCGGCTCCAGCCCCCCCGTGACCCTGAATACAGGATAAGCGGTAGAAAATGGATGGATGGATGGACATATTAAAAGATCTATCCAAGAATTCTGTGACTCAAGATCACGTGTTTGAAACAAAGATCAACATGGATTGGAAAAACTATTTTTTAAACCCCTGGTGTGTTCTGAGACGTGAGCGGGGAGGAGCTCCTTGCGCTGCGGTGAGAAAGTAATTAACAGATATGTTCATAGACTATTACACAATACATATCCCGTCTGTTTGTATACAGGATACAACTATGCATAAAGTGAAAGATTGATTGTCTTCTGTTCCATTGCCACATATTGAATGTAACACGTCAGCGCTTCACCTAGACGTACACGCTGCCTGCTTACACCTTTTCTTTCACTCAAGCATCTTTTTAGCAGTTTACCAAGCTGATCTAGCGTTTGTGCTGTGCTGCCAGGCCTTGGGCTCTTCCTCTCTCTGGGAAAGTAAAATGGCATTACCTGTCAGCTCAGATGATAGGGCCCATCCTTTTCTCAGTAAATAAAAGATGTGCTGAAGCACAACAGGGGGGGGAAGCAAATTCTAAACGTTTTTTTCCAAATCTCTCATTCTTTGTTTCTGTCAGGTAACATTCAGCAGATTTGTCTACTGAGAAATGCATCACGTTTCAATGGAAGCGGCTTTAACAATCGCAACAATTTTTCCTTGTCAGAAGCAATCGCCTTACAGTCGACGTAGTGGAGTACAGTCGCTTCCCTGGGATTCGCAAATAATAATGTGATTTTAATGCTTTTCACTTCAAGCACAAGTTGAGTCGGAGTCACAGGCGAAGCGTGAAACACTTAACAATGTTGTGCAGTTACTAATTATAGCTTTTGGCTTGTTTTTGCAGTCTCAGAGTGCCTTAATTGTGCGCTGCCTTGTGTGCATGCATCTAACTATTCATGGGAGCGCGTACGTACGTGGGTGTGTGAGTGCCAACATGTTGTATTTGGCCCTGCTTACATGTGGGCGTGTTTGTCTCAATTTGCATTTTGAAACTTGCCTCTGGGAGATCAAGTTGAATTAATCCGTTTTGATTGATCGCTCCCATTTCCTTAATGGACCCGCTCAAGGCGCCATCGGTCTCCGTGGCTCCCGTCAAGCTATCAATCTGAGAAAAATGAAATGAGTCCGACTCTGCATCCTGTGGTCGGACGGTCTGGGAATACATGCAAACCTGTAGTCCATGCTCTAGATTATTTACACATACTGTACAAACCAGTGGTTGGGTCACACACAGGCCATGTACACACACCAATCCCTGCTCTCTCTCTCTCTCTCTCTCTCTCTCTCTCTCTCTCTCTCTCTCTCTCTCTCTCTCTCTCTCTCTCACTCACACACACACACACACACACACACACACATGCATGCTCACTACACCCACAAGCTTTTGAAGCAGCTGAGCTCAGACAGTTTAGCAAGTCGATGGAGAAAATTGCCCCGAGCCCCTTAGCACAGCTTTCTGCAAATAAAATCCATTGCTGTAGCTTTTCACATCTCGAGGAAAAAAATGTTAACAGCAATTAACCATACTTTACATCTACATTTAAATGCACCCAGCTGTAGAGCAGTTGGTGTATGTTATTCTGTGATCCCGTGAGATTATTTGCCCGTGTACATTATGCGTAAGCCACTCCCTGTCCATGACGCCCATCCTTTTATTCCTTTAAGGATACAGAAGCCTCTCTTTCAGTCTTCTCACGATGAATGTGTATGTGGTGCTGTCTCTGCTGGCATCTGCCATGTAACATCTGCGCTGAATGTCTTGTACAAGCAGTGAGGTGTCTGTTGCTGCCATGTTTCTACATGGTTTCTACAACATAAACTACAGTGTCTAGTTGTGATGGACCCATATTTCCAACCATTAGTTCGCCCCATGTCTTTCTCTCACTTAGGTCTTATTCCTTGTGTCCCGGTTTAGTAAAAAAAAAAAAAAACTGCTGTCAGAAGGCAGACCACTGCCTCTACCTTTTAAACTAAACGTCTGCTGTCTGCAGCTGAAGAAATCGATACCGTACCATCATTACCAAACCAATCAGTGTCACCGCTGTCAACGGCCAGACAAAATCTGTTTAGGTTAAGCTGCGTCGCGCGTGACCAAGCGGCCACGTGTCATCATTTGTTGGGCAAAGGTGGGGTGTGGAAACAATCAATGACTCTAACTGCTGTTCTGTCACACTTTAGCTACAGCTATTTCTCCTGTGCACAGAGCTTATGTTGTATCCAGCATTAAAGCCAAATCTACACCACAGAAAGAGAGTCACGGTGCTAGTTTATCACGGATCTATCGTGTATATGCCGGCCAATAAATAGTGCCACTATTGCAACATTTGTCCACCACAGACAGCTGGCAACTTGATGTTTCAACTGAAAAATGTACCACTTGGTAACTTGATCAGAATCCTGTAAAAAAAAAAAAAAAATCCAACGATAATTGGAAAGACATTACTATCCACTGATAAAAATATGTATTCAACTTTTTTTAAATTGGCAATGGTACAGGGCGTCTGATTCAGTATGCAACATCTTTTCAGCTGTTTGTGTCTACTGTCACCAACAGTTTTACTCGGAAGGTTTGGCAGTGCACTGGTTGTCAGCTATAGCATCATTAGTTTTTGTGTCCAACTGTATAAACCGTGAATTTTGTGTATTGTATTTGTATTGGTTTGAGCCAAAATAAAAATAACTGGTTGGGCTATACTGGATAGCGGGGAGGGAAAAGGCTAATTAACCACTTTGCTTTACTATACATTTAAAGACTGAAAAGCAGTGTTTCATTGGACTCTCTTGATGGAAGTTTTTCAAGTCTGTTGCACCTTCAACAAACAGTACTAACACACCCTGCAGCTCACATCTACACTGCAGCAAGGCGAGGAGTTAGGGGGGGGCACCGAAGTTAGAAATACAGGTTTCATTTTCATCTAGATTGTTGAGTGTAAGTTGAGTCATTTTGGACTTTTCCACCATAGAGATGTCAGCCTTCTGTCCAATATAATGGGACTAGATGCCACCTGGCTTGTGGGGCTCAAAGCGCCAAAAAAATACATTTTAAAACTCATCATCAATGTCTCTTTCCAGAAGCCATGACATGGTTACTCGAGACAATCCACAGACCTTGTTGAGAGCAGGTTCATGTATAACTAGTTCACTACAGGTAAGAAGATGATATATACTTTTGATTTTGAGGTGAGCTGTCCCCGTTGAGTCAGCAAAAGCATTTCAAATGATGGAAATGGAAATGTCTTTGACCAACCAGTCAGGCTGCTGTAAAGCAATGAGACCGAATTGCACAAAAGTAGGTCAGTCATTAATAGCACTCAAGCAAGCAGATTAACGGCTTTAAGGAAAACAAACTTTGCATACGATGCATATATTGGAGATCATACAAGTACATAGAATCTTATCAGTCTTGCCATAGAAAGAACTGGTAATACAAATATATATTCATGAGCCTTACATTCACGAACGTATGAACAACACAAACATACTTGGAACTGTCTAGTCGCTCTCATCAATATTTCATAAGAACAACATCCTCAGCACAGGGGAATTGTTAAATAATGAATTAGCAGTCCTGTGGGATTTAATTAGTGTGTTCTTTGTATGCATGGTTTGTGTGATTTGAGCACTGTGCGTGTGGCATGGTGTGTGCATGTTTCTACTGGGCCACCTGTAATATCTCAACAATCACGCACGTCTCATCTCTGCATCGGTATCAGCAGAATGAAACACAGAAGTGTCTGGAAACTAGGTAGCAGGTAGCTGGAAGATAATGCATGGCAGAGATTGCAGAGCCTCAGCTGCAAACAGAGGTTAATTGAAGCTGCCACGGCTGTCAGATTAGGGAGGGAGAGCGATCAGAGTCTGTGCTTTAGCATACATACACGCGTTGATTTGTGTGTGTGCGATGTGAAAAAACAAACGGGACGTTTTTTCAGACTTTTACACAATCAGACGTCTTCTTGCCTGCTGCAGATTACACAACAGAGCAGAGGACTACATTGGGATTGGAATCCTGCGGGACCCAGGACAAATCCCGCGGGAGTGGACGGTTTTAACTTTGCTGCCGGTTTAAAAAATTAAACTGCAGGTCCCAGGCTTTAGCTAACATTAACCAGAAGGATGGAGTGAAAAAAATAAGAAGATTAGAGCAGGTCATTAAAATACATAAGGAAAGGGATGCAAGTCTGAAGCCGTTTGGAGAGAGTAAAAAATCAACAGGTACAAATCTGGTACTTCTCAGAACATTTTAGACACAGATCCCGCACAATGCTTTTATTGATACTCTGTGTGAATGAAAATCTCATAGCCTAAGAAGTAGACCAACTATGCTCTTATTAAAGACTATAGGTCAGCTTCTCTACCATATGTAAACTTATTTACTATGTATTATTTCTTGAACTAACAGCACCTTATGTAAACAGTCTGTCATTGTGGAGGACAAAAGGTATTAATGAATTGCAAAACCAACATGTTGTTTTTATATTTATGAGTTCCATCCATCCATCCATCCATCGTCTACCGCTTATCCTGTATTCAGGGTCACGGGGGGGCTGGAGCCGATCCCAGCAATCATTGGGCGAAGGCAGGGTACACCCTGGACAGGACGCCAGTCTATCACAGGGCCATATTTATGAGTTGATTTTCCAAATATTTATCATCAGTCACTTTTCAAAATTAGATCAATTGCACAGCATTAATTTAAAAAGAAACTGCCACTTTCAAAGCTGGTGGCTGACCATTTGCTGACAAGAAATCAGGCATATGAAATACTTTTTTAATGGAGTCCGACAAAGTGCTCACTCCACATTAAATGCACCAGCGACTTTATAACCTTGCTTGCATATGTACTATTTTTGCCATAATAAGGTGGGAAATCATTCATGCATAAACTCAGTGAAAGTGTTTTGTTGTGTACTTTTGAGCTACTGGAGCTGCAGTTTCCTGAAAATTTAAACAATGCCCTTCATTTTTCTGCGTTACTTGTCCTGGGAGGGAAAAACATTTGCTGCTTAAAAATTCCATCAGCTACTGAAGGTTTGGGAGTTTGCACTCGCAAAAAGCATCGATGGCTGTTTCAGCAAAATGCCGTTGTTTATCCCTTTTTTATGAGCAGCATGGAAGCTGCTTGCACTCGTAACAAGACATATGCATGCCACAACACATTTCTTGGGATGTTGTGAAATCTTATTTTCCCAGTGTGAATGAATCAAACTCAGTATGACAACAATGAAACGTGCAGTCGACTCGTGTTTTCCTATAGTAGAGGCAACAACTGTGTGCCATTCGTTTTCTGTTTTGGCTCTCTAAAATGCAGGGCACAGTTTGTTGCCATTGGCTAAAAGCCTCCAGATAAACACCTTTTTGCACTGTACACCTAATCTGCCCTGAGCCCAGCTGTTCATTTCCACCGTAAACATTTGTACATCCCTAGTTTCCAACCCAGCCTCCCAGTATCACAAGGCCAGATGTCCATTCTGGCTCCAGGAGTGGTATGTCTTTCCTCTCACACGGTTTCACCAGTCCTTTGCTCCATTACCTGTGAGTCAGAGTAACTAACGGGATGAGTGAATGTGCCAGGGTGCTGAGGTGGGCCATTGAGCAAAAAAAGAAGAAAAAAAGAAAAGGCAGCAGCTTCTGCCAAAGCTCTCAGCACAGAGCAAAGCCCTGACAGATGCTAATTTATCTGCTGACGCCTGATTTAAAGAGACAAATATTTATAGGGAGAACCAGGGAGAGACTATTGGATAAGACTTTAAGAGAATAGTGAGTGAGTCGTGTCCAAAGGGAAAGCATGAAGTTGTGAATAGTGAGCCACTTTGGATTAAATCCAAATTAATTCCTGTAGTTACACCGACCTTAACCCTTTCTAGGAGTGCACTGATGCCGATGTCGGATATCAGGTCGATACTGATGTTCTAAAGATAGCACAATAAGTCACAGGTAGAGTTGTTCAATCAAAGCGTTTTTTTTTCACGAGGCCAGTGTATTTTTAAAATTCCTTGCAATGAAATTTATTACAAGTGGAAGAGAAGACAAATGGGGGGAAAGCATGGCACTAGGAAAAGGTCCCATTAACACCAATTTGACAAATCAGTATGTCTTCGTCATGATGACAGCAAATATGACACTGGCCTCTGTCATGTATCTTGTTTTTATAGTCTAGAACCATTGGATGACTGTTGAAATCCAATTGTTTTACTGTTGTCCTTCTCTTGCTCTTCCATCTTCCACCGTCCTTCCCTCAGGGCTGCAATGCAACCATGTTTCATTGTGATGCTGATTGAAAGGAGGCCTTCGGGTGATCTTGTGAAAGATAATGGAGGAGCAAAGCAGATCCAGTACATGCAATAACGGCCTAAGGCTTAGCTCACCATCTAATTATGATGCATGTATTTGCTCCTTACTAAGACTTTGATATTACAGTGTTTTTCAAGTCAAATGAAGTCCAAAGACATTGACTTCAATGGCAGTCAAATGTGGCCATTTTCATTGTTGTGACATCTATTGCTTTGCTTGTGCACATAGACCGTATATAAGAAATGGGCGGAGTCATCAGGTCTCTGGAATGCCGCTTCGAATCTTCGAAATAGGCATTCTGGCTGTCGCCATCTTGGGTTTTGCAGTGACAACCGAATGCAGAATTAGCCATCTATTTGTAACACGAAGGGTTAAAATTAATTTATTCATCATATTCATTTCATAAGCTGAAAACACTGTGAAAGGGTTAAAGTTCTAGGACAAAAACACAGACAACACCCTGATCACCGTGGCAGCATCACATCAATCAGAAGGTAGCCACGCCCTAAAGCATACCCTGCTTTCTGGTCTATTTGACTCTAAATGAGAACATTATTTACTCAATGAACATCATGCTGCTTGAGGATAGCGATTGAGACCATAAACTCATGTTTACAGTGTTTACTGAGGTAATAATCAAGTGAGAAGTAGTCATTTTTTCTCACATAAATGCACAATGCAAGCATCTCAATAAACCTGAAAAGATGTAGTTTGGAAAATTGAGGAAATAGAATAATGTAAATCTAACATAACATTGGTTGTTAGTTATTCAGCTGAAAAAAAGGCATCAATCATTGACCCTGTAAAGATCACGACAACTTAAACCTAATCTGATGGAATATTAATCACTGAACTGGAGTTGTAATTAAGACTGTCTTCTTTTGTCCTAATGGTGCAGGAAGTACCAGTATGTACTCATGCTGCATCTGAGTTACAGTAATTACTTAGTTAGTCTCCGTCTTATCACTAGTTTGCATTGACATCCAAGTTGTAATTACGATATTTGACCTAATAACAATTGACTTCCTGTGACATGACCTTCCCATGATGTGGATATTTACCCAGTGAGTGACCACACTCTCCATTAGGGCAGGCACATCCCTGCATTGTTATTCTCTTTTTTTCTACCCCTTCTTTCCAGGAAATCCCTGTGAGACTAAACCTCGCATTTGGCCGACTCACACACCGTAGCAGAATACACACACTCACACAGAGTGGAGTGGAAAAGGTCACGTCACACATATTCCCCATCTAAATTCTATTTGTATACCCCCCCAATCTAACACGCACACACACACACACGCACACTCTAAACACACTCGATGTCTGCCAGTCTGGGTGTAGAACACAACGCTCCGTCACACTAACACACATTGACGTGGTTGTGGTGAAAGGAGCCCTGTGGCTGTGTGTCTGTACGCTCCCGACAGCAGAGTGCTGAAGTCGTGAAAGTCAACAGAGGAATTCTTCCTGAGAGAGAGAGAGCGACTGCAGTAGGTGGTGGAAATGGTAATGAGGGCCACGTCTGTCAAGCTGGTCGGGAGGGTGCACGAAGACGGGTGTGCTTATATGTTGTCATATGGTGCGTGCGTGGGTTGGCAATCCTCAGGGAGGACGGAAATGTCACCGTTCGGTTCGGCAGATAAACACATTGCATTGTTCACGTGTAATTCCAAGAAGAATGAAAGAGTTTCTACCTCATAAAGAAACCCATCATTTTGTATTCCGTTTTTTAAATCGTGGTTTGGAACAGCAATTGCGTCTTCGCTATCGGCCCATTTCATCACAATTTCATCAAGAAAACATTGCACTGCACTTGTCAACAGATTAGCCTTTTTTTTGTTCGGCTTGTGTTTGTATGCGATTTGGTCTCTATTCAAATATTGTTTTTTATTTGTCCGTCTCAAGTGCTTGAGTGTGAGTCGGCGAGCTCCTTGGTGCCAGTTTTTCATTTTCTGTCATCATGAGGTAAACTATGATGAATCAAGGAAATAAGGGTGATAGAGAATAGAAGAGGAATAATAAGTGGGACGTTGCAGATAGATGAAGGGTGGAACATTTTAAGAAGAGAGAGAGAGATCTTGTCCACTTTGAATGTGACCTTCCAAACAGAAAGTGTAAATCAAATAACAACAGCAGCTCACAGAGGCTTTATGTACACAAACCAAATTTAGGAAGGATGAGGTTTGAATTGAACTGTTGAGACACAAAGAGCTAGATTACAGCCATAGACTGCCCCTTCTCAATCACTTCGAAACAGAGAAGCACTCAAAAGAGAAGTGACAGAAAGTGTCAGCATTAATAGGCATTCTAGCTGTCTGTCTGTCTCCGTGTCTTTTAATATCTTCTCATCTATCCCATCTCCCTTCATGGAATCCAATTTGCCTTGACATTGCTGGATAAATGGTGAGAAAATGTCAAACCAGATGAACAATAAATATTTCAAAAGCTCAACCGCGATGGGGAATTAAGATGGAGCAAAGCGGCTTCTTTTGCCTCACCAGCTAATTGTATTCTATTCAGTAGCGTACAGAATAGCTTATTGATCATCCCCATCATATGGGGTCTTACATCTTATTTAATTGTCTTGTAGATAATTGGCATTCATTGTGTTTACTTTTTTGCCAGCACAATATTTCACTTCCTTCATGCATCATTTGCTGCATTTCTATTTGCCTAAACCCTGCTCCCACTGTGTACGTCCATTCTCATTGTGCAGTTAAAGGAGAGAAAAAACAAAAACACATCCCACTCTTTTCTGTCTGAACTCAGTCCTGCCGTTCTTTAGCTAATGAACAGTAGAGCTCCTGCGCCATAATAATTAAACTGCATGTAATTTGTAGTAATTGAATGTGGATATGGAGATGAACTGGAGATTGGAGTGGTAGCGGAGCATTAAGCACTGTCTGTCTGTCGGCATTGTTTCCTCTACTATAGACAAGGGGAAGGGTGAAGAAGTGGGTGACGGAGTAAGAACGGGGGTTGAGGAGGAGAAGAGAGAGAAGGGGGACGATGGAGGGAGAAGTGAGGAAGAGACGCACAGTTCAGTTTCAGGGCTTTTGAACTCGCCTCTCTTTAACACAAAGAGCCAGGAGAGACTGCAGTGATGACTTTGTGTCAAACGCAGTGAATGATGAGAACCATGACAGCACACATAGTGGTAGTTTTACTGGTTGCATTTTTCAAGCCACAGCTGGAAGCCGTGCATTCAGGTTATACCTACTGGGATGGAGTATCTCAAACAAAACATGAATGAACCCACAGAGTTATTGAGCACGGAAACATCTCCATAATGCATCTTGTGATATCACCAAGTCTCGGCTTTCCAGCCCAGAGTAAGTTTTCTTTTTTTTTTTCAGATATTAACTTTAACGTGTGAAATAATGTCACAGTTTTAGTTATGCGGGTGGATTTGAGTATTTCCATAGCTTTCACTACTGTTTGCCACTTAGGGCCCTAGTTTCGTGGCACAGCGCAGGGCGGCGCAAGGTGGCGGAGCCTATACGCACGCAGCGGCGCTGCTTCTGTCATCGGGTTGTCAAGTGACGAAACTTGCACTGCACCTCGCCTGGCTCATTAAAGGTGAGGAGAGGAGCTCATTTGATTGGTGAAGATCTGAATCGGCTGTGTTTATCCCAGTCCACGCCTCGTCTCCTCCTCGTCTTCCACTCACGCCTTCTTCTCCTCCCTCTTTCCCACTTGCATGGGTGGGATTGATGGGAGGCTTGCCTGCGCTAGCCTGCGCGGTGCACGAAACTTGCAAAGTCCAGGCGGACACACCCCGTCGGCGTGGCGCAGGTGCGCTGCACCCCGACTGCGCCTGGTCTACGAAACTAGGGCCCTCAGTGTTTTGTTTTCAGGCTCCTTTGACAAAATGACATCGGTCTCCAGTTAATTTAGCTGTGTCAACTCATATCCGGAAGGTCCTCTGGCTGGCATTCATCAAACCACAAATGATTTTCTTCTCATGAATATGCAAACCTCTATCCTGTTCTGGCACTCACAATACCTCCCGACACAGATGTGCGTGTTACCACGCTCAATTAAGAGGCGGTTGAATACAGATGCTCTCGTGTGGCGTGCCGTCCGTCCACATTACGGATGCTTCGACAGGTATCGGTGACAATGGACTGATCTGGTATCGGATAACATTATTTCAGTCAGTAACAATTAAGTACATGCATATGCAATTATTCATTACACACAGTGAGGACAGTAATTATTAAGTAAAGCTTGACGTTACCCAGAGCCCAGGTATCAGGACTGAAAAAGCCGGATCATTGCATCCCTAATCCACACACGCACACACCCACACAAATGATTGGCTGACTCACCGTAGGAAGGATTATAGTTCAGAGCTGTCTCACACACCCACCACATGTCAAATGATAGAGAGTTTGCTTCAAGACGTTTCATTTTCACAGAGAGAGCCCGATCATGCTTGATACATTCAGACAGGGAAATATTTTCAAAGCCCCATAACTCCGCTGCAGGTGAATACTCATTCCTCTCTTCTTTCAGCTGAGTTTTTCCAAATCAGATTTCATCATTTTGAAAATGTTTTTTTTTGTATGGGATCATGCCATTCATGATTTGTAGTTCTAGGCCGTCAATATTAAATTGTTCCGTACGCTTGGGTTTTGCTAATCCAAAAACACCTCACGAACACAAGCACACACACACACACACACACACGCACACAAACACATGCACACACATGCTGTGATACTATGGTGGATATATGGCCTTCATTTGTGCAGTGTAATTCAGTTTAATTCGATAAGCCTTGCAAAAAAAGCAGAGCAAAACCCCGACCACTCACCCGGCTGTAGAGTGCCCTCTCTGTGACCTCTGTTCTTTTTACAAACATAATCACACACACACACACACACTCTCACACAAACGCCTCCAGGCACAATCGCTCATCACACTTTTTTTATGGAAGGAACCCTACTGCTTTAAAGCCTTTTTGTTGCCCTACATTCAACCATAATGGAGAAATCCATTGTATCCCCCCTGCACACATACAGGCCTCTTTCACACCTAGTTCCTGGTAAATTACTGGGGTAAGCTTTCAGGCGCCGCCAGTGATTTTCCCAACGACGGTTGAGTGATCGTTTTTATTTTTATTTTACCCATTCGTGGTTACTCGAGATCGCCGATGGGGCATGGGGCCTGATAAAGCTTTAAAATAATGGAAACTGTATCATATCCATAACTAGAGCTGTGCGGCATAGTTTGAAGATTTAGTCCTAATGTTGACATTTGAATTATTATTTTTAAATAATAATAATTTACAGATATCCTCTTTGTCACTGTCTCTCTCAAACACGCACACAGCGAGCAGCGCGGCACTCAGTCCAAAAGTCAACATTTAATGAAAAAAAGATAGATGTAATTATTTCCAAATTTCACAACATTTTTTATCTCATATAATATTGTGCTTCAATCCGGAGAGTAGCGGTAGAGTTCTCTGCTCCTATTCACACATGACCCCACGCAGGAAATGTCGCTGAACATTTCAAGGATGGACTGCATGTCTATAGACTATAGACTCACTTCCATATTGTAAATACACCCCTGCCGGTGCTGTCTGCTTTAGTGTTGCACCCTCCTGTGCTGAGATATGAAATGTCTTCTTTTTTTATGGTGCAGTTGACACAAGAAATATTATTCCCAGCCTTGGTGAAATTTCATTTTTCTAAGTGACATGAAAAAGGAATTTGACGAGGGGAAGTCATCGCTATTTTCTATTAAGTTATCCTTGCTGTCATTCCCCTTACAATAAATTCAAGCAGGCAGACACGCTGATGCTTTTTCATAAACTCATTTTCCAATCACATGCACACATAGTGTAAACAGGATTCAGGGGGGTGCTCGAACACAAAGGCTTTATTAATGCTGCATCCAGCGCAGTTCTCCCTCCATGTAAAACGCACCGAGGCTACGTTCAGGCTGCTCTCACTCAGCTTTCGTACTAAAAAGTACGAAAAGTAAAGCAGGATATTTTCATATGATTTCCTACGTGTTACACAGAGCCGTAGTCACGTAAACGATGCACTTTATGCTGGTAGTTAGATTAGGTTAGTTAGTTTAGCTCATGAGGTAGAGGGGGTTAGCCGGCGACCGCAAGATTGCTGGTTCGATCCCAGGCTCCTCCAATTCTAACCCTAACCTTAACCTTAACCTTTACCCTAACCAACAAACGAAAGATCATATACGTTCACTGAAGGATTAATATGAGAACAAAATGCATATTTTTCGCTAGGAATGTCATCAAAACGTACTTTAATGCCAAAACAGCTTTAAAATGCTGCATTATGCTGCATTTTCCACTATGAATGAAAGGAATGGAAGCCATTTTTCACTGCAGGGAATCGCGCATGCGCACTGGCGTCATTTTGATATTCGTAGGATAAAACACGAAAAAATTGTACATAACTTTTCGTACGTTTCCATACAAAAATTCATGAGAATACGTTGCTACGTTACATCACCAAAAAACTTGACAGAGAACAATGATGCCAGAACAATATCATGCTTTAAAGGTGCAATGTGTAGGCTTTTCGTTTAAAACATTATGTTGCATAAATATCTACCGAAATGAGCATGCTAACTGTTAGCCTCAGTCGTCCTGTTGTATATTACCACTTGTACCTCGAGAGGCGATAGTCAGTCACTGTAACATCCAGTCTGCTCTCAGTCCAGCATGAGAGCACGTAGAGCTGCACCAAGGGCTCGTCAATTGGAGTAGGATCGTTAAAAGTTCGCCTCACAGCGAGAGGGTCCCGGGTTCGATTCCCGGATCCAGTTCGGGTTCCTTCTCTGTGGAGTTTGCATGTTCTCCCCGTGTAAGCGTGGGTTCTCTCCGGGTTCTCCGGCTTCCTCCCACAGTCCAAAGACATGCAGGATGGGGATAGGTTCATTGATGACTCTAAATTGCCCGTAGGTGTGAATGTGAGAGTGAATGGTTGTTTGTCTCTACATGTCGGCCCTGTGATAGACTGGCGTCCTGTCCAGGGTGTACCCTGCCTTCGCCCAATGACAGCTGGGATCGGCTCCAGCCCCCCCGCGACCCTGAATACAGGATAAAGCGGTAGACAATGGATGGATGGATTCTGCTGTGTTTTTTTTTTTTGTCAAGGTCCCCTTAAAGATAAGATAATATACCAATATGGAGGAATTTGGTCTATTTTTTGCACTTCTACAGTCTAATCTGAAAGAACAACACAAGATAATTCTATTAGAACAACATTTATTAAACATATTTGCACACATGCTAAGAATTATAGATGCGTTGGATTAGAACTTCATCACTAAACTATTATCGACTATTAAGTAAAATATAACTTTTAAAACTTTATGATTGCATGGCAGAGTGCAAGGTTCCCTCTTTGAGAATCAGCGGTCAGTGTGTGCAAAATACACACACACACACACACACACGTACAGCCTCCCTCTCAGTTTTCAGTAGTCCGTTTAGAGACACTAACAAGGATTCTGTTCACGCTTCATGCATTTCAGTCCTCAGGAGAAATATGATGTGCCGTGACACTAAATATTCAGTCCAATATGGTGGCTAAAGAAGGGCACTGTGTGTGTGTGTGTGTGTGTGTGTGTGTGTGTGTGTGTGTGTGTGTGTGTGTGTGTGTGTGTGTGTGTGTGTGTGTGTGTGTGTGTGTGTGTGTGTGTGTGTGCGTGTATTGTATTGTATTGTGTGTGTGTTTACTGTGTTGTGTTGATTTATTCAACCCCGTGCCAGTGGGGGAAGCCAAACATGGCATGAAATAGTATGCTGTCAGCTTTGTCCTGTTAGCGCACTGCGTTGACTCCCATTGAATCTTAAGTCTGCATTTATCTTACACAAACACAAACAGGTAGTCACTCAATCGGTAGAGGTACGGTAGAGGTACTGCTGGAGTCGTGACTGGAGGCTAAAAAAAAACAAACACTTTTGTTTCATCTCTTGAGATAATTATTCATGCAAAGTAAATAACTTGCAGCACTATTAAATTCAGCAGTCAATATTTGGTTGTTTTGGGCTCAGTTAAGGAGTCTTTCCTACCTATTTTAAATCTGACATAACGTTCAGCATAGTTGGATCTGAAGGCTAGTGACACATCAGTCAGTTTTTACTGAAAAATGCATGTGGTCCTACTTTGCCATATTCACAAATATGTTTGACTACAACACACTTTTCTCTCCATCAGTCTGTTAATTGGCACCTTTGGCAGGATTCTTCTGCAAATGTGGCATTTTAGTCCTTGAGGCAACCATCGCCATTAACAGCTGATCCAAGTCACACTTTAAATTGGATTTCAGCAGGGACCTTAATATAACTTAAGCTTGGATGTGCTGTAGTTCACGTGAACTAGCCGTCTCGTTCACAAGTAATGGGATATTTATCATTATTATGATCACATTTGCAATTGTAATTTTCCAAAAGTACTTTAAAATGTTTATTCATAGAAGCTGAATGAGATTTTGCTGGGTTGAACGGAGGGTAAAAGCTAGGATATCCCCATTGGCTCTTAATCAGGACGTTTTTTCTAACGTAGGGAAAATACGATCAGTGCCGTCGGCATTAACCGTAGTAGAGGCAGACTTTAAAACCTGTTTTTCATCAGGCAACTCTCATCTGGCTTTTTCTCCCATATACTGTCAGTTTCACTTCTTGCCTGTTGCATTACCAGATATGCTTCAGGGAAGTTAAGCATATGAAACCTACATTCCCAGAGGTCCTTGCTTCGTAGCATTTAAGTAAACAGGTCCTGCAGGTCAGAAACCGGCTTAATTTTACCTTCGGCTCCTTTGTGTTCGGTAGATTTTGTTGCTTCTGGACCAGTAACGTATCTAGAAGCTATTGTGCTCCATTTAATTGACATTGCAATGGCGAGCAATGGAATGAATTTGGCAAAATTCAAGCTGATTTTTTGACATGCAAGATTATTGTGCTGAGCAGTCAGAACTGGTCAATATCACTGAAACAATGGGCACACTCCTGTTACAGCGATGAACCAATGAGAGCTGTGGTGTTTACGTCCTTATTATCGATGATCGGTGAAAGACCAATCAGAATGAGTGTAAAGACACAATGACTCTGCAGACACTTATTGGCTCTTACTCTTGATTCTTGTGCAGGTTCTTTGTTCATCCTTATCTCGTAACGTCTTTTATTACATATATTGATATGCGTATTTCTGTTATCAGTTTTTTCCAGGTGCTATTTTGTCTGAAATACCAATGTCATGCACTTCCTTGTTTTTGACTCCTCTGCCCTTTGAGATCGAGCGAGTCTAACCATCTCATCAGTTGTTTATCTTCCCTCGGTTCGTGTCCATTACATACAGTATCTGTGGGCACAGTGTCCTTCACTTGCAGGCACATTACACCAGTGTGATCTGAATTGTGAGGGAAGATCATTTTCTATGTAATGGTATCATTTAAGCAAGCTATTGAGAATATTGGCACTTGTCCTTTAAATTGGCATTTGGTCACCACAGTCAAGCACATTAAAGCGATTTCTTTTCATCTTTCATCAAGGTTAACAATGAAATTGCGACAAGGATCAGCTTTTCAAAGGCAGACCTCATTTGTTATGGCTGGTTATTTCCCATCCATTCGGGTTCAACCTCTGCGGTCACACTTTTAACACAGAGATCCATCAATAAACAAAAAGTCACAGAGAACGATAAACCTTGTTATATGTTGCTAAACAGCGATGATGGATTTTGTAGGCGGAGCTGAACTTCTGGCAGAAAGTGACTATTCTGTACTAGAGCAGTATGCATTTTCCGATTCCGGGCTGTCTTACATTACTAAGCTAACAATGAGCAAGAGGCTGAGTTTCCTGATCCGTCCTCACTGTACAGATCCAACCAAATGGCGGGAGTCACAGTGACGACATCTTCATATATCTATAAAACCTATGGCATATAAATCTCTCTCTTACATTTTGGGCTTAGCTGTGCTCAGTCATAGTGTTACAATATTACCTATTACCTCAGCTAGCTAAAGTGTTTACATAGTAATTCTGCTAACACACTAATGTTGCTATGGTTGATCTGTGGTGTTTGCTATTATAATATACTTTGTGAGAATACCAGCTTTGTGGTTGACTCTGTCATTCATTTGTCATTATTATCTACACCATTGACATTTGATCAGTCCAGTTAATGGCTTGCAACCATGCATGTCTGTGTTTTGCTTGAAAGGGTGTCTTCGACGACGGTGTTCTATAAACATTTAGATATGAAGATATGGTCGGTTTCAGTTAGTTTCAACAAGCCACCACAATGTGCGCACACAAATGGAGTGGCGTGAATTTGACCTTCCCTCCAGATTGGTTTATTAGCCCCCTGACTCCAAATTATGTCTGATACATTGGACCATTGGAACATATGAGATATCTATTCATTCACTTTTTGGATCCCTTGGGTCCCATTTTCCCCCTCTGCTACACTGCTGAACATCACAGCCGGCTGTAATCTATCAGCAAGGGTATTGTATTATTACTTTTTTTTTCATTCCATGTCTTATATTTATTAAGAGCTAAGTATAAGGGGGATTCACCCATATTAAACAGTACCCAACTACCAAATTAAACATGATCTTAGCAAAACAAACAAACGGTATTTCATCTAAATGCTTTTTAGAGGCTTTGCCAAGACATTAATGGCTGAAACACTGAATACATTTGTGCAACGGTAATAATGCATTTTACTTTTTGCTTTAATTTGCTTGTCCCTTACCATGGATATTATCCATTATTAGCCAATCACAAAGATGTTGCCAGAGCGACCCACCGGCACACTCAGCGAGCCATCACAGACAAAGGACATGACACTGCTTGTCTGAGACGCATACATCTATCGCTGAGGAGATAAGTCACTGAACTTAAGATTCAGCTGTTGGAGGAGATCGAGGCAGACAATGACCTTGCACCGGAGCTGTTAGGCACCAGAGCCCATCGGCTATAATTGCCTGTCAAGCAGCAGACATGGGGTTTGACAGAGTGGTCGGACAGCGTTATCCAGATGTTTGAAGTTACAATGTGGGCCCTAGGAAGTCTTTTAGGAGAGGTATTCTGACCTGTGTTTACCTGATGTCCCAAAGTGTTTACTGAACATTACTGTGTGGTAACTGAATGACTTTGTGTGTGACAGTGTTTGTATTTATCAAATACTTGGATTAAACTTGCATCTACAGTGAACGCACTAAAATGTCTATTACCAAAACAGATTATCAAGAATTCCCTGCCTTGTGAACTTGCACTCATTTGGCTTAGTTAACATATGGCAACATCAATTTGCCAACTTAACCCTTGCAAGCTAATCATGTTTACCTGATGGGTAACCAGAGAGTGGGTGCTATGCTGTCATCGCCGTAGGACCACGGTGCAGAGCGGCAGCCATGAACTTTATGCACACTCTCATGCAGTAAAATAAGAGCTGTTATGCGTTTCTCCTGTCCGCACATCCAACAGATGGCAGCCTTAGAATTATGCAGAGCACAGTAGCAATATAAACGATAATTCTAGTGAATAAAAACGATGGTTTTATATAGAGATATTAAGATAGGTCACTCTGGTGCTGTAAAGGGCAAGCACCTCTTACTTATCTGCTTTGTGCTTTTATACAATCTGTGTCCTGCAGGTTGGATGGGAAAAAAAAGAATAAATTGCCTACTACTCATGTTAAAAAGGACTCTAGCTCAGAGAAAGTAGCTATTCACCACAATTTTTTTGTCCCTGTCATTCTCACCAACCGATTGTTGTATTATACAAGATTCACCTTTTTGCTTTTTTTTCTCTAGCAGTTAAAAATGATGAGTTAGGCGTGTGTAGTGGAGATCAGTTCTGCAAGAAGATTAAATGAGAAAGCTTTCCATCTGTGTCGCCACCTTTCAGCCACCTTCCTCATTCTGGGCCATTATAACTGAATCCACAGACACTTTGACCCCGGTGACGACGTCGCCATAATTATCCTAATGAGGTCTTTCACACCTTTTATCTTGTCAGAGTTATATTCTACCTGTCTGTCACTGGAGCTGCATCTGTGTGTCCGTGCATATCTAACACTCACTTTTCAATTCTGATGGTCAATGATATATTCATCTGTCTCCACACACACACACACACACACACACACACACACACACACACACACACACAGGAAACCGTCCACAGAAAGGAGCTGTAGCTGCTGGGAAAAAGAAAGAAATTGGCCATACAGACAGAAAAATAGGCAAGAAAAAAAAGGGCCTCCGCGTAATTAGTTCCTGGCTTTTCATAGCTCATAGTCTTGGTGAAAGATATCCTCATATGAAAGGGTATCAAAGGATATAAAGGTAAGCACGTATTCAGCCATCTCACTCCAGAGTGTGCAGTCTGGCCTGAACAAAAGACAAGAGATCAGAATACAGCACTGGGCAAAGAGCACCGCTGTCAGCAGAGGAAATGAGAGATCAAGCAATAGATGTACGGGTTAAAGACTGAGATAATCACAATGTTGGCTTGTTGACTTTAAGATGAGGAATTACACAGAAGAGCTGCTCTCACAAGGTCAAAGTGATGTTATGGTTGTCTGTCAAGTACACAGAAATTATCATTGTTTTAGAGACTGTCTACATGACACGCATTGGGTGTTCAATGTACAATATACACGAACCCACACGGTGACAGTGATTCTTGATGCACTAATCTCTGAAACCATTAACACTTGTTCTCAATGTATTAAACCAAGTGTGCCAAACTGAATGCATGTTCTCTGCTTTAAACACAGTTTTTTTGCAAAACTGACTGCTTTATGCTCAGTTTGTAATTTAACGACACACTTCTCACAAAACTGTAAACATTGTTCTCCACTTTCCTACGCTATTTTGCCATTTGCCTTCCCAAAGACACACGTGAAAACACTTTTGGATAATGAGTTCACTTCACAAATCAGAGCATGAGCACTATAAATATTCCACAGGTAAACATTTGTTTTTTTCTACTGCACTTTTTTTGTTTAAGGAGTGTTTGAGAAAACAAAGACCTTTCCCCCTTATTTGTGTTGATAGAATTTGCACATTTGGATGCCTGAGCATTTTTTATTTATTTATACTGTCAGTGTGCAGTTTTGTGTGCTTATTTAAATGGTCTACTGTTTTGATGCAAAAACACAGTTTTCTTAAAGAGTTGTGAAAGACTGGTTTGCTTTTGCAAGGGATGTACTGTATACTGTTTTTAACATTGATAACATCCAGCTACTAGATTTCACACTCGCACTCCCCCCTTCCATTGAATACACGTCACACGTGTTGCCAGTGTTCGTGTTAGCTAAAAGCTAGCTTTAACGATATCTTACCGGTCAAGAAGAAAAGTAGTCAGCTCGGCGTGGCTTTTCAGTCCTTGAAACTCCTTCAGCTCCGACGATCAAACACTGAACCAATGTTCACTCTGGTCTTGCTCCTCCTTTTGTCACTTAGCACTTGGGACTGGTACCGAAATGCCACCCGCTTACCGTCAAACTCAGCCATTATTCCTACTAACTGGCAACCCCAAAGACTCTTGACCTCTGACTACGCACAGATACCAGGTGATACCAACGTCGTTATTCTATTGGCTCACAAGCCTTGCTAGAAGCTGCAGCCAACGATTTTTCACAAGAAGTGATGCTTTTGATTCTGCACCTTTCTAAAAGCTCTGTGGATGTTTTTTTTTTTTTTAATTATTCGTTTACATAAAAATATGATCAATATGACCTTAAAGAGTTTCATAAATATAACTTATAGATTCAGAGGTAGTCCCAAAGCAATCAGAAAAAAATGTAAAAACACAAATTTCCAAGTATGAGTCAACAAGAGTGTTTTTGTAACACCATCTCCGATATTCTTCTCAAACAACAGAAACATACTACGAAATTGACGACAACCCAACCAGAGGGAATATTGAGAAATTACAGCCTGACCCAGCTGGCTTATTTCATTTTAGAGGAATGGCCCATTATCTATTCAGAAAATGTCTCGAGCTAGCTGCACATGGGTAGTGAATACAGAAGTAAGGTAGATTGTAAGTGTTTTACCACAAATCAAATTGAGGACCTTTTCATTGTTTGGCACAAAACAGAAGGGACTTTGCTTTGGATCTATATCAGTGAAGTGCATAGAGACAGTTCTCCAAAACAAGGTCACGGCCAAAATCAACAACAGCATGGCGAGCCAAAATAGCTGCTGGCTTTGTGATTAATATGTTCTGCAAGTTTGCTATGCACTCTGTCCGGCTTTTCACTCATGTCCCGTTCTCTCCTTCCATGTCTGCGTCTCCGCTCAGTGCTGGGAGGCGTGGAGTCTCGCGGCGTGCTGAGGAAGATTAGTGACATGCTGGAGGTGATTCTGAAGAGGATGGACAGCCTGTCCAAACTGGACAACACCTCCACCACCGACGCACGGCGCCTGGATGAACTCAGCTCTGCTATCAACAGGTACGCCGGCTTCATTTTTACATTTTGATTCTGTGTCTGACTGCTTCTGGTTATTAGCTAAATTACTTTTATATCCCGAGATATAACTGGTTGTAGTAAGACTTGCACCCAGCAGAGGTGAGGAAATTATTTATTGTCAAAATAATACTTTTTTTCACAGAAAACATTGAAAACATTACTCTGAACTGAGTAAGTAAGTTAGTCTTCATCTGTTAACACAAACAACATTGCAAATATCTGTTGTGATATTGAAGAGATAGGGCAATCTTTTTGCAATATTTGGCAATATTTCAAACTTGTCATAATGTATGGCATGTGCACAACTAACATTTAAAAAATATTTTTTTCACCTCAACAGTCTCATCTTAATGACACACCAGGGGCATATTTTCCTCGATTAAATTGCCTGTTAACACATTTCTTCAAACTATTTTTGTCATGAGTATACAAATATTATGTGGCGAAATAGCAGCCTTTGAGTTTGATTTTTTTTCTGTGTTTTTGCACCGTGACGAACCGGGTCGCACACCGGATCCACTCCTTTCATTCTTCATTTTCACATTAAAAGACCTAGACCTATAATATTCACTGAGAGTATTTAGCATTTCTGTGCTGGTTAACTCAATTTAAAGAGATAAGTGACTGAAGAAAAGATTTAGATTTTTTTATGAGATGATTGATGTGAAAATAAAGCATTGACAGAAAATCTTCAGTGCTTAGAATCTAAGGGGTGATTTATAATTGAGGGGTTAGACTTACTGCCGTTAATGGATTTTTTTTTTTTTCATGATTTGCCTATTTTTCAATAGTCACACAATACGTATTCTGGATGTATGAAGGGGTGGGAGGGGGGTTACGTTTTATTGAATGGGTTATTTAGGTTGTTAACAAAGTAACATTAATTACCTGTATCATAAACCTGGTGAACAGTTTTGAATATAATCAATTCACTTCATCATCAAGGTTTAAATTGCTGGAGTCAAATTGACCCAGCGGATAACAGATGTTTAAAAAAAGAGGGTAACGGGAGGGTTAAGCAAAACTGTAGTATTTAGTATTAATGATACAACATGCATACTTGGGCAGTAACAGTGTAAGCAAGGCTCTGTCTTGTCATATATGGAGAAATATAATATAGAGATAGAGATACAGCTTTTATAATACGGTGTCAGGAGTGCTTTGGTCAGCTCAGGAAAATAGAGAGAGCAGCTGGTAGAGTTGTGTAAGATTACTCATTCTTTATGTCATCCTATGAAAAACTACAATGCCACCATTATATTAAAGATGTATTCCTGATTGTCATTCATACTGCGCAGCACCTCTCTGTTTCTACTGTAGTCATGTCTTCTATCTCCCCTTCTTTTTACTCCTCACTTTATTGTATTTCGCTCTGATCTTCACTCTCATTTTTTCCCCTCTTATGGCCGCTTGTGGAAATTGCTGCCTATTACCTTAAAATCGCTACTGCAAACAGACAAGCCTCGTATGACCTTGCTGCTTTCACTTTTATCAAACAACTCCTCTCATTGCCCCGCTCGTACCATAACATCCAATTTGTCTTCTTCTATCTACGCTCACTCCGTTCTTACTTCATTTTCTCCACTTTCATTTCCAAACAGCCTGACTATACGCAGTGCAAGAGGGGTGATGTGATACACACTGACAGACATCCCCTCCACTTCTTCCAACCCTGTTTAATGATCCCCGATAAGCGCTCAGGCTCAGATCTGCACCGAGGCACTAGAGCGGAAGGATGGGACGATTAATATGGCCTGGCGTTGGTGTTAACTGCAATCAATGTCTAGTAATGGGCTGTTTAATGTGAGAAAAGCTGCTCGGCTCTTAGGGCACGACTGGGGAGAAGTGTCATGTTTAAGGTGTCTTTTGTCACCGACTCTAAGTTGCATATACACGTGTGTTACTGTAGCAGAAATCAATATCTAGTTATTGCTTTGAAGGGGGTAGTTTGGGTGGATTCAGGACTATGGTCAGGGTGTAATTAGGGTCAAACACAAGAGCTGAAATCAATGTTGTGTGACTACCATGTTTTATATATGGTTAATGAACCGTTCTCCCCCAGGGACTAGACTTCCTGTCAGCCTACCTACAACTTTGATAAATGACAGACAGATGTAATGCAGTGTCTCTTAAAATTAGTTGAAAATCTAGTAACAAGCAGACTGGGTTAGACTACTAGGGCTGTAGCTATCCAATATTTTTGGAATCGAGTATTCTACCGATGATCCCATCGATTAATGGAGTAATCAGGTAAAAAATAATTTTGCATTATTAAACAACAATATCAAATAATGCAAAATGGAAATGACAGGCCTGTTAAATAGAGCAAGCAATTGGCTTTTATTCCTAAAAAATACATACAGGTATTTATTCCAACTCCAACACGTAGCTCCAAAACTACTCCAAAACTGTGTGCGTGCACGCGTGTGTGTGTGTGTGTGTGTGTGTATGTGTGTGTGTGTGTGTGTGTGTGTGTGAGAGAGTGAAAAAGAGTTATTTGCAATTTAACACAATTAGTTTCCACATCTTAACATGATAAGTAGTTATACCGACAACAGGCTACAGCCGACGTATGGTAGTTGTACCCTACCATCGCTAGTTAGAACGTATGGCATACGTTCATTACCAAAGTTGATGTTGTGTGGTAGTTAGAGATGGGAATCTCCGTGGTTACGACTTTGAAGTATTCATTGCCTTTTGGATTAGATGTCAATTGACAGTGTTTTGCATTAGCCGGGTTTGATTTTTTTTACATATTCAACGAATAGCTCTGCATGATTGATGAGAGTTGGTCTTTGCAGTCATGATCAAAATAGCATTTTAGTTGGGGTGGCACAGGGGCAGCTACCACTGCAGAGGCTTAATTCCCAACAGCAGTGCCTTCAGCTCGGCCAGACACCCCATTACACACTACTGGCATGCAACCTATTTACTACTTTATGAGATTGTATTGCTGTTAACCCAGCAATAACCCCATATATGTATTACCCATATGGAAATGATAATGACTGGTTATTGTAAAAACACACAAACTCCTGAAATGACGGGGTGAAAGCAGAACGCAGCGTGGATCGATGTTTTGGTTCTGATAGAATGGCTGATCACACCAACAAAATCCATCTGAAGCTCCCACATTTAGCTTCTACACCACTTTATGCTCTGTTTACACTCACTCACTGGCATGAATAATTATTTCTCTGCTACTTTTAAATCAAGCTTTGAGCAAGGCAACGCGTGGCGGCTCGTCTAAAACGATGTTTGTACAAATTGATGCTCGCCAAGATGGATTCTAAACATCCAACTCCCCGCAGAGACCAAACATTCAGTAAGCCAAAGAAAACCTTCCCAGCTCAGAGACGTATCACATAAACCTCTGCTTCTTCACATTCCTTCCTTTGTATCTCTTCGACATCGGTGCTCCGTGAACAATATGAAATGATAATCACAACCCCCCAACAAATACATTTTATTTTCTGAGAACTGCGTTGCTTTGTTTGGACTGAATGGATCCTCGGAGCCAAGCAGCTTTAATAGCTGGAGTAAAATTCCATTCAGGAAGCCAAATGAAAAGGGTATCGACTCAGGAAACAAACACACACACACAAACACACACATCCTCACGCTTCTTGTCTTTATGATGTTCTTTAATAGCTCCCCGCTGAAGAAGGAGAATCATGTGTTTAATGAGTGCGTGTGCTGGAGTGTTGGTGTGTAAATGCGTATGTCTGTATCCATGTATCAGTTCACTTGTTAAAAGCAGTCTGGGCATTGGACCAAGACCCTGACCCCTGACCCAGGACATAGCCTGCAGGATTATTCGGCCACACACAACCACAGAGGGATGACCAGTCTCTCTACAGTCCAATGATCTCCATTCCATTACTCGTTTCCCCTCTTCCTGTCTCTGTCTCTTCGCCTTTACGTTCTGGCTCTCTCCTCACGTGTTGCTTCCTGCCATCTTCTTCCTCTTGCACTGGCTCAGGTACATATTATATTATAACACAGGAGTGAGAGAGGGAGTGTGAGAAATGTAGTTGAGCATGAGTGACGTGTTTAAGTGTGATTTTAGCCAGCGGGGAGAAGAGCAAATGGGAAAGAGAGGTTTATAAAAACATATCCCAAATCCAGGCCAGTCAGGCACGCATTCACACACACACACACACACACACACACACACACACACACTGGGCGGGAGTCTCATCTCCATGTGAGCGTCATTGCTGCTGACACACTCCCATGTAGCAGCGAATGGGATTTGATGTCTGAGGCCCCCGTCTGTGATTCGCCCACGGGGCAGCCACTCGTTACAGAAGAGAAGGGAGGGAATATAATGAGGGAGGGAGGCGAGCCTGAGAAAACCAGCGCGGGGGTACGGAGGAGGGGAAAGGACGCAGGGGTGATTCACTCCGCTTTGTGGTGCAGCGTATGAGGAGGGAGATTGGGAAATCTCCCCTTAGGCTCTCTGAGGATCATGGCTCTCGCTTGGCTTTACCTATTTCTCCTCCTTAAGCACCCACCTAAGCTCTGTCAGTAACAACCTTCATCCCAGGAGGCCTTCGTTTCCACAGCACTCAAGTCAATGTCATGCTGCCGCTTTGCACGAAGTAGTCAGCAAAGCAAAGGAGACACTTAAGGTAGAACTTCACCCCCAGGTATTAGCCCGAGTCCACCCACTGAATAATTTTTATTATAGGCAAGAGGCTATGAGATGAACCCACGCCCACTTCTGTATGACGAAAGCCTCAACGCCGCCTCAACAACTTGGAAAACAGCCATTTGGTATGAGGCATTGAAATTTATTAATTTACCCTTTATCAGACCACAAATTAGACAAGAAATACACCCTGCGGACCCTACGCCTCACTCCCTGCCACTGGGAGACTACCTCACCCAGAGGAGAGAACCGTCAGCTGTAGCAACACAAATTCAGCCCGCGCCAACAACCTCCATCTCCGGAGCAAAATGATGAGCTGGGACACGCCGCTGCCGCCGACCACCTGCCCACTCTTCTGCTCATTTCCCTTAATCGGGATAACGTTTGCACAAAAAACATGGTGGAATTAATCCCCCACGTTAGCCAGCTAAGAAGCCAGTTTACAACAACAGTCAACTCTATCAAAGATTTAGCCTTGAAAGAGTAGGGCTGATTTAAGACAGTATGGCGTTTTGAGCAATTATTAACCGCATAATAACGATTTTTATAAATTTGGTCATATCATTTTGGTTACAGCTCGAGTGTGGAATTATTTTATTTATTTATTACTTTCCTGATTTCAGTTGCTCTGCATGGATCAGTGGGAAAGATCTCCCGTTTCATGAAGAAAACAGAGTTGATGAGTGTGATGGCCCCGTGGCCAGTTCAACCTGTATATGTCATCAGTAAATGAAAACTGCTCAGTCCACATCAGTGATTCAATTTTTTTTCTTTTCTCCACTTCTTACATCCTTTTGTAATAAGAGCATTTACAAGTATGTGCATTCATGCGCGTGCTGGTACTTGTGAATGTGTGGAAATAAGCGTTGGAGTGTGAGATTTTAATTCTGCTCAATGGGGTGGAGTCCGGACGCCGGCCAACAAATGCACAAACCCACCCCGCTGACGGCTTTGTCACACGCATCTCTGTTGATGAGATGCTGCCAGAACTCTCGTCGTTCCTGAAGAGGACCAGCTCATTACATCGACACGGAGGGAGAGAGAGATAAGGAGAGGATGAGAACACATTTTTCGACCCTTAGAAACTCTCCCTGTCGTGATCATTGATTCTCCTACCGCCTCTCTCAGTTTCTCCTTTTCAGACTGTTCTACTTGTGCTCTGCTTCCTTCTCCAATTCGACCCCCTCCCCCTATACCTTCCTCTCATTTTGTCTTTACTTTGCTCTTCCTCCTTTCTGTTTTGTTCCCTTCATTTGTAAAAGGGCCAACTGTCTTCACTCATCAAAAGGGAGGTAGCTTCATTGCAAGTAGCGCGCAACAGTGGGCCATCAAATATGTATATCCTTGTATTCTTTGATCGTAATCATCGTTTAATGTTTCACTCAAGCTGTTTTGTAGGCTTCCACACGAAGGCGCAGATCTCTTTATTTTATCATTTCACGTTCTTAACAAAAAGCTCCCCTTGGTATTCTTGGTCTGTTTGCTGTGGATGGTTGATCTTCTCGTCTTTATTTTCTGCCTGCTTTTATTCCATTTTTCCTTCACTCTCACACCGTATGTTTCTCAGTCTGTCTCGTTTCCCCGTCTAACTCTTTGGCTCTCATTGTGCAGTCCTCTCTGTTCCTCCCGAGCCTTTCATCCGTTTCGCCGCCCTTGTCTCTCCTCCTCTGACTTCTCTCTGTGTTCATCTCGAGGGATGAGTTCACATTGTAGCAGACGTTGGGGGTGAGATTAAAAGGTCAAGTCTTATGGAGGCCAACAAAGGCACAGTGAAGCCCCCCCAAAGAGAGCTTTATAGTAACGGGGGTTACTCAGCTTACCAAGCAAAGGTTTTGTCATGTAGGCCAAATACACAATATTGCCAAAAGTATTCGCTCGCCTGCTTTGACTCGCATATGAACTTAAGTGACATTCGTTCTGGCTTTCCACAAGGTATGTGTGTTTTTGACCATTCTTCCAGAAGTGTATTTGTGAGGTCACACTCTGGTGTTGGAGGGAAGGCCTGGCTCTCAGTCTCCACTCTAATTCATCCCAAAGGTGTTCTATCAGGTTGAGGTCAGGACTCTGTGCAGCCCAGTCAAGTTCATCCACATCCACTGCTAGAGTCCAGTGTTGGCGTGCTTTACACCACTGCATCCGACGCTTTGCATGGACTTGCTGATGAATGGCTTGGATGCAGCTGCTCGGCCATGAAACCCATTCCATGAAGCTCTCTACGCTGTTCTTGAGCTAATCTGAAAGCCAAATGAAGTTTGGAGGTCTGTAGTGATTGACTCTGCAGAAAGTTGGTGACCTCTGTGCCTCACTGATCTTGCTCCATCATTTCACATGGACTACCATTTCTTGGCTGAGTTGCTGTCGTTCCTAATCGCTTCCACTTTGTTATAATCCCACTGACAGTTGACTGTGGAATATTTAGGAGTGAGGACATTTTCACGACTGGATTTGTTGCACAGGTGGCATCCTATCACAGTACCACGCTGGAATTCACTGAGCTCCTGAGAGCGACCCATTCTTTCACAAATGTTTGTAGAAACAAACAGTCTGAATTTCTAGGTGCTTGCTTTTATACACCTGTGGCCATGGAAGTGATTTGAACACCTGATTTCAGTTATTTGGATGGGTGGGTGAATACTTTTGGCAATATAGTGTACATTCCCACATTTATAGGCAGCTGTAATCCTCTACAGCTGGGAACTTTTCAAAATGCTCCATATATTGTTTTTATCTGATTTTATAGCCTAATATAACACAGACTCTCATTATAAGACGGTATAAGGTAATAACTTTCATAAGCGTGTTTGCTTCAGTTGCTCAGAATGGATAAGGGAAACTATAATTAGTTAGATGCTTTCATTGAGGTAGCTCTGTTTAAGAGTGCTTTCACACCGAGCACATTTGAAAAGGTTTATTTACACTGTGCAGACGTTCCCCGCTGGTGTCTTTTAACAGCTGAGAAGAATGCCATTTGTCGAACTAAATAACCACACTAACAAAGCAAGTTCCTTTATTCTTCCCATACAACTGAGATACACAATCCTGAAAAAGAACTATGAAATAAAGTCACATTGCGAGACACGGGAGGTGCAACTACACTGTCATACATTCCTACCTGGTATGAAAATGGGAGGTCACTTATGTGTCACATTATATGATAATGAGGTTATGCTACTCTGCTGGGACAAAAGTGGATCGGCCCCTCCGACTTTGGAGAGGGTCAGTTCCCAAAGTGAAGGAGTTAGAGTATTTTCTTATAGTCTTGTTCAGTACTGAGTGTAAGATGGAGAGCGATCGGTGATGCATCAGCAGAAATGCAGGCGATGCATCAGACCGTCAAAAGCAAATGTCTTGATTTACTGTTTGAAACATGCACCACATAAAAACATCATATCAAATATAAATCACAATTTAAAATAAATTAAATTATGAATAGAAATACTGCATCCTCCTGGACATGTAGATCCTGAAGGAATCGTATCCATTGGCATGGGGTCATAAATGTTTTTTGTTATTGTTGTTTTTAATGCCCGGCACTCTGTTTTGTCAAAAAGTCAATGTGACCTGTAATTCTGTAACTCCAGAATGAATAAGCTAATTATTTTATATTTTCACACAAATAGATAGGATACAAGGATGAACTGATAACGTTTTGGATACATATGGATGTAAACTGCAACTGGTTGGATAAAAAAAAAATATTCCAGTATCCCTTGATGTATGATAGTCAGGCTGACATACAGAGATAATGTATGTTTCTATAACAGCTTTATTTTATGCAACATGAATACAAAATGTTATGCCATAGTTTAACATTTCTTGAAATTGTGTTGTTTAAGAGACAGCTGTTGCCCCCTGAAATGTACACTAGAGAATAAAGACTTCTCTGGAGTGAATATATAAAACAGGATGCAAACACACTTAGCAACCCGCAAGTGACAATTACAAATCTGTTAATGGAGCGTAGCGAATGCCTGCAACTTTGATGAATGCCACCTTTTTTTTTGGTTCACACAAAGCGACAAACGTACTTTCATCGCATTATTCCTTCGGGCCCGTGACGTTTTTTTATTTTTTATTTTTCATGCAGATGCTTTTGGCATTTAGTTGGTTAAGCAGCCTTGTATTCCATCCTTCACACGCACACATACACGCAAACACACACCCGGTCAATAATTGTGATCATCTGATGATGTGTTATTATGCTGCATTATAATCCTGACTTTAATGAGGGTTAATACCATCTGCTGACGAGACAATACAGAGAAACAGGAAGGCACTCTATCTCTTTCTCTGTCTCTCTTTCTCTGTCTCTCTTTCTCTCTCTCTCACTCTCACACACACACACATTCTGAACTGAAATCAAGTCATTTGAATGGACATAATGGGCACAGCAGTAAGGGCATGTGTGGGTATGCAGGCTTGGCTTTGCATGATGTGCAATCATGCAGTCAGATGCTTCGGAAATATGCAGAACTGCAATGAGCATGCAATCGGATGCTAACACACACACACACACGCTCACACACACACAGAACAAACACAGTTCCCACCAATCCTATTATGTGAATGGGAAGTCTCTAGCCCTACAGAGGAAGTGGTATTAACAGCGCAGGTCTTTTTCTATTTCACGCTCCAACCAAGTGTCTAACAATTTGCATCTCCCACTAACACTTCTACATCTGTTGAGATGTAAGGAGGGAAGGGAGGGGACGCAGAGAAGGGGGGGGCACTGGAGAATAGGGGGAGACCATCAGGGGAGGAAGAATGGGTGATAAGAGCTGGGGAATTACAGTTTTATTTCCAAATAGACGGTGTGATGGTTCCCTCTAATTTCCACACGTATTAATCTCATCTTCACTCTTTGTTTCTGTGTGTGTGTGTGTGTGTGTGTGTGTGTGTGTGTGTGTGTGTGTGTGTGTGTGTGTGTGTGTGTGGGTGTGCAGGTTTCAACCAGCCGGCCTGGTGGAGAAGATCCAAGCTATAGCCCAGAATGTCTCCAACATGGCCACCAGGGTGGAGCAGATACTGCAGAGCAGCATGTTGCAAGGAAGAGGTACAATATCAGTCATCATCTTCATCATCATCATCATCATCATCGTTGGTGCAAAATGCCTTTCCCCCTCCTTTTACTTTACATTGTGTATGCATAAGATATAATTTGATATAAAGTGTGATGTCATGAGTGTAAGACTCTTGGACACACTTGGTGGGTCTCCTGCGAGGAAACCTAAATTCATAGATCAGCTCTTATCACAAACAGCCATGTAAAAATATACAGCACAATTCAATCACAAGAACAACGAATAAGTAAACAATTTTGTGCCCGCAACACCAAACCATGTAATCCGATCCACTCAATGCAAACATGCACATTTACAACTGACGTTGAAATCCTGTTGCACAACCTCGGTAGAAAATACAAAACCGATCTGCAGACACACACATGCAGAGTAACAGGGACGCACCCGCAGTCACAGACTTGTTCAGGTGTCGAGCTAGCTAATGGCTACGACATGCCGCATCCATCTTCCGCTCATTTTCTGTAACCAGTGTAGCAGTACAATCACAACACAGCACACAGTCTTTTCTCTGTGGACTTGACATTAAATGGTAAATAGACTTGCATTCATATAGGATCTTTTTCCTTCCGACCTTTAAAAGCGCTGTACGCCACATATCAACATTCAACCATTCACACACACATGCATCCACACTGATGGATGCTATGCAAGGTGTCATCTGCCCATCAGGATCTAAACGAATTAACGTTCAGGCACACATTTAGCCTTCGGGAGTAATTTGGGGTTCAGTATCTTGCCCAAAGTCACTTGTGACATGTGGACTGGAGGGGCTGGGGATCATACCGCCGACCTTCCGTTTAGAGGACGACCATTACTCATTACCTCATTACTTATTATGACAAGTTAGCTAGATAGCTTGTTATTTCCAACATGATTTTATGCTACAGTAATGAACATGGCTTGGTTTTCCGTTACGACATTTTGCCGGACTTCACTGTTTTTAACTTACCGTCCATGATTGCCGTTACCCCTTTCAATTAGCATATGCTGACTATTGTTATGATTATGGTTAGGTAACAGTGCTCGAAAGGGTCTGTTCTGGTGGTAGTAATTAGCATTATCACTAGCGATTAGCATAAGCGATTCCCAGGCTGATTGAAAGGATAATGGCTACTCTTCATTTATTTTCCTTTCCATGGTCGGGAGACATTGTTTTGTAAAAGTGGGCTGGGAGGGCAGGTTGGTTGACGAAGGCTGCTTGCGTATACGTCACCCGCCTCCAGATCATCCAAAGCAAAATTAAATTGCAATAGCAATTCACTGGTTTCAACCAGTCACTATTTATATTTATACATAATACAATATGTTGAATTCAAATGCATTGCAGTTAAATGTCAAGCTTTAGACCTGAATCCATCAAAACCCTAAATATATATATATAACAGTATATTGGTTTTCATTTAACAAATACAATGGTTTGGGGGTTTAATTTCTCTTTAAATGACAAATAAAACAATTTTCAGTAAAGTTCAAATTAGGTCATCGAAAACTTCAACCCAAAATCTGAAAACATTGCGATGAGAAAGTTGAAACTTTGCAGCATTTTTTTTCTATCTCAACATGAATCAAAACCAGGGAAGTTATACAGCAGATTGATTTTATTTTTAGGAAAGTAAGAGAGATAAATGTGAGTAGTCCTTCTTCCTGGAAGCACTGTTCTGTTGTGACTGCAGGGCACTGTGGTCATCTCCGTATACCTCATCAGGGCTTTATTGCTTCCACTCACCCTTGTTGTTCTCTGTTGTCTTGCCCTTGCACGTTTTTTAATCTAAGTTTTGCACACACACATAATATAACCCTCATTATGATCATTCTGTCCCCCCGTTCCTCCTCTCTCACTTTTTCTCTTGAGGGTAATTGCCCAACTCTTTACAGGGGAATAAATGAGCATTACATCTCCTTTTGTTTTTCCCTGCTGCATCTGCAGGGATGAGGGCACACGCCAAAATGAAAACACTGCTGCTTTCTCTAATCACAGATGAATTGAAACACTGCCGGCAGACTTTATTATCATACGGCTCAGTGGCGGTTTATTTATCTCGTGGTCAGGCATGTGCGAGAGGCAACAACAAGAGAGCGCGAGAGAAAAGAGGACATGTTTAGAATATCTCTCCCCTCAAAAACCGCCCGGGCGTTTATTGTCTGTCTCGCAGGGACAGTAGTCAAGTTTTTTTTGCGGGTTAGTTGACCACATTTCCAATTGTTGCTACCGTGGTTGCTATTGTATTCATATTTGTAAGCAGTGTGTGTCTCAGTGTGTGTGTGTGCTTCAGTTGATGGAGAGGAGCCCAAGGGAGGACTTATGAGACTTACTAGAGGAATGTCTCTTTTTCATTAGGCAAATGGAAACAAACGCAACCTAGGGAGAAGGCAAATACATTGGCCCAGAGAGGAAAAGAGGGAGAGAAGGGGGGGAGGGGGGGTGCAAAGACGGAAAAACAATGAGAGATTAAAGCTGCGCTGGTTTTCTTCTCAGACGGCATCATTTCTCTCCCTTTCCCCCTCTGTCTCTGTCACCCTCCTCCCTTCTTTTCCTCACATCAGCAGCAGAGAATCAGTTAACTAAGTCAGTGGAGCAATTAATGCAGTGAGTGTAGCCTAAGTGAGCAGACGGATTTGCTAGCGTAACCCAAGGATGGCTGGCAGCAGCGGGAGACGGGCTGTGCTGCTTTGTCAGGCCCAGTGAATAGTGTGCAACGCAGTAGAGCAGATACGGTGCAACGTTGCAAAGGGGAAACCGCAGGGATTTATGGACACCGACGGCGCATATGGCACACGCTGGAGGCGATGATGTTAATGATGATGGCGGGGGGGATGCGAATATTGCCATAAAACGTCCACAGCCGAGCGGAACAAAGCTGTTGACGTCGGTGACCTGGAGGTGATGAGGGGTTGAGCCCACTGGTCAAACAAGTTCATGTGTAGGCGCTTTGGGGAAATGATTAAAGAATAAAACCTACCTTGACATGCACCACATGCTGCTAAATGAGCTGATAGATAATACACTGGTTGATTGCATTTGGAGTAGTTATTTTTCACCGTAGAATAAATATCCACAACTGAATTCAGTGAGCTACCCTGAGACTAATGAAGCAGCAATCGTGGGTGAAGCAAAGTGTTCTACTAACACGACATTACATGGATGTATCATTCAGCGTGATATTTAAATGCCGGTGCGCCCAGCCTACAAAGAACATACATGCATGTTTGAGTGAAGGTAAAATGTCCCTCATTGTGTCTTTTCAGCAGTGAGAGACGGGACGTCAAGCCAGTGTGAAGTGCCAAGAGACCCACGCTTTCCAGAGTGTCCTGGAAAAGTAGATGTGAGTGTGAATTTGGAATATGATGGTGCAGCAGGTGTTTATTAACCCTTTCCTTCATTGACAGCGTTGTTGTGGAGCGGCCGGTAGGTGGAGGTAGGGTTAACAGGGATGTCACAACCTAAAAAAGGACTATATAACACACGTGTTAGACCTTTCATCTCCCCTACTTCTGAGGTGCTACTTCAGATATCCTTTTGGTGGGAGGTGCAACATGGTGTGATGAGGATGGATACAGTAGAGATACACTGTTTAAAGTAATTATGGCCCAGAAGTTGTAGAACCACTGTTATAGGAAATAGTTTATGCTCCCTTTATATGATTTTGTGGGTACTTCATGCATGTTGTGTCTTTATACCACCCAGTGGATGCGTGCACGTTGGACATCAGACCCCTGCTATGCCTTCTACGGTGTCGACGGTTCAGACTGCTCCTTCCTCGTCTACCTGAGCGAGGTGGAGTGGTTCTGCCCCCCACTGGTCTGGAGGAACCACAGCAGCCCCCCCACCCAGTATGTGCTGCAGCCAAAGGCCCCCAAGAGACAGGTGAGAGGAGCACTCAAGAACATACAACTGTCCTGAGAAACGCACAGTTATGACTGGGTGCCGTTTAAAAAAACCTGATGCCAGTTTCAATACCAGTACCCTTAAAGTGATACCAATCATTTTAGCTGCAAGCTCACACCAGGTTCACACTGGCTGCCGTTTATTCAAGACAGAATGTAATTAACGTTCGCCCACTGTAGATAATTGTGGAAGCTGCCATGACTGTGGAAGCTTTTTTCCATTGCATTCTGGGTTAAAAAAAAGAACAGGTTTTAAATTGTAGACCAGCCATCAATCATGGAAATCATGATTCTTCTCATCACATGACATGAATTAATCATGTTACCAACACCTCAGAAACCCTTTATCATGAAGCTTTTCTGTGCTCTTGGCGCTGAAATAAACATCTATTCACGAGCCTGTGACTTTGAATGTTAATTGCTCGCTTCATGTTTTTGAGGAAACTGAAATCCTTAGTCCCATAATAGATAAAGAGCCGAGTCGAGGGAGTAGGAAAGAGAGGAAATGACTGTGGACGAGCAGTGTTGTCTTACCTTAGCTGCTGCAGTTGACAAATACCACATAGTTGTGCAGTTTTGTACCAAATGAAAAATACTATCAACATATTTTCTCTGTCAATCTCTTTGAATTTTCAGCTTTCGGCTTTCCAAACCAGAAAATTACAAATGGAGAGAGTGTTTAACTGTGGCCATTCATTTGTCAGTCACATGTCCACAGTACCGATCCAAAGCAGGAGAATGAAAGTGCCAACAGTCCAAGATACTGTGCAGTAAAATGAGCATTCTGCCCCCATCACTACATAATGGCTAACCTTCATCTGACCCCCTTCACTCTTGAATAATTAAAACAGGCCTAATCCCCCTCATCATTACCCTTCATCCTCTATTTTCCTTTATTTTTGACATTGTGGAACAGTTACACTTGAATTAAGAGATGGATGGGTTTTTTTCAGCCGATACCTATTGTGTCGACCTGCATCTTTTGTCAGGTTTCAAGAAGGTAACTGACTCAATAATGATTTCCTGCTCCTCGGCTCATATGTCTCTCCCTCGCTAGCTTCTAAACAGCACCATCATTTGTGACATTGATGAACTGAGCAGTGAAGGAACCTAATTCCCC
Source organism: Eutrigla gurnardus (assembly GCF_963514095.1). Lineage (NCBI taxonomy): Eukaryota > Metazoa > Chordata > Actinopteri > Perciformes > Triglidae > Eutrigla > Eutrigla gurnardus. The sequence goes on from NC_139917.1 coordinate 14,219,375, forward strand.
TTGCTGGCTTTCATAAAGGAAAGAAACATGTTCCACTTTTTTTTAATCACAAGCCAATCTAATTGCCTATATTTTATATGAAATACTTTGCTCCTCACATTGGAACGACTTGGATGAAAGTCTCTGGTCCTATGCAGCGATAATAAGGATCTTTGCATTTGGATGTTCTCCAAATGTAATCAGGAACTCAGTTACAGCAGCGTGGTCAGCCTTCTACACCTTCTCCCTGTTTGGGAACACAAAAGAATCCTGAATGTTTAAAGCGGTTGTTAAAGTAATGTGTACACATTATGTCTTTGTGTTTCACCTTGGTTTTTATGTGTGGCAGCAGTGAACCTTTCAGGAAGTAAAGCAGAATGTCCCTGTCAATGACGACTGATATCTCCATCTTACCCTGTGACCCGAATTTCCTATTTGCGGATTGCAGTGTTTCTGTGTTTTGCACACAAACAGGGCTGAGCCAAGGTTGTTCTCAGAGGACAAAAGTATTGAGTGTTTTAAGCATTAGTTAGAATAGGCATGCTGTTGTAGCTTTTCTTTGAGTGGGGAAAGTAAAGGCAGACACAAATTACTGTAGTAATACAAATGGCAAAATGAACACGGTTCTCTTAGGACACAGTTATAGCAAGTATAAACCAGTATGTGTTTCCCTGCATTCATTGAGAACACAGAATTACCTTGAATCTTCAGAAAAAGATTTACATGCACACGTTTGCAGATGCTCTCCTTCCACGTCTTAACTTATTTGCTTATTTCTCTTATTTTTCGGTTGCCTTGCACTCCAGTGTGCTATACGGTGGGGAATGTATTTTAGAAACAATTTTTGTTCTATTTGTTTTTACCACTTCACAGCCCAACAGCAATCAATAAATTCAATCCATGCTCAAAAACCTTGCGTACAAACGTGTTACATTTAATCTGGGATTCATGAGTCAGTTCTCACTTGATGTTGTTCTTACTCTACAAACTAATTAAGAACTGTTTTTAAAGACCATGCGTACAAATGATGAACCTCAACTGAACTAAATGTATCTCATATTAAAACCACAACCATTAAAAAACAATATTTTTTATACCTACTTATGTGTGGGTCAAATGTATTCAAATGTATATTCGTTTTTTAATAATGTCTGTCATCATATTTTTTAAACCATCACCGGTTTTGAGTCACAGCGAAAAAACTAATATTTTGAAAGGCTAAATGCCAAGAAATATAGAATGAAGCCAATAATTCAGACAAAATATATTGAATTTTGGAAATCATAACGTGTCTTTTTTTTCAATACATTTTGACTTTTGGACTTTACAACCCTCTGGAGTTGCTGCCACTGAATCAAATTCTCCAAATAGTATAATACTAACAATATTAGTATATTTCCATCTGGACCAAAGTGGTGGACCCACTGCCAGAGTGAGAGTTACACCACTAGCGTAGCTAAAAGCTTTGAGATAAACACCCATACCGGTATTCCTGGTGCAGAAAATGACCGTGGTACTTTTTCTGCCTGATTTCTGCATTCTCACACTTTCTCTTCGCATCTCTTCTCTCCTTTTGCTCTGAATCCATTACCTTCCCAGGCTGCCTTCCGCACAGACCTCTCCGTGCTGCTGGACCAGGTCGGGGCAGGGAAGGAGTCCCTCAGCTTCATGAAGCGCCGGATCCGCCGCCTCGCACAGCAGTGGGCAACAGCTGCCAACCGCCTGGATGCCAAGCTGGAGCAGCGATGGAGGGACCAGAAGAAGGTGAGAGAAGGAGGCGAGAAAACAAAATGCTGAATGACGATAGAGGGAGTGTTTATTCTTTCCACTATGATCAGGTACTGTAATAACTTTTGTTTTGTCTCATGCCAAAATGCAGCTGAGAATGATCAAGAGAAAAGTGTTACAAAACACACCAATGCACCATGAGGAGTGATTGTCTATTTAAATAAAAAGGAACCGTGGGAGTGATACAGTAGTAGAGACTGAAAGGGATCTACGAATGCCTTACAGTAAAATGAAGATTCATGGTTAACTAGAAGCATTTCAATTCAAAGATCCAAGTCATGGCAAACGCTGCTTTCCAGCTGAACATAAAAAAGCCTTTTCAGATGCTTCTCAGTTTGAATGATGGTGGGAGAAAAATGATAGAGGAGGTAATGATACGTTGTCATCCATCACCACAGTCTGCATTCTACTCCTGTAATTGGCATCTTTATGTACCCGTTCCAAGATAGTTCTCAAAGCTGTATACTCTAAAATAAGAATCCCCCCCCAGTGTCGTACTGTTAAATCGTTGAACCCCGTTTTGGTTGTCGTCGAAGCTGTGAAATACGGGCCACTTCCTGCAAGGAGCCGTTCATGCCAAGGGCGTAGTGTGAGGGGAAGGAGGGAGGAGAGTCATGGATGGATGAGAGAGAAGGAATGGAAGGGGGGACAGAAAGGTGAGAAATGACGATTATGAAGGATTGGGTTTATGATGAAATGCCAAGCGTGTGCCAGAGCCAGAGGGAGAGGAATAAGATGGAAAAAGTCAGGACAAAAAGCAGATGGATGGTGGTGGGGAAGGTGTTGTAGAATATGGATTAAGACAGGATCGTCGTGAGGTGAGCGAAGAACAAAAGACTGGGAGGCTGAGGGGCCTGTGGATGCTGGGTCTTTCGTTAGGAAATTGGGTTAAGATAGAAAAGGGTGTCGTTTAAAGGCAAAGACAGCGATACGTAATTTAAAACTTTGGAAGTTGTAACTTTTTTGCTGCGTGTGACCTTTCGCTGCACTACTTTCTCAAGCCCCTCCACCTTTTACATTTCCTGCCCTTCCTAGTCGACCTATAATCCTTTGCCCGAGAAAGTAATGATAAATGAATGAGTTAATGTAAGGAGGCTGATTGAGCACACATTCTGCTCCTTCTCCACCAGTTAACAAGAGTGGAAATAGTCCTGTGTCACTGAGATTGATGTGTTCCTCTTCTGTAGTGCACTGAGGGGATTCTTTATCCTCTATCATGGCTCCGTGGCTGTTTGAACAGTCTATAGGCCTTAAAGCGGGCTGCAGCTATCTGAACAGCAGATGTCCTGCTGTTTGGAAGAGTTAGCCTCAGCTGTCAAAAGCTGTTTAAAAATTAGAAATGGACGTTTAAAAAAAAATTAGCATGCGTGCATGATTTGCTAATTGGATATCATTCCGATTACGAGCCAAAGGCAGAATCTCATACATTTTACTTGAAAATTGAATCTCAGTCTGAACCAGTCAAATATACCACTTAAGGAAAGACTGTTGGACTGTTAGCCTGCCCACACTCATTTTCACTCCAACTCTAAAAAAAGGCTTGTTTTATCATTGAGAAGGAGAATACTGTTTGATTTTAATTAACTCTGACCTCGGTAAAAACTCTGTCTGCAGTGAAATGACTACGGCCTTGCACTCGCTATACCTTTGTCTTTGACAAAATCCGCTCGCTTCCAGAAGCAACTATGGGTTTCTGCTGCAGTGTGCATTCTTTACAAACTCCAATGGGGTTTTCTGTTGGTTCGGTTCTGTTTCTTTGTTTGGCTTTCTCTTTGATTGTAAGCGGAGTGGATGTTTTACTCAGAAAAAGATTAAATTAGCACGGCGGAGCTGCAAGTGTGGAGGGAGAAAGGATCGCGAGGGAGAGGAAAAATCAAGCGCTTCTTTTGATCTCTCTTCGGCCGACACAAGGATGGGAAACAGGGAGAGGTGTGTGTGTGCAGGGGCGCCGAAAGGGGGGGGTAAAGGAGACGGATTCTAGGGGCCCATGATTGAGGGGGGCCCAGAGAGGCCCCTAATGATGATGAAATTATAATACAGAAAAAATAATGACACTAAGTTATTAACTAACATATAATCACAAATATTTTATTTTCCATGTCCTAGTAACAATAACTTTATTTGTTTTGGAAACATCAACGCCTGCAGGGCCCCCCCTTCCCCCCCTCTATTTACGTAAAATGGTTCAGTCTACTGGATCAGCTGCAGGTAGCGCACAGCGCCACAGATTGTATGTAAAATAGCATCAAAAAATGTTGCCGCTGTGTTGGGGGGCCCTGTAAAGATTCTTTTGATGGGGCCCAAAATCCTTAGCGGCGCCCCTGTGTGTGTGTATGTGTGTGTGGAGGTGAGTGTGTGTGTGTATGTGTGTGTGTGAGATTGACCGTGGAAACTGACTCACATTCACTATTATTTCCTATTCTAGGAAATCTCTTGTTTTGTGATTAATCTGCCTATTTCCTCTGTGATTGTGGAGCACAGACAGGAAACAATCAACCTTTTGCTGTACTTCACTTTCGAAGCAGGTATACATTTGAGAGAACCCACTTATAAAAATGCCATGTTATCAAACTCAATCAAAAAGCAGGGGTCAACCCGTTCAGCAATTATAACGTAGCTGATGGAATATTTTTCTGTCGAGCAAATCATTGTCTTCTCTTTTTTCTCAACATCATCGGAGACGCATTCGGCATAATGGAGAGGCTTTTAAGGGACGAACGACTACCCAGCAACTTTGTGTGCATCTGTTCCTACTTGGTGTGCATCAAAGCATGCACATTCATTCACTGTTTGTCAGCATATGCAAAACTGTTCATTTGTCTTCTCCCTGTGTCTGCCCTCTTGAGAGTAAATTGACCTCTGACTGATGAAGTACAGAACGAGAGCCCACTGAAGTGGGGAAAAGGGGGTGAGGCAGGGAAAGGAATAAGCACAAGTGAGGAGGAACGGGGATGGGGGAGGAGGCAAGTTGGAGGAACGTGACAATGAAGAGGGAAGACGTGAGGAGGAATAAATAAGGTGTGAGTGATGATGGAGAAGGTGAACTTAAGGGTAGAGTAGTGATGGTTGGCAGTGCCAGCTTGTGTTGCCACCCGTGGCCTTCCATCAGACAGCTGCAACCTTCATAAGGGCCACAGTGCATGAGTGAACAGGGCCTCACACACATGCATTTATGCTAAGTGTTGCGTTAACAGATGCCGAGACGAGCATTAGCATTCCTCTACCGTTAGCCAGTTAGTGATGAGTGGGGCAGAGCAAGTGGTTGCACATACTTGAGAGCCACTTCTCCTCTCCTGCTCTCATGTCTGCACATCGAGGACTTGACAGATTATACATATTACATAAAGCATTCCTAACATCAGCACACTGAAGACAATAGATTCAGGAAATATTTGGAACAGGGGCGATGCTGTGACAAGAGTCCGGCATTCGCGACGCCGTGAAAGTGAGCGGGAGATTTGAGCATGAGAGCGTTGTCATGGTACCTCTCTGACTGTCTCACTGGGTTTGGAGGGTCTTTGTTTTCAATCCCCACGGGACATTAACAGTAGAGAGTAGCTTGAGATCCCCTGAGCTGACGGTGAATGAGAGAACATCCACACTGAACACACACACACACACCTCGATCACTGATGAATGTCAGTGTGAAACAAATGCAAGAAAACAAACATAAATAAACAGAACTCAGCATCCCATCCGCCCACACACACACACACCATCTGGGAGCAGCGTAAGTCCACCGTATAAAAAGCTCCGCTGTCTCGTTTGAGATCTGATTCCTGAGAGGGGCAGCCGGCCGTCATGCAGGAGTTTATGAGGAAGTGCTGCTTTAGCTTCACAGCAATCCCCTCTGTTGTCAACTCCCCACTGTGGGGCTTTTCCCATCCGTTCATCTTCACGTCCGAGTGAGCGCATGAGCAACAATGCGAGATTGTGGTGGTGGTGGTGGTGTTGCACCCTCAGAACTGCAGGTCTCCGTCTTCTGTTTGGCAACTTTTTTACCCCTGGGCTTCAGGTATTTTTTGGTAAAAGTTTGTCAAAGCAGCCGGATCTCACACACGTGTTACATTACAGAGAGGCAAAGAGCAGACTGATGGCATGTTTTTTAACTTTATTACCATCATACTGTCTGTCTGTCTTTCTCTGTCTCTGTATACATAATGAACTAAGGCAAATTAATACAGCAAAAATAATAAATATATACTGTCCTCCTACTGTAGATGCCTTATTTATCTTGTCTATATGTATTGGCTATTTCTAGGTTGCAACAGTGGCGTGCCGGCAATCTACACAATAGAGGACAGAGCGAAAAGCGCCCACACTAGTCTCTCTCTCCTCTCTGTTCTAGCTATTGATTCCTATCCTGTGATATAAAGGTTACCTCTCCAGCGCTGCTCTGATACGTGTCATTGAACTCCACTCTAATTCAGTGGAATTAGCATTTCGTAAATCCTGCCTATTGCAGAGAAAGTGCAATCCCCCCTTAGCAGTCTAGATCATGGATGCCAGGTTTTTGTAAAGCACCCTTACCTCTCTCCCTATTAACTTTTCATTTGTGTTTGGATGCCAGTTTCACAGAATCCAATCCACAGTCATTCAGCTCCGCTGCCACTGTGTGATATTTCTCGTATGTGCCGCTACTCCGCTTCTGCCAGTATGTGAACGTCGCTTCCCTCCGCTTCCATTTCGCCGCGGTTGCCAGTGTTTACGTGATACGCTCTCACCAGCAGCACCAGCGACTGCCACCAAGCCAAGAGAGTGAATAGCACTGGCGCCATGAATTCTCATTCTTGCCATCTGCCACCCAAACTGTAATTAAATTTCACTTATCTTTTTTTTATGAAGCAGAAGTTAATAGAGCGGGCTTATTAAATCAGAGGATTCTTCACGCCAGCTGGAGTCTCGCTGGAGCCTGACTCTGCTGCATACACACCATTGTCCACACATTTTGTCCATGTTGACTTTAGTAGAATAACTTTACAGTTGCACTGGATGTATACAGCTATAATACAAAAGAACCTTTCATCTCTCTATATATTCATATCTCTATCAAATTAATGGTGCGGTTTTTTTTGTGGGTTTTTTCTCTCCTTCTGTTATTCAGACGTAATCTTCTCCAGGATCATAAAAAGTACCACATTTGTTTGTTATGTGCTGGTGTCTGCATCGGTTTCATACGGTAACCTTCAAACATTAGTGCATTGTGGCTAATGCGGCTAGATGGAGAGGGGAAGAGAGGAAGAAGAGAGTGCTCTGCGGCACGCCTCTGAAAAGCTCTTGGAGGCTTTTAATCATATCCTCTACAGTTCAAAGCCGTTGGAGTTACAACCACAGGATGCACATGCACTTACATGCAAGCCGAGTGAGAGCGAGGCAGAGACATAGCAAGCACCTGGCGTCCAAACTTTCTGGCAAACTCTGCACAGTTGGCCTTAAACTCATTATGTATGTTGCATGGAGGTGTTCATGCTGCGTAGGCTAATGAGGATTACTCAGCAAAGCAGCGGTTGGACACGGCGGCGTCTAATCCGCCGTGAAAGGCAACGTGTTGCTCTTTCCTCGGTGGGTTGCACTGATTATGCAGGAGCTGGGTGGACATGCATGACAGGACTGTAGCCTGTTAAAGCAAAGCTATATAAATGTGCAACATACAAACAGTGATAATTCCCTCACGTGTGCTATGCGATGTTTTTTGAAACAAAAGGGATTCCCATCGTGTGCTGAGGAATTAGTTCCAGCAGCTATCTGTATCTGCATACTGTGCATGTGAAATGAGTTGTCCATAATGATGGATTTCTACATGGGCATGTTGTTCCATTGGAGCATGAGGGGATAATTCATTTGGGGATTTCAAAGAATTACTTTTCATTTTCCATAATTTTCTTTTGGAAGAGAGTCTGGAATTCTAATGATTTTAATCCTCAAACTCATTAAAACAATTTGCACAGCAGAAGCTTAACTTTTAAGGAGCTTAGTTCTATACAGTACCACACACATGATAGAATATAAATCAGATTAAATGAAATGTATGTTATTGTTTGTGTATAAGTTACTACAGCACCACGGCGACATGTTGTCTGTAAAGTATGTTATTTCAATAGATGTTAGGTACATAATGAAGAATGGATTATGGAAAGTAGATCAAATAACCGGCTGCTCATCTTTCTGTCAGTGTAGCAATGTCACCACATTCCCAGATCTCATTGATTATGGCTGAATCTTTCAAATTGAGAATTTTATTCAACAGTTTCAATGATTTAGAGGCTGATGGAGATGATAAGGCACTACCAACAGAATTCAAAGCACCATACTTCCATACCGCTTGAATATTTATTTAACAGCTATGATATTTGTCACGTCTGATATTCTTCTCAAATGGAGCTTTTGTTGTTGAGCTTCTCCACAAAGACTTTCATCTTAACTCGCTTTCCCAATGTGTCCCTGTCCTCCTGCAGATCTTGGTCCATGTCGGCTTCCTAACGGAGGAGTCCGGAGATGTTTTCAGCCCCAAAGTGCTGAAGGGCGGTCCTCTGGGAGAGATGGTCCAGTGGGCTGACATCCTCACTGCCCTCCACGTTTTGGGACATAGCCTCAAGATCTCCATGTCCGTCAAGGAGCTGCAGGGGTGAGTTGCTGTGTTTGACTCGATGGTGGTTGTTGGCTTTTAGCTGGCGATAAGGCTGACCGTATGTTAATGCCATTTTCTCTCAGAGAAGCCAGTAGGCGATACGCCTCCAGTTAGCCGACTGCATTGCATCAATACACACTAGGGATTATCCAGATGAGGAAACAAGGTCATTGAGTGGCAGGGTCAAGACTATAAGTAAACTCTTTGAGTACTTAAACCAAGGAATGTCCGTTTCAAACATCTTAACTGTCTAAATTACCATCACTAATGTGATCCTGTCACCGGTACATCTAACACGGATATTACGGACACAAAATTAATCTGGTGACAGCTGTGACAACGAACCGATGACCTTTTACAACCCCCCCCCCCCCCCCACGTTATCAAAGTGCTCATGTACGTACACACATCGCAGTCAGTATGTCTAAGAGAGTATTGTGCTCTAATTAGACCCCTTTCCCACTTTCACATTATGTATGAGGGCCCTAAGGCCCCGTTGATTTATTTGTTGCTTTATTGATCCCGTACCGATGCACTCCACAGCTTCCTGTAAGTGTGGCTGCGTTGGTGTGTGTCTTTTTATCCCCTGCGTCAGCACGCTTGCATGTTTCTGCTGACGGATACAGCTATAGAGCCAACACACACACACACACACACACACACACACACACACACAAGCAGACGTGTGGATGGATGTAAATCAGCCCTGTTGGGAGAGATCCCTCAGGCTTTTTCTGTCCAGTCTATGCAATATGCACTTCATGGTCGAGACTGAATAAATCACACAGGTTGTCAGGCTCCCGTGAAGATGGATGGCTAATGTCGAACAGTGGAATTCTGATTAGGTATGAGTTTGAGAAGACAACTGAATCACGCTGCTGGGCGACGTCTTTGTTCAGCCTTGATTGGGCCAATAGTCTTTGTCTTTCTGCCAGCGTTGATCACCACGATGACACGGGTATAGAGTATAGATCAATATAATGATGTCTGCAGAGACCCCGCTGTACTCTTTTACAGTGCGCCCCGCCTCCGACAACTCTCACAAATCATAGAAGTATTGTATTGACCCCCAGCCTTTGGCAGTCGTTTTGTAGAAATATAACACCTCTGCAGGGAGCAGGGGAGAGTAGGAATAGTGAGAGGAATTGTATTCTTAAGAAATGAGCTTTAAGATGACAGGGACATCCACAAGGCTGAGCCCAGTCGTCGGACTTGAAATAGATGGCGGGATCATTTCACTGTAGCGTCTCGGGACCTTCGTTTTAAAATTGGTCTTTCTTCTTCAACCCGGGCCACGCTGTGTTTTAGGCGACGCTGAAGCGTAATCTTACATACCGCCATGAAGAATTATTGTGTCCACCTTGCCCACATGGAATGGCTTTGGGAGGAAAAATAGCTTTTAGGTTCGGATCCCTTGGAGAAGTAGTCTAATCTTTCTTCAAACTGCATTTGGATTCCTGACTCAGTCCATAAAAAACAGTGGCGTGAGAAATGGCACATCAACTTTGCCTCCCGATGTCGATCTTTCCACACGGTTGGCTGCAGTAAAGTGGAACAGAGAAGGGTTATGCAGTGTGTCCAATCGTTTTTTGTTGTTGTGTCAACTTTTTGTTCTCACACCTTTTATTTCCCTTGGTCCCTGCCTTCAGTGAGAGAGAGTTACGCTTGAACTAAGGTGGTAATGCAGTTTGACTGCCATGGAGTTGTAAAAATAAGAAAATGCAGTGTTCTCCTCTCCCGAGTCTTTCGTGTTCCCCACACATCTGTGGTGGCTTTATTGCTCTTTGGCTAATGTTTGTAAAACCTTACAGTTAACATGCTATAGATTATAATGTAATACTATAAAGGGTCAGTTCAGTTAAACCATCAGTGACAAAATCAATAATGGGCAAACAGAGGATGTCCTGCCTCGCTACTAAGCTGCACACACCGTAAAACACACAGGATGAAAAGACAATTTCCTCTCCACACAAAACAATGTGATGCATTTGCATATTGCTTCGCCGTACTCTCACACATCGGCTTTGTGTAGATTCACATCAAGCAAAATGCAATCATTGAGTTTTGTCAGTAAACAAACAGGAAAGGAGGAAGCAATAATGATAACAACGTCAGCAGCTCATAAGCAGCATTTCATACAAAATATCCCCCTGATGCAAATTTTCAGACGCAAGTATTTCCACACAGTTGGCTGATGTTGATCTATTGTCTGCTGGTGTGAAGGACATAAAGAAACATACTCGCAGAACAACGATGTCCTACTACATTGTTTGGGACACTTGTCCTATTTCAGTTGAGATCTCTTTATATACATTTTTTTGTCTCTTAAAGCTCTCCCATATAGTTTCAAAATAATGAATTTCCCCCCCTACTTTTTCTCACTAGCTCCCAGTATTGTCCATTTTTGTCCTAAATAATGTGGAAGGCTCACAAATTGGGGCCAGACACACAAATAACAATACAGACAAATGGTGACAATCCGGACAAGCAGGCCTACCGAGACAAATGGAAAAACCAGGCACGCAGACAACAATTCCCCCAAAGTGGCTGCTTAGTGGAAGTTGAGTTGAAACACAGATTCAGAAACATTTATTCGCTTTTCTTTGGGCAAGACTGAGCGGCATTAGAACAACACTGAACAAAAAGCGCCCAGGGTCCCTCCAGAACTCCACAATGGTTTTGGATGTGTGCAGGGTTGTGTGTGTTTATGATACATCGCTCTCATGGCCACATCTGAGAGTTGTAGTTGGCTGCGGAGGAAGCAGGAGGTAGCTGTAATTGGCCACCGAGGGGAGGATTTGGTCTACGGTTGTGTTAGTGTGTATAACATACACCCCAATTTGGAGTTTCCAGTTAGTACAACTTTGAGGTGGCTGGAATCGATTCACTAGAGACACGATCAGAGCACATCGAGATTCACTAACATAGTGTGGCCCACAGACAAAGGCTGCAAGGGAGAATAAACCAGAATATATGGACAAAACCATCTTCTATCGATTTAACTCAGAGTTATAATGGGTTGTTGTGCTTTCTCTTTATGAATATACTTATGCCGTGTTGAAGCTTGCAGGTCATAATGATTTATGACATTATAATCTGTCTTTTGTCTTCGTATGAAGCCGGTCACTGTGTGGGCGGATGGTCTGATTGGTGAAGAGGGAGTACAGGGAAAACAGTAGAGTGCTGAGTTGGCATCTGTGGAGTTTGTGTGGGGACTTGTGTTATTCAAATATGCAAATAATGGTTCTTTGCATGGATTTTCTTTTTTCTGAAGGCTCCCTGATGAATTCCATCTCTTTGTTTTGGATCTTGCACTGTCCTTCATTTCTGCACAAAGCAGTTATTTGTCTTGCACCATTCACTTGGCAACACACAACAGCACACAAACCTGAGTTAATTCAATACAGGGTTTTGCATCTCCCCGTCTCTGCTGAGTGTGCACTCCTCACAATGTGGCCTAACCGAGTAGCTTCATGGAAATGAAGCTGAATTTGGTGCCAATTAGATTGGCAAGGCACCTGAGATGCATTAGAGTGAGGAGAGAAAAGACGGGGCTCTGCCTGCTCTACATTGCAGCTGACTGACTGCTGCTACTGCCAATGTAAAGGTGGACGGTCAGCTCCTTTTGTGCCTGGTCCCGTAACTTCTATAAAGAGACCCCTAGAAAGACCTGATCCCGTTACATCTGTAAAGAGACCCCTAGAAAGACCTGGTCCCGTAACTTCTATAAAGAGACCCCTAGAAAGACCTGATCCCGTAACTTCTATAAAAAGACCCCTAGAAAGACCTGATCCCGTAACTTCTATAAAGAGACCCCTAGAAAGACCTGATCCCGTTACATCTGTAAAGAGACATGGTGTTCCTTCTATGTGGTCATTTTTGGAAAACATAGGAGGAGATTTTTGTGATGGAAGTGGATTTTTTTCTGATTACCGATTTCAAACCCAACTCCCTCTCTTCTTCTCAAACTCAGCTCCCATGGCTTTTACACTCTTCAAATTGAGGTGTCAAGTCTCACACTCCCATCCCAACTGCAGGTAAAGTCTCAGTTGCCATGGAGATCAGACTCCGGGGCTTTTGGGGGTTGGAGGTGGAAAGACACAGACTTACAGCCAATCAACACCTCAAATACAGTAAAGGACAGAGAGGAAGTTGGGAATCAAAAAGCATCAAGTCTCTTTTGCCCCTGAGATGTGCTGATAATTGGAAAGTGTGACTGGACAGATACAAGGCCTACAGCAGACAGGCACGTCGCATCAAATCTTCCATTCAGATGTAGGAGGTGTTCAGTTCTGTTCTGTTTCTTCACAGTAAAACTTTTTTCAGGTCAAGTTTTATTTACTGTATCTCCTGTCTACTCCTAACATGTACAATCTTACAGTAGTTATGTATGCCAAAATATATTTTACAGTACTGTGAAGTAGCAATAGGCACAGTCACAGACTAGTTGCAATAGTTGCAGAGCTGTATTTTGTATTTCAGTCAGCTTTCACATCTCTCCAAATAACATTAAAGCACTTAAACGGATAGTCATAAAAGACACAATACAATTACAGCCATAGTTTCCACCGCTCATGCATTTAACAAATTGAACTTGCCTTTTCTTTTCTATTAATTTGCTCCAAACTCCATTCATGTTTTTACCACCCAAATTAACATGCTGATGTTGTGACTGGGGAGAAAATGTGCATAAAAATGTAAATTAGAGGGCAGAAGGAAGGTGCTAAAGGGACCTTTGAAATGGAATTTGAATGTGGAATTGTGCTTTATTTGACCCAAATGGTACGATTCAGTACAAGGGTATTTCAGTGCCCCGGTGCTTATCTAGTCGTCCACGTGGCCCTAAGTGCACTTCTGAGGGCACTTGATGGACACATGGAGCACTCACAATCCGCCCTAATGCCCCATTGGTCAACACAATGTAACCGTTATTCAGGGCACTAGCTCAAATGCAAATGAGAAATGCAAAAAAGAGCCTGAAGCTTGACTAATTTACCAATCACTGACCAACTTAAACCTAAATGCTGTGGTCTCATTGTGCCCCTCTATTAATGCTTCAATTATGAGTCAATGCTGCTATTATGAGCTAATGCTGCTGCTACAGTATCTGTTGCAGTAATATTGTTATGTCTTAATGCTATTGTTCTGAATTACTGCTACCGGTAATGCTGCTGTTTTCTAATCATTGTTTCATCACACAAAGACGATGTGTTATACATTTCCTTGTCACCAGTAGACATTATAATGGTTCAATTCTTTGTAGTGGCACTACTCTTAGTAACAGTTAATAGTTGCTATAAAGGCCATCTGTGCACAAATCTTTTGCACTTCAAGTTTCATCCGTACTCTTTAGGTATTTTTTATGTGTACATTGCCAGCTACGTTCTCTGTGCATTTAAGTAATTCCCCTCCTGCTTCCACAGTGGTATTCTCCTGACTCCTCAAACTATTGAAGTCATGTGTTTTTCAGAGTTAAATCATCCGGTTGTTTTCAGCTCTTTGGGTGACTAGACCTCGCCTCCTTCTGTACTTCATACATGCTCACACCACATCACAGGAATATCAGTGTCCAGACGTGTCTTCCTGCCTTGTGTGAGAGGTTCATATGTGCTCGTGAAGCCATGTTTGTACTTTTACTACTTCAGCATGTGAGTGTGTGCTGTAAAAGAACTAGTTTGCATCATAAGCTCCCTGCCATAAGTCTAGCGATTTGGCCCGGAAGCGGCTTGCGTAACCCAGGAGATTAATGCAAAAAGAGCTGTCCACCGAGGTTACGTAATACCTTATAAAATTGGATTGGTCTTCAGATTCTCTTAGTTGCACACTTGGTTTTCTCTGTATTTTTTCTCTGTCCTGTGCATGCTTTCAATTCTCTTTGTAGCCACTTCACATCCTTTTAATCTGTTTCTCCCTTCTCTTTTCAGTTTTCTCACGAATTCTCCGGTTGCTTCTCGTTACAATTTCCTCTCTCGCTTCCATCCGTTTGTCAGTACCAGTGGACTAAATGTATTCTGACCTTGTTGAATGATTTGTGCAGCAACCTCCGAGAGTCTGAAAGTGAAGGTGTGGGCTCGACAAATTCTCTCTGCACACCTTCAGCTAAGACATGCATTTCCTCTCAGAAATGTTACTTACGCTATATGCGCAATAAGCAGGTGGATGTGAATCTCCCTCGTTTCGTTCTGATGTGTTTCTGTTAAGTCCATGATAAGTCCAAATCACATTCTGTGTGTCCCATAAACCCTCTTCTTTCTCTATATTTTCCCGTGTCTCTTTCCCCCCAATCAACATGACTCCCTCAACTTTCGTCTTCATTAAAGTGAAGCCTGTAGAGAAACTGGAGCCGGTGACCTCGCCTCACCTGCTGCTCTCTGACAGGCTGGCTACGAGCTGCCTTATTAGACCCAAGCAGACGCACACACATGCACACATGTCCTCTTTAAAACCCTGATCATGCTTCCCTTTCTTCTCCCTGAATATTAAGCTGTTCTCACTTTTCTTACACCCCTGCTTACTCCTATTTTGTAAAGAACTTTAATACTCATCCTTTTGTGCAACAAAAACTTTGCAGGTTTAGTGGAAATAACTTGGAAACCAAATGATTCCCAACATGATGATACATGTGGCTGCAAGCCATGGAAATGCTCCTCCTATCAAAATATCCTTTGCTGCACATCAAGATTAATCAGTTGTGGGAGCTCCGAGTGTGCGTGCATGCGTGTGTGTGTGTGTGTGTGTGTGTGTGTGTGTGTGTGTGTGTGTGTGTGTGTGTGTGTGTGTGTATGTGAGATATGACATCAGCTTGTCTCTTTGTTAAAAAACTAGAGCATGCAAATGAATAGTATGCTAGTCTGCATCGTTTTGTCTCCTTAAAGCTACTCCTCCCAGCTTCTCTTATCTCCTCTCAGCTTCTCTCCTCTAAATTCCTCTCATATCCTCTCCTCCCTGGTCCTCCCCTCCCAGCTCCTCTCCTCTCAATTCCTCTCATCTCATCTCAGCTCCTCTCCTCTTAATTCCACTCATCTAAGCTTCTGTCCTCTCGGTTCTTCTCATCTCCTCGCAGCTCCCCTTCTCTCCCTCCATCTCCTCTCTTCTCCTCCCAGCTCCTCTCCTTTCAGCCCAGCTCCTCCTCTTCCCTCACAGTATACTGGAGCTAATTGTACATACTGACCAAACCTACTGTGTACTGTGTAGTCCTATAGTGTGTCAATAATATAGTCTAGCTTTTGAGCCCTGTGCAGGTTGAGAGGTGGGCATGGCAGATTTTAAACGTTGAATGTGCACAAAGGAAAAAACAATATGTGGCTGGTGGAAGTCTGTGCTGCCCTGCCACAGTCCCTTACAGCCTCTACTACAAGCTATACTGTGTGACCAGTGGAGCGAAGGCTTGGAGTACAGCTTCCTCTCTCTGTGCATCACCCAGCTGTGGGGGAGTCGCAGGAAGGAGGAAATCAGCCGCTCTCTTTACCAAGCCTCACCTGGACACATTTCAAGCCACTGGTAAAAAAAAAACTACACTCTTTGGCACGAATAAAGGAGTCGAGGTGGACTGAGTTCTCTGGTCCAGATGTTTCCCCAAAAGGCAGCTGGCGGTCTCTGTACAAGCTGCCTGTTGAAATAGGACAGCAGACCTCCAGTGGAGGGTTGTACACAAGGCAATAGTTCCAAACCTTGATCCAGAACTGGGGGCAGGGTGTCTCTTCTGCTCTCAGACCGAGAACTTAGTACCTCAGTTTGTTCAGTGTCCTCGGCTGTAAGCATTGTTTGAGCTTTTAAAAAGGTGGTCTCTGGGTTATGGGGGGTACATACCATTATTTGATTAACTTCTTGTCTGGTTATGCTAAATTGGCCATTTGGCTGACACGCAGGAAAGGAGTTCAGAGTGCCGGCAGTGTTGAGCTGGTACCAGATCTGGAGGGACTGCTGAAGGTTCGACTGAGGGTGGAATACATCTACTATAAAATAGGGAACAGTTTCTGTGTTTGGATGACAGGTTTTGTTTCTTATATCTCAAGTGATGACGTGACAGTGATGGGGTGTCTCCCTGCAGTGGATCAATAAAGGGACTTTTGAAAACCACACCAAAACCTCTCCACTCCTCCCCTCCCAGCTCATCCCCTCCCAGCTTCTCCCTCCCAGCTCCTCTCCTTTCAGCTCATCCCCTCTCCTCCTCTCTTGCCTTGTCTCCTCACCTTATTTTCTCTTGCTCTGATTTCCTCTCTTTGTCTCTCTGTTGTTCCCCTCTAAGCTAAAATCAATGCACTTGTTAGCAACTCCCCAGATTTTTACAGCATTCTATCACCCCTACCCTTATTTCTAACCCCTTACAGACCCCCCCCCCCCCCCCCCCCCCACACACACACACACACACACGGTAATGATTTCCTTCATCCTTTGTTTCAGATCTAAATACTGAGGTTAAAAAAATGTTGTGTCACATGGGTGACTTTCGCTACTGCCGTGGCTTTGACTCACATCTCAGCATGACATTAGGCCTACCTCTAATTGGTCTGCTTGACACAACTGGGACTCTGAGATAGAAATAGGACAAGTTGCTGCTTATGGTTCTTTAGCTGATTTAGCACAATCCTTGGTGTACTTACATGAGTGTGTCTGTGTGTGCTAGTGCATCTACTCTTATAGCACTGGATCAGTTTCCTAATTTGAATAAAATAATGAATGAAATGAGTAATAATATAGGTTTTATATTGTGTTATAATATCTGGAATTTTTGTGATTTTTGTGATGTTAAATACTGTATTTGTCTTACTTAAAGACTTCAGACAGTTACAATCACACCGAAAAAGTAGTCGAAGCATCTTTAGCTTCCTTAATGTGACATATGTCCACTTTAAACTGAATATGTGAACTGGGTTTAGTGACGTGGGGCATTTAAATCCCTGAAATTTGATTGGATTATGGAAAAAAGTGGGATTAGCGAATAAAGAAGTTCAGTGCGATACAGAGCTCTGCAGAGATATGGGGCTGTAGGATAGTCCACCGCCATACACACTTCCCTCATGTGGAGCTTGAGCAGCACAATATGTCACATATGCCACCCCGCCCGAACTTCAATCAAATCTTAGGGCCCTAGTTTCGTAGACCAGCGCAGGGTGGCGCAGCCGGCGCAGTGCAAGTTTCGACCCGCGCAGCCTTGCGCACCGTCAGTTTGGCAGTTTGGTAGATCGCCTGCGCCAAGATGGGTGTGGCGGCGCAGCAGTGGGAGGCGTCAGAGATTCAGCTTGGCGTAGCGGAAGTTTCGTGGCAAAAAGCCTCGCCGAGACTGCGCTGAAAGCTCGCCAGCTCCAACCTGGTCTACTTTCGGCGCAAGGCGTAAATAAAGTCCATTCATTCAATGCGAATCACAGCTGGCGGATCGGAAGTTTGGCGGACCGGCGCGCAGTGCGCACACGTCACCGAGACCTCACAGGCAGGTTTCCACAGTTCCAGGCACATTTAAATGCAATAAATAATCACAACAAACACTATTTAATGCAACTGATTGAATCAACACGTTAATTTATATCTATATAGATTGTCCCGTCACATCTGACGTCAGATCAAAGGCGGATGGCACGCGTAACGGAAACTCAGCCTCTCGGACCAAAACATCTCCCTCTCTCTCTCCTGTTTTTTATAATATCGGCATTGTTATTATTATGATACGTGCGCACAGCGCGTGATGCGTGTGGTGGGAGCAGCGGCGCTGCTTCTGTCATCGGGTTGTCAAGTGACGGATCTTGCACTGAACCTCCCCTAACGCATTAAAGGAGAGGAGAGGAGCTCATTTGATTGGTGAAGATCTGAATCGGCTGTATTAATCCCAGTCCACGCCTCGTCTCCTCCTCGTCTCCCACTCACGCCTTCTTCTCCTCCCTCTTTCCCACTTGCGCCGGTGGGCGAGACGGGAGGTGTGCCTGCGCGAGCCTGCGCGGTGCACGAAACTTGCAAAGTCCAGGCGGACACACCCCGTCGGCGCGGCGCAGGTGCGCTGAAAGCTGACTGCGCCTGGTCTACGAAACTAGGGCCCTTAATCTTTAATGTTTGTTAATTTTCAATCTTTAATCTCTAAACGATTGCTGATCAGTGATCAATTTTTCATCTCGTTAATGTATTGTCCTCCCTCGTGGCTGGGATGGCAGTTACCTGATTGGCCACCACATTGTCATGTTGGGTTGCGTTTCTCCAAAAGTTAATTCCGTTTCAACTTTTGGCCACTGTATTTTCTGTTGGGGGGTTTATCCGGCACCCACTACAGTGCCAACTGCTGAATTCACATCAATGGGACGTGTTTTCACTACAACGCCTGATTTAGTGTGAATGCAGCCTAACAAACACATATGGAGGAAGTTGTAAGCCAAATTTGATTAAATCACATCATGAAATGACAACTAAATGTGACCTGATAATCCTAAATAGAATGCATTCATTAGCAATGTCTGTAATTAAAAAGGTCTGTTGACCCTCAGGAGAAACAAGTATGTCTGTCAGTCATTTTGGTCCGTTAAATTATTTTGTTTTGTGCTTAGAGGAAAAATAGCGATTGACCAGAAGGGTAGAGAGAGAAGGGTAGAGTAGTGAGCAAAGCAGTTTCTTGGTCTTTATATGGCCTCAGTTGTCTGACTACTGAAAAAGGTAAAGGGAGGTCAACCTCGACCGGCTGCAGGGCCAAAACTGCTGGCTCTGGCTCACTAAAGTGAGCGGGAAAGCTAGACAGAAGGACACTTTAACGGGATGTGTGAGTGATAAGGTAAGTGTGTTTAGGGCTGGGAGATTTGGCCTAAAAATAGAATCTCGATTTTCGAACTATTGGACAATTTTCGATTTAAGCATCGATTTTTTTCCATTTTTCTGAATTGAAAAAAAAGTCTCTTCTAGGCCATCCCTGAAAAAACTTGTAAAATGACATACAATAAATAATAATAATATGTAGCCCAGGTGTAGAAAACAGGGATTCAAATAAATTAGTTCTTAAATATGTGCAGTGATAAATCGGTAAGATAGCTAAACTTAATTTGGATTAATAAAGTAAAAATGGTTTACTCAGAGATTAAGACAAATTTTAATGAGTAAATTATTGTAAATGTTTGTAACAGTAAGGTAAACTGTGTAAAAATCTGTCAGTGTCATCCGTTGCGGTTGGCCGCAGGAAGAGCCCAGGGGGGTGGGGCTTAAGGAGGAGGGGCGGGAAGATGTGAGAGGGAAGAGAGAGGATGGCACCGTAAACGGAAATCACACACTTTTGGAAGTCTAGAACTGATTTTAAAACGTGATTTTGTGGTTCAACCAGTTCACAGACCATAGGAAAGTAAAAATGCAAATGAATCAATTAAATCAAAAAAATCACCCAGCCCTATGTGTGTTGTGTGAGTGTGTGTGTGTGTGAGAGTGTTTTTCCCAGACCCAGGGGCTGAGGGCTTTTCAATCTCCTCTTACAGGGAATGGAAGCAGGGGAGGGCAGTTTTAGAGCAGAATAGACTCCAAAGCCTGGGGACACATTGAGCCGCCATCAGCCATTCAACAACCACCTTTCCATCACAAGCTTTATTATTCACTTGATGCTGCCTGAGGCTGACAAAAAAGGAAATGGGGGAAAGGACCTAAAAAGAGAAATTGGAAGAAATGTAATCTAATGTAGTGAGGAAATGTTGTTTGTCTGACCTCTCAGTAAACCAAACTGTAAAATATGAATGTTGAACCACTTAGATGATGTGTCATTATACCTGCAGCCGTTTTGAAGAGTGTCCCATCAAATTTCACCAAAAAAGGGTGTTACTTAGATACTGTAGCTTGATGCTGAAGAACTGAATGCATTTTGTGGTTCAGCAAAATAATGAGCCCTGGCTTGAACGATTATCAACATCATAATGGTTCTTAATTGGTTCTTGGCGCAATGGTGCATGACCACAAGTGATAAATTGGTGTGCAGCACCTGCATAGCAAGCACATAGTCATCAATTTTGATATTGGGAAAATATGCAGTCATGAGTCAAGAGGGAAATATCAATAGCTTCATCATCAATTATGTGCATCCCAAACTAAGGTCGGTAGAATCACGTACAGCACACGGTGTTCTCACATTCTAGCTTCTTGTCCTCATTTTTCCAACAAATTATTTTATTTTAACCCTTATCAGTGATTTGTTTTGAACATAACGTGATGTAGTTGGTCTGTGTTGAGTCGCTTTTCTTTGTCTGCCCATGAGAGTATGTAATTGTATCTTTAATGAAACTCAAACCACAGAAACCAATTTATCATGTGTGTGCCAAGCACCGCTAAAAACGGGGTCAGGAACCTCTTATTATCCACATTTTCTTTTAGCAAACTTGACAGTGCTTGTTAGTTGTATCAGAGCCCTTGTTATCTCCACGTTCATCGAAAAGTGCAGCTGATGTGAGCAAAGTCAAGCATAATTGGGTTTGGTGCAGATACATCTACCTCACTGAGGCCTCCCTGGAGTTGTTCAGAGTTAACGTGAGAACCCAGAACATTTTGCTCAATGATGCCGTCTGCGATTCCTTGGCCTAATGGTTTAAAATGCAACGGGCTGTCAAAGCCGGGCTCAAACTGATGTCAATACACTTGATATCTCCGCGCTGTCTCTGAGGAGGAGATTTGGCCATTTTAGGGCAGCCAGCCTTGAAATTAGGCCAAGCAAATGGCTAGTACTGAACTTACAGATGTCCACAACATCCATGTCCCACGGAAACCACCACCTTTTCTCAACAGTTATATTAATCTGGACCAAAGGACTGACTGACCAAAGGAAGCAAACAGTAGTAACCCCTGTCAGAGATTACCAACATAACCTCTTCCTTCTGACTTTGTGGCTTTATAATAATCAGCACAACCTCTCCTCCTCCCATCAGACAAGAGTCATAATCCCATAGCCGCCAGAGAGCTTCGTCACTTGAATGTAAACAGGTGTCGTTTGGGGGCATTCGTTTAAAAAGCTGATGCTGTTGTTCTTTCATTGGACCACAGTGTCAAAAATGTTCAGCGTGCAACTAAATTGGCAGCTTTGTCGTTTCTTTCCTCTCCATCAGATTTAACAGGTTTGATGCTTTTGCATGGCTGCTCCAGAATCATATCAGCTCTGAGTGTGAACAAGCAACTTGTTAATTAACACTCAAGTCTGAACGATGGTTACTGAAGAACACAACCCTGCAGACTTTTCCTGCGTGTTATTGAGGCGCCCTGTAGATGAGCGCTGGGTTTATTCTCCGGTCGTTTAGCTGCCAGTGGAAAACTCTTCTCGCTAACCCCAGCGTGGGTTTGAAAGTCTACATTCAGGTGTGAGCTCGAGCTCAATTCAGGCAGCGTGCAGCTTCAGAGGGTCAATGGCCTACAACACGCATCGTGGAAAATTAGTTCTCAGTTGGCGCTCTGCCGTGTCAGCGGGGTAGTGCTAATGAGCCCGCTTGAATGCGTGTGGTGGGATGTGTGATGGCACTCGCATCCACGCGTCCACTCGACTTTGGATGATTTGTGAGTGTTCCTACACATTCATCCATATGTGTGTGCTCCATGCTTGAGTGAAAGGCATCTGCCTGCCGTATCATTTCACTGGCATTCTGCTTCTGTTTTCGTTCCTTCCTGAGCTCCAGTGGCAGGTTGCAAAGTGGATTCATCTGATCGGCACAATGTGTGAGAGCATAATGATATGTATATCTGCCAAAGTGTCTATTTACACATCCATGCCCCGCCATATGCATTTTCATATGCGTGTGCATGTTTGTGTGTGTGTGTGTGTGTGTGTGTGTGCTATGTGTCACACGTGTGTCTGCGCCGGTGTGAGTGTGTGTGTGTGTGCGCGCTCTCAATTCCCTCAACTTCTCCTGTCACAACTAATGCAGACTGTTATTCTTCTTGATTTAGTGGGATTGGATCTAAAGCTGCTGATGAAGGGAAAAGAGTGGAGTGCCTGATGCCTTGGGAGACAAAGCTGGAACAGGCTTTATTACCAAAGGGTGCATATGCAGTGTGTGTGTGTGTGTGTGTGTGTGTGTGTGTGTGTGTGTGTGTGTGTGTGTGTGTGTGTGTTTATGTAAAATCCCAGAGACCAAAGCCAAAGTTTACAGGTAAAATTGGTGGGCTTAGGTTTGCTATCAATTTCAATATATCAAGTCTTTTTGGTTAAAATAACAGTCATTAGTGAAAGAATGCGGTTCCACTGCAGTAAACTACTAACCCTTTGAGAGGTGCTGTAGATGTCACTCAAGAATGAACGTCCCCTTATGGTTATGTATTTTAAAAATGAATACATACATGCGTGTGGGTTTCTGTAAATTTCCTCCAGAGACCAAAGTCAGAGCTTGGAGGTTATGTATTTTCCGTTCTTATTTTCACTTCATGTACAGCCGCTTCTCACTCTTTTCCACACACTTCCTTTCTCAGATATTGATGTCCCCCCATTTATCTCTCGCTCCCTCGCTCCCTCCCTCTCTCTCTGACTACCTTTACCTTGCAACCAACTTGTCACTTCTGCTTTCACCTCGCTCCCCTATCTGTCTCTCCCCGTGGCTTTAATTCTCCCCGTTTCCACCGGAACTCTTCATGTGAGCATTTTATTACCACTGACAGGAGTGTTGCATGTTTTTTCTCCTCCTTCTTTCATCTCTGATTTCCTCTCTTTCTCTCTCTCTCTATCTCTGTCTCTGTCTCTCGTATTGGTGTTTATGATGCCTTGCGGCTCCCTTATCTAGTGTACCCTGCCTTGGCAGATAACTGGGGCCTGTCAGCTGCTTATAGCACTGTTCTGTGTGTGTGTGTGTGTGTGTGTGTGTGTGTGTGTGTGTGTGTGTGTGTGTGTGTGTGCGTGCGTGTGTGTGTGTGTGTGTGTGTGTGTGTGTGTCAGTGTCAGTGTATGTGTGTCTAGTAGAGAAACGTTGGCAACACACAGATTGCCTTCCCCTCGGTGTAATCACAGGCGGATGTGGAAACAGATCGTCGATGTTTGACTCAATCATTTGATTGCACTGAGAATTAAGAACATGTAGATTTCCTACAAGATTTACTTTTTAAGCAATACAATTCAAATATTAAAGCCTTCTGTCTATTGCACACACACACACACACACACACACACACACACACACACACACACACCACTGAGGTAACATCTTGACATGTAAAGTCGACTTGTCTCCCTAAAGTGGTAGTATTATGCTGCCTTCAGCTGCCTCCAGGGTCGACGTAAGAGGATCAAGCTGGTGTTGCACAATTTTGTCATCATGTCACGGTGATAAACTTTATAACCAAGTTTTCAAGGCAGTAACTTTTTGATTCCTTATGCAACACCAGGGCAACATTTTCATGACATTCAAACTAAGACTTTTTTTTCTATTTCACGTTTGCGTGGCCCTTCTTCTGGCGCTTGTTTTCAGTTCTGTGTGAAACTCTGCAAAACAATCCCAATGAAAGTTGTATGTGATTCTATTACACACAGTGGTGGGAAGTAACAAAGTACAAATACTTATAATGCACATATAATATTTAGAATTTAGAAAACTAATTCAGTTTAGACTAATCTGTAATTCAGATGAGACATCAAAACAAAGAATTAAGACAATATGCTTCATCCAAATAGTCATTTTGGTTCTGATAAGGCAAATTATTCGGATGCCCTTTAAAGTCCAGGGGATTGTTGTAATTAACATTGACTTGAAAAGAAAAGTGTGAAAATAAAGATGTAAATGTCTCCTTCACATTGATGTCCAATGACTAGATCAATGTACCAGTGAAAAGTTTAATATATAAAATTGTATTTAAAGGAGTCATCACCTGGAAATCGCAATTTCTCTTGTTAAAACATGCATATCTGTGTTTGACCTCAGTTGAAACTTGCCTGAAAGGCTGGAGTTTGAAAGTGGCGCCGTTTTTTCGCTTCTGCTCTTTTTCCGAACAGGAATAGCACACAAGGGTGTGCATTCCTAAAGCACGAGATTTTGATTCTGCGCCTTCGGTGACGTCACCGTGGCGGCTACTTGCATAAGCCCACCCCTCTTTCACCACCCAACCCCGCCCCGTCCGCTACCTGAAATCGCAGAAGCGCCGCCATTATGTTTTGGAGTCTGCATGCAGGCAAGCCCCCCCGGCTCTGTCCTTCCTGCGGCGAATCAACGCGCGCCTCATTACATATTATACAATGCACATCCGGACCAGTCAAAACCTCGCGCGTAATCTCACGTGATAAAATCGCGGTACGAAAAAGGGTCAGAACAAGCTCAATGTTTGATTAAAATTTTTTTTTTTTTTTCTAATAAGTTTTACGAATTGATCCAAAGCGATCCAAGGGGGGCTGGATACGTATAAAACCAGGTTATGACTCCTTTAATATATAAAATTGAGGACAGTAGTCATAGACACACAACAAAATCGTTGTGACAAAGGTACTATAAAGTTATTGTAATACCCTGCCATTTAAATGGATTGATGTCCCATGTATTTGTACCAGTACTTTCAGAATGTCTTTAAATATGGCTTGGGATCACACAGGGATAATTTTTTAGCAGTCAAAAATGTAATTGTGAGTCCTTAATTTCAACAAATTAATTTGAAAACAAGGAAAAAGCTTGAACCACTTGAAGCACAGTCTCACTCTGAGCTGCTATCTGTATCAGCAAGGAAAAAACAAGCAAAATAACAACGTGGCTCTAATTAGTTGAAATTAGACTCACCATCCTTTTTTTCTGTCCAAGCATCTCCTGTAATTCAGCAAACACATAATCCACCAAAGAGCAGATGTTAGAGTATTGTTTGACTGTGTTTCTTGGTAACGTCTGCAGTACCATGTTACAAAGAAAGCCTCACAGAAATCTCTTTAATGTGATATCTGGTTGCACATATAAAATTCACTGTCAAAGAAATCACATAAGACAGGTGACATCAGATTACTGCATAATGTGCACATGTTTTATTTGACCTAAAGAAAAAAAGTTCCATGGTCTGTCATCTATTATTCCATTACTTTTCCTGTCGGGTTTTTGCTGTGGTATTTACTGGGTATTGAGATATTTAGACATGGCATCAAAGTCACAATGTTGGTATCCGTGACAACAGTGCAACGCCTTTCACAGTCTCGGCTGCTCGCGTCCTCATCTCACCGCTGACCCCGTCTCGCCCTCTGTCAGCCGGGACAGCCGGGATGACATTAGCTGACAGCACTGATTGCTGTGACCTTCAACTTCTGCGTCATGCAGACAAACACCACAGACACTGGAATACCGTGGAAATATATTTGTACTCACAAACACTACTCGCACGTATACATCACACAGTTAGTCGCACACATCCCTGCGGCCAGTATGGATCGTCTGTTCTCACAAGCACCCATAGGATTGGGCAGAGCGGCATAGACCCGTGCATCAACTCACACAATGGGTATCGACCACAATGGGAGGTGGAGTGAAAAAGGATAAAATATCTGTATTTCTGCTCCACTTATACCCACGTATACAGCTATGGATGGGCAAAACGACAGCTCTTCACAAGCAATGCACTGTGTTATTGCTCATTTTGTGCTTTTATGCATCTAATAACACCCTGCTAAATTGCAATACAGTCATTTTGTATTGAACGGGATAGCAATGAAGCACCATGCAGTGGGAAACATAACTATTTTCACACACGCGCACACAAAGAACAATTGCAAACACACACACACAGCATTTTACCGGGGCTATCAGTTGTTCATATTCTGATTGAGCAAGAAGTTCAATGTTGTTGTTTTTTTTAGACTTCGCACAAGATGTTTTGTAGTTTTGAATATTTAAATTCTGAATTTGGACACAATTTTGTAAAAAAAACAACAACAAAAAAGACAAAGATAGAAAAATATTTATTTATATTTATTCTTATACTTGTGAGAGTGGGTGTGTGTGTGTGTGTTTGTGTGAGTGTGTGTGTTTGTGTGTGTGTGTGTGTGTGTGTGTGTGTGTGTGTGTGTGTGTGTGTGTTCCCTCTGAGGGCTTGTTGAATCAATGCCAACCAGGAGACAGGAGAACCTTGGGTAATTGGACTCCTGTGCGGCACTGCATGGCACTGGAATTCGATGTCTGGGCTGCCTGCCATTCTAAGTGTGCGTGTTTGTGTGTGTGTGTGTGTGTGTATGTGTGTGTGGCCGTGTTTTACCGTCATGTGGGGACATACAGTATATCTGATAATAAAACTCACATTGTGGGGACTCACCTTTTTTTTTAGACCAAATGCACGTCTGCATGATGTAAATCAAGATTTTTGAGTGAAGACTTAGGGTAAGGTTAGGGAAATGTTTTTTTGAGAACCATAATATTTTATTTGCAAAACCGTGTCACGCTTGAAACATGCTCAACCTGGTGATAGATGGCTTTGACTGGATAGGAAGGGTATACAAATGTTTTATCTGTAAAGTAAGGAGTAACTAAATCCGTCAGACAAACAGGGTTATTTGGAAAGTTTGGCTCCTGATTCTGATAAATTCAATACTGATTCAACACTGATACTTTGTGTGAATGAAAACCTCGTTTTCTAGAATTGATTGTAGCACATTTTTCTATTTAAGTAGTAAATAATGTAATATGTCCTTGAATCTCACAGTGTCACGCAAATTTGTCTTGAAATATCAACTGCATTGACTGAGTATGCTGTTGAGCCAAAAATGTGTGAGCTCATAAATTCCCATCCAAGCCCCGGCCCACCTTCATCCTGAGCAGAGGTCTTATCAACCAGAATAACTGAAAACAACTGTGATGGAGTTTGCAGGCTTACTTGTAATGTAATTGTTATTGATGAATGAATGAATTGTCCTGTACACAGCGTGAGCGAGGGGTTAAAACTGTACCAAACTCTTTGACTCTGTCAAAGGGTGAATTTAATGGACAGGTGGTTGAGGTCAGCTTTAAAAAATAGTCGATCTAGAGGTCAAGGATTCAATTCAGTTTCATTATAGAAATGGTCCTCCAGCGTTCTTTAACAAAAGAAACGGGTTTATTGCAACAGCTCATTTTCCCTCTTGGCCGATCCGCTACGGTGGAACAGCTGAACGGAAAGTGATCAGAGGAAAAGAATGAGAGAAACAGACTGCTGCTGGAAAATGTAGACGCGAGGACCTGCTTGTATTCTGCCATGCTGCTGGTTTCTCAGCTGCTAGTTCATTTAAGTCTGAGTCTTTCTTGTTTGCTTTCTTTTATTCTTTTAGCATATCTTTTCTCACCGGCCTCATTGTCCCTCTCCTCTCTGTTATGGCAGTCAGACCAACACTGAGAGACTGATAGACCTCTGCAGACAAAGGCCTGACTGAGCTGCAGCCATAATGAAAATGGATTGTGCATATTATGCTGTTGCTGCAATGAAGAACCAGAGATGGTGTCGTGATCATCACGAATTACAGCTTTTTATGCCTCTGCGCCGGCATCAGACAGCCGTGGCTGGAGTCATTATGGTTTCGGTTTGTCCATTCTCATGAGCGTGTTATCTCAGGAACATCCACTCTGACTCAATGATGAAATCATTAGAATTTGATGGCCAAAGGTCACTGTGACCTCACAAAATGTTGATGATTTCACATAAATGTCTTATAGGACAAATTGATTGATGAAGTGACATTTTGGGCAGACTTGGATGTAAACTACAACATGACTGGTTGGTGGAGGCATACAATCACCATGTTTGTTTTTGTAATTAATTTTGTTTGTGATACAAAGTTGATTTGGTTGTAGTTGAAGTTAATTTAGTATGAAAATGAATTCAGCTTGGTATCAGCAAAGCCAACTAGCAAATTGTCGTCTATTTGCATTTTTTAGGCAAAGAAAAACCGACAAAATGTCTGACTTTGTCAACAGTGCTCATATGTTGATGCATTGACATAAATATAAATGCAGATTTCTAACTTATCTCCACATATTTAAAGAAAAGCTTATTTTCTGTGTTTTTGAAAAGTATTTCATTCAGATAGAATATGATGTGCTGTCTACTGTCTGAATTGAAACAAGCAGAGCTCATTCTTGTTAGAATTACATAATCAAACTGTGTGGGAATCTCCGTTATTCCTTTTGATTCAATATGTATGTTTTGCAAAGTGTCAAATGCTTTAAGAACATGTTCAAGATTGCAGTCACAAAAATTACAAGTATGCAATCTTGGAGGACAACTGGTATGACAATCTGGAAACTTGAGGCTACACTGGGAGGGTTAGCAAGAAGACACTTTATTCATTTTAAAACTATGTTTGAAAACATGGTACATACTTTAGTTTCTGCCTCCTTATCCTCCTCTTAAATATTTTCTTCAGTGTTGAGCTCTCTTTTATTCCAGACCAGAGAGAGAGCTCATCTTTGACCTTCAGCTTTAATTAATACGAGAACCATTTTACACATTTTATTAGAAGTGATTGAGGAAGTCCCCATGAGTCCATCCTAATCACCTGTTTAAGTGATTTCTCCAAAACGTTAAGTTTTAGGACCTTGCTTTAGGCAATTAATACAAAACTTTACTGGGACAACTCTCGATAATACTGTTGAAAGATTGCTTTTCCCTGTCATCTCTGAAATGTGATTGGTTCTCATTGAATTGAATATTTGAACAGCCCTCTCTAACTACGAGAGTTCTCCATTATCTGTGAGGATGGAGGCAGACATTGTATCGCTAATGGAAACTACGAGACTCGAGGGTCACAACAATGCAGGCAGAGTGCACACTTGAAACCCTGTCATGCTATACCATAATGTGTTACAGGGCCTCAAACAGCAAACAGGCAACATCGTGGTTGTGGTTTTATAAACACTGTGGGGTGAAATGTAATAGATGTGGACTTGTGAAACAGTTTCATGAACACAAGTAAGACTGTAGATCTTGTCCCCTGTCACTTACGTTGTGATCACATTTGGAAAAGGTGTTTTTAGAGCCGGTATGGACAGGACAAACAAGTACAGAGTTAAAAAACAATGTTTTAATGTCAGGACAAACATGGAAAAAATATGAACCTATCATTTAAAGAAATTGTTAAAGGGGAACATTAATGAAGCAGCTAACAACAATTTGCTATATAAAGATATTTGATAAATACTTCTACCTGTGCAGAGAATTAAGTCACTGTTGTTGTAATCTGAGCTTCTCCTTGCTTTTCCAGGACAACGCCGTGGCAACGACAGTGTTGTCCTGGAAGGGTATCGCCCAAACAGTGTTAGCTCTGCCAGCACTGTTCTCGTTGTTTGCGCTGTTAGATTTGTTAGCACCATTAGCTGCAAGATGCCGGCTCAGCTGTCACCGTATTGAGAACCATTTGCTCAAAATCTCATATAGCACCATGAAACTAAAATAAATATACATTTTTGCAGATTATTTTGATTTACTTGTAGTCATTTGACAAAGTACATTATTTTAGTTGAATATTGTTTTTATATTTTATGCAATGGGAACAATTTCGTGTAACTTCAGTCATGCAGTTTTAGATTGTTTTGTCAAGTTGTACTCTTAAATGATAGCATCAAAGTGATGTTTGTTCTATCACATTATCATTTTAGCTGCACCTTTAGGTTTCCCTCAGTGGGCATTTCAACAGTAGCCTAAACCTTCTACAAATACAAGTAGGGTTGCGTAATACTTACATTTCTATTTTAGTTTTTTTTTTTTTGGCCGAGGCAACTTATACATTCATGTGCTTATACTGTGAGGACTTGGTCCTGAAAGTTGATTCTTCACCTTGGGAATAGCAATTTGACAAAATGATCTCAAGAGCAACTTACTAATTTTCCACCACATTTCACAGTCTTCAGGGGGTCAAGATGAAGAGATACAGTTCAAAACCCCAGAAAATGCGGCCCTGTAGTTAAAATGATTTTGTCACATTACTTCTACGGTAGTCATTTATCTCAGTACACCAGACAAAAATGTGCCTTACCTTTTACACGGCAGTTGTTGGTTTACAGAAGCGCCACATCTTTCACTTCAATCACTACATCAAACTCTTTTATCTTGTGTTTTCACCGCCTTCTTGTGGTGTTTAGCAGCTTCCTCGCAACGCTATCAAGTGAGCGTTTGGATAGCAGCGCAGCCAAAAAGACTCCAATGTGAAACTAGCATAGCGGGATGAAACTCACTGGGGGTATGAATTGCATTACAGTCTCCATTAGCCTTTGGCCTCATCTGTCAAAGAACGAAGAGCTAAGTAAGAGCTAACAGACCACTCACAGGTCAGATATCCAATAGCAGGTCTGTCGGCACGGTAACAGAGAGGCCCTAAGTCGATCAATAATTTGAAACTGAGTCAAACAAGGATGGGAAACTGGACACAATACATTACACTCTTAGAAATAGCATCTCTTTTCTCCTTGGTTTTGTACGTGTGTGTGTGTGTGTGTGTGTGTGTGTGTGTGTGTGTGTGTGCGCTGACACAGCAGGTATACAGTAGATCATACGCACACAAGCACTTATACAATTAAGCACCTGACAGACACACACAACCCCAACACATCAGTTTATCTGTTTTCTCTCCCTGTCCCCCTCCATCCATTTCCCATCTGTCGTTGTTGCTGCTGTAAGGTTCAATTAAGCCAAGTCATTACCCATTCGGCTCTTTTTATCCTGTTTGTTTGAATGATATTTTGCCAAAGGCCTCCCCAGTGTGTCCTGGCTTGCCTATGATTGAACTCAGCGTAGCTCATATGATACTATCTGATCAACAAACACACTTTTAATTCAACTTTTACTCAAAACACTATTTAGTTTTTTCCCCTTCACTCCAGGCAAGTAGATTTTTAACTTTGATATGAGAAACAATCTCCTAAGGCAAGTTGAGATAAACAGTAGGTGCGTTTCCATCAGCTGTTTAGATGCGCATCTAGATGTATCGCATCGGAAAATGATGATGGAAACGCCGTGATTCGCATTAAAATCCCCTGATTCGCACAAAATGAAATACGCTCGCTATGGCCGGGTTTTGGTTGATTCGAATGGGATGGAAACAGCTGTATGCGAATCAAGTGTGACGTAGCGCACTTTCACCCCGACTGCTTCCGGTGTTTGCGGGTCACTCAGAAGACAACAACATGGCAACAAGATCGAGCACCACTTGAGCGAGTGTAATTAATGACTGAAGTCCTCTCTCCATTGTAAAACATCAAAACACCACATCAAAACACCGGCAGGAAGACGACGGAATGTTTACAGGCTGGTTGCCATGCCAACCCGCGGAAAATCTTGCGTGACTTAGAAAACTCGCGCGAATTTGTAGTTTTCACCAAAGTCCGTTCTTTTGATGGAAACACACATGATTCGAATTTCTTTAATGCGCATTTCCCAGTAATTCGAATCACTTTGGATGGAAACATGGCTACTGATGGGCGTTTGGTTATTTCACATCATCTTCGTTACTTTGTCATGTTTTTTTGAAGGGCATGCTGCTGATGGGCTTCATCATTTTGGCACACAATGCAAGGTCTTCCCTCAAATGTGATTAGTACAGTTGTTTTTTGTTCAGATTCCTATTCATGCTGGGCTCCAGCTCTGGCCTCATGCTGCCATCTCTACAGCCTGTTTGTCTGACTCGTCTTGGTGTGGAGCTCGGCGGGTTGAACTTAACAGCTCCAGGCTTAAGGGCTTTGATTTCTTCAACGGGCATGCATTCTAAAAATGTTTACTTCTGGTAGGATTTTTCAAAAATACATTTTCCATAGTTTGTCCTAAATCCTCACTGCTGTGGCGTCTGCATGTCTCAGAGATCAACTGTCAGTCAAACAGGATGTTTTTGTGATGAAGTTAAGTCTCCGTAGCTCGCAGTCTTTGTATATTCTGCTAAGTGTCCTGTCCTATCAAACACTTTCTATTTCCTTAGTAGTAGACAAACAGCCTAAGATCTAAAACATTATTATGTAATAGGGATCAAACTCAGATCCAGCTGAGCCAATTAATCAGTTAGCCATGTGGTCAGCTTTAAAAGCATGCAGATGCCAGAAGTCACGTACTCTACAGTAGACGAAGAATTCACACTAAATGCTGTAATGCAATTTACATCTCTGTAATACAACGATTATCCCACTACTGTTAACCCATTTTAGAATGGTTTTGCTCGACTGTGTGTCCAACAGTATGTAAGAATTGTGATAGAAACAGAAACAAGCTCATAAACGTGTTATTCTAGTCCATAAAAATGCAGAACAATGAGGATAGAGCTGTACTACTTACAGTATCACACCTGGGGTTCAATAATGAAGAACTCAAACTATCACCACATCTCAATGAAATATACTGTGATAATGTCCTTTACCTGACAGACTGCCAGCGTTATATGAACATGCTCTAGAATGAAACGATTCACAGAAATAAGTTCAAACCAAACAAACAAACATCCATTTCACCCCATTGATGAATGAATTTGCCTCCCAGCAGACACTGTTGCACTGTTTGTTCACCTCCTCTTTATGTTCCTTTCTGAAACAAAATGTTTTTGTCCGAGTCAATAATGGATGCTCGGATGTTCTGAAGTGCAGCTCATGTCCTCGCACTATTTTTGGAGTGAATTTCCTCTCTTCTCTTTCGCTCATGTTGTGTGCTGCTTGTCTAAACTCTGTGCTTCTGTTGACGTGCGTTGCAGGTTCCTCGGCGTTCCCCCGGGAAGAGGCAGTTGCCCACTGACCGGCCCGCTGCCCTTTGACCTCATCTACACTGACTACCACGGCATGCAGCAGATGAAGCAACATATGGGGCTCTCACTCAAGAAACACAAGTTAGTGGGAGTGCATTCTGTTTGTTTGTGTGTGGAGTTAAGTATCTCCACTTTCTCACTGTGTGTGTGTGTGTGTCAGCAGTTTCCCAGGCAGGCAAGTAGATTTATTGGCTGTGTTTATGGATTAATTATTGATAGTAATAAGGCGTACATGTCTCTGTCCAGATGTCTGACTGTAACTCATTCAGCTTGTTAAATTCACACTCTATCTGTCAGACAAACACACACACACACACTCGCGCACACACACACACACACACAGCATATGCATATGCCATCTCTCTCCAACCATTCATCTCCATCCAGTTAAACACCTCAAATTGCACAATGATACTGTTGTGGTGTAATGGAAAAAAACTTGCACAATGCACACATACAGAAACTGGCACTCCACCACCTGCCATGCACCATTACTCTTCACAGCAAGAATAATAAAACCATCACAAGTCATACGACATTGGAGGCATGTGAGAAACTCAACACATCGGGACACGTGTACGTCAGTTCGTGGGTGGACCAATTTCCGATCAAACCCCCGGCTCTGCAGCTTATTATTGCTGTTGTTTTAATGCACTCAGAGGCACACTGTCAGCAGCAGGGTGGCGATTAAACACAGAAAGAAGAAGAGACAGGAAGACAAGAAGGGAAAAAAACAGGAGACATCTGCCTCATGAGAAGGAAGAAGGATTAGTGAGACGTTAAAAAGAAACAGACTGAGAGGTTCTTTTTGTGCTGCTACAAAAGTGTGCTTAATAGCTTTTGGCACAGCTGCAAAGACGGAAACGAAGCACAAAAATAACACGTAATACCAGCTCATATTACCTTCAGCGGTTAGCCATGTTGTTGCCTCTGAAATACACAAGATTCAAAGTCCAGCTTGAGCCCTGCCCCTTTAAAAACAGCGTGAGCCACCCGTCTCTGTCCCCACCACATCCTTCTTTGTCCAATAAATTGGCATCTCCGTCTCCCTCACTGTATGTGGTGGCAGCGGCTGTTATTTTGCTTTCCTTGTTCTTGCTCCCAGCGTAAAGAAACAACAATGACAGATAAAAGAGGAGAAGGGCCCGTGTGCACGGGAGGCCAAATGAAAGCAAAAGGGAGAGATAAAACAGTGAAAGTGTGTGGACAGATTGCAACAAAGGACAAAGGGAAGAGCAGCGATAGAGAGATTGGAGCGGAAAGTGTCTAGAGACAACGTGACACCACATATAAAGGGTCGCTCCATGTATGTATTTTTAAAATCCAATTATGAGAGAGAGAAACGCATTAGGGGCAAGCTGGGGAGCTATTTTCCCAGCACACAACCTGTTTTGCTGCTTCTGCCTTTCTCATGATCTGTCTCACACACAAACACACACAGACACACAGACACAATTCCCCCAGACAAGATGCCAGTCAGCCAGCAGTCTGCACCTAATTGCTTGCTGAGGTCAGCAGTCCTCCCACGCCGTCATTACCGCGCAGTCTTGATTTCTGCTTTCCCTAACACAATGTGACTTTTAGTGTTTGTAAAAGACGCTGTCTTGTTGCCCAGACGCCCGCGGTGAGGGAATTCATCTGAATGTTTCAGCAATACGGATGGAACGAGAACCATCTATCCTCGCTTTCACGAGAGGCTTCGCTGATTTGAAAATAGATGAGCAATGCCCAGGAAATTCAATTACTTGGTCAAGTGCAGATTTATGAACACGCAACCAACTTCATAGAATTCATTCAAATTTACATGCAAGTGTAACATGACATGGTGCATGCACCGACATTTTGTGCTGAAAACAACACTTTCCCTTCTCTCAGGCATCTGTTCTAAACCTCTTGGTCCACTTATCTTAACCCAATAGTTCCACTATCACCTAAAGGTTTAGGACAGGTCAATGACACCTATTCACTTCTCTCTCCCTCTCTCTCCCGCCTCGTCAGGTTAGACCATTCTAGGGGAGCCGTGTGTGCTGAAAGGCATCATTAATCAAGTGCTCTGAGCTTTGGGGCCCTTCAGCTCCCTTTAATTACTTTTGTTTAACGTTCCCGCCGACACCCACAATCATTTATTACGCCTGGACAACACGATGCTGCGCTGTCTGGTGTGTCATTGTGTTCTGTGTGATTGTGTGCATGCGAGGGCGTATGACTGCACGTAAAGATGCTGAACGTCAATAGGAGATAGTCTTAAATCACACCCACTCATCTGATTATAGGACGAGCATATTGATTTCCCCTGCATGCTGAATTTACTGCTCTGAGAGAGGCTGAAGATGTCCAAGGGAAGGCTTGAAAAAAATCCGTACTAAGACACAAAACAAGCCAGAGTAGCTGAGCTTCCCTAAGGGCATGCTGAATCTTTAACTTAAAAAAACAGGTTTAATTTTGATTCTGCTAAAGGTGTCATGTCATGTGTTTTTTGTGTATGATTGTATGGAGGCCGAAAAATGTTTCTTCAAAGAAAGGTTTTAATTTACTTTTGTGGAAGGAATTATACTGTTGGATCAAAATGTACCTGCATCCATCATGACATTTATTTTGAGATTACAAAAGACCTTGTTATTAGCTCGATGGCCCTCTTTCTAATCATGCCTCCGTGTCAGAGAAAGCCGTGGCCGGGGGCTTTATGTTCTCATAATAACTCAGGAATGCCTGAAGGGAGTTTATTCAAATTTGGAGCAAATGTCCACTTGGATTCAAAGATGATCAAATTAGATTTTGGAGGTCAGAAGTCAAAATCACTGACCTAAAATCCGTCCCATTCTCGTGAAATCTCCTTGAGCCAATTTCTTCAAATTTGGCTCAAACATCAGCTGAACTCAGAATTGAACTGATTAGAATGTGATGGCCGAGGGTCATGTGATATGAAAACAGGTTTTTGGTCATAACTCAATAATCCCTACGCTATTTAGTGCCATTTTAATACACATATAATTACAAATGCCTAACAGGATGAAATGATGAAGTGATGCCATTCGGACAGACAGGGACGTTAACTGCAACCTTTATATTGATTTATTTTATTATTATTATTGAAAGGACAGTGCACATTGATCAACATTTCTGTAAATGTGCCAGTGTTAGCCAGCAGGCTAATTCTCAACTGCAGTCCTTTGGCGAGATGTTAAACTGAGGCAGCAGTTAGTTTTAAATACATTATTATTTTTAAAATATCTGGGTTTCATTAGTCCATTTTCTCAACACATACTTTAATCGAACATGTACTCTGGTGTGTCAATCAGAGCCCCACCTTGAGCTCTCTTGACAACATTTTACAGCTCCTCTGACATAATTGATATCTGTAATCTTTGGCATGGCTTGAGGCTTTTTTCCAACCCTGTGCCCCTGTATCATTCAGCTTTCAATTGAAACAAAAACATTTAAAAAACACCATGGCTCCGCTTAGTGTTCAGTATGCTCAAGTAGTTCTAACGTAGACTACTGGGTGTAGCGTAGTGAGCTGCAGCAGCATCTGCTAAAGTGATGAGGGATAAATGATAGATGGAAGGGGAAGTGTTATACACATCACTGCTCTTTGAAAGAAACCAGTCACTAAGATAAAGGCACACCGCGTAACATGAAAAATGCAAAACTATCTGGAGCACAATATCCATTTTTATTGTTTCTCTATTTCGGTGTTTCTTCACCTGCCTATTCTACCTGTCTTTGAAAAGGACTCTATGAGAGCATGTGGCCTTTATTGTAACTCACTGTAACACAAGCTATTAAACAGTAAGAGATGACTACATCTGCTGAGATCCAACTACTGTGATTTACAATGGTCAGGGTAAATTGTGATTGGGCGCAGGGTGTCAAAAAGTCCTGATAATCGACACCTACTAAGCAATTTCAGTTTCAACTGTCTTTTCATTGTTTAAATGATTGCACTGGCTACATTAAGTGAAAAGACATCTTATATTATATTATTTACAACAACGAGTAGTCCTATTCAGTGCCTCTGAACACCACATGGTGGTCTTGCTGTTACTAGCTGAAACTAGATTTGTGTGCAGTGCCCTGGCTCATGGTCATGTTGTAAAACATAATGTTGAATTATATTCACTGTTTTCAACCACCAAACATGCACTGTTGTTGTTTTTGAAGCTAGCATTACGTGGGAGGACTAAAAATACCCTTGTTGCCAAGTATCTGGTCTGTCCTATTTACTGGTAAAGTGAGCGTCTCCGTTGCATAAAAACTTAATGGGACGTTAACCATTGTTCCAGGTTTTAGCAAATCCTCCGGTGAAACCGAGTGAATGTCATTAATTGTGGATAATGGATAACTCATTGGGCGTACTGATGTTGGCGTGTTATGAATGATCAGCTAGTCATCCCGAAAAAAATATTGATGGAAAAGTCTAACTGCACATTGGCCTAAAACATAAAAAAATGGTAAAACTGAAAGCCTCTGTTGTCAAATTGTGTCTTTTCTTACTTTCCTAAAGCTAAAGCTAAAACTGTGGGTGACAATACACCACCCTGCCATATTCCCTTCACCCCAGAGGACTGTAGAGCCTTGCTGAGCAGCCGTTTAACCCAGATTAGCCTCATACTCTGATCTCCCGATAGATATTCAGCTCAGCTACTCCTCCGCTTATCCCCTCTTCTGCCGCTCCTTCTTGTTTTGCCTCCCTTCGGGGAGCTCTTATCTGTGGGCAGAAACATTTTCACCATTTCAGAGCCGACGACATGTGATAGCGCAGGTTGGAGCGAGGGATGAAGGGAGATGGCAGAGACAAGTGAAACTAACATGTATTATTAATAATTCATCCTCAGCGACCCTTTCAAAGAGACACAACGCTTTCTGCAGAATATCATATACTTAATGCCATAAAACGAGGCTGGACTGATAAGTGCATGTGTTTTTTCTTTTTCTTTTTTACTCTCTTGCAGATAAGACCGTTTTTATAAGCTCCTTTCTGAGATGTATCAAAGTCAATTCATTGGTTGGCCTCTTTGATGCTGCAGTCATTGACAGAAATACCTTGGAAATGAGACTTCACCTTGTCTCTGTTAAGACTGGAAGGCCCTAAGAGGAACATATTTTTTTACACAATACAATATATAAACAATCACCCAAGGTGATGCCTGAGCAGCAGATGTCTGAAAGCAATGCTAAATGCTGTTCTGGGGAACACTTGAGATCAGAGAGCAGTTTGGATCTTGTTTGTAAGTGGCTGAGACACAAGACTGGCAATACATCAGTAGAGGACTTCTCCCCTGGAAGCAACGTTACGAGAATACAATGCATTTAAGAGAATAAGTGTCTTGGGTGTAGA
Organism: Eutrigla gurnardus; assembly: GCF_963514095.1. Classification (NCBI taxonomy): domain Eukaryota; kingdom Metazoa; phylum Chordata; class Actinopteri; order Perciformes; family Triglidae; genus Eutrigla; species Eutrigla gurnardus. The sequence goes on from NC_139917.1 coordinate 14,257,727, forward strand.
ACACATGACATCTCATCCAACTGTTTCCAATGCAGCTATAATACAAGAACGCAATAACACATCAGGAATCAAAGTTTGACAGTAAGAAATCCATCATTGAACAGACAGGGAAACTAACATTTTAACAGATCATAAAACAGAATAACTAGACTGTTGTGTTTGAGAAGGAAGGTGTATGTTAATACGATTGACTTATTTATAACTTACTTATTTGAAAGCAATGTGTGGAAATTGTTACCTGTCTACAACTACAGGACCAGTGGTGTGCCAAGAAAGACACACTCTTTTACCTTGTCATGCTTTTCCTCAGCACACAGAGACACATAGTTATCTGCAGGAAAGAGCCTCCGAGCTGAGGAAGAGGACGCTGCCACCTTTAGCACCCGTTAATCCCCCTGAGCTAACAGACTGGCAGATTGTGTGTGTGTGTGTGTGTGTGTGTGTGTGTGTGTGTGTGTGTGTGTGTGTGTGTGTGTGTGTGTGTGTGTGTGTGTGTTTTAGCATCTTGTACGCTGATGTCCTCTGAATCCTCAGGGTCAGTATTTTCAAACCAATTTGAAGCCTCGTTTAAACATCATCAATTGCTGTTAATGCTAATAAAAAATGTCCGAGCAAAAGTCGGGCCCGAAAAAAATAATTGGACGGCCTCATGTCTGTCAATGCTTACTTCCTGATTGCAGCATTCTGCCGAACTCGATCACTCGTTTGGCGTTGTGGGGGAGCGGCTTTGAACAGAGGTCTGAATGCAGGGGGCGGGACTTTTTGGGTTCCGAGATGCGTTCAAAGTCAAAGTCACCTACTCTGCCTTTTAATGTTACATAATTTGCAAGCTAGCTCATTCGTTTAGCAGGCAATTAGGAAGGAAAAGAAGCGCTAACTAACATTAAGTTTAATTATAAGTCTCAGATTGGTAAACATGACTTCATAGTCGTCATATAATGTAAATGATTCCCAATTATTATTGCATAATGAGAGGAGCAGCTGCAAATTCATGTTCCACAGTCATAACGTTACCTCCAAAGTTGCCGAGATGCGTGTGTGTGTGTGTGTGTGTGTGTGTGTGTGTGTGTGTGTGTGTGTGTGTGATTCTGTTGTATGCCAGCCTCAGGGCTTTAGTGCTGTGCTACTATGCGTTCACCTGGAAACCCTTACCACTTTCCTATCACAACTCCAACCTCTAAAGCTCAGAGTGATTTTATTCATTCTTGTCATTTTCATGTCAAACCTCCCACACTGCACTTGGCAACTTGCCAACAAAACTGCTAGTTCCTGTTGTTGCTGTTGTTTTTGGTTTTTCTTCTATTGTTAGCTTTTGTGTTTCTCCTTTAATGACAAACCTGCAGATATGTACAATACATTATCTGTGCAGTTAGTAGTGTTGCTGTCATTAAAGCCTCTTGTCAAAGCTGGAGACAGAATGATTTATACCACACAGGGACAGATTTACTAGCTTGAAGTGGAAGACAGATTTGTGCTGCGCTTTGCATTCAGTCCGTGCTCACAGTCTGCGAAAACCTAGCGTGTCATTTAGTCAGCACCTCGCACCACCCTCCATGCACATCCTACCCCCGAGGCAGCGCCTGTCTGAAGTCGCCGAGCTCAGAACGGAAAAGAGAATGATGTGATGTAGATTCAAGATTTCTCATTATCTCAAGAAACTGTTTTAGAGACATGAACAACCTTCATGGAAATGAGACAGCAATAAAATGATGCACTAAAGACCTAATGTTACATAGCAATGGCCTAAATAGCCTTCATTAAATAATGATATATAAGTATGCATGATGAAGAAGCATACAGTGTGTGTCAACACAAAACAAACAGAAACATTATATTTGAACCATCTAAAAGCTGCAGTATAATAAATGTAACACTAACTGGTAATCCACGTTACTTTATAATGTACTTAAGTGCTTATTGTTTTATTATTTGCAAAATGTTCATGTTAGGTTCTTATTTTGTCAACAGTTTCAAACTCCATCTTGAAGCTTCCATAACTGGTGTTGACACAGATGAAGAGATGATTACACGCACGACATAAAAATCATATCCTGATATTTTTTGTACATGGGAGACAATAGCAACATGTTGTTTTAAAGGTTGTTCTGTGTCTTTGCAGGTGTCATATCCGAGTGATTGATACGTTTGGGACGGAGCCAGCCTACAACCACGAGGAGTACGCGACGCTGCACGGCTACCGGACCAACTGGGGCTACTGGAACCTCAACGCCAGGCAGTACATGACCATGTTCCGTAAGAACAAAGCTCCATGAACAGAAATCTTCATTGAATTCCCTTTTCAGCTTCTGTAATACACTACACATACTGTCAGTATGCTAATGGCTGTTTTACATTATTATAATATTAATTTAGACATCACATTATAACTAAGATATCATATCATCTCATGTCTATGACGGCAAATTCCTCAATTAAAGTGGTACAGTTTTGAGAAAAACACATAAATAAATACTAATGTAATTAGGGTAAGGGTTTTTTTTCTCATAGATGTATGATTTAATAATCTCAGAGAATATCAAAGTTTGTTTTGTGTAGATTTGCAAGTGTTTTTCTTGTACATTTATGACTTTAATCTCAAACTCTGAGTTCTATCTGGAAATATTAACCCCTCACCCAGCTTGTTTTGACTGAAATGACCCGTATACACCGTTATACATATATTTGTGTAAAACCGAAGCATTTGTATTTTATCACTTCAAAACACACACACAGATCTGTCACCAGTCTTGACAGTGTTTTCACTTTCTTTGACAGGTCCGGCTGCTTGTTCACATTCATTTGGAGTAATGTGTCTAATGCAGCTATTTTCAGCAACACCGCAGCATCAAGCTGCATCCGTTCTTCATCGTGTTTGCTCTTCTCTTTCTGCTTCATGCTAACATTATGACTGATCTGCTGGTTTCAAAGCCCTCATTGTTGTCTGTCTCCTGACTGAAACATTGACAACTTAACTCTCCTCTGCTTTCATATCCACTTCTCTACAATGTCATGCTCTTTCAGCTATAGTTGGCACCCAACAACATGATCATCATAACGTCAATATGCAGCCTGCTGCAGACGCCCACGTTTACGACCGACTCAACCTTATTATTAACGGCTTCATATTTTATTTATTACTTTGACTTAATTTTGCAAGAATGTGCACGGCAAAAAAAACAACAAAAAAACTGGCATAGACTATGGGCATGCAATAAAAATCTGTAAAGTCGTGAACGTAGTTGGTTTTGATCATATAAAGTTCAAATCAGTAAATTGAAAACCATGTCAGTACATTTCAGTACTGCCAAAACCATCTCAGCCTCACATAGCCAGCAGCATCTGGCTTTATGACAGTCACTATTTATAATACTTAGGGGGGCCGATGATCACACTGACTGAGCCGTTGATCTGAAGCGGATGTGGTGCTTTTTTCTGTCTTTGCCGTCTCTCTCTAACAATGAAACCTCCTTTCTCTCTTCTGTGTTCTTCTCTGTCTCACTTACAACGACAACTACCATGCCCTCTTACGCACACACACACATTCAGCTCACACACCAGACAACTCCTTCATGGGCTTCGTTTCAGAGGAGCTGAATGAGACGGAGAAGAGGAGCATCCAACAGAACAAGGTCAACAACATGGCTGTGGTGTACGGGAAAGAGGCCAGCATGTGGAAGGTACTGACTGAAGCATGTAGCAAACACACACACTGCACATACAGTATATCTAGGCAGCATTGAGAACCACGTTCACATGCACACCTTCTTGTTTTGCACCTGCATGCTGGTGGAATAGGTTTATCTGTTAAATAAGCAAAGAAGAGTTTCACGCTGATTTATTCTGAATTCCTCATACAGCAGTCTCTTTCAGTGTTGATACACACACACACACACACACACACACACACACACACACAATAGCTCCCACAATATACTGCAATGTTAACAGAAAAACCCAACGGCAGCATTTTGCACACCCCCGCTGTTTGCACCATTACAGCGTAGCTCCGTGCAGCTCTTCGTACACTATTGTACAACTTTAATCTAAAGTTAATTTTCCTCTTTTCCTCTGCATATTGTAGCGTGGCACAGTTGTTCCTTTGTTATAATTATTATAAAGATGTTGTGTTCAGTACCTCCCACCCTGTGACTACAATTCACTGGATTTCTTTATAGTTGTGGCATGTGAAAGAGACAGAAATGAGGGAGGAGGGGGTTAATAAAAGTACAATAACCTAATTACAAAAGTATGGTGATAAAGCGGAAAATGTACAGTAATGAGTATTTTTTGTGTCTGCTCTCTCGTCTCTGCTTTCCCCATTGTTGTATTCTTTATGTAAATCTGTGTGTGATTCTTTTTCTCCCTATCTCTTGTCCTCTTTCCATCTTTTTTTCTTTTGTGGCGAATGCGTCTGGATGCTCATTAGCTTCAGGTAAGAGCCTGCTACTTTCACCGCACATTCCTCTTAACTCAACTTTTCTCTGAGCTGCTGACAAGTAAAGGAATACACACATACACATATAAAACATAACATATACATCATACGGACACAATTGTTGTCAAGGTTGGATCCAGATAAGATACTTATGGGAAGCTGTTGGTCACAAGTGCACTCAAATGCACCGCCGCATTAAATGATCACTCATCACTCTTCCAGAGTTTTGTCTACAACCGTTATCATCTTATTTGTCAGAACGCACACAGACTATGGAGGGTGTATGTTTTGTTTTTGTCTTTTTATTATCTAATGCTTCGATGCACGAATGCCGATGTTGCTCAAGTTGCTCCCATCTCATTCAGTTATTATTTCAGCATTTTGTGCTTTGGGAGCTATAAAGGAGAAGCTTGCTTTCGTCTGCCACTGACTAGAATGAAGGACTAGATTAACAAGAATCTTGTGTATCCATCAAGATCTGCCTTGTGTCTCTCTTGCTTGAGGCAAAACAAAGAAAAGACTGGAATTTTAAAAAATCACTACGAGTCGTGCTACACATTCGAAATATCATATTGCTGTATTGTTGGGTGCCACGATCAATATCGCATACTGTACATTTGAGATGATCAACTGTGAAGCATTTCAGGGATGGAGAGAGAATGTTGCTAATAGAGTAGCACAGACATCTGCTAACCTTCCTCATCTGTCACGAGTAGCAGGCTAACGATTAGAGAGATGAAGAGATGGCCCGCTAGTGGGGTTGTTTTATATGACCTGTGTAGCATGAAAGCACGGTGGAATTAATCTAGCTTGCTCGTTCCAGCCATGCTCTCGTGCCACTCTGGTTACAGAAAATGAGCCGGACAAAGTTGTCACTTATCAGGTGAGTACAGTGTTCTGACAATGTGACAAGAGTGTGGGGATATAGCACGTATTTGACTCATTTAGCGGCGGGCTATTTAGCTAGTTATCTTCCTAATGCTTTCATGCTACACTGATAAAAGGTGCAGAAAATGAGCCCACCAGTGCCGATGGCCAGCGCTGGGTGTAATGGTCCCTCAGCATCACTCCTTGCCTGACAGGAGACTACTTAACCAGGAAGAGTCTGCCCTCATCCCGGTGAAGTAGACGGCCAACAGGGCAGAGGTCGATTAAAATAGTCCCGTTGATTAATGTTAACTTTCTCTAGTAACATTAACAGTCCCAGAGAGTGAGTATATGTATTGAGAAAAACTGTATTTTTGTCATTCATTTTCAAGAACAAGCCAACAAAATGTGGTAGCCTGCATTAACTAAAGTGTTCAGAGAATTGCCTGCATCCATCTTTGCTCCACCCAAAAAAAAATATGTCATAGTGTTTTCGAAACAGAATACGGGTTTATATGCTTAAAACATGCCGTGCAAGCCAATTTCATTTTCTTAAATCTGCGAGAAATGAGGTGAGGTATAAAAACCGGCACAGCAGAACATATTTATTACCAGTCCTAATCCAATGCATGTTGAGAGAGTGAGCTTGGACACACACAGAGAGAGAGGGGGGGGTTTTAGAATCTGCACTCTTCCACACCCACGTTTCCCCTTCTGCAAATTCATGTTGTCTGCTGCACTTAGCGCTTGAGCTAATCTCCTAATTGGCTGGGAAAATCCTCACAGAGGAAGTTATCGATCGCTACAGCCTCCAATTAGGGCTGCGTGGGGCTACACCACAGTACGGGATACAGTAAGCTGCTCCACGCCAGGCAGCCCAGTCAATATTCCAGCCCAGGGTTACGCTCCGCTCACATGGTTCACATTCGTTTGTTAACCGATGCTGGTTGGTTTTTCTTCTCCCAATCATCACGCTCAACCTTGACTTTCTACTCTGGAGCAAAATAAGCAGAGATGAATGATATATTAAGTGCAAGCAATGCCTTTATCGCACATCTTACACCCACACAAGCCCAAGGATATACCTGTATACCTATCTGTTTTTTTCTTTAGTATTATGTCAAAGCATTTTCAGCCATTCAGCTTCTCAGGGTCAATCATGTGCAGGGAAGCTTCTCACTGGGTTATTGAATAAGCAGCATTCAACTATCCAATGTGTAAAACACAGTGTTGCAGTAGTAGAGATTGATTCATGTGCTTGCTGTTAGTTACTCCTCCTTATCTCTCTCAGAGGTCTATATGAGTAGGACTGCTCTGTCTCTGTCTTACAAAAACACACACTGAGAAAAAGGAAATAGGCCTCATGCAAATACACATTTAGCACAATGTTTGGACGATGTTGAGAGAACGCTCATAGCACTTTGCAGCATGAAAAAGTGATTTGATCGTCATTTTAACGCACCGTGCAGGAATTAGGAACCATGTATTATTTGTTCGCACATCTGACAACAAAAGGATGTCATTAAGAACAACTAAATAATGAGTTTGGCTGGTGAGAGATCGGATGTTCAACCTGCTGAGTTGCCAAGTCAACACGGAGGGAAATGAAATACAATTTTGCTCTTTCCTTTTGCATTTTTGTGTGGAGAAATATTTATGGAAATGAATGCTAGAGTACACAAGTTATGTTCATATATGAAGGTAGTCTTCTCTTTCTTTTAGACTTATTCACCCCACAAGCAGTCTTAGATTTTGAGATAACCATGGATACACCGTACTGTACAAACATACTGACAGACAGCTTACACACAGATCGGAGAGGAAACAACACAACACATCGTACATGGAGACGGACTCTTTAATCATATTCCTCTCCCTGCTGTTCTTTTCTAACACACTTTTTTTTAACCATACACCCTCCTCTCCTCACCCCGAGTCCTCAATCTCACCAAACCCATCCTTTTCTCCTCTTCTCCCAGCAGGGTAAGGAAGGTTTCCTGCAGATTCTCCACAGGTACATGGAGGTCCACGGAACAGTCTACTATGAGACCCAGAGACCTCCGGAGGTCCCGGCTTTCGTGAAGAACCATGGCCTGCTGCCCCAGCATGAGCTGCAGCAGCTGCTGCGCAAGGCCAAGGCAAGAAATCAATGCAAATGCACACTTTAGCTGCTGAATGCACGCTGCTGCTGGTGTCGTTTGAGTGCAGATTCTTCTGCTGCAGCTTTAAATCCAGAAATGTTTATCCAGAAACCAATTTTAGTATACATGCACAATCACACATTATGATACTGATGTAAAAACGTGTTAACATAATTACATAATAACATTCCTGGTTGTTTTTCTAGCTCTTCATTGGCTTTGGTTTCCCCTACGAAGGCCCAGCCCCTCTGGAAGCAATAGCCAATGGCTGCATCTTCCTGCAGCCCAAGTTCCACCCGCCTCACAGCTCACTTAATCATGAGTTCTTCAGAGGCAAGCCCACTTCTAGAGAGGTAAGCTCGTTCTGTCCATTCCTCCTCCAACATTAGTCACTGATGCTAATGCTTTGGCCACTGCTGTTCTCACTCCCGGCCAAGTTGGCCAAGTAACTTTATTCATCAGTTGATCTTTGAAAAGAACTGGAACACACTTGAGGTGCAGAGAGCTCGCGTTAGTGCTTGGTAAGAGGCTGGAACATGGCGTTCCTGGTACAGAACAATTTATCTTGCCATTAATGAAAACGCGGCATTTTTTCTGGCCCAGTGCATTCTATGTAGCCCTGAGGAGAACATCTTCAAAGAGCTACGAAGAGTCAATATGCGAGCTCGCTGTGCTCTAAATGTATCAAACTAGATACCTAAAATATTCCTAGTCATATAACGATGTATAAAAAACACACGGCATACCCATACTCATAATTAGAAAGACCATAATTATCGACAGCATCGTCATTCCTGAAAGGAAGGTTGAGAATGAGCCAGATGATTTAACAGTGTGGACACAGAGCTCTTACTGTGTACCATGTGTTTTCTGCAGGTGTCCTCCCAGCACCCGTATGCAGAGCAGTACATCGGCAGACCTCACGTCATGACCGTGGACTACAACAACTCCCTGGAGTTCGACTCTGCCATCAGGGAAATCATGAGGACCAAGGTACTCTCAACACACTGAGTGCTGCAAGGATAGAAAGATGAGGCGTGCACACTGTACGCCGGAGCTTTCAGCTCCCTCCGATGAAGCTCAGCTGTCAGGCGAGGACGATAAATTGAAGCTGAAAAGCCTTTTCTATCAATGCAGCTCCTACTTAAGTCAAATCAGTCATCTGCATCAGATGAAGATCTGCACTGATACCTCGTGAAATCCTCCTTGTTGAATATGAACGCTGGCGGCTGGCTGGGGTCGTGTTAATCAATTCCCTGATGTGAATCGGCATGAAACAATAAGATAATAAAGAAAGAAATATTTTATTTTTTTCCACATCAGATAATAAATCACTATCTATGCTATCCACTATCTATGCTTTACTCAATGAGGTTAGCTTTATGGATGTCCTTGTTCTGATTTCGTCTGCATGTGTTTTGTTTGTCTTCAGGCGCTTTGATGAAGTTGCAGTAAAGTTTTTAGACTTTGACGAACAGCATCGTAGCTTCGCCACAGTGCTGCTTCCCAGAGTTTGCCAGTATGTGGGTAGCAGTGTGATATTGCAGGTTGCTGAACTTTACTACACAGGAAATGTGGGCTGACATAGAATACGAGGACGGTAGGAACTGCCAGGAGTGGGAGAGAGGTTAATTAAGGAGTCAACCAGATTAAATCTTTCTGGAAATCACAACGGAGGGGGAGAAAACGGGGAAAGAATAGAGAATAAACGAGAGAGATGAACATAGAGACAGAGAAACAGAAAGATTGAGAGGGAGCGTGATGCCCTGATTGAATAAACGTCTGCACGCTCTCAAAACTTTCAGTCGTTAAAATGGAGGACTTTAAACACACACAACCTGAACCATAGTATTTTTAGGAAAGATTTCATCAAGAGAATGAAATTTACACTTGGAATGAGAGATTGAGCAGTGGATTACTACTCTGCAAACGGCTTTATGAAAGCCTCGTCTCAGGCAGGGCGCCCATGCATGTCTACGGCTAATTTAGCATTCTGCTGCAGCAAACTGCATTGAATGTTGGGTGCCCAGTTACGGCTGCATGCTCAATGACCTCTCTTCGTCTCAGTGACTCGATCTTTGTCAAAACACCTTTTATTGCCTGTGTCACTGACTGTCTTCTGACTCCTCACTGACTACTTTTAACGTCCGTTAGGGGCAGCTAGTGATAACACAGCCGAGAGCATCGCCAAACCCCAGCCGCCACTTTAGAAAATAGATTTGAAGCCCGTGAAAAACACGTCTGATACACTGGTACACGGGTTGTATTCATTCAATCACCCTAGCAGCGGTTGACCCGGTCCAACTGATAGGGATCTGCACTCTACGGAGGACACTTCTCTAGTTTTGTGTTATATTTAATCAGAAAATCCCCAGTAACACTCAAACAAAGCATCCTCCTCAACTGCATGAAGGGCACTGTGGGATCATGTGCAGCATGGAGACAGCTGTCTGTATGATCTGTTAAATATTCTGCAATAGTCTGTGCCGTTAGCAGATTAGACGGTGTGCATGGAGATTAGAGGAAAGGTGGTGTGGGCATCCCGTCTGTGTTGTCAGACAAGCTACAGTTGAGCAGGCCGGGCTGACTGCTCTGTCTCTGTCTGCACTGTCAGGCCACTGTGAGAAAGCTGATGGACCCCTTCACCCTTCACTGGAGGCACAATGCAGCAGCAAGCACACACACACACACACACACACTCATTCCTTGCATTTATCCAAACATAACCACAACTGGAGAGACACCAAAGTTGCACAGATCAGGCATATCAGCACACAGAGCCTTACCCACACATTACTGCCACTGACTTCCAGACACACACTCATACAGACACGTGTGTGTGTGTGTGTGTGTGTGTGTGTGTGTGTGTGTGTGTGTGTGTGTGTGTGTGTGTGTGTGTGTGTGGGGCAGAGGCTCGTGTTCACTCATGCACTCAAAGCAATCTGTGGCTGGCTGACAAGTCCTCATGTTCCAATAAATCCTTTCTTCATCTCTTTCGTTGTGATTTTCTTTCTTTCTTTACTTTCTTTCTTTCTCTCCTGTGGATTTAATTATTGCCTTTCCTTCATCTGTTCATCCTTTCGTTTTCTGTCCTTCAGTCGTTTCCCCTCCATCCCTCTAACCGGTTGTTTGCAGTGGATAACCTTTGGATCTTTGGCCACATTATGATAGTGGATTCAATTGGTATTTGCCTTAATAGAAGAAGGAAATGACATAAAATGTTTTTTTGGGGTAGGGGGGGTTTGTCTGTTTGTGGTGAATGTTTGTGGATTGTATTGTTGTTGTAGAATTCTTGTTTGGGTCACTGCTGTGAATGAGCACTCAGCGCTGAGTCACCTTGCCTGACGTGTTGACGTTCTGCTGTTGCTCTTACAAAGGATATTAACATACGGCTTTGATCAGATTTGCAGTGTGCGTAACTTTTTTAAATTGCATCATTCCTGCATACTTGCGTTTCAGTGATTTTCTCTTGAAATGGGCCAAGTCTGATTTCACACATGGTTGAACATCCGACTGCTTTTGATTTCAGATTGGAAATGCAATTTAGTGCGTCGTGTATCATTTACAAAGGCATAAAGACAAGCCACCACGATCTCTGCTGTTAGCACTTAAACGTGGAGAAAAGTCGTCCTATTTGTTACACTTTTTAGAAGAATGTCTTTAATTGACATTTTTATAGTGTGGCTGATTTCCAATTAGGATATCAACACATTAAAGCAGTTTCTTTTTTATAAAAGCAAATTCAATTTATATTCATCAGAGCACTGGCATAAGCGGGGAAAAAAACAGCTCATCTCTAATTAGACCAATCAAAAGTGTGCTTTTAGTGATAAAACCAGCACATCACAGCTGGGGATGATCTATTGGTAATATACAAATGCAGGCAGTGACACATTAGAAACATTCATCTGCTGAAATGAACATGGTGAAGAGCCAGCTTATTGCAATCAGTGTGAGAGCAACAAAACGTGCATGTTGATGTGTGTAAACGATGCGTTTCTGTGTGTCGTTTGCAGGTTGAGCCATATCTGCCTTATGAGTACACCTGTGAAGGGATGCTGGAGAGAGTGCATGCCTACATACAGCATCAGGTGAGGTTCAGTCCACATCAAGACACATGTACACAGAGAGCTGACACACACACACTTACACACACACACACACACACATGCAATGATTCTCTCTTTTACTCGCTCGTCCGCCCCCTCTCTACACTCTCTCTCAAACTCCCCACTCTGCTCAATATTTCATCATTGTGTGCGTTCAACACCCAGAACACCGTGTTTCTCTGTCTGTGTGTGTGTGTGTGTGTGTGTGTGTGTGTGTGTGTGTGTGTGTGTGCGTGTGTCATTGCCCCTATACTTCATGTATGTAGACTTGTGATTAATCTACACGCTAACTCTCATTACCAACCACATATCTGCCCTCCAGCTGTAAAGCAGAAGGTCTCCTGACACCGATGAGCAGGGATGAGTGAGGAGAGAGAGCAAAAATGTGGGCACGATAATGATGATGATGGAGGGCTTGGATGAAAGAAAGATTTACTTTTTTCAGTAATCCCACCCTTGATGTCAGACAAACTGCAGAGGTGTCTCCTAACAACCTCTGGCTGCTTCTGACTGGCAGCGGGTTCAGACACGGAAACCGCTACTGCAGCGTGTTTTCTGTCTAAAGAGGAACTTAAGCTTGATTCCTGTTTACCGATTCATTACCACTGCTTATAGTTTATTTAGTGTTTTGATGTCATTTATTCTAGTACTACTACTAAAGAATATATTTGTCGGTGCTTATACATTAGTGACGTTCTCGTGACCCTGTACTCATAATTACATTTCTGATGCAGCTTGTCCTGTAACCATGGCAACCACAGAAACCAAATCGAGGAAAACGATGCAGGAAATAGTATTAGTACCACAACCCAGCAGTATCCAAACTAATTATTTACCAAAAGTTGTGTTGGAGTAACATCAGCTTCAATCTTGGGTCGTCTGGTTGGGGCCGATAAACATGGTTTCATATCAGTTTTCTGATATATTAATTATAGGTTATTTTGGCAATTTTAAAATACAACCTGCTCTATTTTAAGTAGATTGAAACAGGTTCTGCTTCCTGGGTCCTCCTGTTCATACTGGCCTCCTAAAGAGATTTCAATGTAATGATGGGGGGCTCCATGCTAAAATACATTCCAGAGTTTAGCTGTAGTTAATATGACATTTCAGAGGATTGAGTTCAAATCAAGTGTTCATCCTTTTTAGCACCAAATCCCCTCTTTTTGGTTCCTTCAGACAGTGTTTTCTTGCTGAGCCGTGGCAGAGGGAGGATCCCCGCTGGATTTCTCTAACTCCAGTCAAAACCCTAACCCTGCTGAAACCTCTTGTTAGCTTCATATAAACGCTCCTAATGCATTCATGCACAGCGACAAAGACAGTGGATTTGTCTCCCATCACCTGCATTGAATTTGCATTAGAAAGGTGTTGGGACCTCAGGGTTCTATGAAACAATTCATGGATGCAGATTGAATTGTGTCTGAACATTCAGATTGGAGCGTCCTCTGTGTGGAAACACAGCCACGCACCTCCACAGGGGGTCTTTCCCCCTCCCCCATCTGCCTGCAGGCCTGTGTCACCGAAAGTGACACGTACCTGTGAATTCCAGATTCCATTCTGATTGGTCAGTGCAGTGGAAGTTGGCTTCCTACCAAGCAGACCAAGATGGAATCTCTCTCTCTTTCTATCGAGATGTCGACCTGAACAGAGGTCTCCTCTTTCTCCTGGGATTTGGACCACAGGTCTCAAGTCCCCAAGCAGCCCCCTCAAAACAGCCAACAAGCTGAATGTTGGAGCCTGCTTCTGCAACAAAGACAAGAAATCCTAGTCGAGACGCATCTCACTAGAAATTCCTCCATCCACATCTCCAAGAACAGCAACTTTCCTTCACACACACACACACACACACACACACACACACACACACACACAAAACAGTCTACCACAATAACATGATTGCACAAATGTAGGTTACTCTCTCTTTCCACTGCAGGACTTCTGCTCCCTAGAGCCCCCCTTCATTCCAGCCAACCTCTCCAGACCTGGGTCTGCTGGTGGCAGCAGGATTACAGGACCTCTGTTTGTGCCCCTGCCCAATTCCACAGCCCTTGGCTGGGCATCCAATGTGACGACTGCCCTTGCCTGGCCTCCTCTCAGCTCCCTCCGGCTGCTCGTATCTCAAGAGGGCCAGTCCTGCGTGGAGGCGTGCCATTCAGAGGGTTTCATCTGTGAGCCCGCTCACTTCCGCTTCATCAACAACAAGGAGGCCCTGCGCAGGTGAGTCAGCCCAACGTCCATCAGGGCTAGGTGTGCCCCCCACATGCCTGAAAGCTGCATACCTACGCACTTTAGTCCCAACAAACAACCTTTCTTACCCAAACACACATGTCCTTCAATTCACCCAGAGGATGAATCTGGTGCTATAAGACGGTATTTTTACCTTTTAAATACGTTTGTGTTTTTGATACAGTATCATTCCCTCAACTGCAATCTTTGGACTTCTGTCATTCCCACAAAATGATGATGATGGCATGAACTGCTTTGTCTGAAAAGTGAAGTTAATGTACATTAAACTTGCATTCGTTCACATGGCCACCAGGGGGCAACCCCTCTGGTTGCAAAAAGAAGTCTATTGTATAGAAGTATATGAGAAAATGATCCCACTTGTAACGATTTACCTCAGTAAATATTGTAAATATGAATTAATGGTCTCAATCACTCCTTTCAAGTATTTTATTAAATGATGAACCCATTAGTAAACATACACAAAAAAGCAGGGTTTGCTTTAGGGCGTGATTACATTGTGATTGACAGGTACCTGACCTGAATCCCTTTCACAGTCTTCAATTCATGAAAGTTAATTGTAACACTTTGGTCATCTAAAAATGGCTCACTCTGTTTAGTTGCTGCTCCCTCTCCGGTCACTTCTGAAAAACAAACAGCTTTTCCTTGAAAGTCCCTCAAAGAAAAAACAATGGTTGCACTTCCTCTGCAACTAAGTTATGGCATCTAAACCGCCCAGATGGATAGCTTCTCCTGTATTAGCTGACACTGACGGTGAACAGGTGATGCTAAATCTCAGCAGGTATTTATTGTGTGTTCTGTAACAGCTCCAGGCAGTTGAACCAGAAACTTAAGTTTCTGCCTTTTTTGAAGCTCAGAGACTTAAAGGCTGCTCCGTCAAACATCCCCCTACTGACTGCTTTCAATCTGGCTCTTATTCTTCGCTCCTTTCATCCTCCAACTAACTTCTGTGATTACTTCTCAGTCTCGGTTTACATTGCCGCCGTCCTTTTGTTCCTGTTCCATTAAATGTTGCCGTTCTCTTTTTAAATTGCCATCTGTAGTTTGATTAAAGTGAGGAAACTTCCCGTGAATCCTGTATCTACACTCCATGTATGTTGAGTATCATTTTGAGTATAAATGCCAATTCCACTCTCCTGTTTCTCGTAGTCATATTTTCTCAGTGACCCTTTGGAGAACACGGCAGAACATTAACCCCGGTGAAGTGTTATTTGAGGGCGTACACAGACCTCTGCTCCTGTTTCACCCCTCAGGTTGGAGGTGCAGTGCGAGGTGGTCGACTCCGAGATCAACCACATCCTTCCAGCCTTCTCGGTGGTGCGGCGAGAGTGCGGCCTCCAGCGGGAACCCCTCCTCTTCAGCTGTGCAGGATACTCCCCCAAATACAGACGTCTTTGCCCGTGCAGGGACTTCCGCCGCGGCCAGGTGGCGCTGTGCAGAGACTGTCTATAATGACGGGACAGGAGAAGGGCAGACGCAAAAGAATTAGACAGAGATTGGTGGGGCTGGGGGGCTGAGGGGGGCATCCCACAGACCAGAACTGGGTGTAGAGCTGTGACAAGCAATGATGGTGCAGAGAGGCAGCTCCCCCCCAAAAAAACAATAGATATAGGATAATGAGGAGCAGGCATGCATGGGTTTGAAGGTTGTAAGGGAGATCTTTGGCTGGCTGTCGTTGTTATAACAGCTGTATACTGTAACTAGCTGCAGATATAAAGCAGCAGGAAGCAGGGGCAGAGGCTGGGTTATCACTCACTATGCCGACAAATCTTCACATTAAATCTTCAACTACAGGATAATCGTTTTCAAAAGACGTTGACCGGTGATGTGATACATGAGATTTCATTTTTTTGGAACTGCATCTCTTCAAAAATACAGCGTATAAGTTGGAAAACTTGAAGAAGCGCGTGACTGCAGAGAAACTGGGACTATAGTGTCATTCCGTGACAGAGTCTTCAAATATCTGGGCTTGAAGAAGGCAACCCCGGGTCAATATCCAATCTCCTCTCTGCACTTGGACAAAGGATGATGGACAACCAAGTTATCTCCCTTGCTTTTGCTCTCGTCCTCCAATGATGGACAGAGCAATTTATCAGGCTGAACCCAAAGTCTGAGGCAACATCGGTCAATGCAATCATCTCGTGTGGCGAAAAGAAAGGAGGAGGAAAGAGGACAAAAAAAAGGGGACAAGATTATTTTTCAATAAATAAGCCTTTAGAGCTCTCAGCTGGATTTTTAAAGAGTCCTCCAGGCTTTATTATGGAAAGAAAAATAATAAAATAAAAAATCAGAACAAATCAAAGTGTTGAGGTGTGTTTTATGTTGTGTGGTCTTCACTCGGCCCCTTCCTGTCTTCTTATGTTTCTGCTATTCTCGCTTCTACACCCACCTTTCAGATCCTCACACCGTTCACACCTATTTGCATTTCCATCAGTCCGACTGGGGAGGAACCTTTGATGTTTCTCACACGGAGGTCGAAGCTGTCGATAAGAAGTGAGGGAGCAAGTGACAGAGGGGAGACGGAGAAATTAGATTTCAGATTAGTGTCCAGTATTTGTGGATGAGCAACGATGTATTTTATATAATGTGTTTTTTTTTACTCCAGCTACTGTCCAGTATTACTCTGGGAAACAAGGCTAAAGCTAATAGGGCAGTGTGCAAAAGCAGACTTAGCACAGTTGGTGGAGCCCCAAAACAAAGCTAAAAGATGTCCAATCCCCGACACACCCTTAAGATTGTAAAATAGTATGATCCCCATATTCCACATGACAAACACCGGGTATGTTAGTTGTGTGGTACTTCCACACCATATCTTCACAGAGATATTACAGTTTTTACAATTGCTAAACGAGCACAACTGCAGCTACATGTGCAAAACTAACCCAGTCTGCAGTCACCTGAGTGAACTGTTGGCGTCCTTTGTCCGGGTCATTCCTAATTAATGGCTCTATGTCCAGGTGTCCCACATCTTTGACATCTCTGTCCTCCTTTTCACCACCATGTTCCAAAAACCTTGTACCCCTCTCTGTGCAAAGATTTATTTCTAGATTAAATCATTCTGAGTTTTGACAGAGTAGCTCTATTGTTAGCATGCGCGTGGTCTTGAGGACAGACCTAACAACGTATTAATTTAGTAGGTTATTCCGGTTTCCTCTATCCATTGATTGCAAATTACCGAATAATCTGTTTATTTTGTGTCCATACCACTGTCATAAACCAGTGTGGCTTGCTGGATAGATGAGTGAGTGAGTGAGTGAGTGAGTGAGTGAGTGAGTGAGTGAGTGAGTGAGTGAGTGAGTGAGTGAGTGAGTGAGTGAGTGAGTGAGTGAGTGAGTGAGTGAGTGAGTGAGTGTGCACCTCCGTGTCTGTCCACGGCTAATCGCTCATTCCGCTGCATCAAACATTATATTACACATTAAGCATTATATTTTGGGTGCGGTTATGGCTGTGTCAAGGTTTCATTACCTGTTTTATACCGCCATTGACTGCCTGCTGACTCCTCACTCACTACTCTTAACTGCTGGAGAAAACACAGCTGAGTGAATCACTGATCCCCAGCCGCTGCGCCGCTGTCAGAGACACGGTTATTTTGTGCCTTTTTATTTTTGCCTTTTTCACTCCACCGAGTGCACCTTCCTATTTTTGTTTTGGTTTATTTGGAGCCAGATCGAATGAACCCCAACAGTAGTAAGGCCATCCGTAATCAATACACAGCTCTTCGATTAACGATGAGTGTGTGTGTGTGTGTGTGTGTGTGTGTGTGTGTGTGTGTGTGTGTGTGTGTGTGTGTGTGTGTGTGTGTGTGTGTGTGTGTGTGTGCTTTAGTTAGAGAACCAGAGCTGCTCTTGGTCTGAATCCCAGTGAAGAATAACATGAATAATAAATCACTCATCAAATCCTCATTGACCTGCACCTGCATTGGTGGGAAAATGTCACCCTATTCACCAGCGTTCTGTGATTTCAATTTAGCACCACAGGCAATTCAAATTGCAATGAATACTTTAATCTCTGCAATTCATCCATCTTCCTGAGTGAAATATTTACAATGATCATAAAAAAGCACTTAGGCCCTGTGCAGAAAATCACTTCTTTCTCTCCATGAACCCAGCACATTAGAGCAGGCTGCAGCCAATAGGAAGGCTCTAATGTCATAGCAACGAGCATAATGTGTGATGATGTCACATTAGAATTCATTCATTCATATCAATTGAAGCTGAGCACATTTTCTTTGTCGCAAATGAAGTGTGGTTAAGTTGAGGGAGCTAACGTGTTTTCCATTGAGGTAACAGATCTGCATTTTGAGGAAATCGGATTAGTTTTGAAAATTGTTACCGTATGAGTGTGTTCATTATGAAGCTGGAAGAAGAGATAATCAGCTCACCTTTCTGCCTAGCAGCATCTCTAAATCCCACTGATTCTACCAAAACCAACATTTTAAAACGACACGGCGTGTTTTTACGCGGATGATGTTTGTTTTGGCTGCAGTTGCTTCTTGGAGTGAATTTGCCAGGCAACCAGCGGGGAGACTCCAGAAAGTCACCGCAAGAATGCAAATAAGTGTATTTCTCTAAATATTCTGAGCCACTGAAGGTGGAGCGTATAGTGTTACAGTAACCATCATATATTCAGGTGAGATTTCCAGCTCTCTCTGAAAGTCTCCGTCGGCTCTCAAGGTGACTTTCAAACTTTAAGCGTAGCTGCCGAGGGAACCACATGGGGAACTTTTCCAACGGCGGCATATTTCCTGTTTTCGTTGCACACACCCCGGATCACCAAACCTCTTGAGTCACTTGAAGGACACAGACTGTGAGTGCGCGTGCACGTGTTGTGTGAAGATGCAACGCACAGCTTGAGTCTGAATAGTCCTCAAAATGCCTCCGGGCCACAATTCATTTTGACCGAAGTCTCCATCTAGACATAAACCAAACCAGCGCAGCAAAAGAAACAAATAGTGGATTTAAAAGGCAGCGCCAGTTACTTTATTGATCCATGTTATTATTTTGCCATCAAAACTTCAAAAACTAAAGACCAGTACAGGAAGAGATTGATGCACACAGCTGAATACCCACCAGCCCATGGAGATGATAAATATGTAACTCGCACAACACTTTTTCTGACGTCCACTTTGTTTGTTTTTATACATTGTTGCTGCTACTGCGGCTCTAATTACCTTTCTTCCCCTGGCCTTTGCCTCAGCGCACTGCAGCGTTCCCGTTCTTCCTTTGATCATACAACCATGAGGGTGCTTGTGTATGCATTGTTGTGTGTGCATTTGTTTATACCTGCACGCACAATAGAATATTACATGTGTAATATATGTATTATATTACATAACATATTCTCCCACTGTGTTGGAGTCTGGAAGTAAGAGGAGGCTTTCAGTCGAGCGTGTGTGTCTAAGTGCAAGCTCGCCTACAGATGTGAAGACAAACACTCATCTCTTTGTGGTACATTTCTCGTGTTTCCTGGCGTGGCTCTTTAATGAAGCCGACATCCTTTTGAAGTGGAGGAGGAAGAGGAGGAGGAGGAGGAGCATGCATCCAGCGCCTTTAGTCATGTGGTCACATCTCCGCTGGGCTTTTCACATCAAGCTGGAGTGGAGCCTGTTTCCTGTTTGCTACAAATGTGTTGCTCTCTCTCTCTCTCAAACTTAGGAGACCATTAACGCTGCTGTGTGTTACATTATAGCGTAACACCAATTGAGAACAATAGGGAAATCTAAATGTGTGTATGAATCACTGTATGGAGATGTGTTTCATCTTTGTTTTGTAGTAAAATACCTCCAGGGCTACCAGCAGAGTGGGAGATAGGGGAGGAAGAAGGGAAATAAGAAGAGGAGGAGGTGATTAAGGTTTAAGCGAATTAAAAGAGGAAAGAGGGATGAGCGTGAACAAAAAGGAAGGAAACCAAAGGGAAGGAAGAAATAGGAGAAGATGTAATGGAAGGAGAGGGAAAGAAGGAGAGAGGAAGGAGAGGAGGAGATGGGAGCTACGAGAGGTCGACGGCATTCTCATCTATAATGCATAGGTAATTGGCTGACTCCTCTTGAGCGCCAACGTGAGCCTGAATAAATAAAGTTGTGTGTAAATAAAAGAGACGCTCAAAAAGAGACGCAAATCAATACGAGATGCCCCAGGTGAGTGGGTGAGAGCGAGTTTCTCTCTCTCTCTCTCTCTCTCTCTCTCTCTCTCTCTCTCTCACTCTCTCTTTATTTCTTTTAGTATTTAGGCAGGCTGTGTGGCACAAAGCGATGTGCAACAATTAGTGTGCAGAAAACACCTTAGGAGCTGTGTGTGTGTGTGTGTGTGTGTGTGTGTGTCTGTTCTCTTGCCCTCCCTCTCCACAGTTATCTCCCCCCTCCAGCCATGTTTCCTCCCTTTCTGCACTCCTTCTACCAAGCCTTCTTCCATCATTTCCCTCCAATGAGGTAAAAAAAAGATACCATATATTCCAACATAACCGACATATATGTAGGAATGTGTGGTTTCCTTGACAACATAGAACGTTATATATGTATTAGCCCTGCATCTTATGTTGGTCACATCCTGGCCAAGTCAACAAAAAACGGAAAGCAAGACATTTCTGCAAAATAATACAGGACCCAATCGGCTTAGTTTCTACAGGCAGCAAAGGGCAAGAAAGGACTATTGCCCCCCTTGTTTTTTCTCTTAGGTTTAGGGAGGTTTAACCCTCATGCAGTTTTTAGGTTCTTGCACTGCAGTAAAGCAGCAACAGTCCGAAAGCAATAACGTTTGTCTTTGTACAAGCTGTCTCGGCCACTAATGTTTCTAATGCATCAGTGTAGCAATTTGTCTGAACACAGTTGGAGGAAAGGGATGTCTGCCTCTACCCTCTGAGGTTAACAAGCATAAAAAAAAAATACAGTTCAAAATAAAACGCAGAGGCTAGACAGTCACCCGCGAGGATTCAGGAAGAATCACTTGCTAATTGTCTCTTTTCTCTTATCTCGCTTTAAAGCAAGCGAACCATAGCTTTAAAACCGAAAGCAGACAGAGGAGCAGAGAGAAAAGCATGATGAAAGGTGACGAAAGAGCTGAGAGCTGGTGGAGAGGCTGGCCTCGAGCTCTCCTCTGCCCAGCGAGGGTGCTCAGCAGGAGGGCCGAGGAGATGAAGAGGGCCCCTTTGAAACGGATGGGAAGTGGGAATGTCTTTTAACATTCATCCGACGCTTCCTGCTGGATGTCTGAATCAACCTTGAACGCCTGTCGCGTCACACACTGACCAGATCGCATAACGAGAAAGCAAACAAGCCAGACAGCGACCTACAGGGAGCCGTCATCAGAGGAACAGAAAACTCAAGTGTTCACAGTCGGAACCAACATTTCCCCCTAAACAAAGACATATGATGGGTTGTTCTGATCAAACGGTATGAGAGTCAGCATTTCATTCATTTTTCCTGCCCGATACACCGCGTGTACTTCTTTCTATGTTGTAGCTCTCAAAGTTTCTCATGTGTGAAGCAAATACAGTCTATAAGCAGCGATTTATATTCCATATACCACATTAATGAAGTCAACAGAAACATTTGCATTTCATTATCAAGAATCTAATTTTGTATCGTACCAAAACGGTCTGAAACACATTTTATTGGGAATCGCAAATTCTTGTTCCTCTTGGTTATAGTAGAGTTTGCCACTTGTGCTTTTTTTCTGAACATTTCATGGATACAGATTAAAGCCCATGTGAATCAAAACTCAGGAATGTGTGTGGACGTCTACAGGCTGGGTTGTTGCACGTCACCTCTTTCTAAATGTACCATTTTTCCTTTTTCATTTTTCAGTGCTTCCTGTTTTATTTTGTTACTCACCTTCATTGGCTTCCTGTCCTTTATAGAATTGATTTTAAACTTTTATTGTTTGTTTTTAAAGCTCTTAATGGCCTTGCCCCACTGTATTTATCTGAGCTTTTAACCGTCC
The DNA here is from genome assembly GCF_963514095.1 of Eutrigla gurnardus. Lineage (NCBI taxonomy): Eukaryota > Metazoa > Chordata > Actinopteri > Perciformes > Triglidae > Eutrigla > Eutrigla gurnardus. The sequence continues at coordinate 14,279,457 of NC_139917.1, forward strand.
GTAATCCTGGTAGAGCTCTGAGGTCAACCAATCATCTTTTGCTCAAAGTGCCCAGGTCTAAATACAAGCACTGGGGTGACCGAGCCTTTTCGCTGCTGCCCCCAGGCTCTGGAACAAGCTCCCCACCGAAATGTGCCTCATTTCTAACCTGGGCCTCCTCAAATCCAGGCTTAAAACCTATTTATTCAGGATGGCTTTTAATACCTAGTAGCGTGATGACATTTTTATTTGTATCTTATTTTAGTCTTTCTTTGATTTTACTGTATTTCATTGTTTGTAATTGTTTTTAATTGCTTTTATTTTATTCTTCTTTTTATTTTTGGCAGTAAAGCACTTTGGTGAACCGAAAGGTTGTTGTAAAGGGCTGTATAAGTAAAGTACATTTACATTTACCTCTCCTCTCATTTCACTTCCTGTTTGTTTGATTGCCTGATTAGTTTCACCTGTCCCTCGTTAGGCCTGCTCACCTGTTCACACTTCCCCAATCACTCGTTCACTACATATATACAGCACCACGTTGTCAGGGATCAAGCTGTCCCCTTCGCTGCTGTGTGCTCCTCCTATTAGTCTTCTAGATTTTCTTGTTCCCTGCCTGTATTTCTCAACTCTTGCTCTCAATAAATAATTAAAATAATTCTGCTTCCGTCTTCTACATCATTGACCCTGACACCTTCTCAACACTGTTTAATAAACGTCCTGTGGGGAAACCAACGAACGGCTCTGTTTTACAGCTTGTGTTTATTCATGGTACCTGGTGCTTTATGCTTTCCCAGCATAAAGCACAGAGAAATGCTTTATGCTATTTCTCTGGGCAGCGGTTCAGTCCAAAGTACTGTCGCCTCGTCATTGTGACCTCTTTTCATGTGCCAGTAGTGGTTGCCAATAGCAACGGCGTGTTCAAGTGAAACCAGCTGCTTAAAGATTATGTGCAATAATTACTTCAGTGTTGAAAACAATAAAAACTAAACATATGAAAAGCAATATCAAGTAAATCACAAGAATGTCTCACAAATAAGAGGATTTACAAGAGGAAGGTTCCGAACAGTTATTGTTGTAACCCATGGCACACTATTGAAATGTTTTTTTTTTCTTCTGAAATTTTACATGCACACTCAAAGCATGTCCACGACCTTTTTTTGAGGAGTGACCTCTGGTTTATGAAACACTGCAGCAAGACGTGTTTTCATGGGCGTGCTGTTCAACAAAATAGACGTGAGTTTTAATTGGGATTGTTATGAATCAGAGGGTGTGACTGTGTGTGTGTGTGTGTGTGTGTGTGTGTGTGTGTGTGTGTGTGTGTGTGTGTGTGTGTGTGTGTGTGGCCTGCAAAGGCAACATGGACAGAATAGAGGATAATGTTGGAAAAGCTGTATGTAAAAACACACATTAGACATTTGTTGGTTTGTCATGGTCTGGCCTATAAAAGCATGGTTACGTAAGCCTCCGGAGATGTGTGATGGACAGGACGGGACACATACAGTGTAGCTGTGCAGCTACATGACAGTACAGATACAAGGAGACGGCTTGGAGGCAGCAGACTGCCACTGGGGACACAGTAAGCCAATATGAACGATAGCTAAATATATTCACTTACCATACAGCATTATAGTCTCTAGGGGCGTTAAATAAGCGTATACTGGAGAATAATAACGTTTTTTCAAAGTATCCTAACACTGTGATGGGATAATTGAGGGACGTGTGCTTTGATCTAATCTGGTGTTTATGGTTCCTGTTTTTCTTAGTTTTATTTTTGTTCTGTTAAAACTCACATGTAAGTCTTTTATTACTATTAGTTTTGTCCCAAGAGTCGATCCCGCTCCCAGCCGAAAGAAACATTAAACACCAGTAAGATCTTGTTATGCTTTCCTCAAGCTGTTGTTTTATAAGAAGAGCAGATGGTTAAACCTTTTAATCGATCGGATCGTGCAGAAATTCTTCATTAAGTTGCAAACGGAGCTAACTCTGAAGTTTTCTACGAGGAAAGAACCAGCATAAATGCAACTGAACAAAGAAATGATTGCAACTGTTATATTTCCTGACATGCAACCTCTCGTGGTCATGCAGTAATGATCGTCCTCTCCAGAAAAACAACATAGCGTGTTTGTTTTAATGATTAAAATGAAATGCAGTATTTTCATATTCAGAAACCACTAACCACTACATTCTAACTAACGACTCGTCAAATACCGCTACTTGGTCAGTGCCGGTCAGCATGGCAGATCGATGTAAGACCACGTGGCCGGGTATGAAGTGTGTGAGAGTCTGCTGTCTGCGGGAGGCTGTTCGTGTCCGGGGCCAAACTCAAAGTGAACATGGACAGCTTTCACTCATTAGTCACGTTCTTTTCCTCAACCTAACTCACTGGTTTTGTTAGTGAAGGCTAACTTCTTGTGAAGATAGAAATGGATTTTGAAACTATGCAACTAATGTTATATTGATACTCCCTTGTTGAAAACTAAGACTCAAAGGCATCGCCCGAAATGAATTTGATGAGTATGGAGTGAGAATGTGTCGGGAAAACAGTGGGTACAATATTAACATGTGCTATTTTCAGGTTGGGGTTGATAGCTGGTCATATGAACTGTTTGGAGTTGTTGCCAGCGACCAGACTTCGTGTCCCGTCCTGTTTAAAAAGTAAAAATATTTCTCCAAAGCTAACCATGACCTCTATCTTTGGGAAAACATGTTTACTATGAGTTAGATGAGACTCGTCTCACTTTGATGTCTGGAGGCAATTAGCTTAAGTTCAGAAATCAGAATCAGAGAGGAGTTTATTGCCGAGTACTTTTTCACATACTAGGAAGTTTCCTTGCTGTTCAGTGAAGAATAAACAATAACACAAAGTACTGCAGCCAAGAACATAAATAGAAAACTTACCATAAAATGAAAAAGACCCTAGCTCTATTATAATAATAAATGATGTACAATTTGACAGTTAGTGCAAACATTGTTGTTGGTTGGACTGCGTGTCAGTGGGGGTCCGGGTCTTGTGGAATGTACCAATTACAATTTGGGGAATACAGATGCAGAGTTAATTTGGACACCTTACATTTGTCGATGTTTTATTGTTCACAATACTTGTGTAACATACAGTCAGTCTTTATGCTAAGAAAAGACAATTGTTGCTCTGCGTTTAAGGCATGAATGTGGTTCCAATCTCCTTTTTTAACTCTTTAAAATGTTTTTTTTTCTTTATTCTATTCTATTGAGTTGCCAAAATGTTTTTTTTAAAGTCCTCTTGTATTTTCATCCGATCATGAACATGGATTGTGTTGAAATGCACTGGAAAAACAATCAAATGTATCCCTGTGTTTTGACCCAGCCAGATTATAAACTAGTCTCATTATTGCTGCCGGTCTTTGTATTTAAACAGGATATCTTTTCAAACCCAGTGGTGTCGGTACCAAGGTCACTTTTTATTGTTTCAGTTCTTGCTTTGTGCAATCCAAAACCCCGAGCTCATCACAATGGTTCATTTTCATTTATTCAAAGTTGACATTTTACATTATTTTGAGGTGACCCTGCCTCCTAAGTGCTTCAGGCACAGAGTTGTTGTAATTGATACAAACATTAATGAAACTCATTGTCAGTGATATTGACATCGTTTAATTAGCCAGTTTATGTGTTAAAGCCTCAGGCTATTTATTTGTACAGTAAATTCCCTGTAGTTGCTCTGCCACAGTACAAATCAGGACAGCTGGTTGCTCTGAATTAGCATTTTCTTCATTAAAAAATTCCTCTAATAAATGTCAGCCGTGAATGTAAACGTGTACAATATGCCCATGAGCAAACAACGCAGATGGTGCAGAATAATGCCACAACACAGAAGCTCAAATGCTCATCTTATGCTTTCATGAGTGTCACTTTCTCTTGTCTGGACCTGTGAATTGTGTGTTTCTGTATAGATTAAGAAGAACATTTCTATAGTAATGTTATAATAACATAATTATAATTCTATAAAACGGAATATTTGCCAACTGTGCACTCATATTTGCATTCATTCTCAATAAGTACAACATAGGTATCATAAGCAATATTCCTTTAATTCAATGTGTTTTATTGAACAAATTACATGAGAGTGACAAAACCAACGTGATCTCACGCCTCCTCATCATATTTTGCAGCTTGGGCAGAAGCCCTCACGTTGTATCTTGCAGGTTAAGGTTGTTACGTGAACAATGAAACCAGTTGGTTAGGGTTTGATCGTAAGCACACTTGTTACAGAGCATCATACGGAGGAGTGTGATGTGACTCAATGACGTAGCACAGAAAGTCCTGTGTTCACACAGAGATCCCACTTAAATCACGGAAAGAAGACCGCTCAATATCCAGCAATCACACTGTTAGTGCTGACCTTACCGGTGTCTCCTTTTACACAAGCAGGGATGCATTGTTGAACTAGAGCAACACAACTGTGTTGGTGGGATTGAGACTCTCTCCATTCACTAAGAGGCTGGCTCTCCTTGTGTTTCCTCTGTTACAGCTTTGAGACGACCTTTGGAAAGATTCTGATTTGTGATAAATGGTATCAAACAGTGACAGGTCATGTTTCCGTGTCCAGGCCGATGCTTCTCGTTGACGCTGTGCTCTGTGGCTTCCACTCCCATTTAGCCATACGCAGTTTCTTGGGGCTCCTTAGAAAAGTTATTTTTCAATGGTCAATAATAATGAAATTGAAATGGAATTTTGTCAACAAAATCTGACAATATTTAATGCCATTTTAGTTCAGAGATGGGTGAAATGGAACACTTTAGGAAGGCTAAGTAATTTAATGTCACCTACAAATCAAAACTCAGTTGTAAAAAAAAAGGAAAAATCCCATTTTACGGTTCTTTTAGATGAAATAAGTTAAACTAAGTTAAAGACAAGAACACAAACCAGGATGATAATCTTCACCAGCTATCCTTTTGACAGTTTGCCCAGTTTTCACAGCAGCCATCATTTAAGGTTAATTAATTGCATAGGTTGGTTTAAGAAAGAGGTATACATCTTCTAATTGCCTTGTCTGCTTTCTTGCACCATATTTTATTTAAAGAGTGCTTATTTTGTCTTTCTTTCTTATTTAATCATTGTAGCAAACTGAACAAATGTTTTAGTAATTTGTCATGAATGTATGGTCTTCAACATATGGTTGTCTTGTGCGTCATATATTGTTGGTCCATTTGATGATATGCGTCAAACCAGGAGCCACTCTGACCTCTGATGTAATATATGAGCAACAAGTCATATGATGTTGGGTTTACGTACTGTGTTATGGTGATCACATGGTGAGAAGCAACATCAAGCAGAAGCAGATCAAGCAAAAGGTTCACATGAAAATGGCCCCCGCTCTGACCACCCTGCTACGTTCATTTGCATAGGAACATCCGTTCTACTCTTGTTTTATTTCTATTCAAATATAATGCTTCTAACTAACTGTCCTAAGTGCATAAATGAATATTTACACAATGATACACACATTGGTTCACCACCATGTGAAGCGGGGAACCCCACAAACCGAATCCTGCTAATCAGGTCCCCAAAGGTTCTAGGGCCAGCCCTGATCCTCTCTCAGAGCAGAGAAAACCTCCATCTTAATAAGTGGCTTTGACACTGTCAACGCTCCACTACCATGTGAAAAGACCTTCCACTGTCAGATTCCTCACACGCTTCTGTGCACTGACCCTGGGGAGGAAGTACAAGGTCTACAAGGTACAAGGATGCACTAGCCCATAAAGCTGACAGAGGAAGGACACCTCCTGCTTTGTTCTTCAACTCAGTGTTGGACTCCTTGTCGGGTCCGCACTGTTCTCAAAGTAACGGTGCTCATAAATGTGTGATCATGATACAACAGAAATGTCTCACTTTTCACCACAAATGCGTTTACTATCAGGCCATGGGTTCAACCCTGACATTCAGCAAACATGAGTCAAACTGTGCATTCAGTAGAGTAAGTGATATTGTGGTGGTGGTGGTTGCATACACATCAATGGAAACTGGACGTGATTGGCCTGGGGCGGTGCAATAATGAGACAAAAAGTTCAACATACCAGCAGACATGCTCCAATATTCATGTTAGTGGAGAAACTGAAAGTATCGGATCGAGAAGACATTTTTGTTTTTGTTTCATTTTCCTAAAGCTAAGAAAATTACCATTTCTACTTAAAACTGTCGTCTGAAGACGATACCGGCTACGAAACCACCGCAGAGCGGCGCTAACGGTTCCAAACCATCCCTCGGCCTACGGCACCGGTGAATCCCGCCGTGTCTACGTTACCGACAGAGGAGTGACTGCTTGGGGTTTTGAGGAAAAGCTGAGACACTGCACAAAGTAAGGCAGAAATAGTAATCAAGCAGCGGTGACTAGCACTAGTCACCACTGTTTGAGTACTGTTTTGGTGAAACTATTAGTGTCTGTTAATATCTGATATACGTGAATTTTTTATACTACTAGGAAAGTCCAAATTCTTAGGAGAAAGCACGTTCATCTTTATTGCCAAACTCTCTAGATTTATTGGTAACCATTTCCTCCCACTTATACTCCTTGTGTTATATGTGTGCTTATGTTACATTTCTGTTATAATTTTATTCTCTTTGTTTAATCCTGAGTTAGTCAATAAATACCCCAATGTTATTGAGGGGGGCCGTCTTGTTGTTTAACAAATGACTTACGTTACATCGAATTTGGAGAGCTGGTTTCCACACAACCATGCCACAACAGCATTTATGGCATGCAAGCATTAAGGGAGTGTGTCTTCTGTTTGCAGAATTTGGATTTGGTGTTGAGGAAAAAAAACAAACTATATCGGAGCGCCGTCCCTCCCTAAGAGGCAAAGCCAACCACCCGAGACAGTTCATTTTCTGTCACATTATGCTTTACATTCACCACGCTTCGCTCCGAGCCCTTCGCGGTCCCTGGAGGTTCCTCAGACAGAGACGAGAATTAATCTGAATTCTGCACACAAGGAAACCTGGAACTCCGGCTTCTCTTCAATGCACCTCTTGGATCTGTTCAGAGTGGTGGCTGTAATCCTGCTGTGTATCTTCTCTCTGCTGCAGTTGACATGCTCGGCACTGTCGTTTCCTCATTTGCCTGAGGACTGTATCTCCCCCTGGACATACTCACAGACAAGATCCCACAGCTTCAACTTAAGTTTTCTCTTCTTTTGATGCCCTATTCTGAGTGTGTATTTTACTTTGTCGATTCTTTGTCAATTTTTGTAACTGCATTTCCCAAACTTGGCTCATACACTTCTCCAGCATAAGGATAATGTCCCCTGAGTACCTTTTTCAAACCCTCAGCAAGAAGTAACAAACTCCTTTATTTCCACTGATATTCATTTCTACCTTAGCAACAGACGTTACATTTGTTTGTCAATCAAAACTTTATGCCCGTTGATGTTATTTTAAATGTTTATGTGTTAGCATAGCCTAGCTCTGCTTGATCCAAACTCCATTCAGAAAACAAGCGTTTTAAAAGTTATCGTCCTTATCGTCTTGCTGACAGTACTGATGAACCGTGACTTAAGACTTTTGTACAAATTGTCATCATGGCATCCTTATTATTATTGTTTTTTGCAATTAAATCACGACAAAATTGTTTGTTTTGGGCTGTTACCGCTGTTGTAAACAAGCAGCTATTGCTATTCACAGTGAAATGCCAGAGACTCATTACATTTAGTATCAAAGTAATCCAAGGATAGTTTCATGTCCATCCCTGAATACACTGCAAACAGGAACTACTACATTTTTTGAAATATTAACATTTATATTTACATTTTAGGGCATTTAGCTTTTGTCCAAACTGACTTACAAAAAGTACATTTGTCTAAAGAAACAAATGTGCATTTGGGTAGATTGAAGACAAGGCGTGCTGCAGCGTTCTGGATACGCTGCAGTGGTTTAGTCGCCGAGGCCGGGAGTCCAGCCAGGAGAGAGTTGCAGTAGTCAAGGTGGGAGATGACCAGTGCTTGGACCAGGAGTTGTGTTGTAGAGGGCAAATCTGGTTTGAATGTCTCCCATGGTCTTGCTTTAGCAGAGGTAAGGTAAATGTCAAAAAATGTATTTACTAGTTTTGGACAATACAGCTTCTTAAGCCAAATTAAAATAGATAGTTGATTAATTAATCAATATAAACTATCTTTGCATGTTTTATTTTATATAGGATCTTAAATCCTTAATGTTAATGCTTCTGTGTAAATGTAATATGCCTGTGGGCCATTCTCTGTTTACATTTTTTCAATGCCCCCATGCTTCCCCTGGTAACCCTGGGTTTAACGTCACAAAGCTATGAACTGTGAGTAATTTCCCTCAGGCAAAGTCAGCAGAAATGTGTGGACTTACAGAAATTGTGCATAAAGGGCTCAAAATGTCTTAGAGATCCTCTAGCACTTTACGATTAGACAGTTGGACAGCCCGATACCCTCACAGAGTTGACCAGATCACATTGGGCCTCAGACTCTGAAAACCGCCGCTTTATATGAGACAGTAGCTTCAGTACAAATAGGCACCAATGATTTGTTTGTTTGGATATTGCTCATAAAGTATAACTGCTCCTTATGTCAGAGGCTGACAGGAAGCAATAGGAGCCATAGGTGGGAAAAATCTCATTTCCAAAAGTGATTGTATGGCAATAACAGCAATAGAGTACAAGAATACGATTGGTTAGCTCAAACTAGGGCCAATATAATATCTGACAATAAAAATGTGGCTTTTTTATGTGAGGCTAATAGCCGTTCTTCACTCGGAGTCTAGGGGCTAGAATTAATAATTCAGCTTGTCTGCATGTGGATCAACCAACACACCAACAAAGTCCTCCTCTGACACATCGTTGCTGGCTTCAATTGTCACATCATGAAGAGAAATCCTGTCACAAGCTCGACAGCACAGCATGTGGTTTAGTTTGACTGTGCTTCGAATTTGCTGAGGAAGATGAACATTTAATTGCAGCACCTGTTGCCATCTCCATCCTCCACCTCTTCTCTTTATATGTGTTTGAAAATAAGATGTGGGTAGTTAACCATTATGTATTTGGCCACTACCAAAGCTGTGAGCTCCCGTTCAGAATTGGCCCCGACGGAGAACATGTGATGACGGCCCAATGGCGGCCAGTAACATGGGTAATAACGGTGAAATTCTGTGGCAGCTGTCTCTCCTCTGCTGCTCCGGGGAAGGTGATATTGTTGGCCAGCAGCTACAGCGAAGGTTTTACTGCTCCGGCAGCTGTGGAAGCAGAACAGTCATTGAGATCCAGCCAACCACCTGGCACTTGAAGGAAGCTCTCTGTGGCACAGCAGCACAGTGCAGCTAGCAGCGGCGTTACAGACCTCCAGGCGTCTCGTGCCCTCACAACATGACATTCGTCCAAACAGAGTAACTGAAAGAATTTTGGCAGACAGGATGTAGTATTTGAGTAAGATGGCTTAATCGTGGGGGATTTCAAGGTCATTCTCATATGAAGAGATCCATGCTGCCATCAGACATTCTTTTCCAGAACCAAGTTTTCAGCCATTGTTGAAACAGTTTGAGCAGTTTCAACAGTTTTATTATTGCAACTGTTTTATAAAGGGGAAGCAGGGGCGATGCTTGGTTCAATGACAGTGCAGACATCCAGGGTCGTAAGGACCTGGAGGCCTCGAGTTTGCAGCTCGACACAGGCAAACATCCTCAGGGATAAAACCAAGAATTATCCGGCAAATGAAAGCAAAATGCATTACTAGAAAACAGCAAGGCATTTAATATGCCCTACATAATGTAAAAATATTAAGCTGCAATGCTGTACACATTTCCTCTCTTACTCCTGGACAATGAAGGACATTTTGTACTGCAAAGCCTGAAAGAATATGAGTTTTCCTTTTTGCTTCTCCATTAAAGATATATTTGTCCCCCGAGTGGCCCTCAAGTGTTGGTAATAATGCTCTATCTTCCTCAAGGCTGCCAGTGCTTTTCTGATTCCCCACAGATTGTCCGATTGTCCTTCATTAAGAATGAAATTATATATATATATATATATATATATATATATATATATATATATATATATATATATATATATATATATATAGTTTAATATATATACAGTATAAATATACACACATACTTTTTAATTTCCCCAGTTGTATGTGTATTTGTGACCATGGTGGCCAAGGCTGATATAACAATGTCACAGTGGGACAGATATTGAGATGAATGGAGAATAAAGATTCAAATAGAAAAGATTCAGATCAACAAAGCAGCAGAGTGGAAGTCTTAAATGGTGAAATGGAAAAAAATGTTTGTCCCTATAGAACACTTATTTTTCATGTGATGTTTTTCATTGTTAATATATATCTTAGAACAAAACATTAAAATAATATGTTAATGTTTTGTTTTAAACTTGTGTTAACCACAGACCTTATTTCAGGCATCTCACTAAAAACTCATTAAAAGGTCCCCTATTCTACTGTTTTTCCTCAATTTCACACAGCTGTCAGAGTTCCAACAACACTGTTTTCGATATGAATTGCCCCAAACCCGTCCGTGGTCCGGAATTTCAGCTGTCTAAAAGTTGCTCAAATGAGCACTGCTGAGAACAGGCTGTTTCTGTGTCTGCACCTTTAAATGCTAATGAGCTCCGTCTGTCAACGCCTACTTGGAGAGCCACCGAGATGATGCCGCTTATTCTCACGTTAACATGTGCCAATGTTTGCGTGGCTGTATCGCTATGGCTCGCCTATGTGTCTCAGGTGAAGTTGCTGGTCCCGTATGGTTGGGACAGATCCTTTTACGAGGGTCAGTGTCGAGGCAAAGCCAGCTTTGTACTGACCCTTGTAACTGAAGCAGCCCGATGTGAAGTGGTTAGTACACACATGCAAGCTAACACAGACCGTAGCCGGCACATTGTCATTAAAAATGAAACACAACCACTGTCTCTTCTGTTCTTCTGTAGCTGGGACAGAATATAAGCACTTATGTTGATTTGTACAACAACCAACAGAGCAATCTGCGTGTCTTGCTCTGAGTGACGACATTGTGAAACACCGCTGTCTCACTGTTGGCAGGACACACCAAACTTCACCTCGTGATGAACGCCCCGCCCCCTCTCGGATATCTACTATCATCAGAGGAGGTCGGCCTATGTAAATGACACCTTTCATTACGTAACGTCAGGAGCTGAATCTGAACAGCCTGTAGGAGCACCGTTGTACCAGTGGGTGGACTGCAGAGACCATGCAGGAGTCGCTTGTTTTCCTCATTCTGGGAGTTGGCAGGCTCAGGGAGGACTAGTTTATAGGTGTAGAGACCGGAGAAAACATGGTTTTCATAATATGGGACTTTTAAAGAAAAAATACTGATTTCAAGAACATGGAAGATGGAGTCCAAAAATTAAGTTTAAGAACTCTCTCCTGCATCTCTCTATTACAGTGGTCTACCACGATTTTAAAACATGTCCTTAATTTCAGACTGGCTTTTAATTTGCCATTTGAAATGATTAATGAATCTGTCAGATTTCATCGGCAATTTAAGGTAACATTACTTAATTAATCATGAATATTCAATGTTATAGCAACAGAAATGATCAAGTAAACTGTATTCAAACGAATATGTAGAGTAGCTGGAAATGTAGTTACATCTACAAAGCCAGTAAGAAATTAAGTATCACCAGTAACATAAAACGTCAGTTAACCCACCGGCAATAATTACATAAGCAACACTTTAACCTCAGATAGATAATAATGGCTTTGTTAAAAAAAAAACTTGATTGACAAATAGTAGCTAAGGGCAATAAAACCTTAACAACCATCTAAAATCAAAGATTAAGACCCATACTATAAATATAACCACACTAATGGCAGTTCTTAATAGTAGAAAGTGCATGTGTGTATGTGTCTGTATCACTTTAAGAGACTTAACCTTTCAACTGCTACATAAATAAAAGAGAGTTCACTGCCATTGTTTCAGGAAGGAGGTCAAACTCCTCATTAAATGTGCAATAAAGATAGATAAGGTGTTGCCAAACTCTCCACTTAAGGGGATATTAAATAATCCATAATCACCAGCAACTATTAAACCATCATCTGGCACAGATTTCATTGCAGGCGACCTATTAAGACATTAAAGTCACACTGATTCTGTCACACTCGCCGTGATAAGACGAAGCCCAGATGACAAGATAAGCAGAGCAGAGACCAATCTGGTAAAAATATAACAGCCTACATCAGAATGCTGCTGTGTCTCTTGCTTTAATGACTTCAGAGTTTTGCTATTTTCCGTCACCGATAACTCTCTCCTCCATTAGCAATCGGTAGAACATTCAAGGAGGTAAAACCTAGAGTCTGGATAATCCAGAAAGTCATCACCTGCTTTAGCAACAATGATGGTATCTGTACTGGTTCAACCAATGGTGAGAGACCTATTCAGATCTTTGAGTAAAAGTAGTAATGCTACACTGTAAAAATACTTGTTTACAAGAAAAATACCTAGAAACTCTAACTTAAGTAAAAGTACAACAGTATTAACAATTAAAATAAACTTAAAGTACCAAAAGGACATTTGTATACAGAATGGCCCATTTCAGAATCATTATATTACCGTATTTTAATTAAAACTGCATTCATTTATAATCACTTTAAAGTTACAACAAGTAAAGGGGCTCATGTTAAGTACTCTCTGCTCTGCTGAGTGGCCTAACCTGTCATCACAAATCATAAATTGTTATTTGATTTGATAGTTTGTATTAATAATTTTGTGCAAAGTAACTGCAACTAAAGCTGTCGAATACATGTCGCAGAGTCAAGAGATGAAAGCAGCATAAAATGGAAATACTCCAGGAAAGTCATTGTTGAGTAAATGTACATTGTGTTACATTCCACTGCTGGATATCAGCCCCATTCAGGCCCCTGCAGAATAATCAAATGTTTTGTGATTTGTAGTAAACACAAGAAAACACACTCACACACACACACACACACACACACACTTCAGTGAGCGAGGTAAACACAGATGTTACAGAGGCTGAATATCCACTTAGAGCAAATCACCAAGACAATCAGACTGATGGAGATGAAAGCCAATCACCTGCTCGCTGCTGATTGTCCTCCATCTATCCTTGACGCCCTTCGCATTCTCCTCGGTTCCTTCTGCTCGCGTCCGTTTAGGTCTCGGACCATGGAGGTTCAAAGAGATGCTCTGACTACACTTTTTTAACTAAACATTCACCCGTTTGTCCCTCTGAACTGTGATTATTATAGTGGAACTTCATCATCAGCGTCAGCTTAGGTCACCTACTTGTGCATCATAAACTACGGTCTGCACACATACACCCATATTTACAGCATGCTGATGCAGGTGCATAGATGTGTGCATCATTAGATAAGTGTGGTTTATATGATGTGCACAAGCGTCACAGTTTACTTAAACACAGCAAACAGAACAAATGCTGACTCAGTGCTGGAAGGGTGCTGCAGCATGTCTCATTGTCAACATGAGGAAATCTTAGTGAAGGGGAGCCATTTACTTTTCCTTTGTCCTGCAAACACGACTCATTTCAGGGCTGTGCCTGCACATGGCGGGCACCCACGAGTCCTCCACACAACCCTGCCTTCTGCAAAATTACAACTAAACTGCATCACAATTGTGTTTCGAGGGAAACACCTTACAGTTGGCGGTGTAGACACGAGGTGAGCATCATGACAAAACGAAACAGCAGTATCCTGGGTGAAAGTCCTGTGTTTGTTCAACCCACTCATCCACCTATAGAAATACAGTTTTTTACGATTGAATAAACACTAAAATCTAAAGTGTTGCCCAATTATCAAAACCTTACACTCAAGGAGCAAAACTTGGCCCCAGATTTGCACCACTGTAAGCACAATGAGTCCGTTCACACTTTGTGCAAAACAATACACACCGTGATTTGAAACACTAACACACACGTCTATGCATTAGACACAGAAGTATATCAAGATGTAACTTCCTTGCAATTCTAAAGCACTGACTGTCAAATTACCACACCTATGAGCCAGTTGATTGAACACTGCCATCAGGTGTGCAAACACAAGATTGCTTAATTGTAGACACACCAATCAGGTTTAAGCACTATAAAAATGCAGCAGGTGAGTTCACCAAGCTTAACCAAAATGGAAGGAAGAGGAAGAGTGAGGATGAGAGGGGGAATCGGAGAAGGAGGAGAAGAAGGAGGCAGAGGCCGTGCCAGAGGCCGTGGCCGAGGAAGAGGAAGACCTCAAGCAGGAGTAGGTGAAGCTCAAAGGAGAAGAGGTCCAACTTTAAGCAATGAAATTCGCGCAACTCTTGTGGACCATGTTGTGAACCATGGATTGACGCTGAGGGAGGCTGGACTGAGAGTCCAGCCAAATCTCAGCAGATTAACCGTGGCATCTGTCATAAGGGCATTCAGACTGGAAAACAGGTAAAAAAAATTACCTGTCTACAGCTTCTTACTGTATGCACCCCATATCAGCACTTTTGATACCCCTTCCTGTGACATTTTACAGTAGGTTACATGTATTTTGTTCTACATAGGATTGAGGGTCGAGTACAACGAGGAGGAAGGGCTCCCATTTTCGCACCACTGCAGGAGAGGGAGATTGTGAATATGGTTTTGGCAAATAATGCCATCAGGCTTCGTGAAATCCAGGCCAAAATTATTGAAGACCAAATCATCTTTCATAATGTGAATCAGGTCTCTCTGTCCACCATAGCTCGTATCCTGAAGGCACAACCAGGTACAAATGAAACAGTTGTACCGAGTGCCTTTTGAGAGGAACTCAGAGAGGGTCAAACAGCTGCGGCATGAGTATGTGGAGGTATGTATTGTTCACTTTAGCACTCTGATGTTGCATACTGCACACATAACCTTTTTTTACATGTAAATGTACTGTACACTAAATCTATGCTGAACTACACAATCTTGTCTTTCACTGTATTTTAGAGAGTTTTACAAATGGATGCTGAGGCCATTCAGCATGAGTTCATCTACATAGACGAGGCGGGGTTCAACCTCTCAAAGGTCAGAAGGAGGGGAAGAAATGTAATTGGCCAGAGGGCAATTATTAGTGTCCCTGGGCAACGTGGGGGTAACATCACCCTTTGCGCGGCAATCACCCAGAATGGGGTCCTCCACCGCCATGCCAACATGGGTCCGTATAAAACACCTCACATCCTTACATTTTTGGACAGAGTATACAACCTCACAATCATAAATAACATGCAGATCCAATACATTGTCACCTGGGACAATGTTTCATTCCACCGCTCTGCTCTGGTTCAGAACTGGTTTACGCAGCACCCACATTTCACAGTCCTTTTCCTGCCACCATATTCTCCATTTCTTAACCCAATTGAAGAATTTTTCTCGGCATGGCGGTGGAAGGTTTACGATCTGCACCCCCTGGCTCGGGTAGCCCTCATTCAGGCCATGGAGGAGGCCTGTGACCAGATTGAGGCCACAGCCATACAGGGGTGGATACGGCATGCACGGCGATTCTTTCCCCGCTGTCTTGCAAATGAGGATATCGCCTGTGATGTGGATGAAATTCTCTGGCCAGATCCAGCTAGGAGAAGAGACCAACAGTAGCAATTTATGTGCTGTGTTTTCTTTTTTGGGGGGGTTCTTTTTTTGTACAGGATAAAATGTTATGTTCATGAAAACTGGGAAATGTTTTTTTTTTTCGTCATGTTAGGGTTAAAAAAAAAAAAAAATAACATTGTCAACAGCATTAGTCTTGTGTCCTGTGTGGTGTCTACAGTAATGCATACAAGTGTTCACTGTGTATTGTTTTGCAAAAAGTGTGAGCAGACATTGTGTTTACAGTTGTGCAAATCCAAGCGATGTTTTGCAAATTCACTGTGTGCTTCACCCATACTACTCTATGCACTTAGAAGCAGAATTAGCCGAAAGTGTTTAAGGTTTTCAACAGCAGAGTGTAACTGGTGCAAACAGAGTTAAGTCATATGCAACGTGTGTGTTTCATATGGTAAAAAAATATGGTTTTGATAAGTTGGTGTATAGTTTTTACAAGAGTGGTTCATTTTGCAAAGGAGTTAAGGTGTTTTGCTAATTGGGTATGTGGTTGTGCTATTCGTGTGTTGGGTTTTGCTAAACAAAACAAAACAATCAAAATTGTGTTTATTCAATCGTAAAAAACTGAATACATAATTACAAACAAATTTCTGGAACATGAAAAACAAACGTTTCCCAGAAACACAACTGACAGTGCAGTTTTGTTGTATGGGACTGCGGACCGCCTGTTATCTAATTTAGCCATAAAAAGGGAGATATTATTGCTTCTCGATCTCAATGTTGGACACAATTTTTTTTTCTCTCTCTTGCTATCTTTGTCCACAAAATAAATGACTTTGGGATGCAGACAGGTGCACAGCTTGGGTCCTTGGAGTGAACACTTCGCTTCTCTTGCACTTAGCTACTCTCCTCTCCCTTTTCTCCCCTTTCCTCCCCAGCAGTTTAATCTGAAAAAAGTTTCCAGTTTGGGTGACGCACAGCCGGAGTGCTATAAATGATCCCCTCGCTATAAACTGGAGCAGCCAGACCTCGAACAATAGGCGTCTTAGACGGATTCTAGTCAGACAGATGGGCAGAAAGACAGACAGTGAGCGTTGCTAAATTCTTAAACAAGCAGCCCAGTAGCGGCTCATCACATCGACTGAACGATGTGACATCAGGTAACTGTCGCTTTGCACCTGTGATGGAAGTGCTGATGCGTTTGTGTCCTGGTGTAATGGAAAAGACTTTATTGCTCCTGTCTCGCTTCACAATACTCTTCTTCATTGGAACCGCTATGAGTGCATTATTTAGCTTATATAAGAGGCACTTACAAAGAAGAGCAACAAGAAGAGACTTGTGTGAGTTAGTAGCAGCTGATGTGGCCTCAGGGGCAGGTTTCTGAGGTAGGACCCGGTAGAAAAGCCTCCCTTCGGCCCTGTGACTTCTATGCACTATGATAGCACATTTTCTCTATTACATCCCTTATTCGTCGTAGAACATATTTTTCATAATTTTGCAGAAGGCGGAGACAGGCTCAAACAGTGAGTGTAATTAATCTTTAAGTAAAGTGGGTGAATCCACAGCATCTGAAATGAATGGGGAGGGGATGCTTGTCACTGATGCAGCTCCTCTTAGTGATTGGGGCTGATCAGAGGCATGTATTCCACTCAAAAACAGCTTGCTGGATGCCACATTAAACTCCCTTACAGTACGCAAATGCACTGTGGGGTGTTTTACCGGAGGATTAAAATGTTCATTTTCAGTGAGGACATCTCTTCCGTCCTCGCGGAGCCGTTTCCTGTCTCTCTTAATTGTGATCACTGTTTACTTGTGCTCAGCTAGTTGATATTTCTTCTGACAGTTTACAGAGGCCGTATTATGAAAAGATACCCTTGTTAGTTCCCAGCGGTTACACATTAGTTACATATTGCTCCAATAGAGAAGAAGTTAATGAGAGCAGAGCAGCAATGTTTGACACTCAAACATAATTATAGAAGCACATATCCACACGTGTGTGTGTGTGTGTGTGTGTGTGTGTAGGCAGAGTTGGAGACAAAGCAATTGAGTTGAGCATTTCCTCAGCTTTGTATCTACTTGAGGAAACAATGGGACTGAAAGGAAGGGCATGTACGCTCTCCACCGACATTCAGATTGATGTGTCTTATTACCAAAACAAATATATATTAAAGAGCACAGTGATCCAAATACTCTGAAGGTCAGTATTTAGTGTCCTGACAATTGTATTTGTCTTTATTCTTGCCTCCAGTGGAGATGCAGAGATTGTTTTCCCCTCCACTGGCTCAGATCATCCTTCAATACGTTCACGTGTCTCTGTAATAGATGTGGAAGTTATGACCCCAACTCTGTGCTCTGCTAACAAGCCCTTTGTTCCCGTCCTCTATGCAAACTTCCATGCTGGATCATTTACTCAAGTAATCCTTTAAGTCCTTCTGTTTATCCATGGTTACCTCGCTGCTAAGTTCTAACCGTTGCAGTGGTTTTGCACTTCCCAGAGGTCACCTGTCAGTCAAACTGTTAGCTGTTTATATAAAGTCAGGGTGACTATTGGTCAGACTAGAGCCAACAGCCCCTTTGGTTGAGCCAGCCCTCTGGAGGGATATTCATTTTCTCGTCGTTGTGGTTGCAGACTGTAGTAGCCCATAATTGCTAATATGAGACCAGATCAAATCACCATATCATCCAAACCTAAGATGACAGGCGATTGGGTCGGGGTTTTGTGTGGCTCAGCCCTGGCTCAGCCCTGACTCTTATGTTGGCATCGCCAGGTTATTTTGCCAGAGCTAACCAGCAGTGACAAGAGAGGGTAGCGAAAAGTACAACAGAACGCTGATAAGACATTTTTATTACATTTAATAACATTTAATTACTACTGCAACTCTTTCCTGGCTGGACTCCCGGCCTCGGAGTCTAAACCATTGCAGCGCATCCAGAACACTGCAGCACGCTTTGTCTTCAATCTACCCAAATTCTCCCATGTGACCCCCCTCATCCGTGACCTCCACTGGCTCCCTGAAATCAAACAAATGTCGCTCAGTAAAGTCCAGAATCTTCTCTGTTCTGGCGCCTCAGTGGTGGAACGAACCCCCGACCAATATCAGGACAGCAGAGTCCCTTGCCATCTTCTGAAAAAGGCTCAAGACTCACCTGTTCAGACTTCACCTCGACTTTGACCCACTAACAACCCCCCCCCCTTATGCACTGGAAACCCAATGTGAAAGGGTTAAAACGTTCTGCAGGGACAATCAAAATGTTTTCATGAACCTTTGCCATTAAGCTCAGTAATCTAATCGCTTCATGCTAACTGAATACAAAATCAAACAACAACATTAATGCAGACACACATGGACAGTAAAAGGTTGCACAGTGATTTTGTGTCCTGTCTGGTGTATTCTGTTTTACTCGGGTAGCAGTGTAGATAGTGAAGCATGTCAGAGCAGTGTCAAAGGCCTAATTTTACTCATAAGCACCATCCAATATATTAAGCGTATTAGATTTTCCATCTCTCCCTTTCTGTGTCTCTTTGGATTCATTCAGTGTGAGAGTGATGCGTCTACAGGGAGATGAAAGCAGAGGAAGTGCTTTGTAAAGGAATAACCTGTGTGTGTGTGTGTGTGTGTGTGTGTGTGTGTGTGTGTGTGTGTGTGTGTGTGTGTGTGTGTGTGTGTGTGTGTGTGTGTGTGTGTGTGTGTGTGTGTGTGTGTAAGAGATAGATAAGGTTGG
This sequence comes from Eutrigla gurnardus, assembly GCF_963514095.1. Taxonomy (NCBI): domain Eukaryota; kingdom Metazoa; phylum Chordata; class Actinopteri; order Perciformes; family Triglidae; genus Eutrigla; species Eutrigla gurnardus. The sequence goes on from NC_139917.1 coordinate 14,298,679, forward strand.
TATTAGTGTTTTTGTGTTAATGTAAGGTACAAGTACAGGAAAACGACCTCATTCTCATTCCTTCGGTGTCTTCTGCCGACGCACAAGGCTCCCGTTATCGTCCGTTTGAGACACATCAGGCTTTCAAGTAACTACAATGTAAACTCTTCCGTGCCCTTTTCAGACACTCAGAGAAAAAGCTCTGGGAGTTTGTTGACGTAGTATAAAGACCAAAAAAACAGACTGGGAGGGAGGGAGAAAAGGGGAGCTGAGTGGATCAAACAAACTTTCAACCAGGACACTGCTGTTCGGGTCCCAATGTGCTGGGTTAATTCAGTGATATTTGTGACCTGTTTTCCATGCAAAATTTGTTAATGTTTTACTGAATTAGAGGTCCCATATGAAATACATGTTTTCTCTGGTCTCTACACCTATAAACTGGTCCTCCCTGAGCCTGCCAACTCCCAGAATGAGGAAAACAAGCGACTCCTGCATGGTCTCTGCAGCCCACCCACTGGTACAACGGCGCTCCTACAGGCTGTTCAGATTCAGCTCCTGTTGTTACGTAACAAAGGGAGTCATTTGCATAGGGCGACCTCCTCTGCGCGATGATAGGAGATATCCGAGAGGGGGCGGGGCGTTCATCAGCGAGGTGAAGTTCTCAGGTGTGTCCTGTGGTGACATAGCGGTGACATAGCGGTGAGATAGCGGTGAGATAGCGGTGTTTCACAATGTTGTTGCTCAGAGCAAGACATGCAGATTGCTCTGTTGGTTGTTGTACAAATCAACATAAGTGCTTATATTCTGTCCCAGCTACAGAAGAACAGAAGAGACAGTGGTTGCGTTTCATTTGTAATGACAATGTGTCGGCTAGGGTCCGTGTTAGCTTGTATGTGTGTGCTAACCACGTCACATCGGACTGCTTCAGTAACAAGGGTCAGTACAAAGCTGGCTTTGCCTCGACACTGACCCTCGTAAAAGGATCTGTCCCAACCATACGGGACCAGCAACTTCACCTGAGACACATAGGTGAGCCATAGCGATACAGCCACGTAAACATTGGCGCATGCTGCCGCTAGTAAGTGGCATCGTCTCCGTCTCTCTCCAAGCAGGCGTTGACAGACGGAGCTCATTAGCATCTAAAGGTGCAGACACAGAAACAGCCTGTTCTCAGCAGAGCTCATTTGAGCAACTTTTAGACAGCTGAAATTCAGGACCATGGATGGGTTTGGGGCCACGCATATCAAATAGTGTTGTTGGACCTCTAACAGCTGTGTGAAATTGATGAAAAACAGTATAACATGGCACCTTTAACATACAACCGTACAAAGTGTTTTGTTGCCTAAAACTAAGCAAGTTTTATTTCACATTGTTATGACGTCGAAATAGAGAAATGTGGAACGCTTGTCTGCCGCTGTAGTTTTCTTCCAGAGTGTGTAGACATGAGGGCTGATGTTCCCCAAGAGTCTGCTGCACATTAGACCCAGGCAATCACACACCATCAGGCCTCTGCCCATTAACTGCATGAATCCTAATTAGATCCATGCCACTGCACACACACACACACACACACACACACACACATACACACACACATACAAAAACATACACAGTGCATAAACAAATCCCCTTGTGATCAAATCCAGTGCTGAGCAATGTCAACCTGTTGATATGGTTTACTGCTGGAAAATACAGCAGAACTAGAGGGAATATTCTCTGTGTTTCTTTTATGCTTCAGTGTGTTTTGTTTTTGAATGTGGCTGTATGCTGAGTAATTGTATGGTGATCATGCTGGCTAATACAGTGTTGTCTTTTGAAATGGCTGTGGTCGAGGTATTATTGTTGCTCAGTGAACCAAAGAAAACACGACATACGGGCATTCATCAGCTCTCTTCATTCTCCTACATGTCCACTCTGTCTACAGACTTTCCTTTAAATATCAGCTATTGGACACATTACATGAATACCCACATTCTTGACAAAAGTCATCCTCCATCCAATTTCTCTCTGCATTGCAGCATTGTTCACACCACATGGGTTCAATGGACGACAATACATCCGCAAGGGAGTCACAGTGAGATCCAGCTGTGTCACCGAGATGTGAGAGTATATACCTCTATTTGTAGGACATAGAAAGGGTATTTGTACCTTTACATCCACACTCTTAGAAATAAAGGTGCTAATTAGAACCATATATGGTTTTTGGCTTGTCCTTGTTGGAGAACCCCCCCGTTTCCACCCTGAACCATCACGCCATAGAATGTGCAATGTAAAGTAAAACCCATTGGTTTGATTGGTTGCAAGTTAGGGTGGGTGATATGAATAGAATCCACTTTCATTGTATACTAATCTTAGACAGAAAGATAGCAGGGTTGTTAAAGGGATAGATACCAGTGGTGTCTCACAATCTCAGATGGTAGACAATTTCACATCGTCGGCGTATATTGTCATATCACCAAACATGTTGAATATTTATTTAGTGGCATATTGCCTCACTGCCACTGGTAGGATGCAGGACATGAAGCTGTGATTTTAAACACGTTCATTTGTCTTCATCCCACTATATGTCTGTGTATGAAGTGTTTTTTAATGTATTTGTGTGTGTTTGTGTTTGCCATGCACGGATGCAGGGAGGGATGGTGAAATGATTCACTCCGTCCCAATGAGTCCAAGCTGGCCACATGGTGGCTGAGCCCGGGAACGGCCATCTGGACCGGCTGGCAGTGCCCGCCTAATGGAGCGCAGACTGGAGTTTTGGCTGGCAAGATGAGTCTTCAGTTTGGATAATGATTGTAGTGATTAAATGGGGTGTGGATTTTGAACTTGGCTGTGAGAACACCGTGCAATAAGTAGTTTCCATTGCTGGCTGTGAAACATCTTGGACACAAGAGCACAAATAGCACTGTGAATGGATACGAGGCTGGATGATAATATTGATGGACCTCATAATTAAAGCAAATTTGCTCCTTAAAGTTGTGATGTCTTTGCATCAGTCCAGTTTGTCTAATGGGGGGGGGGGGGGGGGGGGTTCATGTAGGTTTTATATATTCAGTTTTTACTTACATAAATGACATGTAAACAGCAATTAACCTAATTATGACCGGAAAATCGGAGGAGCCACTTGGGAGCCAAAAGAGCTGGAATTCCCATCACTAGAAGCCGTGTTCGAGTTTCGAAAGACGGGGCGCCGCCTCCCGCAAGCTCTCGAAAATCTTTGAGACTGACTGTTGTCGATCTAAAATAAAGACAGATTCAGCAACCGCATAGCTTATTTCTGCAGAAAATGTTTTCAGAAACACATTTCGGTGAACTACTTTCGTAAAATAAGAGAACGTTTTTTTTAATTATCTCGGCAATTTGTCTGTGTGAGAAATACTAGATGTGATGTGATACTAGTGAGCGTGTGAACGGGTTGAAATGCATGTGTCTCACGCCCAATGCGTGAGACTTGAGAGCCCTGCTTGTTAGTACATATAGTATCTTGCTTCCAATTACTTAAAGGTGCTAAACTCCAAATTCACAACATTCATGTAGCGGCAAAGAACACTTTGCTCTATAAAGACATAGAGGAGTACTGTCTGAGCAGAAAATGAAGTCGCTCTTCTTCTCTGTTTATTAATCTGAGCTTCCATGTGCTTCGTTAGCGTAGCCGGTCCGGCCATGCATGCCTTTTAGTGCAGGTGAGTCTGAGCGTGTGTGCCCTGCACGCTAGCTAATCATTACCGCTCTGCACCGTCCGCTGCTAGCCACCGGCTCAGCTTTTGCAATGTTGAGAGCTGTGTGGAAGAAATCCCTCAATGTTAGAAAGCCTATGCTCTAAATTTGTTATTTATCACCTTTAATAAAGCCATTTAAGTGACCCTTATTAAACATAATTACCTGATGTTATTTGATTTGTTAACCCTCAAATATTGAAATCAGTGTTGATCTCAAAGGCAGTTTGGTACAGTTGTAGTAAGACTAATAACAGTACACATAGTATGATTGATTTGATATGTGCTATTTAAAGTTCTTCATATAAGTTAATGTTTTTTTTTTAAATGTCATCATTGGCCACGATTGAGATAAACACATCTATGCCAGCAAAGAAACAGCTTGAGTTGGAGGATAACAAAAACTTTAGGCTGAAGCATCACTGGCACAGACTTGTCTGACTCATCGGAGGCTCACCTCTCTGTGCCCCTCTGCTATGTAAATAGCTGCTGAGCAGATGACCTTTTTAACTGGAAATAACATGCATGAATATGGAAATATATGTATCTGGTGACTTTGACCAACAGGCTGCGGTGCATAATTGTACTATAATCCACCCACGAAGCCTGATATTGTTTGAGAGTGTGACCTCCACTGTATGTGTGTGTTGGCTGTGGAGGATAACGATCAAAGCTCAGGGCAAGACTTAAGAGGACTGTTATGCCCTTGTATTCACCTTTGTGTCCCTGTACCTGTTCACAGTATGTGCATGAATTTGTGCTGGTACGTAGGGATGCACTTTTGTGGGTGTCCGCCTGTATATGGGGATATATCAAGGTCTATGAATGTCAGTTTACCTTTATGCACCAAATGTATTTGCATGTGTCCATGAAACATTTGACTTTGCATGTCTTTATTTGAGGATTAAAGTAGCCTTTATACCGTGCACAGTGTGGAAATTCAACAAAAGTTGAAGAAATTAAATTATGAAAAAGATTTATAGTCAAGATTAAATTAAAAAAGCCTTTTTTTACCCTTTTTAGATCACATCCCTGGTTGCATTGTGCGCCTATTTAACAATATATGCAAGGGGTGTGGGGGGAAGGGGCGATTACAAAAATCAGTTTCTTCATATTTTTCTTTCCAAAATCCACTCATCTTTTCTTCCTGTAAAGCAAAATATCATGTGTGCTTACGTGAGATCATACCAACCACATTTAACTTAGTAAAAAAAAAAACGTGAAACAACTTTGTAGTAGAGAAAATTTACAATACAGATGTTTTTGGTTTTGTCTGAAAAACGTGCATACAATAATTTTGTTTTAAGTATTGCAGTGGGCTGAAGTCTAAATAGGTATAAATGTGATATTAATTAGTCTAAACTGGGTTGAACATGCTGGATACCAGCTTTGCTGATGTGCACCGTGGTTCACCTTTGATACATGTTAGGTTCATACAGTATGATACAGTTAAGTGCAAGGAGTGTCCTCACACTCACACACAGACACTCCACCATCTGATGCTCGCAGCCGAAGACGACTCTAAGAGCTGCATACTGAGAGCCAGAGGTCTTTCTGCAAGTGCTCTGAGTAAAAGGGACTGATTAACAATGAAGCAGCACAGAGAAGAGAGACAGTCGGGACTCAGACACACAGTGAGAGACGGAGAGGATGTCAAGCCAGAGACAGAGCAAAGCATAATCACACTGTCGTATTCAAGCCTGGATGGAAGCGACTTTGAATTCCCAACAGGGTGACCACTGTGTGTGTGTGTGTGTGTGTGTGTGTGTGTGTGTGTGTGTGTGTGTGTGTGTGTGTGTGTGTGTGTGTGTGTGTGTGTGTGTGTGTGTGTGTTAGCCTGTATAAATGGAGGAGTGATAGAAAGGATTGTGCATATACTCTGGTGCTGGGGACAAAATTTGCATAGAGGGGAATAGACCAATGAATATTTTAAAAGTGAGTCACTCGACAACAAACACACCGACTGTCAGCCGTGTAGGCAAACACACAGTCGTAAGTGAGCACTCATCTCTGTAAGCTGTATCCTCTCACTGACATGCACCTTGTGTCAGTTTCCGTCTTCTGTCACGTGTTCGCTTCTTTCCTCGGCCGCTGCAAACTTCCTCGATGTTGGCTCTTTTTTTGTTTTTCCTCTGCCGTGCTTTTAAAACCAACTCCAAACCGACACCAACTAGCTACTGTTGCGGTACAGAACATAATACCTGATTCCCCAGTGTGAGATCAATACGTGTCATTTTATGAATAAATTCACATTTAATCTGAGTTATTAAGTGTCTGCTTCTCCAGGCGAGGCAAGTTCACAAACAAGACACTAGCGTTTCTCTCATGACCGAACACAAAGTTCTTACCTTTAACCTAGACTTAATACAGACGCTGTGGAAGCTTCCTCAAGATAACTTAGGCTTTTATGCTCTCCCAGGAGGGACAGTAGACTGACTTGGGGTTGGAACTGCACTGTTTAGTTCATAACTGTTGTACTGCTCAAACCGTGATTCTCACGATAGCAATCGGGCAGCAATAAATATTTCTGCTTAAAACATCTACCATCTCTAGAGGTCTCCTTGCTTCGACTTTTGATTTTCATCACATGCAGTTTATAAAACTTTCCTATTTTGCTTATATCAATACTTCCACCAGCATTTCCATCCATCTGCACAAATAAAAATAAAACATAAAACCAGCTGGATGGAAATGGAGTAAACGTAACTATGATTGGACAAATGCTGTTTGGGGTTTCAGCCAACTTTAAATTCTACTCTGTATCATTGAAATGAGTCTCCATTTCTTGTTTATGCTTTGTAACTATTGTGCGCACTGAACACCACGGCAAAATCCTTGTATGTGAAAATGTACTTAGCAATAAACTCCTTTCTCATTCTGATTCTGATATTAGCCAGTGCCCTCTTGCTGTAGTCTTCCTACCATTTCATCTTACTGTCAATTCTAGCCCGGTGAAGTTAAGCAAAACTATGCCTATATGTATGCAATCGTTTCTGTATGCACACAAGTAGAAAGAAATACACATAAAGTCATGCGTTCACATTCACAGACCAAGAAAGCTATTAGTCATCTATTACCTGTCGCCCTGGAAATGTCAAGACACCATTACGTGGAGATGCATTGTGGTCTTTGCTCAGCTCACCTTTGGTATTTCCTCTTTGTTTGTTGTGTCTGAGATGCCAGCGGGTTCAGCATCATGGTAATGTTCATTTTGATAAGCCGGCACCACGGTTTGATAGACAGGGCCTGGAACAATAGGAGCTCTGGCCCCATCACTCTTGGCAGCAGGGCAAGGACACAAAGGAGACATAATGAGCAGAGATAGCATTGTGATGGAAGGCTGCAGATGAGAAACTGAAGGTATTGTGTCTCTGTGTGTGTGTGTGTGTGTGTGTGTGTGTGTGTGTGTGTGTGTGTGTGTGTGTGTGTGTGTGTGTGTGTGTGTGTGTGTGTGTGTGTGTGTGAGTGAGTGAAAGGCAGGGGGTGGGACGAATCTTGTACACCAGTCTGACTGTGTGTTTGCTTGCAGGCATATTTGTGTGTCAGAGCGATAGAGAGAGAGACAAAATGTCTGCCAATCAATTGTTGCGTTGACGACCAGCCTATTCATATATGTCAACTCAGTGTGTGTGTGTGTGTGTGTGTGTGTGTGTGTGTGTGTGTGTGTGTGTGTGTGTGTGTGTGTGTGTGTGTGTGTGTTTTACAGAAAAACAAAATGCTTCATAACAGGCTGATCAATAGCTAGTCAGAGGTAATGAAACACCAGTCAATATCACCACCCACATCTGGCTCATAAATTTGGCTGTCTCTCTCCCTCCCTCCTTCTCTCTTTTTGTCTCCCTCTACCTCCATCCCTCCCTCTCTCTCTCTCTCTCTCTCTCTCTCTCTCTCCTGTCTGTCTGTCTCTCTCTCTTTCGCCTCCACACACATTTCTAGAAGGATGAATTAGAGCACAACTGTCAAATAAGACAAAAATAATCTTGGCTGCATAATTTACATTTAGGGCATTTAGCAGATGATTTTGTCCAAAGCGACTTACAATAAGTACATTTGTCGAAAGAAAGAAACCACAACATATCATTGCCGATAAAGTAAGAGCTAAAAAGTAGAAACAAGTGTTAGGCCCTAGTCTGAGTAACGTAGTAGCTGTTCAGCAAACATACCTTAAGAACAACAGTGCTATGATCAAAGTGCTATAGCTAAAAACATAGAAGTGCTATATTTTTTTTGGGGGGGGGGGGGGGGGGGTGTTAGTGGGTCATGCTATGTAGAGTCGAGGTGAAGTCTGAACAGGTGAGTCTTGAGCCTTTTTCGGAAGATGGCAAGTGACTCTGCTGTCCTGACATTAGTCGGGAGTTCGTTCCACCACTGAGGACCAGAACAGAGAAGAGTCTGGACTTTGCTGAGCGACATTTGTTTGATTTCAGCGATGGTGGTACCAGCCGGCCAGCTGAAGTAGAGGAGCGAAGTGCTTGCGTCCGGGCGTGTGGTTTGACCAGTGTTTGAAGGTAGATGGGTGCCGTTCCATTGATGGCCCTGAAGGCCAGTGCCATTGTCTTGAATTGGATGCATGCTGCAACAGGGAGCCAGTGGAGGTCACGGAGGAGGGGGGTCACATGGGAGAATTTGGGTAGATTGAAGACAAGGCGTGCTGCAGCGTTCTGGATACGCTGCAATGGTTTAGGAGTTGTGTTGCATCCTTTGTGAGGAAAGTCTGAATCCTGCAGATATTGTTGAGGGCAAATCTGCAGGATCGGGCCACAGCAGTGATGTTGGGGGTGCAGGATAGTTGGTCATCGAGGATTACACCCAGGTTCCTCACAGTTGACGAAGGCAATACTGTGATGCCCTCGACAGTGACCGACAGGTCCATGCGAGGGCAGTCTTTTCCTGGGATGAAGAGGAGTTCGGTTTTATTCAGGTTAAGCTTGAGGTGATGTGCAGTTGTCCAGACAGAGATGTTAGGAGTGAATGAGGAGCTGATGTCATTTACTTTCTTGGTAAAGTAAGTTGCAAAGTCATCAGCAGTAAGGGAGGAAGGAGGGGGAGGGGTAGGAGGGGTGAGGAGCGAGAGAACATGGAGAAGAGTTTCCTGGGGTTGGAGGCAGAAGAGTTGATCCTTGACAGGTAGAAGGCAGATTTAGCTGCCGAAACAGTTGAGGTGAAGTCAGAGAGGAGGTGGTGGTAGTGAGCAAGGTCCTCATTCTGGCTCGATTTCTTCCATTTTCTCTCTGACGCTCGCAACAGTGATCTGTTGGTTCGTAGATGTTCGGACAGAGAGTGTCCAAAGAAGAGGAGAGTGAGGACATCAGGATGGAGGAGGCTTCCTCAGTAGGCATTAAGGAGAACTGTTATTTGGATGGTAGTGAGGAGATAACAGTTGAGGAGAGAGCGGAGGGAGAGAGGGATTTCAGGTTGCGGCGGCTGATGACAGTTCGAGGCGTAGAGGGAAGGGACATGGTGTGGGCTCCATGGGGAGGGAGAAAGTCACAAAGTGGTGGTCGGACACGGTGAGCGGGGTAACGGAGAGTGCCGAGATGCCACAGGATCTTGTGAAGACAAGGTCAAGTTGGTTCCCGGCCCGGTGGGTGGGTGGAGAGGGGGAGAGTGTGAGATCAAATGTGGAGAAGAAGTCAATGAATTCAGATGAGAGCAGCTTTCCTGGGTGGATGTTGAAGTCACCGAGGACGACGGCTGTATTCCAATAAACCGTCCTCTGCTCTCTTCCAAGCGATATAAGTATAAAAAAATAAGTATAATTGAGATTGGCGTCAATACCAAATGTATTTCAGTTCATTGCGAAGAAGAACGTTTTTCCCATTCTAATGATTGAGTCAGCTCTGTGATAAAAGTCTTGTTGAAGCGCATCTGTTCATACGTGAAAACCTTCTTCTCACTCGCTTTAGCTCAGTGCTTGAATATGAATTTTCCTTTTCAAAACAAGTTCAAAGTTGTGAACAGATATACATTTCTCATTCATTCAACGACCACGTGAACGTGATTTTGCTGATCAAAAGTGATGATTTGACTCTCAGTGAAATCGTTGTGTTCTTAAAAATTCAGAAAATGATTTCATCGTTTGAGACATCACAAAATGCTCCATTCAGTTATCAAAATATTTCAGACTTACATGTATATCACACACATAATGTGTGTTATACAGTATGTTACATACTGTGGGGAGGTTGCTTTTTACTTCTCTACTGTAGATATTTTTCATTGTTGCATGTTATATTTATTTTATTTTGTTGTTATTTTTTTTTTTAAATCAATGTTATTAACACACAAATGCACTTTTCCCTTATTGACTCTTCCCTGTAAATGTTTACCCATTATTGAAATGTCTGTTGAAGTCAGTGGCAACACAAAGAGTTTTTTAAAAAAAAGAGGGATTTCTATATGAGAAACATTTCTAGGGTTGACTGCGATGGTGAAAAGACGTATATACATTTTTATCCAAACATCTGAACAACTGACATAATACTGAGGTTTGGGTTGAGAGTTGTTGTGGCCCCTGAAAATGTTGTGACAATTGTCGTTACATTTAAGAGAATTTTAAGACTGTTTAAAAGAAATGAGCATTAGGGATTGAAATAAAATAATAATTTAACAAAATGCAATTGTATTTTATCGACGTTACATTTTATATTCATAATTGGATGGATGGATGGATGGATGGATGGATGGATGGATGGATGGATGGATGAATGAATGGATGGATGTTTTTTATTGTTTTATTTCAGATGAGATGATGCATTCAGTATAATCCACTATGGAATAACTGGGTTAAGATCTATTCATGATAAATGAAGACGAAGCTGTTTAAATCTGTTGTGGTGCTGACTTGCACGGTTTGAATTGTTTCGAAGTTAGATAAACCAAGACTCAAATCTGAAGTGAGCAAGCAGGTTAAATCGGAGGACGTGTTGCAAAAATAAATTCAATGCTGAACTCGACCACATGCTGGTTCTCCTCCAGTGCTGATCTATCCGGGGTGCCTCTCCCCAGCTGAGAGGTAGTGCTGCGCAGTAACCAGAACGAGATTACGCTGCAGGGCTGCAGCTATCTTCGTGGAGATTAAGGTTTTTGCAACAGCGCTGTGGCTCTCAGGACTGATTCAGTGTAGCTCAATGAGGAAACACTTTGCTCACAGAGACCTGCATACTTTCAAATTACATCCAAAGTTAGAGTGCTTAAGATGGGCATCTTTATTAAGCAGAAGCTACCTAAAGGTGTAATATCACACTGAGCACAGATGAAGGTGAAGAAATAGAACATGTGACTGCATCAAGACAAATAACAGTAATGTGCTATGCGTATGTTGTCTCTTTGTGGGAACGGAAGCCATTCAAACTCATCTCTCTAGGACCAGTATAAATTTGTCTCTATAAATGTGATTAAACAATGGTGCCGTGGTTGTCTTGGCAACCACTGGGAGCAGGTCGCAGTGGAAAAAAAATACACTCTCCTGTCTGTGCCGAGGCAACTGTAGCTTTCTCGTTTACTCCTCTGTTGTGACATCATTAGCCGGGAGTGGCGGGTAACTCATATGAACAGGTGTTAAAGGCCATGAGAAGTGTGCATTTAGCACCAAGGTGAGACACTGAGAGGAGTGATTGGAGTGTTGCATGCTGATTTCATCGTCACGCTGCTTATTCACTGTGAGCAGAGAAATACCTGTATGGTGTAATGTAATGCAATACAGTAGCAACACATAGCCTAGTGGCTTATTCAAATATTCACTCTTGTTTAGCTCTACTTTAGATGTGTGTTGTCTCTGTGGTACAATTGAAGGATGTATGTGTATACATAAACTTATTTAAACATATATATAATTTTAGGACATTTTTGTCAAACTACTGATTTTACTGACAAAGAAAGTGAGTAATAATAATCACGTTTTAAAAACTATGATAACTATGTTGTGTTTGTTTTTCTGCCATGAGGCACTCGAGTATAACGTTCTCTTTTTTTGTGCTTACTTGGTCAAAGTTCTGAACTTTGTTCAACCTTTCTTTGTCATCTTGTCGATGATAAAGAAGATGAGTTGAGTGAAAACCACAAAGGCTTTCAGTGCAGTCCATCCACAGAAAAGAAGAAAATCAAAGAATAAACTCCGGGCAAACCAGGTTGAGCCAGACTGGGGAATCTCTGAGGAACAGGAAAAGAAAAACATTGACCACTGAGTCCATAAATGCACACAAGATGAAGAAGTAAATAAAGTTACACAAGAGTCAATGCATACTTACTTGGACAACATAGATCCAAAACAGATTGCATGCTGGGAGTATACACATTCAGTTGAATCTTAAACTGCCTTTTCCATTTTGCTGTATTATTTTTTTCCTTAGTCAAGTCCATATTTAATAAATCCAGCTCACCAACATCACCACAACAGAAACAACAAGGCTTTCTACCTGTGAATTCAAATATATTTTACAACAAACAGCCAAGAGGCTTAATGGGAGAAAAAAAACGTAAAACATACAACAGCTCACTTTTTCACTCAGCGATTACTTATTTACTGCTGCCTCTCCGTTTTCTTGCTGCTCCCGTCCTGTCACACGCTGGCACAGTTTTCTGCACTGTTCATAATATTCATAAAAACCAACACAAAAATGTGTCTGTATCTCCCAGTTGTTTGATGCATTCAGGCGCATATATTCCCACAGTCAGTCCCAAATGTTTCACACTCGCTCTTTTATTTCTGGAGAACCGGGAGACACAAGAGACACACTGGGACACAGTCTCGTACATGAGGACTGTTAGATTCGTGAAATCACAATGGGAGCTAAGATCTTATAAATAATATTGTCAACAACCAATCAGCCTACAGGAATTATTTAACAAGCCGAAGCACCTGCTTAATATTGTCTCCACACAGGTGTTTGCACTTGTTTTGGTTGATTACACTTCTGCTCGGGGCTCTTTCGTTGTACAAACTGCCTGGTTGACAACTCTGTGGCTTACCTTTGTAGCACCTATTAGGATGGGATGACTCCCACCATTGTGGATCTTTTAGGTAAATGCAGGCTGGAGACGTCTCCTTGAACTCCCAGAGTGACTCCAGAACTGAAACACCTGTGTGAGTGTGCAGAGCTGTCAAAGCGTTGATGCATAACTGGTGTACAGCAACATTTACATACGTTGTTGTGGGTTGTGGGTTGTGGGTGCACCACGTTATACAACTTTGCCGTACGTGGTTCTAATTGGCCCCAAGCTAACCTGATCAATTAAAACCAATGTTAGGATGGAGAAGGATGTAATTTGGGTCAATAGTAGCTATAAAACTAGTTTAAAATCTGAAGTTCTAGTTCAAGACTTCTCTTTGGACCTTCGGTTTAGACATAAATGATTCATCTGAAATTTACTGTATAATATAACTGAGCAGTCTGGCAGAATCTAAGTCCACTGCACCACTCGTAAAGGCTGTAGTAGAACAAGTTTAATGACATTTCTGCCCCAAAAATCACAATGGGGAACGACGTGGTTTGCACTGGACCACATCAGCACGGCCCTTTAAGGATCCTCTCAGTGCCTAAGACTGCTGGATATGGTTCCCATGGCTGCAGGCTCACATGTCAAAGTAAAACCAGGGTTAAGGTGCTGATGAAACACTTGGAATATGGCAGGGTTCTCGGTAGGGTTCTTGTTAGCACCCTAAGAAGGTGGAAAGGTTCTTGATAGAACCCCCAGAGAGGGTTCTGGGTGGAAACATTGAATCGTAGTAGAGTTTTGTGTAGAAACTCCAATCGTGGGTTCTGAGTGGAACATTTTACAGATGCTTCTAGAACCCTTTGAAAGATTCCACGTTGTACCCCTATAAAAGGTACACGATTGAAAAAGGGGCTCTCTTATGAGGACAAGCAGAAGAACCCTATCTAGTTCTGGTTAGAACCTTTATTTCTAAGAGTGCTGTCATGGTCTATGTGCTGTGTGTGTTCTAATTATGACCTTGAGGCATTCATTAGCAGGGTCACAGACTGTGACACTATATATGTGTAATACATAATAATAATCCATGTTTATTGTTTTATAGGCATTTTCGCTGATATAAAACTATTTTACAGCCAATATTCATACAGTAATGCCCCATACTCCATTGGAGGATTCAGTTATAAACCAAATCTAAGCCATAATGACTTAATGAACCAACAGATCCAATCAGACGAAAGTGTCACGAGTGCCCTGCTAGATAAACAGCGAGACTCTTTGTGATCTCATCTTGGTTTGCTGATTAAATGCTACTCGTTCAAGAGTGACTTCATCTCCCAAACTCCATTTCCTGTAATCACTTGGATTGTGGCAGCGGGACCCTCCGAGAGCCAAGTGGCACTCTGCCCATGTCGGAGAAACTAATCAAGCAAACAGGGTTTGACTTGTAATTTGTCCAGTCAAATACCCCATTTGACCTGCAATTAAGGTGCCGTGTAGAGGTCAGAGCCAGAGTTTGATGTTTAACAGCAGCATTAAGTGGGGACACTTTCTGAGAGAAATGGGTTCAGGTGTGTTAGGGGGGCTTCACTTACACAAACAGGCAATTACTTTGTCTCATTGTTTTTGTTATGGTTTACTTTGGTATTTTTAGATTATGTGACTACTAGTTCTTTAGGAGTACTTCACACAAATAGGAAATGCTTAAAAATACAGTCCCATATAAAACAATATTTGTATTATTTTATATTTAGAATGAGTATGAATGAGCCCCTTAATCTCTTCTAATTTTGTTTTGTTATGTCATTAAAAAAGGGGCTGCAACTTATGTGTCATTATGCATCCCAACATGACAATAAACGACCCTTGAATTTTTACAAATGTCTTTGGCACACATTGAAGTGACTGATGTCGATCATCCGCTCGACCATCTATGAGCCGATGACGTGTCTCCCAGCGCTCTTTCAAAACTCCCGGGAATCAGGCTCCATCAATGCTCTCCTGGTGTGGATGACCCAGTCAGTCAGAGAAGCACAGGGTGAGCATGGGTTATTCAAATGCATTTCTTTGCCATAAAACTTAATTGTGTCAGTTTTTAAAAGGCGATGTTCAGGCTGCAGGCAAATCTGATTTGTTTCTTAAATCAGATCTAAGACTGATTACACTGTTATTTGGAAGTGATCACATAGTATTTGTATGTCCAGACCATGAATGTGTAAACAGAACTGGATGCAGCATGGAGGCGCCGTCCTGTTCATTCTGACAAAAGTTGCTCAACGGCACATGAAGCAAAAAAAGGTTTGGTCATGTTGTTCTTTAGCCCGGCCTCCCAGCCCTTATTCCGGCCTCGGCCTCATTCACATGGATGGAGGGAGGAAAAATAACTCTAATCTTGGGTTCCCTTTTAGTGCATATTACAACTTTTAGGACCCTAATGATGTAAAGTAGGGCTATTCAAGTGTTCACCCTGGGACATTGATTCACCTATCAAAATCATCCACTGAGTTACAGACGTCTCTACCCAACGTCAGTCTATGGGGGAAAGTCTTTTTGGGTCCAATGGCATCACGTGCTGGACCCGTAAATCGTAATTCTACTGTTTTCTCACTATTTGCTTCAAAGCCTCCTGGGGATTTTGTCCAGACATCACTGACCTATCTGCATGGGTTACTGTGGTAACGACGTAGGTGTCTGTCAGGACGTAGCCATGCTGGTGGAGCAGCGTTCCAACAAGGAAGCATTCGTGGTGTTAACTCCTCCGTCGCACCAGACAGACTCGGTGACATCCTGATGTGTAAGAGTTCTAAAATTGAAGGTTTTTTCACTGACTATTTGAACATTCAAACTGAGAGCGTATTTCACTGGGATTTGCAACACTGGCTTTCAACAGAGAGATGTAGATGGGGTTTCTTAGTTTAGGAGTGTTTCACATGTTGAGGAGGACACTTTTCATTATTGCAAAACCCTTTGAAATATGGTCTGAATGCGAGTGTTCAATCGTCTTCAAATAGTACAAAAGCTTTTTTTTTTACGTTTGAACCACTTCAGAACCTGGTTCCATGTGATTAAGTTTGGGCCTTATCTTACACATTAGACCTTTTTTAAGAAGGAAGGGGGGGATTTGTTTCATGCTTGTACAGTTTGATTTAATTGTTTATTTTCCCTGGTTTTGTTTTTGTCTGTTTTATTGTAAATGTATTGAATGAACATTCTTCATGTTCTATTTAAACTGCTGCATAATCAATCCATATATATTGTAGACTTTTTGACATGGTTTTCTTTGTCCTTTTAACTTGAAACTGTTACGGTACTATGGTAATGTAACTTGTGATGTGCTGGTGGTTGGCTAGTTTTCAACCTATGGCCAGGGAGCATTTGGAACATTTAAAAGGCATTTAATAAACCGCTATGGTAAAAAAAATTCCTTCAGAACTGGTTTAGAATTTAGATTTTTTCTACACTCATTAAGATGTTAAATAGATTGCCATGGCAACTTATGCTCCAAAGCAGGTTATGTATGTTGCAAGATAAGAGATCAATGCCGTTAAAAGCAGTCAATGACCAATCAGTTCTCTTGGAAAATGTCTTCACCGTCCCTAGAAGATCTTGTTAAGTTCAGTGTGCAGATTGTGAGAGGATCTCCTCGGAGGGAATGCATTCAGAGACATGATATTTTTTACAAAAGACCTTGTCAGAAAACCTGCAGCCACAGAACTACTAGATAACTTAATTGTGTTTTCTGGCCACTTACCTTTCCACAGAAAAGAGAGGGCTTTTACAGCAGGTAGTCACTAACCTATGTCTATAAATAATGCAGACCATATAACATAAATTGTTGTAGGCTGTTAAAATGCAGTAAATGCAGCCTACACTTTTCATAGGGTTCCTCAGTTTGATCGGTGCCATCGATTGCACCCACATCCCATCTCTGCTTGCGTGTGTGAAAATGATGAAAGTGTAGGCCTATTTGAAAGCTACATGTGTCTTTGTCTTTTTGTCACTGATGTGTTTGGTTGCTTTTAACAAAAAACCTTCCCTTTTGGAAATGAAGGAGCCTACACCATCACTGTCAATCTAAAGGATAAATAAGGACACTCATCGTTTGTGACCGTCGGTGCTTACAAACCAGATGCCCGGTCAGTCCATGACGACCAGATATTCAGAGCGTCTGCACTCTGCAACAGATTTGAGCAGGGTATGGAAACTTAAAATGATTTAACTGCATTGTGTTAGTGTGTGTCTTTTTCCATCTTCAGGGAGGTAAAGTGGAGAGCTGATACCTTTAATCCCAACCGTGATGCAGGGCCACAAAGAAGATACAATACAGAGCCTTCGGCATCCTGAAAGCACAGTTCACCTGTGTGGGCTCAGAGTGGCCCCGGACCAAGCATGCTTACAGCATGTGTTGTGTTCCACAACGCTGCTACAATCAGGAAAAACATCCCAGTGATGTTGTG
This sequence comes from Eutrigla gurnardus, assembly GCF_963514095.1. NCBI lineage: Eukaryota > Metazoa > Chordata > Actinopteri > Perciformes > Triglidae > Eutrigla > Eutrigla gurnardus. The sequence goes on from NC_139917.1 coordinate 14,315,762, forward strand.
GACGCCATCACCCTCGACCACACATGGCAGGGCTGTAAGAGTTCATAACACACAAAGAACAACCTTTTATTTTCTTTTTAATTTGCAAGTCTTTATTAATGCTCTACTTTTGTTCTCCTGTTCCCGAGGAAATAGAAATACATTTGTTTAATTGTTTCCCATGCCTGGGAATAAATTATGTTGCTGAATGACCTTCTTTTCAAACTCTAATTTCTTCACCTCCAGTTTAAGCTTTTTTAATTATTTTTTGTATTCTGTATCAAGTGTTTTGTTTTCGATTTCCAATTCAAGAGTCTTTTCTCTTTTTTTTTAAGGGACCTCACATCATGTGCTTCAACTTGAGCCGGTTCCTGAGAAAATAATGCGTTACGGATAATACGTTTTGGTTTAATTGTTTCTCATGCCTGGAAATAAATGATTTGACTGAATAACCTTTTTAGAATTCAATGTCAAGTTATTTTCTTTCAATGTCCAATTCAAGGGTCATTTTTTTGTACTGGCATCTCATAGACACACGTCACTACTTTAAGTTAAGGTTAAACCATTACCATTTGCAATGCAGATTTTCATACATTTAAGAAAAGACAATATTGATATCTGCATTGTTTCATCTACTGTTATAACATTGTGTTCTTACAAATACACATAGCATGTTTTTCATTATTGTAAAGGGGGGGGGGGGGGGGGGGGGTCATTGTGAAGCCACTTGTTTCTCCATTTCTGTATTATTTGGTTGGGAAATGGTTCTCCGGGTTCTTCCCAATCCCCTGAATCTGGAGGGAGCTGGGGAATCACTACCTCCATACTATTAAATCTGAATTAACATTATTATATCAACCTAGTACAGTAAGTTGTCGAGGATAAAGATGAAATGAATGTGAGGGCACGGTTATTTCTGACTTGAGCTTGAGTTCAGTTGTGCGTTGTCTTTTGCTTTTCCCTCAAGAAAAAAAATGGGGGCTTAATAACCTGGAGCTATAGTTCGATACCAAGTATATTTACAGTACACACACACACACACACACACACACACACACACATCTGACCAAACATCCACCAGAAGTATTTATAAGGAAGTGAAATGTGTTTCTTGTCTTTATTAGTGGCTTTGGCACCCAATCTGTGCACCTTGCGACAGTGATGGAGCAGTCCATCTCAGCCAGGTTGTATAGAGGTGCTGGGGGAGGTGGGGGAGGGAGGGGTGAAGAGGGAGATTCATTTCATTAGAGAACTCCAGAGAAAGAAAAAGGGAGAGAATCAGAGTAGGGGGGGAGGAGAGGGCGGACGTGCAGATTCATTTTATTACAGAGCCTCAGAGCTGAAATGTCTCCATGGTGACGGATGGCCACAGCCACGGCCTCTGATGTTCAGTGTGAAGCAGCGAGGCTCTCTGCAGGACACAGCCCTATGATTAAGTCAGTAACATATCCAGATATGCTGATCACTCACATGCACTCGCACACACGCACACACACGTACTGTAGACTTTAGGTCTGCAGGGACAGAGAGAGAGAGCGAGAGAGAGAGCACCATCACTCATACAAGTATACACTTTTGCTTTCTCTCGTGTTTGAACTCAAATCCGTACATACTGTTACAGTTCACACACACCTTTTTAGAAGGTCGCATTGTTTGTTTTGTCATCCTGAAGGTCTCTCGAAGGTGAAACTCTGGGATTTCTTTCCGTTGTATGCTATAAATTATTAAACCAAACAGTACTAAAGAGCCTGTTGATCAGAATGTTTTTATATTAGAGGAGAGTTTTAACAAAAGCAACTAGCATACCTGAAACCCCTCAGATAAACGATCAGGATTTTTCAGAAAGCAAGATTTAGGGTTAGCGAAGCTTCATGTTTAACCATCCTGATCCCAACAAATTATGCATGAGTGACACGACAATTTGTCGTGAATTATTGCACGGCATTTAGCGCGCAATAACAACGCCGGTCTTGCTTTTACGTGTAATTTTACACGTTCACAATATGTAGTGAATATTGCACTTTAAAGATGACTCAGCAATGACAACAGCTTGTCTGTTTGCGCGGCTGTTAATGCTCCATACCAACTTTTCTGAGGGCAGCATGCTGAAAAAGTGGTGTCCAGGGGGGGGAGTGGTCCTTCATCGTTCTTGTGGAGATGTTTTCCATGGAAGGCAGAGGGCAGCCGATGATTGTCAGATCATATTCAGTTATGAGCCCATGATGGCATTGTCTGCAAACGGGTCCGTGGGAGTGTGTTCATAGGTGTAGAGGGCAAAGAGGAGCGGACGCCTGTGGAGAGCAGTGCTGAGTGTGAAGGCGGTGGAGCAGTCGGGTGAGATCTAAATGGTTTGAGGGCCGTTTGTGCACAGGTGGAAACAGGGAAGTCCAGGACAGCCAGTTGTCCAATAGGACATGGGAGATGATTGTTTGGAAGGCTGAGCTGTAGCTGAGCCAATGCAGAGCATCCTTGCGGAGCTTCCCGGGTGTGCCAGATGGCTCATGGTGCTGTGTGGTGGGCTGTGGTGATGGCTTCGTCTGTGGATCTATTTGCTCTGTAAGCAAACTGTTGTAAGTCAAAGGTCGGAGAGAAGCTGGCTTTGATGTGGTGAGGAACAAGTAGAGAGCCAGGAGCCACTGCATCCATGTGCACCGCCATCTTAGATCCTTTTAGGTTAGCGAGAACTCACATTATTCACACTATTTTCCTATTATAGTATTTGTGTTTGTAGTCACTGAACAACTATCAGTATCGGAGCACACTGGTGTCGGTCACACTTCCTGACATTCGTACTGTCACCTCGACGCCACATCTTCACCACCTGCTCATATGGATCGTGTAAATGAGCGACATGAGGAAATAAAGCCAGTGACAGCACTGGCAGGAACATTACACTCTGCATCCTCATTATGAGACCTCATCATAATGCCGACCTAGTTCGCCATAACAAAACAAATCAAGCAAGACGAGCCGAGGCTTGTTTTTAGCCGAGTCGGTTGCCTTTTGCCACTGAAGCAGTTGTTGATCATTTTTGGCCCATATGAAGTTAGAGTTAGCGGAATTAGCCCCGGACAGACAGAGATGTGTGCTCACACACATCCAAACGCATGATCTCCCCACAGTATAATACCTGGCTGAGTTAACTAGAGAAAATTTAATACTAACATTTTAAGTATGCAAATTGGAAAATCCATTAGGCTATCCATCAAATTACAAGCAAAACAAACAAATTGAGTAGTAAACAAACACAAGTCATGGGTTTCAGGCAGACTGACACTCTACAGAATAATCACTCCATCCTTTTTTTCTCCTCTCAACAGTTTCTAAAACAGATCTCCCAATGAACATTATTGGACTTGTTTCCCACAGGCACAAGAGTAATGTGATGTTCTACAGTTTAGTAGAGTTTTTTTAAGTCCATGGAGAGCTGATCAGTGCCTGGATTCATTCTCTCTTCCATTACTCTGATCTGTCCCAGTAACTCAACAGCAGGCGAGAGAGCTGCAGATGGGTGGAGATGACAGGAGTATATGTTTATAGCATACATCACTGTCATACCCAGCGGTACAATGTCCATGCAAATGAGAGCAACATTTCTGCTTCTGTCATAGTTTTACTGTAAACATTTAGAGTGGACTTGTTGTTTCATGTGTTGTAAAATATCTTAATATGTTTTAAATGTGTGTTTGCTCTGAACAAAGACAAATAACTTGTCGTCTCTCACATCCCATTCGCTATCCAACTCGCTTCCTGAGGCTGCGGCCGACAGCACACATGGCCTCTCATTTGTTTGTGAAAGTCTTGGTATTGATTTGACAAGGCTGGATATCCAGCCAGTCCTGTTGTTAACCATACCGTCAAATTTGTTTGTTTGTGAAGCGTAATGTAAGCTTTCTGGCTCGTAGCTAAATCGTATCTGCCAAACCGTATCTAAGTATAGTAATGATTATTATGGTGTATTAGCAAATGGAGTGAACAGCGCTTGAAAAACTTTAGCTTTTGGTTGGAAACGCATGCAAGTCCAACAGTATTATCCCGTACATAGCAGCTCAACACCTAATGGCATAATAGTCCCACCTGATGGTTCCACTTAGAACCCTCTCTGAAGGTTCTATCAAGAACCTTTCAATCCTCTAAGAGTACAACAAAAATCCTTATATATTCCATATATTGTGCTGGATTGTGGGTTTTCCCTTATAACACCCTTGCCTTTACCAATCTTTGAACTCTTTCCTCCAAAAGGTTTCTTTATGTAACCCTAAGTCTTACAAAGAACCCTTGAACAAAAATGTTTTTTCCAAAAAAAGGGTTCTTCAGAATCACATGGTACTCGGTGGAACGTCAGCCCTTAAAGAAGAACCAGTTTTCAACCCTTATAGTAGCCGACGACCCATTAAAGTGGGAAGATGATGCGGTGGTTGTCAGGGTTTGTGCTCAGCTGTGATTAGTGCAATGAGGGACAGAGATGATCAATAGCATCCCCTTCTCTGTAGAAATAATTACCCTCTTCTTTCTTTCGCCTCCACAGCACAGGTTACGCCTCCACAGCACTTGACAGCTGCTCCTTTTCCCTCTTTTTTCTAATTTTCAGCAGATATCCGGCTGAAAACAGGACCATTCAATGCGGCAAAGCTAGTTCAGTCAAAGGAGTCTGACCTCTCCAGGATGGCTCGCTCCTTAATGTCTACTCTTCAGCCATGTATGCATGGCTCAGGCAATTATGGATGTGCGCCTCATAGCTCTGTGTCAACTTTGTTTTTGCTTCATAAGAAATCCCCAGGTTTATCCAGCTCTACAACGTATTTCATGGCACATCCAAGAAAAGAAATAAGAAGACAGTGTCTTTTGGCGTTATCTATTGCTGCGGCCCTATTTTTCCCTATTTATATGCAGTCATTGTCAGCTCTACTGTGGATTAGGCTGTCATGGTTTGACTTCAAACACACAGGGCAGTCAGTATGATTTTAAGTTGAACTAACAATGTATTTTGCAAGCTGGATGACACAGTTGTCCCCTCACTGCCAGCTCAGCCATCAGAGGTAAGAGATGTGTCGTGATATAATTCATATAAAAAAACGGGGGTCGGATGGGCCAACGGCAACGTGTCATCCGAGGTTACAGCATGCTGAGAAAAGGCACAAGGGGGGATGACATGAAAATAGAAATGTAGCATGCCTGTTCTTCCTGTTCTTGAAATAGTCTTATTTCTATTCTCTCAAAACGAACAACTAAACATCGAGTGGCTGGATTTTTGCCTGGACCTGTATTGCATGTTTCCTACGACGGCGTATTAGGGCCAAGTATGAAAAAATAAAAATGACGGACCCGGGGGAGGGGGTTAATATTTCGAGAAAAATGCTGCAGATTTATGAGTTTAAAAAGTGGCAAATTTACGAGAAAAAAGTCGGAAAAATAGTGTTGTTTTTTTTCAAGCAACCTCAACACAACCACAGACGCCGATGCTAACAACCGGCATTTATGCTAGCTAAAGTCCCATGAATGTTGCAGTTATTTTTCTAATTAATCCATCCCAACGTGTGACAACGCTTTGCTAAGGTCCTTAGGGTGATGGCTGTTGATGGTTATTGTTGGTTAATTTTATATGGGCCAAATTATCATCTTATGGATGTTTGTTGATCGGGTGGTTTGGCTAAGTAAATTTGCCACTTTTTAAACTGGTAAATCTGCGACTTTTTTCTCGTAAATTTGCCACTTTTTAAACTGGTAAATCTGTGACTTTTTTCTCGTAAATTTGCCACTTTTTAAACTGGTAAATCTGTGACTTTTTTCTCGTAAATTTGCCACTTTTTAAACTCGTAAATCTGTGACTTTTTTGTCGTAAATTTGCCACTTTTTAAACTCGTAAATCTGCAACTTTGTTTTCTCGTAAATTTGCCACTTTAATCTCATAAATCTGCAACATTTTTCTCGAAATATTACCCCCCTTCCCCGGGTCCGTAATTTTTATTTTTTTTTCATACTTGGCCCTAATACGCTGTCGTATGTTTCCCGCCACCTTCCACCAGAAAGTTATTAAAATAAGCCAACAAGCCTTGAAATGCAAAAAAAATTAAATAAATGTTGTTTTCACGGTGTACCTCTGAGGCTTTTGTACGTCTCCATATGTTGCATATACAAACCAGATTTCAAGGTGGAGGTCAACATAGGGGCAACTAAATAAGGGCGCTAATGAGACATTTTGCCATGTACATGCACATGAGCCATTTCACATGTAAACATGCTACTTTCACAACTTTTCATAAGCCCCTGAAAAATGCAAGAGAATAATAATTCCTCTTTCATTTTGGATAAGGCCTCCGCTGGCCGACCGATGGTGCTACACTGTTACAATGTTTACTGAGGAAATACATCAATTAAGAGTAGGGTCATTAGACTTCCATGTAATCAGCTGGCCAGTAGGGGAAAAAAGGCTTATTTAAGGCATTTCCGCATCGGCTTTATTTTTTGGACCCGAAAAATACAAACTTAATTCTTAGGTACACTGGGCTATAATACTGTATAAAAAAAGTTTCTTATAGTCTTGCCTTTCTGTAGTGCTATTAACTAGGTTGGCTGGACTTGATCTTAAAAGTGCTTCAGGCAGTTTTCTTGAAAAATGGCACCCAAGGTCATGTATCCTGTTCTTTGGTTGCATATCTGGTTGGGTATCCAGTCTGCACACACAAACAAACAGGTATATAAACACACTGTCTCACCACTCAGAGGATAACCTCAGTTTATTCCATGAAACATGGCTCTCCAGTAAGGGGCTCTATGACGCGCCCCAGCCACAATAAATATTCCAGCTACCATCTCGACTACTGCAATTCCCTTTTAGATTATTCCTCATTCTAGACTACAGCTCAAGCATGCATTACAACCCCAGCTATACATACAGAGATATTCCTTAGAGAAACTAAAGCTCACTGGATAATTCCTCTTTCTCAAATGTTTCCAAATGTCAACACAGGCTGGGAGAAAGAAGACCAACTTTAAAGTGATGGACTTGTATTGGTTTAGAGAGAGACAGAGGCTATAGAGGGAAATGTATTTAGGCTTGGGTTGAAACAAGCTTTATTGGACTTTGGTGAAAAGTTGAGGTTAAGCCCACTGCATACTGAGGGACAACGTTTTTCTTTCAGTAGTCTTTCGTTATACTGTACGTAAAAATGATGTTGTTTTTATTCTATTTATTATTGGAGAAAAGCAACAATTTAGCAAGCATAGAAAAAGCAGGATGCCTACATCATTTGAAAGGAAGCCAGCGATGCTTTTGGTCATGGACTAATTGTACAAACGCTGAAACAAGAGATACGTTGTAGTTTACAAGCCTGGAGCTGAAAATACACACACATTATTTTACAATGTGTTAGTTGTATAACTGAATTTATGTGTTTGATGGTTGTGTGTGTGTGTGTGTGTGTGTGTGTGTGTGTGTGTGTGGTGGTGGGGGGGGGGGGGTTATAGGTAGAAGCTGGAGGCAGAAGAAGTTTATTTCTTCACATTAGGGCTAAAGCAGTCATAAACATGAGGACAGACTTTACGCAGGAGGTGTCAAAGGCCTGAGTCTTGTACCCCATTAAAACAACTCAAGCAAACAACACAATAAATATAACCTATAAAACTCGAATAATAAAGTAAGAGGATGCGTGGTATGTGTGTGTGTGTGTGTGTGTGTGTGTGTGTGTGTGTGTGTGTGTGTGTGTGTGTGTGTGTGTGTGTGTGTGCAGGTATTGATGTGAAATGCAGCTACTGTAAAACTGTGTGTTTTTCTGTATAGGAAATGAAAGAGGGATGTAATACAAGGGCAAACCATCTGCAGAGCTTAAATATACTGTATCTCACAATGTAAAGACTCCGAAGACTGAATATCAAGATAACACTGACTGGGATGGGCACACACACACACAAACATCATCTGTCCCTTTCCCAATTTCTTGCACTCTTCATACCTCTTTTTTTGTGTTTGCACTCTGCGAAGTTAACACACAGCAGGCACTCATCCCTCCCTCCGTCTGTTCAGGCTGAGTCAGTCTGCGGCGGGCTGACCTCCAGCCAAGGTCGCCGTGGTAACATGATGAAGAGGCAAGCTGAAAACATTTAGCCTGCATCATTGCTCCCCTTCCTGGGCCCGTGTGTGAGGGAGTGTGTGTGTCTGTAATATGAAGTGATAAACAGAAGCAGGTCTATCAGGGAAGTACAGAATATGGGAGTGGAGAAAAGACAGACTAGGACCGTCTATGTCTGTGATTGTGTGTGTTGGTGGTGAGATAGTAGGCTACATTTAAATTTAAAGAAACGACAAAAATAGAGCAAATAAATAAATAAATAAAAATAAATCATTCCATTCTCATCATGCTCTTCTCATTAAGAGCTGTTAAAATGGGAGGCATGGAGGGAGAGACGTGAGGCAAAGGTATGAGGAATCGTAAAGATAACAGTTATTTATTATTGTAGTTTGGCACACTGGCGTAGCCAGAAAAAAGACATTGGGTGTGCACCAGCAAATACTGGGTGTGCCAAATTTATTTTCAACAGTGTTACACCTCCACAAACATTCAAAAGAATGTATCTCTTTTCGAATACAACATTCATAACACAAAAAATACCCACACGGTGTGTGCTTCTATCAGTAATAGTCAACAGTAGTTCACATCAGGTCTAAACATTCACACATGTGACATGCTCTCAAATAAATCAATAACAAGGTAATAGAAAAAGCACACTTTGTGTTCTCAAACATAAAACACCGCAAAAACATACACACAGACACAGTGCCCAATGAGATGAACATAGTGAAATATGACACACTCGTGCGCGTACTCGTGCGCTCTTATAGAGCCATAACGTATCCACATTACGCATGATCAACAAAGCTATTTAACCATCTGAACACAACTATTGGGCTTATCAGGAGTAAAGGACACAACGATATTGCTGCTTACCTGTGCGCACTGCGCAGCTCTCAATTTAAAGGGCAAGACGGCGTGGCTTGGCCTTGAACGCATTTATTATTTCATCAGAGTCCAGTTTCTCCGCGAGCTCTTTTTCAAACATGAGCAGCGAGATGCTATTCAGTCTCTCTGTGAGCATTGTAGCTCTGCTGGTGGATTTAATCCGGTTTACAACTGAAAACAGGCGCTCCACAGAGCAACTTGTAACAGGCAGTGTTATCAGAATACGCAGTAAACAGTTCATGTTGGGAAAAACATCTTTGTCACATGAGTCCAACACTTCAATAATGGACGGGAACTGATGTCCCCCGTTCACTTTCCGTTTGATGAGTTGCGCAAACACAGTCAATTCAGAGGCCTCCAAACCAAGTCCATAATGCCTGCTCGGCCCACGCAATGCGTCCAGCTGGCAAAACGCGCCTGATGCAGGCAGCAGGGAGGTAGCAGCCTTCATTATTCCATAAGAGTCACTCTGAAAACGGTTGTTCAGTTCGAACAGCTGTCTGTCAAGGATCATAATCCACAACGACTGCAAATCAGAATCACTCCTGATGGGTGCACACCTGCCCACTGTAGAGGCCACATGCGCGTCAGCAAACTTGGCAGGTTGCCAGGTGACGGTGTCCCAACGCATCGTCTGACGGCAATTTTTGGGGGTGCCAGCTGCCTCTGTGGGTGGCACCGGCACACCCTGGCACACCCGTGGCTACGCCATTGGTTTGGCAGCTGATTTGGCCCGTTTATCAGCGGCTGGAGCAGCTCATTTCAATTTAAACTTCATTGTGATTTTTGTGTACAAACGAGAGCAACACAATGACTGCCTTTCAGGACATAAAGTGTGTGTGACGTCATCACTATTTGAACGTTTGGCACTGTAATGGGAATTTTGGATGTTTGTACTTTATAATCAGAATATTTGTCAGGCTGACTCGATCCGCATCTCCTCATCTGACTGTTATGCTATGACGAAAATGAATGCCTGTTTGTAGATGATATGAACATGAGTGCCACATTGACATAAGATAATTTCAGGACTATGACGCCTGTGTTCTGTAAATCTTGACCTTGCCTGTACATCTTGTCTTTGTAAGATAGGACATGATCCGTCCTTTGTCCATGGTTCCTCCTCCTTAAAAGGGAGATTGTTGTTAGACTCAGGGTCGTTCCTGCTGATTCTGAACCTTTGCATCAGAAGGCAGGGGTGAACAGTACTTTCTTCTGCAGATGAGAATACTTAGTGGAATAAACCTCGGAGAAAAAGCTGATCCTGGTTGTTGATCTTTATTGGGCAGATTCATTTTTCCACAACAGCACGCAAGCTGAGAGTAAGGTTGGTCTGACTTGTTAGACTTGTGCTTACTCTTGTGAAGTTTCCAGGACGAATGCAAGAGGTTACAGATGACACAAAGGACACACGGAGACGCTGATCTCAACTCTTAGAAGCCAACTTCCTGTGACCGGATATGTAAATCTGATTGGTTGGCTTAATCTTTTTTGCATTTTCTGTGCAGAGCTCTGATGAGTGTCAGGTTGTAAGTTATAAAAAGCAAACGAGCACCTATTCATCAGGGTTAACTGGATTACATGCATTATTAGCTATAGTTTTGCTCTTTGAACTTCCTCAAAATGCTGCTCTGACCGTCCGGAAGAATCAAGACATAAGAACAATCCTGATTGTATCACACAAACAGTAAAAAAAAAAAATAGAAACTTTGTGGGAAAATATGTCCACATGATTTCCATCTTTTTCTGTTTTTGACGAACTAAATAAATTGTATATTTTTGTATGAATGTTGACCCTGACACAAATAAAAGTCAAACCTTAATGTGAGTAGAGATGTTGTAACTGTGTATCTACAGGAAGAGGAGCATGAGTGCCTGTATATGGAGATGGATGAAGCTGGCCATCCATTATTAAACAGAAAAGTTAATTGTAGAGCTTTTGAAGCTGAGGATAGACTTAATAATACTAAGTCTTTTTCAACTTTATTTTTCAACAATCTTTCACTTAAATGGGAGGTATACAAAAAGAGAGCACCATATATTGAGCCCCCCCACACACCTCTATCCCAAAGTGATTTGTGTGGTGTCAGTTAGTGTAGCGCCTTTTTATATTATACATTATACTATTACACAGTGGAAAGAACAGACGGACACAAGCTAAAGAAGCCTCAAGGCAAGATGCACGTTGTGAATTACAAACGATCTGTTGGATATCCGTGCAGGTATCGTATATCAAGACACATCTGGATGGGCTGTCTGTCTCCGCGGGACTGCGGGGAGCAGCTGGTGGAGAAGCAACAAAGCTTTCTTGTAAGAAAACTGCAGCCATCCTTCAAATTCAGCGGGGGGGTTCACAAACGAGCGTGTATGTGCAGGTGCATGATGGGCGTGAACAGTAGATGATACGTCTGTACAGGGAACAGTGTCCTCACCAAGCAGATCATGTCACAGCATCCCAGAGGCTTCAGTTCGGTGCAGACGCAGCTCCCTTTAGTGCCACGACGCCGCGTGGGCAAGCTGAAGTGGGGGATTCTGTGATGTTTCTGTGTGGTGGTGGTGGTGGTGGCGGTTCCTTCTGCTACATCTCCCCTCTGACTTCACACCATACAACCTTATGTGGCTTATTATATGATGTCTCTTCCCATTGGGTGAAGGGCTGTATATATTACCCTTAATACTTATAGAACACCCTGTGACCTTGCAAATGAATATTTTCAAAGGTAATTACCCTCTATCCCTCAAAGCGTGATTAATCGTGTCGAATGAGCCGGGGTTGGCGGGTGTACTG